>NC_137894.1:101983777-102609981 GCF_963455335.1 Martes martes | reverse complement strand
CTAGTATTTTATCTTGCAAGGCTAAACATAGTCTGGAATTCCTCAAGCAACCTGGGCCCCCATACACCCCACTTGGTTTGTTTAGTTGAACGTGCAAACCTGGAGTTACAATGATCCACAGCTGTAATTCTCAAACCAGGAGGGGATAAAAGAGAGAAAGTGAGCCACGAATAAGGAATCAGAGTTTCAAATCTCACAAGCCATGGGCATAGTTACTAATTAGAGCTACTGCTTCTCGAACACTTACTCTGGGCCAGGCCGCATTTGGCTCTCCCAATACAGCATGAAGTAGTGTTTCTTTCCCTTTTTTTTTTTTTTTAGATTTTTAAAAAATAATTTTTTGGGGGTTTTTTTTAGATATTTAAAAAATAAATTTTTTTGCTTCTTTCCTTTTTTTTAGATTTTTAAAAAATAAATTTTTAAAAAAATATTTTTTTAAAAATAGATTTTTTAAAAAACTTTAGATTTTTAAAAAAAGATTTATTTATTTATTTTGAGAGAGAGAAAGAGAGATACAGTATGGGGGTAAGGGTAAGGGCAGAGGGAGAGACTCTCAAGCAGACTCCCTGCAGAGCGAGAAGCCTGTCACGGGACCACAGGACTTGATCCCACAACACATGAGATCATGACCTGAGATGGAGCCAAGAGCTGGACGTTTAACCAACTGACCTGCCCAGGCACCTCATTTTCCCTATTTTACAATTAAGGAAATTAGATAAAGTAACTTGCCCCAAATTACCCAGTTTGAAGGGAAAAAGCCAGGACTCACACTTGGGTCTGATTCTGTACTCCAGTCTTCAGACGCTGAGTTGGGAAAAAAGTGATTTTTATAAGCAAGAATAAAAATATAACTCATGAAAACACCCTTTCTCCAAAGGGATAGAGTCGAGACATTTCTTTTTTCTTTCTTTTTTTTTTTAGATTTTATTTATTTATCTGAACGAATGAGAGAAAACAGGAGCAGGGGGGAGGGGCAGAGGGAGAGGGGAAGCAGGCTCCCCACTGAGTAGGGAGCCCTATGCAGGGCTCAATCCCAGGACCCTGAGATCACGACCCAAGCTGAAGGCAGACGCTTAGCCAACTGAGCCCCCCGGGCGCCCCAGTGGGGCCATTTCTAGTAATTTGTCAAAACTGCTCCAGGTTCTCGGCTTCATGAGCAGAGCTGTTAGTTACCATTTCTCCTCCTTGGTGATTCCTCTACAAAATGAGGCCACCCAGCCACCACCTCCCCCGGGGCTCCCCAAACTACGGCCAATTCGGTCTACACACTCCTGCTAATTACCCAGAGTTAGAGGCGGTGGTGGGGCCCGCTGGCCACAAAATATCTTTGTTCCATGAGGAATATCGCTCTCCGGGGCTGAAGACTCTTCTTGGCGCCCCAGAGCTGAGGACAGAGTAATGTCGCCGAGCTGAGAGACTTTTCTCTCCTTTCTGGACTCTAAGGATCTTTGATTGCGTCCCACGGTGCTGAAAGGAGAACGCGCTGGGTAGATCCGTCGTCGATTTTGGCTCTCCCTGACGGTCAGGCTGTGGGATGATTGATCCGCCTCTCTTACAAGACGTCCTCTTTCACACACACGGATGCCCACTGAACCCTTCGGAGGCCACGTGTCAAGTAAAATGAGGCTCTTGAAAACAACTGAATGAACAACCTCCTTTCTCAAATTTTAATCGATTCTTTCATTTTGCCCTTGCTCTTGATGGGGGACTTAGCATTGTCAATGCACACCTTTTTTCCATCCTGCCCTCTTACCTGCTCTCGGGGTCTTTCGCCTTCTCCTTGTGAAACAGGATCGATATTCTCTTATTCTCTGTCATTTGGATGTTACCTTGGGCAAGCAGGAAGGGTTTTTTTGGGGGGGGGGGAGGGTTGTTGTTGTTGTTTCAAATAACGTCAGGAGCTCTGCTGTCCACAGAAATCAACAACCAGGAGAAGGAAGAAGTGGATTACTACCGAAATCCTTTTTGTTCTAAATTGTAATCAACTATATTGGATGCGAGGGTTGTCCATTTTAAAAATTTAATAATGGGTTTTGGCCCTCTTGGTTCTATAAAAAGGGCATTTATAAATATTAATATGGAATACCACGGAAAGAACAATACATAACAATAATGAGAATCGCAAAATCCCATCACATTTGACACTGTCATATCACCAGCTTAAAGATTAGCAGGTTAACCTTAGAGTTAAAAATATTGCTTCGTGATTAAAAAAAAAAATCTCTGCATTAAAAAAGCTCCTTGTTGCATTATATATTCCTTTTGCCTTCCTTATTTTTCTTCAGGTTATGGGATCACTGCTTCGATTAACATTTTTGGGGAGAGTGGGCTTAGGGGAAGGTGGTGGGTTGGGTTATCTGCCTTCTTTCTTGCCCACGTCACGCTCAGCTTGGCTTTTGTATAATTCTAACCCCTGACACTGCTTGAGTCAAAGGCCTGGTGATTAATACCCCCATTTTAGCATTTTTTTTTTTATCCACCCGAAGCACCATTTTAAATGATAAAGTTACCCAAGGTGTCAGTTTACACCAGTATTTCTAAATACATCTAGTAAAAATGCAGCAATTTCATAGAAAATCCAAGCTATTGAGATCTAATCACGGCTTAAGCGGTGGCTTTATTCAAATCTGGATCACCAATATGGCTTAAGATGTAAATGAAGTGCAGAGAGAAATAAAGCAAGAAAATCTGTGATGGCCTTTCTCTCTGCTGTTTGATGCCCAGCCCTTATCAGTCAATTAATGCCGCTCAACTTCAGCGGCAGCTTCCGCGGAACGGCCCCAAGAGCGGCCGTCCTCCTCCAGCCCGAGCCAAACAAAACACACTTTCAGTAGCCTTAATAGGAAACGGAAAAAAAAAAAAAGGGGGGTCAAAATAGACAGGCTTTGCCAAATAAATCCCGAAGATCCATTCTAATTTCCACCCGTGGATCTCTTAAGTCGTCCTGGATGCCCTTTATGATACGTTGATCCACACTTAGTTTCATTAAAACTTTGTGACTTGGTATTTTTCAACCTGATAGCTTCACTGAACTAGTTCTCAGAGTGTTTGCTAAGCCGCTATGCATAAAACTACTTTGCTTCATGGTGGCTTCTAATATCACCTAAATGCAGGCAGCGGCCGTTCTGGAAATGAACCTGATCTACATGCATTCCATCTGAGCTTGGGAATTACTTTGCTTTTGCTTTTCCTGGATGTCTTAGGAGGGAGAGGTGCCGGCCTCGGCAGCCCCCACCCTAAGCTCTCCTGAAACCGAATGCTAAATTATCTCCCACCCAGTATTTGTTCTGGAAGCAATCTACACGGACCACGACTTTTATCTGCTAAGGTTTCCAACTGGGATTAACAGATGCTAAAACATTTGGGGAGGAGGGAGAGAAGGAGGGGCCCGCAGAGGAGAGAAAAGAATTAAAAGGAAGGTCTCTTCCAACAATGGCACAGCAAAGGCGGGGGAGATCCGGGACTCAGCTTAAGAAGCAAGAGGTTTCTCTGAGGGGTGCACCATGAACCTGGCTTCAAGGACATGAATTTTAAAACGGTGAAAGGAAAAAAAAAAACCGCTCTGAGCTCTGGGCTCCCCTGAACTTTAACTCCGGGCTGGCTGGGTGTCCGTCCTGATTCGTGCCACCTCGGCTTCCCTCTGCACCCTGACATCTGACAGAGGCCTTTAGTTCTTTATCAATGGCCGTGGGCCATCTACGTCACAGCAGCAGACAGAACCCTTGGCAAAGGGTTTCGAAAGAGGTGGAGATTTTTTTTCTACGGGGAAAGAAAGAGATTAAACATAGAATAAGTAAATCAGCCAGGCAGGTAACAGACTCCTAGCTCCAGGTGAACGTGTCCTGGTCCTGTATTGAGGTAACAGAGTGTCCCCCAAAGTCCCACCCAGCACGACAGGAGGACGGTCTTGCTCGTCGGCATCCCCTTGCTGGGATTAAGGATGAGAAACCAGTCTTCCCTCAAGCCGGCCTGCCCTTCTTCCGCCGGCTCTGTTTCAGGCTGGGAAAGGAATGGGCCAAGAGCCAACACCAGGCCTGCATTAACATTGATCGATTGTCAGGCTTTGCGATCCAATCAACCTGGACTGGAAACCTGATTCATGGGGCTGCCAGATTCTCGAAGAGATGACAGGAGCGCCCTCTGCAAGGAGAGATTAAATGAGATACTTGTGGGAAGCGCCTAGCCTGGCCGCTGGCACGTGCTTGGTGCCCATTAACCAACAGTTTCTGTCATGAACGTTTTTATTGTCCCAGGAGGACTCTGCAAGTACTGAGAGCTGGCCTGAGAGTGACTGTCCACGGGGACTCCTGAAGAAAGCACACACGCCCCAAGGCATAAACCTCCACTCTGCTAAGGGTTGTGAAAGCCTCTCCCTAGAACCACACAGCGCCCGTGTCCCCCCCAACTACCCCCCACTCCCCGCTTGGGATCCAGGGATATTTAATTCCACACCCTGCCCGCTCCCCGGATGGTATGTGGGAGAAGGTAAGAACTACCACCAGGCGGGCTTGAGTGCCCAGGAGTCCTGGGAAAAAGTGAACAGGCTCATAGGGGATCTCTCAGAACACAGCACAGTGGGCTCCGCTAGGGGGACTGTGGCCCTGCCTGCCTTCTCCCCTAGGCTCTCCCCAGGGCATTTTCCAAGATGGCCACAGGTGCTCTGCTCCCAAGACCCCACTCAACCAACGGTTACCGACAATGCTCAGTTCTGCTTTCTTTGTCAAGAATCTGTAAGCTCTGGGAACCTGGTTCAGAAAAGCGAAGCCTTGCGATGAGAGACTGATGGGTGTAAAGACCAGAGGGGTGGAGGGGGAATCAGCCATTCAGTATGTTTCCTATAATCCCGAAGAATCCAGTTTGGAGCTGTGGCTTCAGGCTTCCAGAGAAGTGTGCTGATCACGTTTACTGATGCATGAGAAATGAGCTAGCCCCCTCATTTGGGTGGCATCAAAAATTCTCTGAAGACACGGGGTGCTGGTACAGGCCTCCTTCAAAGAGGAGTAGGTGGAAAGAGCATTGGGTGGAAGGGTCAGGAATCCCTGTCCTTGCTCTGCCACAGAATCACTGACTTCACCTCTCCGAACCCTAGTGTCCACATCTTGAAAATGAGGGTTTATCTCTGAAGGGTAAGATGACACAAAGAGCTTCCACTCCCACTTGGAATACCTCGACTTGTTTAAAAAAATTCTTTTTAACAGCATATGTGTATTACTTTTATAATATAAACTTTTTTGAAGTGTATTTATGAAATTTTTTCAGTCATCTCTATACCCCACGTGAACCTCGAACTCATGACCCTGAGATCAAGAGTCACATGCTCTTCCGACTGAGCCTGCCAGGTGCCCCTGTGATATAATCTTTGAAGATGAAACTAAAGTAAAGGGCTAGGACTAGAGGTTCTGGGAGACCCAGATTTAATGGTATGCGTGGATTGCAGAGGCGGCCAAGTCAAAACACAGTTTGGGACAGCCGAGGAAGCCGTCTCTGAGCTCTTGTCAAGCTCAGGCAAGACAGGGTCTGGAATATTGGCACCAACGCCATCAGATGAAACTGGGCCTATAACACCCAGGTCCTAGTGAGACCTGCTTCTCACAAGCTGGACAATGGTTTGACCAATGCAGCCCCTCCCTTCAGGCTGCTGGTCCTTTCAAACACGCCCTGGCACCATGAAATGGGATTTTGGAGGGACGGGGAACAATAGGGCGGCAGCTGCCCGGCAGTCTCTCTCGGCTTGGGGAATGGTCCCTATTGCTGAGGCTGGGTTGCTCGGATGATCATTCGAGGTGAGGGTTGATTTGTGCTTCGCAAAGACTCTCACTGCTTCCCTGCTGCAGCTTCAGTCTTTGCTCGGAGGCCATGGGTCTAATACCCTGTGACGAGCCTCGTCTGGCCCAGTGTAATCTTCCTGGGTACCCCTGCCCTTTACCCCATTTCCTGCCCAGCCCTTTGACTAATAAGGTCTCCTGGGGGTCTAGACCAATCGTTCTGCATATCAAACCTTGCCAAATAACAGAAGTACCTAGTGAGTTAATAACGTAGATTCCTGAGTCCCATCCCAGAAGGTTCTGGTTCAGTGGGTCAGAGTGGGACCCAGACAACTGCATTTATTTCAAAGCACTCCAGGTTATGTCTGATGCCACCAGGCCAGGATGGTAATATCCACTGTGACCCATTACTGGAGGGTTTCTTTAGGGCTTCCCAGGTGCAGCGGTCTGTGCCGGAAAACACAGTCACCCATGGACAAGCCATCGGGACAGGGGAATCTAAAGACTGATAAACACAGGTGGGTACCAGTGATGGGAACTCCACACCACCCACGGAGGTTCTGACCCTCCTGAACACCTCTCTTCTACCCCTCCACAGTGCATCACTCCACTCCCCCACCCCAGCACCCCTCCCCCCGCCCGCCTTTCCCCTCTGCCCAACGGCAAGTTAAGGCACAGATGGAGCAAACCTCTGAAAGCAAGCTCGGCATGAGGTGCCCTTGGCTTGGGAGAATTCAGTCCAATTTGCCACCAGTGTCTAGGCTGGCTTTTGATTATGTTGATGATAAAGACTGTAAACAAAACAGCCTTTCTCTACTAATTAGTTCCCTTCGAAGAACTCTAAATATCTTTAATTACGCAGTTTGAAAAGCAGCGGTTACCCAATCGGGCTGACGGGCCTCTGTGCTCCTCTCTCTGCCCACCTGAACGAAATATTTTCTTGTTTTCTCTGCTTCACACACCTAGGATGGGCTGGCAGTAAATCCTGTCAGCTAAACGCCTGACAAAAGTGCTCTGATGTCAAGTATAAAGAATGCCACCTACAGCTTAATGTCTGAAAAAAAAATCCCAAGGGCTGAAAACAATGAAGGTTTTTGTCTTCTTAATGCCCAGTATGCAATCGAGTGGAAATGCTACTTCCATCCGTAATTTACAAATGAAATTAAAGTTGTTGAAAGACACAGGGTAAACCAGAAGCCTTTGTTTCTCTGCAGAACAGGAAAAATTTAAACCACTAAATGTTTTAGCAGATTTACTAAATTTCCAATTAAATCATGAAATCTATTATTGCAGAGCTCTGAGAGGGCGGTGTGTCTCCGCACATGCGCGCTCGCTCTCTTTCTCTCGCCCCCACCAACATATGCTATCCGCAAACCAAATTATGTCCCCCATCAACAGCCTCGTTCTGTTCTACCTGCAGGGGAAACCGGGGTGCAGAGAGAGGCACACAAGCTCAAAGGGGAGTGAGGCCGGTTCAGCCGTGGTTTGAGGGCAAGGCCTAGGCTAGGTTTTGGAAAAAAAAACCAGCAATTTGCCCAAGTGAAGGTTTCGGGGCCCCCAGCTGGTGGAGGCAGCCCAGCCGATCAGGAAAGTCCAGGGAGCTCCTTCCTAGGGAGGGAGTCAGATCTGCTATCCAAGAGCACCCTCTGCCAGTTGGCAGGGAGGGCTGGCTGGAGAGGCTGGTGGCCCAGAGGTGGGGAAGAGGGCACACAGGACCCTGAGTGTACTAAGCCAGAGGGGCTGGGGGCCAGGGCCCAGAGAGATTCCATCTTCCAAATCAGACAGAGCGACTCACCTCTGGAACAATAGGCAGGGCGGGCAGGGTGGATGCTGGTTTTCCAAGGGCTCTCCACGTTAATCCGCCCCACCAAATCCAGCCACTAGGAGCCTGAATGGTCCTCCAGACACCCATTCAGTAGAAAATGACGGGTGATTTTTGCCCTTGTCTCCCGAGATCTCTGGTGAGCACCGCTGCTCTGGCTGACATGTGTTTGTAAAGATAAAGCACCAGGCTACTTTGGGGGCCCTCCCAGGCTATTACAAAGAGCAAGTGGTGCCAACTCAGGCTCTGCATGGCTTTTCAGAATTGAGCTGTTAATTTTTTTTTTTAATACACACCTCTCTCTGAAAAGGATTTGTAGCAACTTACAATAAAGGCAAACACAATAAGGTCATTCAACTAAAATTAGAAAAGCAAAGCCATAGAAAGGAGAAAGAAGCAAGCATTGACTGTCAGGTGTAATAGAGTCACTGTGATTTAGCTTCAGATTAGGTACTGAGCTTCCTGGCAGCCAGGGCAAAAAAGGATACCCAGTTAGATAGTCCATACAACCTATTGGAAAGAAGCAGAACAATTCTCCAAGAAAGTTATGGTTTTTTTCCTGGCATTAAGTTTATCTGAGGGGACTTTGTATAGGAACTCCAAAAGCATCATACAGTGTGTTTAACAATCTTTCTATATAGCAAATGTAGAGGCAACTCTGATATAGCTATTTCTTACTATAATCTTTGGCAATTGTCAAGTGCGTACTTACATCACTCACAATTCAATAATGGTAAATCCTGATGGGAGGAAACAAAGTGGGAAATGAGGAGTAGTCAGACAAATGTCTCAAGTTTGGCTGAAGTATTTCATTCACTCATTAACTCATTAGATATTTCTTAAGTCAGGTTCAGATGGGGGGGATACAGCAGAAAACAAGCAGGCAAACTCTTACTGTCAGATACTAAGAAAAAACTTAGTATCCTCAGAGCGATGGGTGGATAGCAGGCAAGCTTCCTTCAGCTTAGTTGCTGAATAAGGGCAGTTTTAACAGATGGGTACTTTCAGATGTCCAGAAATCCCACCTCAAATTGCCTAAAACAATGAAGAGATGTGGTTTCCTTGAGTCAGCAGCTCAATGACGCTCTCTCTACACTATACCATCGTCACTGTTGGCTCCATCTTCCGCCTGAGAGCAATATGGCTCTTGAAATTTTGGGAGCCACAAAGATAGGACAACCTTCAGAGCAAATCAAGAGACTATTTCTTCCTGTGGCTTTCACTTAGGATGGAGGAAATGTTTTTTAACCTCTGTACCCACCCCGTTCAGCAGACTCTCTCTTTTGTCTCATTGGCCAGAACTGGCCCCCAGGCCCATTCCTGGTCCAGTCCTGGTGATGTGAGTGAGGTCACCCTTTGACCAATTACGCCACCCCTCATGTTTGGGTTAGAGTAGTCTTCCCCTGTAGTACGTGGTAAGGTGGGAAAGGAGGGTACTTGAGCAAAATTAGTATTGTGTTAGGCAGGAAAAGAGGCAGGGGATAAATGGATGTTGAGGTAGACAGCTAACACTGCCAATTTGGTCTTTCAGTGTCCCTTCCCTGGGTTATCATGATTAGGTGAATAGTGATCAAGACTGTTGGAAGGTCTGTCTGCTTGGCTTCCTCCAAAAAAGAAGATCCTTACTATTTGTCTTATTTCTTGAGCTAGACTAACCATTTCCCATACCTTCTGCCACTGCCTCAGTTTAGGTCTTTATTCTACTTGTACATGTTAAAAAAAAAAAAAAAAGACCTCCAAAGTGGTCTTCCTATCTCCAAGTTTACTCAAATTGATCTCTCTTCCATGCTGTTAGCAGAATAATCTTGTTAAAAATAAATGTACAATACCATTCCCCTCCTTAGCAACTGATTTCACTTCCTATCTAGTATAGTATAATGTAAACAATCTTTGCATTAGCACAAAAAATGAAATATTTAGGTATACATTTAATAAATATGCACAAGATCTAGAAGAAGGGAACTAAAACAACTCCAATAAAAGAAATCAAATAAGATCTAAATCAATGGAGAGACAGTCCATGCTCATGGATAGGAAGACTCAATATTGTTAAGCTGTCAGTTCTTCCCAACCTTATCTATAGACTTAATGCAATTCCAATCAAAATCCCAGCAAGTTAATTTGTGAATATTAACAAACTGATTATACAGTTTATATGAAAAGCAAAAGACCCAGAAAAGCCAACACAATATTGAAGAATGAAGTTGGAGGACTGGTACTACTTGACTTCTAAATTTACCATAAAGCTATAGTAAATTGAGACAATATGGTATTGGCAAAAGATGAGGCAAATAGATCAATGGAACAGAATGGACCCACAGAAATAGATTCATACAAATATTATCAATTCTTCTTTGACAAAGAGCAGAAGCAATTTACTAGAGAAAAGATAGTCTTTTCAATAAATGATGCAGGAACAAATGGATATCTACATGCAAAAAAAATGAATCTAGACACTTTACACCATTCACAAAAATTAACTCAAAATAGATTATTGTCCTAAGTGTAAAATGCAAAACTGTGAAACTTGTAGAAGATAACACAGGAGAAAATCGAGGTGACCTTGGATTGGGTGATGACTTTTTAGATACAATACCAAAAGCATGACTATGAAAGAAAAAATTGCTAAGTTAAACTTTATTGAAATTAAAAACTTCTACTCTGCCAAAGACATTGTTAAGAGAATGAGAAGTCAAGCTGCAGACTGGGAGAAATTTGCAAGGACTTGTACCCAAACTATATAAAGAGCTCTTAAAACTCAACAACAACAAAAAAACCATACAACTTGACTAAAAAATGGGCAAAAGTTCTGAACAGACACCTCACCAAAGAAGGTGTACAAAAGGCAAATAAACATATGAAAAGATGATCAACATCATATACCAACAGAGAATTACAAATTAAAATGAGCTACCACTAACACACCTATTAGAGTGGCTAACCACTGACAACATAAAATGCTGGCAAGGATGTGGAGCAACAGGAACTCTTGTTCATTACTGGTGGGAATGCAAAATGGTACAGCCACTTTGGAACACAGTTTGGCAGTTTCTTACAAAGCTAAACAAAGTCTTGCCATACAATTCAGCAATTGTGCACCTTGGTATTTTACCCATGTGTGCAGTTCTATGTGAGTAGTGTGCCCATTCTACAGGGTAGCAAGTTGAGGCTCAGGGAAATTCAGGAATGTAGGTAAGGTTGCTTAAAGATGGTGGAGGTGCTATACAAACTCAGGTCTTTAGAAGAACAGAATTCCTAACATTTGCTTGTGGCTTCATCACATATGGCCCAGAAAGTAGCCTGGTAGGGAGTTCATTTCAGACTGGAGATGGGTCTGCCCAAAAACCTGAGCTAAATCTAGTAGGGTCTGTCTGTAAAGTGAAGGACTGAAGAGATTCTCCAACCCCATGAATAAATAGAGGCACTGGACACGGTCTCCTCAAAACCTCAGTGTGGTGGAGGAGGGCATTGTGAAATTTCACACTACGGCATCCTCTCTGCCTAGTATAGTGTCTGGCCCTCAACAGATGCACTTTAAATATCTACTGGCCAAATAAAAATAAATAATATTTTATTTTCTAATATTTATTAAGTGCTTATCTTTTCAAAGACACTTCCACCTGCACTGTAGCTGATGTGCACATTAGCCATAAGGACTGTGTCAAACAGAATTCATAGCTCTCATGCTATTATGAAGGAGTCGGGACCAGAATCCAAGGCTCCTCCTGCCGAGGGCAGGGCGCATTCCCTGTGTCTCAGAGCTGTCCTCGAAGAAGCAAAGGCTCAGTGAGTAGCATGGCTCAAGGGAAGGAGGCTAACATTTACTAAGCACCTGTTATGTATTATATAATTTAATGTCCACACAGTCCTGGGGACTAGATATCAATATTGCAATTTTAGAGATGAGAAAACTGAGGTTCATTGGAGGTCATCACTTGCCTAAGGTCACAAAGATGATAGGTGCCAGAGTCTGGATTCAAACCCAATTCTATTCGACTCTGAAACTCATGAATTTTCTTTATTTGATGCCAAGATACCTCCCAGTTTTGTAAATCAGGAAACTCCAAAAGGGTGCTATAAAATAAGTCCATTATGTTTGGAATGGAAACTGGCTCTCTGTTATTTATTTATTTATTTATTTATTAAGATTTTACTTATTTATTTGACAGAGAGAGATTACAAGCAGGCAGAGAGGCAGAGCAGAGGGAGAGGGGAAGCAGGCTCCCTGAGGAGCAGAGAGCCCTATGTGGGGCTCCATCCCAGGACCCTGAGATCATGACCTGAGTTGAAGGCAGCAGCTTAACCCACTGAGCCACCCAGGCACCCCTGGCTCTCTGTTATTTAAATAAAAATTAAATAGTGGTAATGCTCATGGCTTGTGAGTCCAGCTGAGGGTTGCTGATCTGAAGCAGTGTCAGCAAAGGGAGGGGCCTATTCACCCTCACCTAGCTTCTGTGGCTGCTCAGCTCGTACCTATGGCTTTGGACTCATTTCTGGAAGACACCTTTCCGGAGGAAAATTCACCTTTAAGCCCGTGGCCCCAGAAGTGACCACGATGGGCAGTATGAACCTGTGGAGACCAATTTTTTGAGAGGGGGGCAGTGTGTGTGTGTGTGAAGAGATTAGTTGTGTCTAACCTGGAGAAGACTGAGGGAGGCCTTGTGTTTGATAAACTATGGAAAGTGCTATTAGAAGAGGAGCCGTGGATTCACCTAATGTGCTCCAGGAAGCAAATCCATGATCAGTGTACAAGAAAGCCAACTTCAGTTCATAGAGAAGAGCCCCTCCAAATCACGGTTAAAGTGGAGGTCAGTTCTAAGTTAACAGGGCCTTGGAGGCTACTCCACTCCCTGGCTAGCGGGGGCAGGGGTGAAGAGGGCCTGCAGCAGCTGGGGAGTCACTATTTGGTCCACTGGGAGATGGTTCCGACAGGGAATCCAGGGGCTGTCTGCGAATGGGAAACTGCTCCGTCATCTCCAAGACCCACATTCAGGTCTGGGCTGAGGCATTCTAATGGGGGAAGCAGGCCATGTAATGGCACAGGGCTCTCACTATACTTTGGCACCTGGTTGTCATGTGGGGAGCTAAATCCTAGCTCCAGTGACCCTGAGCACAACTGTCAAGGGGAGGCTCTTCCACTCCCTCCACATCTGTTTCTCTGGCCTCAAGCCGTCCTCACCTCCCCTACAAAGTTGCAACTCCTGAGGGCGGCACACAAGAGCCTTCAGCAGATGGCCTCAACCTACCATGCCACCCCATCTCCCTGTGACTCAGCCCCCACGCCCACTTACAAGGCACACAGACCTACTTATTGCCCAGACACACCACATGCTTTCAATCCCCTTGCCTTTGCCCGTGCTGCTCTCCCCACCCAGGACACCTTACCCTTGTTAGGCTTGGTTAGCCCCTTATCATTCGGCTCTCGAGGTTCTCTAGAAAGCCTTCCATTTCCCCTAAATCCGTTATGGCGCTCTCCCGTGGACTTCCATGACGGCCCAGGCTCACCCCCTGGGCAGCATTTATTATGCTGTGGTTGCCCTGTTGACCCACCTGTTTCTAGTCCTCAGCTGGAAACCCCTCAGGGGCAAAACTGCCAGGTTTCCACTCAGTGGCCAGCCATGTGGGGCCAACCCTGTTAGTTGGTTAACAGGTGGCCTCTGAGAGAAACAAAAGTTTGCCCAGTAAATATATAAACAAAAGGTATTCCTAATTCAAGTCACTATGTTTAAGGTCCTATATAATTACATTTTAAAAGGGGACCACAAACTCAACTGCCATTTAATTATAGGAGTTCAGGAGACTGGTTTGGGGTGAAATCATGGAAGCCTCACCGCGGAGGAGGGAATGTGAGGAAAGTGATGAAGCCGTTGAGAAGGGGTTGGGGGGTAGGGGAGTAGAATTAGACGCCAGAGTGGGGAGCCCATCCTAGAGATGGGAAGGCCCTTTAAGAGCTGGGTTTGGAGGCCTTGGATACCTGGCAGAGGACTTTGGGCTTTCTCTTACAGGCAGGATTTGGAAAGAGGAGGGACATTGTGACCGTGCCATGTGAGAAGGCCGAGCCTGGTGTCTTGCAGGATCTCTCAGAGGCTGGTTGGGAGCTATAGCGATGTACCACAGGCAGTCCCAATGGGGTGGTGGTAATAAAAATGGCGACGCTAGCGCCTCCGGTAGGCTACATCTTTGCCTTCATTCTTCACCCACTCCCACCCACTCACAGCCTTGCCGCAAGGGCAGAGTGTAGCTCCCCCACCTCTTGACGTTGAGTTTGGCCAAGTGACTTCCTTTCACCCGTGGGATGTTAGCATACAGGATGTCAGCAAAGGCTGGAGACGCGCTTGTGTGGTTGGACTTTCTCTGTTGGCTTCGGCCATTCCAGTGAGAGGAACATGCTCTCATGTTGGTCCCAGAAAAATGAGAGGTACTTTGAACAGCCTGGAACCGAAGCCAGCTGTATCCAATTTGGAGATCAGCCGAACTCCAACCTAATCGCAGATGCATAAGCAAGAAACAAATCCTTGCTGTCGTAAGCTGCTGCCCATTTTCCTGTGGCCCCTCCTGCACAGAAGAACAAGTGCCTCTCTCTACCTGTTCTCCCTGCTGTGTCAGGCGCCTCAGTCTCTCAGCGGTGTGCACACGTTTCTCTTGGCTGCCTCCTCATCAGCACTCAAGCCAGCTCTGCTCTCTCCAATCGTGACATTAAAACCTCCCTGTTGACCCCTAGCCCTCCTCCAGGAATCTGCCTGTTTCTCCTCCTCAGTCTGATTTCCTGGAAAGTGGTCCATCCCGGCTGCTCAACTTCCCTGCCTCATCCCTCTGCCCTGAAATCGGAGGGTTGCCTCTCCCGACTCCTAAAGCCACCTATCTTGGACTGCTTCCTCTCTGCCACACTTGACTCTGGCCCACTTTCTCCCCGCCCAGCTCTCTCCCCTCAGTCGTGTGATGCCTCATGGGCTGCTCCCTCCTCGTCTCCTTGCAGGGCGCTAGTTTCTCCGCCCTTCTTTCATGTTCCTTGGGGCTCTGTCCTGGGTCCTCTTTTTCTCCCACTCTCCACCCTGCCCGTGGGAGATCACATGCACTCTGGAGGCTTCATGTATCACCTATTCGCCCATGGCCTCCAACCCTCCCCTTCAGCCCAGAACTCACTCCTGAGGGCCAGACTCATAAATCTGGACTCCTCATGGAATCTCATGCGTTCTTTCAACAAACTTTTTCTTGAGGACTCCTGGCTGCCAGACACTGTTGTAGATGCTGGATATAGAGTAGTGAACGAAACAGATGAACAGCCCTGCCCTCACGGAGCATCTATTTTACTAGAGCAGGGGAAGTCAGACAAGAAATAAACAAGAAAGACAAATAGTATGTTAGAACTGATGGAAAGTGGTGAGCAGAGGAGGGATGTCATCCGTGCAGGTTTTTAAAGGCTCACCCTAGGGGCGCCTGGGTGGCTCAGTTGGTTAAATGTCTGCCTTCGGCTCAGGTCATGGTCCCCAGGGTTCCGGGATCAGGTTCCCGGCTCAGCGGGAAGTCTATTTCTCCCTGTCCCTCTACCTCTACTCCTCACTCGTGCTCTCTCTCTCTCTCTCTCTCAAATAAATAAGTAAAATCTTTTTTTTTTTTTTAAGATTTTATTTATTTGACAGACAGAAATCACAAGTAGGCGGAGAGGCAGGCAGAGAGAGAGAGGGGGAAGCAGGCTCCCTGCTGAGCAGAGAGCCCGATGCGGGGCTCGATCCCAGGACCCTGAGATCATGACCTGAGCCAGAGGCAGAGGCTTAACCCACTGAGCCACCCAGGCGCCCCAAATAAGTAAAATCTTAAAAAATAAATAAGTAAATAAAAGCTCATGCTGGCTGTTGTATTACAAATAGACGGGGATGGGTGAGGGGAGGGGTGGTGGGCAGACAGAAATAGGGATACCAATTAATTGGGTTCTGCTTTTGAGTACTTTGTAGGCACTTCAGACTCAAAATTGAACTCATTACCTTTTCCCAAACTTGTTCTTCCTCCCATGTTCTGTGATGCAATGAAGGGCACCCAGATTCCTGACTCCAGCCAAAACCCAGAATCCCTGCCCCTTTCCCTCACATCTAGCCAGTCACGAGTCCTGTCCATTCTAGCATCTGAATACCTCATTCGTCCTTGCATTCATTATTTCCCCCATTCACCAAATACTACTGAACACCTACCAGGTTTCAGACCAGTATCAGCGAGGTGAACAGACACAATCCCTGCCCTCTCGGTGCTTAGCGTGGGAAAGAGACAATAAAAACAAAAAAATGATTTCCTCTCATGATAAGGGCTATAAAGAAAATGAACTAGTTTCAACAAAGAAGAAAACATGAGAGAAATCTTCAATAAGGTGGCCAGGGAGGCCCTCCGGAGGAAGACACAGGGCTGAGAAGGGCTGGGTCTCGTGACAATGAGGTCTTCATTTCCTAGGGCTGCCATACCAAGTGACCACATGTGGGGTGCCTAAAGACGAGAGAATTTTGTTCTTAGAGTTCTGGAGGCTGGAAGTCAGAAATCAAGAGGTCGGCAGAGCCATGCTCCCTCTGAACGAGCTTGGGAAGAATCTTCCCTTGCCTCCTCCTAGCTGTGAGGCACTCCTTGGCTCCTCGGCTTGGAGACACACTGCTCCAATGTCTGCCTCCATCATCACATGGCCGCCTTTGCTCTGGGTCCATACCTTTGTGTGTTCACTCCTCTTCTTGTAAGTACCCTTGTCGGGTGCCTGGGTGGCTCAGTGGGTTAAGCCTCTGCCTTTGGCTCAGGTCATGATCCCAGGGTCCTGGGACCGAGCCCGGCGTCAGGCTCTCTGCTCAGCAGGGAGCCTCCCACCCCCACCCCCCACGCCTGCCTCTCTGCCTACTTGCGATCTCTGTCAAATAAATAAATAAAATCTTAAAAAAAAAAAAAGGATCCCTGTCACTGGATGTAGAACCCCCCCTGAATCCAGTATGGCCTCATCTTAATTACATTTACAAGGATCCTACTTCCAAAGACAGTCACATTCTGAGGTTCTGGGTGAACCTGATTATTTGGGAGCCACTATTCAACCTGGTGCAAATGGCAAGATCTTTTGCAGGCAGGTGGAGCGGTCTTCACACAGGCCCTCAGGGAGGAAGGGGCTTGGAACAGTTGAAGCCAGGGAGGCTGAAACGTGAAAGGACCCAGAAGAAGGAGCTTGGAGAGAAAGGCAGAGCTGGATCACAGAAAGAGGAGAAAGGGAAAGAGACAGGGAAAGAGAGGGAATGAGACACCAGTGATGCAGTGGAGGCCCACAGGACAGGAGTCCTTGAGAAGGCGGCCAGCACAGAATTTCAGGTCAGCATGGCGTTGGTGTGAGATGGGATGAGGTCTCCGGAGGACAAAAGGGGAAGAAGGGCACAGAAGTCAGTGGGACTGATGGTGAGGGAGAGAGAAACCCTTTCTAATGGCTTCTGTTTTCTCAAAAACATAGGAGATAGCTAAGAGGTAAGGGAAGGGGACAGGAGTTGAGAGGAGAGAAGCAAGCTGGTTTGTGTTGAGGGTGAGAGACCACGTGCATGGGGGTGGCTGGGGGGGCTTGCGGGTCTCAGGACAGGCCCATTTCCTTCATGCCCGCAGCCACCCAGCTGCATCAGGCCGGTACCCCTGCTTGATGGCAGCCACCTCCCATGGGCTTCTCTTCTGCACGCCCTAGCTCTGCTCCCAGACTAGTCCCTCCACTGCTGTCACCAAACTCACAAAGCATCCCACCGCTGTCTGCAACTTCCCAGAGAGTCCCTTTGCCCTCGAGATATAATCCAAACTCTTGATTGTGGCTCCTAAGACCCCGTATGAGCCGGTCCATCACACTGCCTCCCAGCTTCCTTTCTTGCCTCTTCCACTTCCAATTCCACCTCTCAACCAGCCAGAATTCTTTTCGGATCCTTAAAGGTACCATTCTCCCTTTTTCCTCCAAGGCTCTGCACTTGCTCTTTCCTCTTCAGGCAATACTCTCTCGCTCCTGCTGCACGAGCCGTCCCCTCCTCCACCTGCTAGCTCTCCTCCCAGGCCCCTCTCCCCTCTTCCCTCTCAGACTGGCCTGCTCCCCAGGACAGCCTCCCACTTTGAGTCTGGCTATGGGTTCTGCATAATCCTCTATGCTTCCCTTACTAGAGCAGTTACCGTGTTGTAATGTAATTGCTTCTCTGCCGACCCATGGCCCTCTAAAACTATAAACCCCTTAATGGACCATACCTTTGTTTTTCATATTATTTGACATATAGCGGGTGCTCAAAAAAAACCCCAAAACAAAAAAAGTACACCTGTTAAATACAGTCCATGTCTACGCTGAAGGTCATAAGTAACTCAGAGCTTTTTTTCCCTAAAGATTTTATTTATTTATTGGGGTAGGGGGAGAGGGAACAGGGGGAGGGGTAGAGAGAGAAGTGGACTCCGTAACATCATGACTGGAGCTGAAGGCAGATACTTAACTGACTGCGCCACCCAGGCGCCCTACCTCAGAGCTTTAGAACAGTTGATCCTGCTTCCCCTCCAGGCACAACACCATTGCACTGGTGACATCAGGGAACCCCACTCTGTGTGGCCGTCGGGACACTACTGCCTGCTCATGCCCTGGTTCTCAGTCAGACCTGTAACTGTCCATCTTAAATTGCATGAAGCTTTCTGAGGTTCCCCCCACCCCAGGATAATCTCTGCTGTGTCCTGCTGCTCCCGTCTACCTCCTGTCTCTTCTGCAATCCTTGGTCTCTTTTATTCGGTTGTAGGTTATGCTTTTCTTTCTAAGTGGCCCTCTAGCTTCTGAAGGCTTGGGACAGTGTAGGTACTGTAGTCTCTTGGTCATTTGACTTCGGTTCCCAGAAATTCCTTAAGCTGTTCTTTTCCTGTAGCACCGTCCCAGTTCTGACACGTGAGGGGCACTGCCCACACTGCCTTCCAGCAATGTCCCAAGGATGGACTTCCGCTCACATCCATGTTGTCCTAACATGGCTTCTCGAGTGACAATGGAAAGTAGAAGGGGCTCCCATTTCTGTTTTGTGTCGCTTTCCTGTGGGCAGGCTCTCTGTCCTTTCTGGAAGCATGTCGATTCATTGCTCATGCATGCACACCGAGTTCCTACAAATGGCCATGACCGCTTTGTATCTTTCCCCATTCCATAAATGATGTACTTGTTCGTTTTCTCACTTCTAGTCTTCACAGCAAGAAAGTTCCCACCAGCTTCCATGTCATTAGTAAGTAAAATCACTTGCCTCTTGTCCTTCTGCTGTGTTCTAACCAGGTCCTGATCAGAGAAGAGACACAACACACTGATCTTTGCTAATTCTTCTACTGCTACGACAGAGGAAATAAAGTAATACCCGCCCTCCCCCTGCCCTTTCTGTGTTGACTCAGTACCTGTAAATTTCTGAATGCACATTTTTTTTTGTTTAAAAAAACTACTTGTTCTTGTGTATAGTTTATAAATAAACTTCCTTTTTAAAAAAGCACGTTTTCCTCTCTGTAATCGTTTGGAGTATAGCAAATACACTGTGTTAATGTTCCACATTTACTCCACTACCTTCTAGAAGGCTTTCTGTACTGTAGAGCCTGGGCAATGAAAACTGCATTTCCCAGATGCCCTTGCAGCTGGAGTTTCAGATGTGAGCATGGCTCAGCCCACTCAGATGCACTCCATGGGATTTGTAAGGCAGGACCAAGACATAGCTCTCATTTCTGTTCATTTTGCTGGCAAGCGCAGTCATGTAGATTCAGTTTCCCTGTGTCTGATCACTAGCTTTGTGAGTGTGGTGGGCCGGCGATTTGCTGGCAGGGATTCCAGTGGGCCCTTGGGTGGCTCTGGTTGGAGCAGGTGCAGGGACCTCCTGATCACGGTGGTGTCCCGAGGATGACAGTGATGCTGAGGTTCTGGATTTGAAGGCAGGAGCAGTCGCTTCCAATTTTGACAGAGCTTCCTGGTTGTAGAAGGCTGTATTTAGCTCTGATGGTGGTCAGGTGTTACAGAGCAGTGCTGAGGTCATTCTGGAAGGTTAATGAGCCTGTCTCTTCAGACCTCCCTGCAATCCTGAGAGCCATTTAGTGCCTTGCAATGGTCCCTTTCTTGCCTCCCTAGCTGGTATGGATACTGTCCTTTGCAACAGGACCTGACTCATATACCATGGAAGTACTTATTTGCAATATTAAATATAGTTTCTGATTAGAAAGATCTCAAGGCAGGAGAAGCAGCTATCTGAAAGGCAAGATTTAGGTCTTTTATTGGCAGCTGCAGCTACAGAGGAGCCAAATTAGGGCTCTTGACATTTGGGGTGTGCTTAGGACTTTTTGTGACAGCACCACCAATAGGATTTTGAGGCATAGATGGGAGGCAGAGAGCTCTGGAGACACTAACCTTCACATTAACTTGAACTTGTCCTAAAACTCAACCATAAATTGATGAGCCTGCAGGTTTAATTCTTCTGCCACAACCTTTCTAATGACCAATGGCCTCTCCCTCTTATCTCCCCGTTGTCTCTCTGTCCTTTCCTCCTCTCCTGCAGGAATCCTTCAGTGTCACCATCTTTTCGCACAAGACACACACACACACACACACACACACACACGTACGCACGCACACACATAGGGGACTCCATTTGCAAAGAAACCTTGTGATATAAACGACACACCAAAGTTTCAAGGGAGACATGATGACAAGATCTGCGGTAGAGCACAGGCGTGGGAGAAGGGGCCAGTATTCCTATATGAAAAGCACAAGAAGGAGAAAGTAGATCCCAAGTAGGGGGAGAGGCTGACAACAAGCACAGGTCTAGGAATGGGCAAGTCTCTCCATATCTGTAGATGTTGGTTCCACTTCGC
This sequence comes from Martes martes, assembly GCF_963455335.1. NCBI lineage: Eukaryota > Metazoa > Chordata > Mammalia > Carnivora > Mustelidae > Martes > Martes martes. The sequence goes on along the minus strand of NC_137894.1, from coordinate 102,589,560 downwards.
TACAATTTTAAGATTAGGCAATACTTGCTCAAGGTACAAAATTCCCGCCACCCTTAAGCCCATGCTCCTGGTTCCCCTCCAGGGACCCGCTCTCCAGTGGGTTTCTTCCTCAGCCCATTTTCCCCGTGGAGCGCCTCTGCTCTGGGGGTGGTGGGGGTGGGGTGGGGGTGTGGAAACCTCCAAAATGGTGGGGAAGAGCTCCAGAGGGAGAAGAGTTTGCGGTGGGGGGCAACCAGGACGTGGATGGGTCAGATCACGCCCGTGGGCACTTGCCCGCTCTTGGCCACCCATCCGGAGATCGCTGATCCGCTTGCAGGAGGTGAGTCCACGCCCTTCCGGTTAGCGCCGTGTTGTGTCAGCTTCCGTGATGCTGCGCTTCATTCCCACGGCTTTCCCTTCATCTGCAGGGTAAGGTGCTTGTGGCGAGAGTTTGTTTACATATGTCATGTCGTTGTGCTTTCGGGTCGCAGTATGTGCACGTGAGGCAGAAGGCTGCTTGGGTTTTAAACTAAGAGTGGCTGCCGAACACCTCTGCCCCCATCGTGGAACGTTGCCCCATTAGTTTACCCAAGAAAAATCTGTGCCAGTTATAACAGGTAGTGAGAACAAGGGGGAAGAGAAGAGGAAACCTGAATAATCCTTTGGCAATTCTGAGTGTGACACAAGATTCTCTTCCTTCTTAGCGATTCTGTGCCTCGTTCCTGATAATTTTAGGGTCCGCTATGTCTCTTGCTATGAGAATTAGCATCAGCAGCTTTCAAAATGACTTACCAGTTAACCCCTCCAGAAATCTTAAGACATTATTCTTTTCTTCTCCAAATTTCCCATCCCTAAGCCTTCTAATTCTCCTTCAAATTTCCATCTGTAAAGTTAATACAATCCAATAAGAAAATAATGTGCTCTTGAGACGCTGACATGCTCAGAGCCATTTTATCCTGCCCTAAAGCCTGGAAAGTTTGAGTTTTCCTTAGGATAAAAAAAAGTAAGAAATAATAGAATAATTCACTGTACTGTAACAATTAAATCCAGCAATTTAACATTGCCCATTGGTAAATATAATGCTCGCAACGACCAAAAGTCTCCCATGTATTGACAGACAAAAACAAAGTTATAAATCTAAACCTCCTATTCTGAACCACATTCCTAAATGTAAATAAGCATCCAAGCATGTTGCTACATATCTTTACAGAAGCAATTACAAACAAGCCTTATCAGTCGCTAAGTCACCAACGCACACAACGCTTATCTGCTATGCCCTCTACTGGATAGAGTACACAAGGCAAGTCGCATTATTTCCAATTAATTTTTGGCATCATCACACTGCATCTGCTTTAGGAATGCAAGGCGTGAAATTTATAGTAGCAGGTTTAATATTCCATCCAGCCAAAATTATTTCGCTACAAGGACTTACCTTTGTGGAATATTTTGGGGTGGATTTCTTTTTTAATACGTAGATTGCTTCTCCCCTTCTTGCAACCCTCTGTCCAAACTCTCAAGCTGTCACCAAACTCAGTACGTGGCAGGAATAATTTCATGCTGAGTAAAATGTGTTTAATTTCACATCCTGTAAGAATAATTACTTAGCATAATGCCACTTAAAATGTATTTCTATCTGCAAATGCTAATGAAGCTACAAAAACCTGAATCATCTTCGGGAAGAATTAGGGTATTAAGGGGGCTTCTCCTTCACTCCCTCTTCTCCTGTAGTGACTGCCTGAAGAGAGAAACCGGGGCCACAGGAATAATCTGAGACTAGATCCTGCTGTCTTTAAACTGGGTGTGAGTCCAGTGGCTTGCAGGGAACTTAATCCCACAGACCCCTGCTGAATCTCCCTAAGATGCTGGAAACATAGCCAAAGGCTCCCTGAGATGCCCAGTCTTCACCCAGTTCCCAGTGGGTGGCCGCTAGGAGGGAAGCTCAGGTCCAGGGCCAACGAGGGCCACCTACCCTGATGGCAGGGCTGGCAGCAGGCCTGTGGCCTCTGGCCTTAAGGAACTTGTCTCTTGATCAGTGGTGTGCCCAAGTGGTAAAGACCACTGTTGTAACTACTATTCATCTTGAGGCTTAAAACAGGCAACACAGAATGACAAGGAGCAAAAGGGAAGAGGAGTACTTTGCCATTAAAGTAGTTTAAAAAAAAAAAGTTTTATTTTGAAATAATTTTAGAATTACAGAAAAGTTGCAAAAATAGTTCCGGGAGCTCTTGAATACCCTTCACTGAACTTTCCCTAATTCAGGATTTTCCATGACAGTACAATGATCCAAACCAAGAAACTTTTTTTTTTTTAAAGATTTTATTTATTTATTTGACAGACAGAGATCACAAGTAGGCAGAGAGGCAGGCAGAGAGAGAGAGAGGAGGAAGCAGGCTCCCTGCAGAGCAGAGAGCCCGATGTGGGGCTCGATCCCAGGACACTGGGATTATGACCTGAGCCGAAGGCAGAGGCTTTAACCCACTGAGCCACCCAGGTGCCCCCAAACCAAGAAACTCTTAATACAGTGGTGTTGACTATACTACAGACTTTAATTCGAATTTCACCAGTGTTCCCACTGATACCATTCTTCTGTTTTGAAGCCGAGCCAGGATCCCATATTGCACTTAGTTGTCCTGTCTCCTTGGTCTCCTTTAATCTAGGACATTCTCTGTCTTTCCTTGCCTTTCATGACCTTTTGAAGAGTACTTTTGAAGAGTACTGGTGAAGTGTCCCTCTGTTTGGGTTTGTGTGATGTTTTCTCACAAGGAAGGTGAGGTTATACATTTTGGGCAAGAATATTACAGAAGTGCTGATTTCTTCTCACCGCTCTGTAGAAGTGGGACCTGGTCCTCTCCTGCAATGGAGTAAAGCGAGGGCATGTGTGGAAGGCCTGAATGAACCAGTCCGCCTCTGGAACCAGAGTGCTGGGTCTCAGGGGAGGTAAGTAGAGCCTAAGAGCACGTGATGGGTTTCTCACACCTGCCTCCTCCTTTCTCTCTTACTATGGGTGACCAAGGGAGAAGTGAGAACATTTCTTTGCTATTGGCAGACAGCACTGTGGATTTTGTTTTGTTTTGTTTTGAAGTATAGACACCCTACATGGGGCTCAAACTCATAACCCTGAAATCAAGAGTTGCACACTACCGACTCAGCCAGTCACCCCAGCACTCGTGCTTTTCTTTTAATCTGGTGCCACTGAGCTCTGCAGGACAAGGGGTGGCCAGGGAAGGCAGAGGATCGTGGATGATGGTGGGGAAGAGGGGGGTGTGGGCAGAGGAGGACCACATGGCAGTGGGTCCAGTGCAGCCCTCTGTGGGCCCAGCAGGGCTGTAGATAATCGGAGAATAAGAGGCACACCTCTGCCTGCGCGGGAGCTTGTTCATTTGTATGAGGGAGTGGTGGTAAAGTTTCCCATCAGCATTTGTAACAGTGAAGACACAGGCGGGTTACCCTCGGTGGGATGAGCGAGTAGCAGCGGTGGTGAAAAAGGGCCCTTGGGCAGATCTGTAAGGTTTGTATTTTGGCTTTCTCCCCTTTTATAGACAGAAGCTCCACAGGGGACAGGCCCTTGTCTGTCTAGTTCCCCCTCTCCCTCCAAAAACTCAGTACCCAGGCCTGGCACATTGTAGGGACTCAGAAAAGATTTTGATGAAATAAATGAAGAAAAAAAATAGGTGAGTGGGTGCAGTACTCATCTGCAGAACATACTGACAGGCACCCCACTTATCCCCACCGGGACACCCATGACTCTGTCCCAAGCGTGGTTTCGAAAGCCCAGCAGTGGTCCCGAGTTCATGACTCCAAGCCTTCTGCCCCGTGCCAGTCCTCTAAGTGCTCTGGGAATCTGTGTCAAGGAGACTATTCCGGAGAATAGGAGAGGTTTCCAGGACCAACAGAATCCAGGCTGTTTGGGGGAAGGTAGAATCAGATCCAGATCCAATGTAGAGATGGCAAAATCTAAGTCTGAGGAGAGAAGGCAAATGGTAGTGATGTTGAAGCTTCCTTCCAGGTGGACCATGCTTTGGGGAAGCCAACAGGAAGAGGGAAGGACCTCCGTCACAGTACTGGGGTCACATGGGATGGCTTGTCCTTGTGTGTGCGCTGGGATGCTTTCCTTATGAATGGGACGGCTTTCGATTCTTCGTCTGCTCAGTGCTTCTTGGTTACTCTCTTATAACTGCCAGTTTTCCATATAAGTTAAGTAAATAAGTTACTTATCATTCAATTAATAATTAATCATTTATCATCTAAATTGAACTATTTAAGTTTTCCAGATAAAAAGGGAGGCCTTTTTAAAATACAGAAGAGAGAGGCAAGGCAACAGGCAGCAGGGGGCTCTTTAGACTTGTTTTACTCCGGTGTATAAAATGGATGGGAGCTGGTTTTACTGGCGTGTTCATGGAAACAGCTGGCCCTGTGAGCAGCTGGTATAAAGCCCATGAGTACTTTATACAGAGCAACCCCTTCCTCCTTACCGATGTATCCTCAGGGAATCTCTCCTATCTCCCTTCTACAGAAAAGGAAATCAGGGCACAGAGACACTTGCTCCACGTCATCCAGCTAGTAATGGCAGAGCTGGGAGTCTAACTCCAATCATGATACTATATAGCGCTTCTAGTGCAATGCAAAAAAGGCCCGTGCTTTCTGGAACAGCCTGGAACCTGGGAGAGTGAATGGAAGAGTTGGGAAGGACTAAGTTCCTGCTCTTTGCTCTTGTAGGGACAAAATGAGCCCGGCAGGCAGACATCCTTGCGTGTTCTTGTCCACCCAGGCAATCTGCACAGGAGGGGCCCTGACCTTCGTGGGGGGCCGTGGTGAGTTCCTGCGGGAGACTGCGCTCTGTGATGGGCACTTTCAGGGATGAGACGAAGGTTTTTGTTAGGCTATTTCTTTAATCCTCTAACAGTCCTGCACTATAATAAAAAGGGAACATGGGATTTCCATCTTACTAAAATTTCAAGAAATCGCTTTAAAACCAGGTTCTAGTTTTGCTTGATTCTTCCGTAGGTTCACACATTCTGCTTTGTTCACACATCCCCTTGTTATTGGCTCGTAACAGTCAACAGGTTCAGGACCTGAGATCAACTGACTGTCCACGGGGAATGTGGAGGAGGAGAAAAGTACTGTCACATAAATGCTAACCCTGCGAAATAGGTCTCCTTTACCTTTAGCCCAGAGTTCTGCAGTGTGGCTCGTGTGGTCTTCATCTCAAGGGTTACATCAGATGTATTTGCTTCCCAAAGATGAAGGGCCAAACTACTTTCAACTCTGCCAGGAAACATAGGACATTTAGGGGGATTTCAGATCACGGAAGCCATTCAATGGCTACTAAATGGAATTAGTTGCTTTATCAACAACCATCATATTATTGGTATTACCACTGTTCTATATTTTTTACAAATCACACATATGACTCAAGAGCCAAATGTGGATCCTAAACACTGGATTGGTAACGTTCACAACTAGGAAACCAGACATTTAGGTCTCTGAAGAGGAATCTGCCTTTTTGGACACTTAAGAAAAATTTAATAGAGTGGCTGAAGCAAACAGAATGATCATGAACACTAGCTCTAGATGGCCTTGGTTTCTGGGAACAGAAGTCGAATCCCCAACTCAGTGAACATTCCAGCGGAGCTGGGATATATTTCCTTCTGCAAAACACAGGAATACTATTATGTTATGAGCCCCACTCCAAAGGGTTACGGAATATATAAATTAGTGCAACATTTTTCGAATGGAGCGTCCAGTAGTTGATTCAGCTGGAATATAATCTATGCTAACAAGCTCCAAGATTTCAAGATGACTTTTTCTCATCAAACTTACAGAGTTTTAATTTGGATATACGTTCCTAAACCCAGAATGGGTAGGAAATTCTCTGCCAAAGGCTAAGGACACAGGCTCTGTCTAAAAGGGAAGGGAAAAAAAATAAGAAATTATATCCCAGAGGTTTGGAGAAGGGGAAGAAAGCAGGTCAGTGTATGGCTTTTAAATAATATCCTACAACATAGTTCTCAGTTTTAGATACCATTAACGTCTAGAAAAGTCTATCATCATTTTCATATGGCCGCATTATTTGGGATCTTTAACGTGACACAAAGTGGACACTTTAGCTGTGATGGAAATCACATTTACTGAGCCAAATAGTTCATGCTCTGGTCCCAGCTCTGCTACAACGTGGCTGTGTGAAGTCAATCAAGTCGCTTACTGAGTGCAGGCCCGTTTCCTCATTCACAAAATTGAATTTGCCGTGCTGGTTATACTAGATGATCCCTTACTAACTTTTTGGCAATCACGTCCAACAAAGTTGGATAAATCCCCCTCAGCCAGTGGCTTTCCAAGGTATTCTTTTCTGTGAACCACAATAACAAATACATTTTATATTATGAACTAGTTCACATACATGTATATATGTATATGCAAGTGCTTTTTACACACACACACACACACACACACACATACACACTCTCTCTCAATACATAGCCTGATACATCTATTACACATGTAACCACACACCCATATGTAAGGAATGAAACTAAAAGTTTCATGAGAGAACACGGACCCCTGTTACCTTGGATGCATCATCATATTTTTATTCTATTTCATTAAGAAAAAGATGGTCCCAATTTCCACTAAATTGACGCCATGACCCAGGCTGACAAACACCATAACCAGGCACAGCCCTGTATGCTGAGGAATGGCCTCAAGGGGAATACAGGTGACGGGGTAGAATTCTAGTCACTGAGGGCCACCTGGGTGGCTCAGTGGGGTAAGTGTCTGCCTTCGGCTCAGGTAGTGATCCTGGAGACCTGGGATCCATGGACTTCCCTATAGTGTGGGGCAGCCTGCTCAATGGGGAGTCTGCTTCTCCCTCTCCCTCTGTGCTCTCTGTCTCCTGCTCCCTCCCTCTCAAGTAAATAAATTTTAAAAAATCTTAAAAAAAAAATTCTGATCACTGAAAGAAAAACATAAACACTAGGTAGATACACAGCGGAAGGAATATTGGAGGAATGTATTCTAATTGTAGCAAACAAATTATGATGCAGTACTAAAAATAACTGCTAAGTACAAGTGCTTTCCATCAGTGAACTTTCGCATTTTAAGTGCTGCATAGTTGAACTTCGGGTTTTCATTCTTTTATAAACAAAACTTTTTGAAACTTCCTCTCACCTGTTAGACTGTCTTTTAACTCTTCAGTCACAGGAACCCTGGTGTTTTGATAAATGAATCATCTTCCATTTATAAACAACCCCTTTTAAAGTTTCTGTAGCTTTTGCTAAGAGTATTTTTTTAAAAGAGTTTATTTATTTATTTATTTGAGAGAGGGCGAGAGAGCACAAGGAGAGTCAGAGGGACAAGCAGACTCCCCACTGAGCAGGGAGCCTGATGCGGGGCTCAATCCCTCCACCCCCAATTCATGACCTGAGCTGATTAACCAACTAAGCCAGCCACCCAGGCGTCCTTGCTCGAGTATTTTAAAAGAGGCCTTGCTTTTGTATAGTAACTTTTAAAAGCACTGTTAATAAAAGGTAGAGTTATATGATGTTTTCCTTCCACTTCTGGAATCTATTTTGAGGGGCGATACTGCAAAAAGATTCTAGTCTTTGCATCTTTTACCCTGTCCTCAGATCCCAGACGGCCCTCTGTTGCAGTTTTTGAGTTCACATCTTGGCATGCCAGGGTATCCCTGGGATTTCTTGGGTCTCGAACAATACTCAAGGATCTAGGTACCAGGTGACCCATGTAGGTCCCATCCCACCATTAGCCCACGATGAGAAAACTGGGTCTCACTTCCCAAACAGTGTTCTCTTCTGGGTTCAATGGCTTGCACTTTCCCATAACAAGCAACAACCACAGGTAGGAAGGGTATTTCCAATGGTTCCACCATCCTGGAATTATTTCACTGAGATGAGGGAAATCTCAAAATATCTTCTTTAAAAGGTTCCATTACAAAATTACCTCTTTTTAGGTAACACTTCTACATAGATGATGATTGTGGTGTGCATATTTTCAAAAACAGGACATAATGTCCATTTATCAGTTTGTAATCTAGAATATATAGAGATTATACTCCACCTATTGTATTTCTGTCCCCTGGTATTACTTATACAGATTTATAACAACTGAAGTTATGAGAAGGTTAAATCTCAGATTTGGATTTCTATTTACCTTTCATTAGAATGTTATTTAACATCCTCCTCACCTAATGGCAATTATGGACGAGGCAAGACTACTGGGGAGCTGCAGAAGCTCCATCCCTGGGATGGAAACTCGGGCCAGTTATCTGCCTTTGTGTTTGATCCGCATCTTGCAAGTTTCTCTACCTTATCAACTCGACTTTTCTGAAATCACCACAATACCTATGTCACTGAAAATTAACCCCAACCAGTAACAGCTGGGATCTGAGGAAAAGATCCAGAAATTTCCATTTATAGGTCAATAACTGTGGTCTTCTGCAATTATTTTTTATTTTTTATTATTATCTATAGTTTGGGAACCTCTACCCACCTCTCCACCCCCAACTTTTTTCTTTTTGCATTATGACTTAAGCTAACTTTTCCATATATACCCTTTCCACCAGATGTACATTACAGTGTTGAAGAGCAAATCAGAATTTTTTTCAGAAAAATCCCTTTCTCAAGATATATTCCTATTAGTTTGCTTTCCTATATCCAGGTAAGCACATTGTGTTATTCCTGAGGCTTTTTTTGCACTGTCCTATGCTGATCCAAATCAAACAGACCTTTCGAGGGTACTGACAATGACGTCTTCATCGAACATGATCGCTGCTAAAGCTGTAGCTCCCTGTTTGCTCGGTAACGCTGTGCCAAGATCTTGGCCTTTAGATGTTCCCAGAATCCCTGGAAACGTTCCTTATTTGTTTGTGAGTATAAGCTCTAGAATGATTCTGCATCCACAACAAAATAGGAGGATGAATAAAGCAGTGTGAATCTTTTCCTGGGCTGCAATTTCTTTTCTTCACCTAACCACAGGACTTGGAGCCACTGAGAAGACAAGTAATACTCTATGTTGGTGCATTTACAAAATATACCAGCATTAAAACAGAGTAAAAGGATTTGCTGTAACAGGATCCATTTTTTTTCTTCAACTCTTCTTTCTGAATACTAAAAGTATTAACATTTCTGAATTCCAAGGGATACTGATGGGAACTGTGATTAAGGATTCCCATTGTTTAACTTTTAAAATATAAATTTAAAAACCAGTCTTCATATGTCCTAGCCTGATGACTAAAAGAAACCAGCTGGGTGTCAAAAAATCACTGTAACACTCAATCAAAACGGGCTTTGTTTAGATATCATAAAGGCTAAGGAAACAATGGTTCTATCATTAGAAAATACTAGGAAGATGGACAGAGATAACACTTCACAATGTCTATTAGACGATTTCAAGAAAGTACACTAGAAATTGATGCCCTTCCATTTTGGTTTTATTATGGGTCATAGGACAAAAGCATTTTTTTAAAAAAATGGGGCCTCTGAAAAACACAAAGAAAAGAGGATTCAACAGTAAGAATGGAGCCCAGCTCTCATCAGTGGGCATGGGGCTGGAGGTAGGGGGGTTAGAGGGCATGGAGCCGCTGTGTCCTGCCCTGCATGTCCTCGGCTGGGCGCCAGCCTCGGGGCTGGGCAGGAGGGCACCGCAGCGCCGGGAGAGGCAGGCGATTTTGCTGGCTCCCACAGAAAGCAAGATTGCCTACTGATGGCCTTAAGAATGGCAAATGAAGGCCTCTCAGGCCAAAGTCCAGGCAGAAGTTGGCCTTGTGGGGTTCCTGTCGTCCTGCCAACCAACCCGTGGCACTCCGGGGACATTGCTAGGAGAATCCTGGCCAAATCCTGCATGAGAAGTCACCTCCTTCGCGAGCTCTTCCATGTTGGGGGGTTAGACTAAAGGAGACCCCTTCTGTCAGGTTTTGTGGTGCTTGTGCACCAGCCAAGGAAAAGGAAGAGCAAGAAAAAGAAAGCAACTTGTTTAACCACACACGAGAAAAGGGAGAGAATGCTTCAGAAGAGTTGATCTGGGAACAAGCCCAACGTGCCCAAGTCTCAGCTCAGCTTGCTGTTTTTTGCAGGTACTGAGGGTTTTTAGCAATTTAAGTAACTATGACCCTATCTACTTCGGGCCATCACATAGATATCATTGCTTTCTTCAAGAGAGAGCGGTCCAAAGCCACTGCCACACAAAATACCGGACAGAACAATCTATGCACCGTGTGACCATAGTCAGAACCGGAAGTCCATACAGATGGATGTACGGAGCGCCTCTGCAGAGACACAAATGTACTAGGCAGATATCCTCAGAAAGAGGCCGCCATTTGCCATCCTTAAGGCCACCAACAGGGCTTTCCGTGAGGTCCTTCCGATACCACGTGTGGACAGATGCCCACGGATCATCAGATACTCCCTCGCCTCACCGGTGCCCGCCATCTCTTTCCTGAACCGAGAAAAACAACGCCTGGCCAGGGAAAGTTCATTTGAATTTGATCGTACTTTTCCTCTTGAAGAAAAGTGGAAATCCGAATCGCACACGATTTCTTTCAAACGGATAAACTTAGATGATTTCTCAGGGCTTGCGTCCATTTTTACACCACGCCGCATCCAACAGGTTTTTGTTTTAAGGTAAACCAGGTTTTTGGTCCTTCCCTGTGGAGAAGTTACTTTCAAGTCAGTGAAAGTTCTTGGCCCATGATGAAAAGTCTTTGCCAATTAGTACTCAACAACTCCAATTCATTTTTTTCTGGTTCAAGATGAGTAGGAGCCTAATAAGGCTGTGATAAAAGGGCAAAAGGCACCGAGAGCCAAAAGCGGATTAATGAGCTCCTCCATTTATTTGTCTTCCTAACAGCTGAACTGTTACAACTATTGACACTCTTCAAAAGGTTCCGCTCTGAACCCTGTCCAGGCACTGCAGGCTCCAATGGACATCTTCAAATCCAGAGAATGGAGGGGCAAGAGCTTCCCCCGTGTGATGCCAAAACCAACAAAGCCCCATGGATCAGGTAATGAAACTTCAGCTTTTCCCCCTTTGAGATTTATTTACTGGCAGCTGACAAGGGGCAAATTCAGCTCGAATTGTGCAGTCAAGGCCCTGTCAAGCTTTGAGAGGCACCCTTGTCTTGAAGCACCTTCATGACTGGCATTTCACTCAAAAGCCCTCGGCACTGGTCCTTAACAGCTTATGACATCACAAAGGACACTCCAGACAGATGCCTACATGGCATCCTGCAGCATTTTAAAAGAGAATTAGTGGTTTTAATTATGGTCGTAGTATGAAAGGGAACCATGCAAGCTCCACGGGAGACCTTTGATCAGACCCTTTTGCTAGTACAATGCCACGGAACTGTGACTATTCCTGGTAAGGGGCCTTTTCTTGCTGAATGACTCACCAGTGATCTTTGAATGCAGACAAGCTTCTAGCCCTCCCTCTTCATTAGTGAGCATTTCTATACAGGGGCCTATATAGCGCTTGGAGTCTAGGAGCTATACAATTGGGGGGAAAAGAATCCCCACAGATTCTGGCCTCTACTTAGGAAATGCTGAAGGACTCGGAGTGACTTTATTCATTAAAACAGGTTGCTATTAATTAACTGTCATAATAAAATAAAGAACTATTATTTGCATTTCTTACTATGTTCTCTTTAGTAATATGTATAAAAGATGCTTGTAACAGAAATGAATTTATTGAACCACTTCCCCATCCCCCGCCCCCCATCCCCGCCTTTTTTCTCTCCCCTTTTTTTTTTTTTTTTTTTTGCATTTTGGCAGCAGGAGCCTACTAATTATTGGGCCCGGATTTACGAGCCCAAACAGAAGTAAAACATAAATATAAAATTAACTAAGGAAATACAAAATCCTTTTTATTTGCCACTCTATGCAACTGAAAGAAAGCAAACAAATTAGCTTTATTTTTTAATCATTTCAGAGAATTGTCAAAGACAATAAAACTCCCAACTTTTTTTAGAATGTTCACTGGGTTGGTGTTTAGCTTGAAGTGTGAGATTATGTAACAGCCATAGCTACTCAGAAAAAAAAAAAAAAAGGATTTTTAACTTGAAGCAGAGCAAAGTTAGCTCTTTTAAAGAAAAAAAAAATCGCCCTTGGGAAACAAAAAATGTCTTTGGTCTGGTATTACTATTTTATGAATTTAATCTTCAAAACTGATCCCAATAAGCAATAAGCAATTTTCAAAACTGATCCCAATAAAAGACTCACAATCGATATTTAAAGTAAGTGAAAATAGCCCATTCTCTTCTAGCATCTAATCAAGCAAAGTCATTAAGCAAGAGACTGAGGAAGTAGGAAGTTTTCAGGAAGATTCTCACTGAAATGCTAATTGACACGGGATACACAGAATTTGCATACATAGCACATCACAATCATTCAAACACCCCACTAAACAGTACTGTTGTACCCGATCTGGGAGATGACTGTCTTCAATTTTTAAAAAATTTTTTTAGTTTTTTTTCTTAGAGGAAAAACTTTTGGACTTTGGAATTCTGGAAGCTGAACGATGAGCAGCTTTTTCACATCCTGCTGCCTTAGACATTTTTCCTATTTCTCAGACTTTGCAGTTCTTTTCTTAGGTGCTTTAGAGCAACGAAAAGATCAGGCAGCTGTGGATCATTCCGTGCTTTCTGGGTGTAGAGACGGAAGTGTCTGATGGTTTCCGATAACAAGACTTCGGGGTCTACACCTCTTTCCTGAAGACGTAACATCCGCTCACAGGCGATGGCATAGTTCTTGTGCCAATTCACTGGGTGTTCCTTTTGTAAAGAGACAATCTCCTTATAAAGCTGAAAAACAGCAAAGATGTTGGTATGCCATTGTTATTCCTTGACTTTTTTTCAAAACACAAAACACAGAGGAATTAATCATACAAGAGGAAAAATCCAAGCAGCCTATAGTAAAAATCGAATCATTGCTAGGCCATGCAGAAAATGCAAGGATGTGACTGTAATTATTACGGTGGCAGGAGGCAAATGTGCTTCATCTGAAACTGCTTCTGGGGTTTTTCGGATGTTGCAGAGGGAACCTAAGACACACTGTGTCAGGACAAAATGCTCTTCCTCCAGAAAGATGTTCTGGGAAAGGGATTTAGCTCTAATTCATGGAAAGCTATTTACTCAACAGGCAGAAAGGTTGAAACTCTAAATTTAGCTGTTGGAGGAAAAAAAAATAGCTTTCTTTAGAAAACTGCATAGAAAAAGAACTGGAAGGAATTTAAATTTTGACCCTCCTTTTCACGTAAATTTCTCTCTCATTAGAAACAACAGTAGTAACAATGGCAACAATAAACCAGCTCCAACAAATCCATCATTGAATAGGCTGGGCGTAGGACAATTTAAGAGACATCCTTAGAGTGAGATACCAAAAATCTTCAGGGCATCCTATAATTACAATTTCGACAGTTAAAATTTTGCCCACAGAAATCAGGAATTTTGTTTTGCAACATCAGAGATCATATGAATTTGGACAGAGTTTGAGCCTTTGATACTGAGTTTTCCAGGGAGAAACATTAAAATTTAACAAATAAAGTAGACCCAAATCTGCGCATTGGAATACTAGACTTGCTTATGTGGAAATTCCACAGCCTTCTGGGAGATTGGCAAGTTGGAGTCGGATCTGCAGGAACATGAAGTCGGCCACAGATGCGGTGAACACACAGAACAAGGAACAAGGAATGATGCTTTCTCCAGGGACAGCGACTTCTGCCATTAGAACTGTATCCATCACGTCATTCAGTGGAAAGGGACCAATATACTAGCTATTGCCCCAACTTCCACTCCAGGGCAGATAAATGCATCCCCACCTAACCTACTTTTAAATCACATCCACAGGAAAAATCTCAGAATTCATGTTCGATGTGTCATTTTGGTATTTAATAAGCTTTAGTCTTTAAGCTGGCTTTTAAAGCAGTTTCCCCCTTCGCTTCTTTCCCTCCAGAACAAAGGAAACAGTCACCTGAGCTTGCATGGACATCATAGCTATGAAGCTAGCCTCCCGCTCTTCCATTCTCTTGGTCAGATAGCCAGTGTTTCTCTATGTTTCCTCATGGTCTGTTGACTCTACTGTTGCTTCTCTTCCCAAGTGTCCCTTCGAAGAGGGAGGGACGCGTGTGAGGCGCACGGCACGCTGCCCGGCACAGAGCACATGCTCAGAACTGTGCACGTTCTTTACCTTCCAAGTGCTCAAAGTCCTACCAAGGTTCTGGAGTTCAAAACAGAGGCCAGCCCTTCAGTGAGCACTGTTCCAATGGCTCAAGAGAACAAGAGGCTCAGTCATGTGTTCCCCGTTATGTATTCTCTAGCTATGGAACAAGCATACTGCCCATTTCTAGAACACTGTTACTGACACACCATCGACTTATTTGGGGTGGTGCATTAGGCCACTGTGCTGTATCTTAAGAAGCTGGTCACTTCTCATCACGTGGAATTATATTTCCTCCTCTATGGGTTACTGTGACGTTTGTCTTGGCAGACTCTATTCTATTTACTGGGGACACTCATTTCTCAAATGTATTCCTAAAGATAACAGGGCTATTCCCTGCTCCCCCACTATTCCTGAACTTTAGGTCCCCCAAACTTAAAGTTCTGTATAAGCTACTGAGTGGAATACTATAAAAAACAACAAAAATGTCCTATACCTAGTAAGAATGTTCTTGAACAACCAGTGCCAGGAGGCGGTTTTGTGTGGACCCATCACGTATTTGACCTTATTTGGCTTGCAAACAAGGTCACACATCTGGAGACATATACACAGAAGAGACCTACCGATTTGTGTCCACTGAAAAGAGTAAAGTTTACAGGCCCAAAGGGACAATATATCTGTGAATTAGCTTCAGTAATGGCCTGGCCACTAACCATGGGATGGGTCAATGATAAGAATATGAAATAACAGTAAGTCTCAGATTTCTCCTCACTAAATACTGCTTGTTTTTCACACAATCACAGGGTATTAGAGATGAACAGGATATGACATGAGAAGAACACGTGAGCTTAAAGCCCACTTCTATTTTTAGAAGAAATCGAGGCCTGGAAAGGTGAGCTTACAGTTGGCAATTAATGGTGGAGCTGGCCTTGAACCTGGACCTCGCTGTTGCCAGATGGAACTCCAGCTTGTCGTCTCCTGTAATCCATCCCTTGCTGTCCCTGAGTGGTGCCTCGGAGGGTTCTGCCTCTGTCCCTGTGGACTGTCCTCCCTCACCCACCCTCTCACTACTCTGACCCTCCGTGTGTCTGGCCAGCCCCTTCTGACCTTTTCAAGGTGACACTCCAGGGACGTCTCCTCTGAAGGCTCCCCTCCCTTCCTCACCAGCGCCTCTCCAGGACGGGGGACGCATGTACAGCTTGCTGTCCCCACAGCTCCTCTGTAAACCCTGCATGTCCCTTGCAAGACTGAATGTAACTGAGGACTCTATCTTTTGTCTCCCTCTGTAGGCTGCTATCTCTTGGGTAGCAGGGACAATGCTTGGTTATCTTTGCCACAATACTGGGTACAGGCGAGGCGCTCAAGAAAAGCTCTGTGAGTAAATGAGGACACAAATAAACAATGAGCCCATGATCACAACATTTAGGAGTCAAACGAGTCATGCTGACGGGACACCGTGTGATTTGGACCGAGCACCGAACTGGTGCTGGGTGGGCAGCCTCACAGCAGCCTGGAGGTAGCACAGACACCTCGGCTGCTCACACACATGGCTCCAGGGCTCGGGTCTCACTGGCCCTTGCCAGGACATCTGTTTGCTAGACAGCAGGCTCCGAGACAGTCTCTGAAGGCGTCTCAAGAGCCCAGGGCTATGAATCGCAGAAAAGCAGGGACTCGTTAAGACTGGGGAACGGCAAGTTCTGTCCTCCTGTTCCCCACCAGTAAGGACCCCCCACTCTTGATGGTTTGCCCTCCTGGGGCCACAGTCCCAGGACAGAGCCAGTCTCCAAGATCTTTATCTTTCTCACGACGTCCCAACCAGTCACGGACCTATTGCTTCAAGTGCAGTGAGGGGCAGGACGCTTGCATGGAGGGCCACCCGTCAGAACTTGTCTGGTGGGGGCTGGGTCCTTTTCCAATTGCTTCCTATGTGTTTCCTGTTGCTGTTGTAACAAATCACCACCAACACAGTGGCTTAAAACAACACGTGTGTATTATCTT
Source organism: Martes martes (assembly GCF_963455335.1). Lineage (NCBI taxonomy): Eukaryota > Metazoa > Chordata > Mammalia > Carnivora > Mustelidae > Martes > Martes martes. The sequence goes on along the minus strand of NC_137894.1, from coordinate 102,573,424 downwards.
CCACTTCTGGCGGTTAAAATACATAAAATTAAGTTGTTGTTTATTTATTTATTTATTTTTTCTCCAAAACCAGCAGGGCTGTGTTCTTTCTCGAAGCTCTAGAATATATTTCTTTGCCCTTGCAGCTTCCAGAGGCTACCTGCCCTCCCCGACTTGTGGCTCCTTCCTCCACCTTCCAGGCCAGCCACCCAGTGCCTTCGAATCTTTCCGTCCACCCTCCGCTTGTATTATCACCTCTCCTTCTCTGCCTCAGACCTTCTCGCCTCCTTCTTAGAAGGGCCACGTGATTACACTGTGTCCACCTGGATGACCCAGGATCATCTTCTCACCACAAGACCTTTAACCACATGTACAAAGTCCCCTCGGTCATGTAAGCCCGTCTATCCATTCACAGGTTGTGGAGATGAAGACACGGACATCTTTGGGGATGGGGTATCATCGGCCAACTGCACCATTTACTCTAGACATTATTTGTGATACACGAGTAGTTTTCCATTTATACCGCTTTACAAATCAAATACAACTAGACATGACAAAGTAAAAACTTTACTAAAAACTCTCCATTCCAATCACCACCACCTTCCCACCAAATACATTTAGGGATATAAAAGTGTAACATACGTTATATGCGTGGGTGTAGAGTTGAGCCTTCACACTTGAAGGTATGTTCGCAGTTTCTGCCAGGTTAAAGATGAAGAACGGTGTTTTCATCCTGGGAGTCAAGGTTTGGGGAGGAAGAGGAACCATGTTGTCAAGTTTCACATTTAAAGCTACATCTGTCTGACTTCCCACTGATAGAGAATATACAAAAACCCTTTACTGAACACTTTTTCCTCTCTCATAGTCACAGAAGTTTACTCAGAACCAACAACAACTTCTTTCCCCGCTGCCAACACGCGACATTCAACCTGCTTGCCAAAGCTTTGAGGAAAAAGCTTAAATTCTTCATCATGATTATGCATCGGTTCTCCACCAGATGTACATCAATGTCATGGGAGAGCAGCTGGGAAGAGGGGCACAGGGGCACTGAGTTCGTCAGCATGGCCCTGAAGTGCCCATTGCAATGGCTCATGCCATGTGTGATTCGTTCTTCAAAGGCAGTCAGACTCTCGGACCATGTGTCTCATCCAAACTGTCTTTGGCAAACCCATTAAGTCAATACCTGCCTGGATCATGACCTGCTTTCTTCTTTTATGTGATTTCCTCCCCAGCTTCCCTACCTTCAGTCATAGTGAAGCATTGTGCAAACGTACGGTGCATCTTTGATCAGTTCTTCAAAGCAAGTGTTTGTCCCTATAACTAGGCTGATCACTTGCAAAGAGACTGTCTTCCAACTTTTTCCAAAAACACTGCTGCCTAAACGGCAGTATGGCTATTTTTGTAATTGCTATTTTGAAGCTCCATTTCTTGACTTTTTTTTTTAAAAAACCTCTTTAAACTTATGTAAATCCTTTATATCATAACTCAATCCTCAGTGCAAAGCACAGACTCTGGCTCAGACAGGGCCCCCTTCCTTTGCTGAAGGAATGCTTCCCATGTACTTGATATCCCTGTTGGTATGCCACTGAGGACTTTACTTTTTTAAATATATTTAAAAAAATTCTTTTTAAAAAAGATTTTATTTATTTATTTGACAGACAGAGATCACAAGTAGGCAGAGAGGTAGGCAGAGAGAGAGAGGGAATAGGCTCCCTGCTGAGCAGGGAGCCCGATGCGGGGCTCAATCCCAGGACCCTGAGACCATGACCTGAGCCAAAGGCAGAGGCTTAACCACTGAGCCACCCAGGCACCCCGAGGACTTTAATATTGTATTTAGGTCAAAGTCTGTGAGTGTTAGATATCTTGAGTATTTTATTTATTTCTTAAAAGATTTACTTATCTGAGAGAGAGATAGTGGTGGGGAGGGGAAGAGAGAGAGGGAGAGAGCCAGATTCCCTACTGAGGGTGGAACCCCACCTGGGACTCGATCCCACCACCCTGAGATCACCACCCCAGCTGAAACCACGAGTCAGATGCCTAATCGACTGCACCACCCAGGCACCCTGGTATTCTGAATATTTAAAATAACGACAGGAACCAGCCGCATCCAGAACATCCCTGTGAAGGGCTCCATGCAGGAACAACAGCATATCAGCACTCAACAAGTCCGTCTGCTCCACTGGTCTGTGAGCTCCTTGAGGGTCGGAACCGTGTTGTATTCATAGGTGTAGCTTCCAAACCCAGCATGGTGTCTGGCCTCTAGGAAGTACTGGGTCAGTGCTTAAATAATTAGCACATTACCCATGGATTCAGGGCCTTATCAACTTCCCCTCAATCAATTACACTTTGGTTTAGCTGAGGCAGGAGAGCCTCGGAGCTGCCCAGAGTTCCTGAGTCAGGCAGAGGAGAGTTCGAGACTCTATCACATGTAGCGATTTGGCTCTGGACAAGTAACCTCTGTTTTGTAAAACCTCCAGTTTGTCCTTTTGTAAAACGGGGATAATAGCAACCTCTTTATAGGTTGTTATGAGGGCAAAATGAGATTATGAACGTACAGCGATCAGCACCATGCCTCAAACAAAATGCTCACAAATGCTATTTTGTTAGCACCACTGAATCCCAAACAGACTGCAAACACGTAAGTGTGGGTTAGTCACCTTGCTTGCCACATCTCTTCGTTGGCCACAGATTCCCAAGAAGATGGATCAAACCTGCAGTTACAAGAAAACAGTGACATTTTTCTGCTGGCTACATTTATTGCTACGGACATGTAATCTTTGTTTTATAATCTCACAGGGCAAATAAAATAGGTTGGATCTTGAAGTACTGATAGGGATGGAAATAATAAACTTCTCCTAAAAAAGTCTGATCGCTAGGAATTTGAAAGTTTGGTAAATGTGTTCTTAATCTGCATAATGAGCCCCAGAGCCCCATGGGAGCAGACTAAGGATTAGTGGGAAGAGGCTGGAGGCATGGAAGAGCCAGCTGTTCCTTAAGAAGTGCTAGCTGGGCAACAGGGACGGGGCGAGGCCTGGGTCGCTCTATGGACGCAGCCAAGAACCAAAGAGCTGAGAAGCAGGGCGATAAGCCTGAGAGAAGGGACTCCTGGCTTTGCTACCATCATTGCTGGAGCCAGGATGCTGCTCACTGGACACTTGCTAAACCATCTGCTGAGTTTTTCTTTCTCTTAATTAAACTTTCTTATTATGTGTCTTTTTTGATGGAATGGACTTAACAAGTGGTGTTGGGTACTTGTACTTTGGCCAGCTGTTTGCAGGAAAAGGTTATATTCTTTCTTTTTTTTTAAAGTGAGTTCCATATCCAACATGGGGCTCAAATTCACAACCTTGGGATCAAGAGTCATACGCTCCAATGACTGAGCCAGCCAGGTGCCCCAGAACAGATTTTTTTCTAACTTTTTCTCACGATGGTCACTGAGTGCTTTGATAGAGACCTACTTATCCATCTCCAGTTGGTGCAATGTGGTCTGATTGCTCATAAATGGATCCAAAACCCCTTTGTAGCATTTTTCAAATCATCTTGCCTGTTCCTGAATTATAAGCAATAGTTATCAAATCTTTAAATAATTCATAACTTAAAAATATGCAAGGGAGGCACATTCCTATCCATGGTGACTCAATTTCCATGGGAGAGAGTCAGCTCTGCAGAGATGCTTACAGGAAGACTGATCATCCCCCAAAAAACATAATAAGGCTAATGACGAACAACTGTGAAGAACAAGTTACTCATCAAGGGCCAGTCTCCCCCAGAGAGAAATTATATGCCGTTCTTAAAGAATGACAAATAAAGTTCATGCATTGTGCAAACTCTCACGAGACAGAGGATGACAGACAATATGGCGTCATGAGAGCTGGAAGTGGAAGATGCTGTGTCCCAGACTGTCGGGGAGCCCACTCAACCACAGCCCCCCTTACCCTCCAACCTCCCTACTGTTCTTTAAACAAGAGGACAAGAAATACATGTTCTCTATTAGGATTCACACGGGCAGCAAATAACAATATTAAGAACTAATTTAAAAAAATAAAAAATATGCATGGGTATCTCAATATTTAGTAGGTTTTTTAAGCACACAAAACTGCTATGATCTGATGAAAAACACAGCTGCCATTCATACCTTCCATATTCTTCGGTCCAGTTATAGATATTTCTTGTAAGTTTAATCCACTCCTCAGGGTTGAATACAATCTCTGAAGGAACTAATTTGTCACAAGAGCCCCAAGGCCACAATGAATAGTTCTTTTTCCAGGTTGGGTCACCTTCATGAATTCCTATGCAAACAAATGTTTTTTTTCTATTGAAAACAGAAAAATATATATATATTTTAACTCAAAGTTCTAAATGTTAATAAATATAATTTACGAAGGGTCATTTTTGACTCCTTAAACCGTTGTTAAAACCATGTGTAAACATTCTGGTTTATTTAAATCTTTCCCATATGGGCTGTTTAGAATTTACATTAGTGTAAAAAAGCTATCTGGGGGAGCTGGGGGTAAGTTAACACACATAAATGATAAAACTGATCTGTTCATAACATTGTAAGAAATCACGTGGGGACAAACATTGTTAGTGTCCATTTCTGTGGTGACACCTTTTTTTTTTTCATTTTACAGGTGGAAATATACAGCTGCATTTATATCCCTACTTAGATGTCTCCTTCCTCAATTCCCACTGCCCTTTCTTTTTCGTCTCTTTTATCATTACTGTATTGTACTTATTGTTTGCATTCACAAATCTCCCCGAGTAGCCTAGAAGCACCTGAGGATAGGCTCTCTATCTCTAAATTAACTCTGAGTCACACATAGCACAATGCTTAGCTAATTCACAATATTTGCTGAATAAAATTAGTTAAACTGAATAAAGTATGAGGAGCTTTGAATCCTGCAAAAATCAGGAATAGAAATGGTTTAAATAAGCTTGGTTCAAACTCACTATAACTGAATAGCTCTATCCCAATTCATGGTGTATGCCTGAGTAGCTATTACTAAGTATGGTGAGGGGCGGGGGAGCATATTAGAAGAAAGTACTTGAAAGTGGAAAAACTTCATGAACTTTGAAATGAGATACTTTTGGCATAGATTTTAAGGCTTTTCCCCACCATTTATGACCCCTATGATTTGGAGAACATTACTTCACTACATGTGTCTAGTCTCCTCATCTGTGAAATGGGTATAACCCTTTCAGAGCTATTTAAGGTTAAATGAGGTAACTGATACAAAATACAGTGTTCGAACATGAGAAGCGTTCTGGTTCTGGGGAAGACTTGGAGTAAGCACACTCTCCCCTGTCTCTCCCACTGCGCACCAGACTTCCTGGACAGACTGTGTAGAATTGGAGGACTTGGAGACACCAGAATTCTAAGTTCCGCCAAACCTGTGGTGAGTTTGCCATCTTTCGCTTTCTGGTTCCCAAAATTTAGAGGGAAAGGAACATGTCTCTCTAATCAGAGGAGCTGTGGTTGCAAGAGCTAGGAGCAAACCCTCACTGCTCTTTACCTCCCTGTGTCCTCTGGCAGCCTGGTCCCAGACATAGATAGTCACAGAAAGTGCATGGCAGAAGAGGGAAATTAAAGCCCCAGTTTTCTGCCCAGAGAACTGGAAAGAAGGCTCCACGGTGGGGGAAGGGCCAGGGTGAAGACAGAAAGGAGGGAGGTCAAGACAGCAATCCCATAAAGTTGTGTATGAACTCCTGGCTTATCTCTGAGCTCAGTATGTGTGGATCTGACTGTTAACAGACTTTGAGAAATGAGCCACTGGACAGATGGCTACCCAGGTCCCAGACTGGGTAATGGGCAGCACACACAGGGACTGATTTAGGTAGCCCTGCAAATGCATTGAAAACAGAACCAACACTGGAACTATAGGCCTCAGAAGGCAGGTCAGAACTTGCAGCCTGAGATTTACCTGACGGCCTGCTAAACAAACAAAATCAACATTCTCTTTAGGATTTAAATAAGGCCCAAATATTCAAAATGTCTAGGATACAACCCATAATTATTTAGCATACAAAGAACCAGGAAAATCTCAACTCACATTGGAAAATGCAATCAATAGATGTCATTTCCAAGATGACACGGATATTAGAATTGTCAGACAAAGCCTTTAAAACATCTGCTATGAGCATGCACCAACAAGTAAAGGCAAGTACTCTTGAAATGAATGGAAAAACAGAAAATCTCAACAAAGAAACAGAAGATATGAAATGGAACCAAATGGAAATTACAGATGTGAAAAATACAATGATGTAAATTAAAAATTCACCAGATGGGCTTAATGTTGTCTGGAGAGAAAGAGAGAGAGGATAAGAAAGAGAGAGAGAAAAAGAGAGAGAAAGTGAGAACTGGCAGTTAGGGCACCTGAAGACAGATCAAGAGAAATAATACAATTTAAACCAAGTGCAATAAGACTAACAAAAAAATGTACAGTCTCAAGTATCTGTGGTCTGATGTTCATGTCATCAGAATCCCAGATGGAAAAGAGAAAAAATGTAAAGCATAAAAAGTAAAGAAATAATGTCTAAAAAGCTCTCAAATTTTGTGAAAGACACCCTCTTACAGATTTAAGAAGCTCAGTGAGCCCCAAACAGATTAGACTCAAATCCATGCCAATAGACCATAATCAAACCACTAAAAACTGAAGACAAATAATCTTCAAAGCAGCCAGAGAAAAACAACACATTACACAGAGAACAACAATTTGAATGACTGTGGGTTTCTCAAATAGAAACTATGTAGGTCAAAAGAATGCAAAATAACATTTCTGAAGTGCTGGTGGGGGGGGGGGACCAACCCCCCCCCTCACTAACAACTCAGAACTTCATATCCAGAATTCTTCAAAAATGAGGAAGAAGTAAAGACATTTTCAGATAAAGGAAAACTAAGAGAATTCACTGCTAACCATCTTGCCCTAAAAGAAACACTACAGGAATATCTTCTGATGAAAGAGAAATGATACAAAAGGGCAACTGGACAATCAGAATCAAAAGAAAGGCAACATATCTGGTAAATATCTGCATAAATATCTTGGACTATTTTTTCTCTTAAATTTGAATATGTACATATGACAGTTGAAAACAAAAATTATCACGGGTCTGATATAAGGTACATGACAACACAACCAAAAGTGGGGAGGTTAAAGGGACTTAAATGGCAATAAATTTTCTATATTCCACTTGAAGTAGCAAAATATTAATCCTGAGTAGACTGAAGAGTTCAGTACATATTCAGTTCAGTGATTCCCAAGATCAACTGCTAAAAAAAAATCTACCAAAAGACACACTAAAAATCTCAAAAAATAATTTAAAATAGAGTACTAAAAAAATCAAATTTTCCAAAAATAAGGCAGGAAAGGGGAAGCAGTAGACTAAAAACCAGAGAGAACTGAGAGCAAATCATAAAATAGTAGACAGACATCTAAATATGTCAATATTTGCACTAAAGGCAAATGTCTAAATGCCCCAATGAAATGATAGACATTGTCAGAATGGATAAATAAAACAAGACCTGAATAAATGCTATCTACAAGAACCCCACTTCAAATATGATATAGGTAGTTAAAAACAAAAGGATAAAAAAATATACTATGAAAACACTAATCAAATTAAAACCAAAAAGGGAACCTGGGTGGCTCAGTGGGTTAAAGCCTCTGCTTTCGGCTCGGGTCATGGTCCCAGGGTCCTGGGATCAAGTCCTGCATCGGGCTCTCTGCTCAGCAGGGAGCCTGCTTCCTCCTCTCTCTCTGCCTGCCTGCCTACTTGGGATCTCTGTCAAATAAATAAATAAAGTCTTGAAAAAAAAAATTAAAACCAAAAAAAAACCCAGAAGAATTCTTTTTTTGTAAAAACAGAGAAGATGTAAATGCCATTCAATGGCATTTTCAGCAAATACGAGGACAATCTGACATTTATATGCTGAAAAGAAGTAACAATATAAAACCCCCAAGAACCCTGTCTCAATCCCCCTGTCCCCCTTATGAAAAGTAACTCAAAGTAGATCATTGATCTGAAATGTAAAATAAAACTATTAAACTCCTAGAAGAAAACATGAGAAAATCTTTGTGACCCAGCACTAGGCAACGAGTTCTTAGATGTGACACCAAAAAGCATAATCCAAAAAAAGAGAAAAGTATAATCTATAAAAGAAAAAAATGATAATTGGATTTCTTTGAAATAAAAAACTTTTATCTGCAAAAGACACCTCGAAGAGAATAAAAAGTCAAGCTACAAACTATATAAATCATATTATTTGATAAAGGATTTATACCTAGAATACATAAAGAACTCTTAAAACTCAATAGTTAAACAATCCAATAATCCCATCCACGTTCACATACAAACCTGTCCATGAATGTTTATAGCAGCTCTATCCCCAAACTACAAACAGCCCAAATGCCTTTCAACAAGTGAATGGATAAAGACACTGTGGTATACTTCTACAGTGGAACACTACTCAGCAATGACAAAGAACAGACTATCGGTACACACAATTTGGATGGATGTCAAAGGCATTATGCTAAGTGTGAAATGCCAGCGTTCAAAGGTTACATACTTCATGAATCCATTACATGACTTTCTGGAAAAGGTATAATGACAGTAATGGAGAACAGGCCAATGGTGGTGGGGGTGAAGGCCTTGGGGACAGTGTGACCACACAGGAGCAGCACAAGGGAATTTCTGAGGTCATGGCTCTGTTCTGTATCCTGATTGTTGTGGGAGTTTACACAAGTGTACACATGTGTTGAAATTCATAGAACTCTACATCAAAAAAAAATTTTTACTGCATGTAAAAATAAAATAAAATAGTAATTGTTAATATTAGCTTCCTTCCTTGCAAAAAGTACCCATTTAGAGAGCTTTCATATGATACTGATGGCTCAATGCTTGGGGGAAAAAGTCTCTATCAAGTGCCTCTCAATTGTTCACGTCCTCTGACTTAGTAATTTCACTTCTGAGAATCTATCCTAAAAATTTGAACTTCCACCCCCTCCAAAGAAAAACGATACACAGTCATTTAATATAGTCTATAATTTTACCATAGTTAAAAATTAGGCCATGTTAAATATCTACTAATAGTTCCATTCCCCTATTATTAAAATATGGTACATGTACCTACTAAAAATATTCACAGAGTGTGTAAAAAGCATTAAAAATGGTTTTATGATATTTATTTAAAAAAGGATTCTTCTGCATTATGCTTTCAACTTTGTAGAAAATATGCATTTTTGATTTATTTGTATTTCTGAGTGATAGAACCATTTTTTCTAGTTTAAAAAACAATTTTTTTCTTAAAGATTTTATTCATTTATTTGAGAGAGAGACAGTGAGAGAGAGCATGAGAGAGGAGAAGGTCAGAGGGAAGAAGCAGACTCCCCATGGAGATGGGAGCTCGATGTGGAACCTAATCCTGGGACTCCAGGATCACGACCTGAGCCGAAGGCAGCTGCCCAGCCAACTGAGCCACCCAGGCGCCCCTAAAAAATAATTTCTTATTCTATAATGAACAATGCTACTTTTTAAAGTAAAAATTTTATTTTAAAATGTTACCAATAAGCAACACTAATCATGAGGCCCTGGTTAGTCAAAAATATTAACAAAAATTGATGGCCCAGAAAAATCATCACCACGTTATATTATAATAGCCAAAGTCGAGAAAAACAAAAGTGTCCAAAAACAGAGTATTTGTTAAGTCATTCTGCATCTATGTAAGAATATTAAACAGTCAAGAAATGACAGTAATAAAGGCATTTTTCAGAGTACATGGGGAAATGTGTCTGACATGATACCAGGTGAAAAGAAACTGAACAGGTAACTAAATATGATCCCAGCTAGTACAGTATGACTATGTGAGAATGGTACGTGTTTGTGTGAGCACATAATTGGTGGTAAAACTGAATCGAATTCCAAAAAGTTTACCAAGATGTTAAGACTATGACATCTGTCTTAAAGACAGAAGTTACTGCTCTTTACACTTATCTGTCTGTATTTTTTAGAGTTTCCAAGGAGCATACAGCATTTCCAAAATGAGGCCAGGCCTCATCCATGGCTATGGGATAATGCCCTTGACCATCTGGGCCCCACCCTCCCTCTGCACTCATGCCTTCACCTAGCCGTCTAAGCCCTGTGCTCCACACTTACTGGGCCACCCCCAGTTTCCCTAGAGCTCAGCCAGCCCTTTCCAGGACTTCACACAAGCACTTCCCTTGAACAGCCTTCTCCCGCCTGCTTGGCAAACTCCTAGCTTGTCTTTAAGTCCCCAACATTTTGTCCATACCAACACTACCATGCTTCCCAGATGAGAGTGTAATTTATCTGCTTCAGACGTCATGCATGGCCCGAAACTCTCCCTGAAAGACCCCAAGAGCTGGGGCCGTGCCCAAGCGTCCGTAGCTTGTACAGTTGTTGGGGCATCTTGGCCACTCAGTGCTTATTAAGTAAATGCGGAAGGAATGCCACCAGGCAGAATTAATTGCTTCTTTACCCATCTCCCAGTTAAATCACCCATTCAGTAAACACAAAACCTGGCCGTGTAGAGCGTATCCCATTATATTACAGAGAGTTACATGCCCCCATGTATAGATGCAACTAGACTGTGGTCTCTCTGAATCTGGAACTCATCTCACTTTACTGCCAAGGCCTAACATGCGCTGGAACATAGCAGATTCAATAAAAGTTTGTGGGGTTACATTAAATAAAATTCATCCCAAAAAATTCCTCTTTATGGATGTTAATGGCTCTTGGTATTTCATTCCAAAATAGAACAATTAAATGTTACTCTCATAACACATTGATACCGATTACTTACTGCTTCATGAGCCACAGTAAACTCAGGCTCTGAACATCACATATCATATTCTTAGGGATAATTTAACTTGGGAATTTAGAGAGAATTTCTCAAGTTCCCTTGATAAGAGAACAGATACTACCCAACAAGTTTTCTTCACACCCTGGACAATCCCAAGCACTTTGTGGATAGGAAAAATGTTCAACACTGTACCACTGAAGGAGTTATTCATTCGCGACCTTAACTATGAATAATTTTATATTCTTAAGTATAGAATTCACAATTCTCATGTTATCTCAGCCAGCATAACTGTAGGTGTTTTTCTTATTTACAAAAATGCCTTATCCTTTATAAAAAAAAATCCTTAGGCTATTTTTATATAGTGATTATTCCTGGAAAACATTTGCTTTACACTTAAAAGGGGGCCACAGTGTTGATCAGGGGAAGCTATAATTGCTTGCAATCCACCTGCAATGATTTCAAGTAGACAGGCACATCTCCAATTTCTCTGAATTGTACTAAGATCTTATTTGCTATTCTTGTTAATCTGTCTTTATTTTTCCTTTACCCAGAACAATAACATTTATTTCTGCCTGGCCTCATTTATGCACAGATATTCAATTTAATTACAAAGCTAATCTCACCGGTGACAGGAAAATAGGTGTAGAAAATTGGTCTTTTGGATGAGGCACAGCTGCTACATAAACAATTTTAGAAAAGCTTAAGATTTTAGAAAAGCTATTATATGAAAAGAATGCTTACTGTTTATTTATTTCAAGAAAATGATAAAGATTAAACGTGACCATTCCACTAGGTAATACTCCTTCCACAGGATTCCACCGGTCTCCAGGAAAGTTGACACCTGGTAAATGCTTCGCCATCTTGGGTAAATACCACTCATAAGTCATCATCTATCAGAAAAATAACAAATGATGTCATATTTTTTATATACTTGCTAAAAAAGAATCAAGTTTATAAAGTATAATGGAAAAGTTCGAAGATACAGATATACTCATTAAACATTAATATCACAATTCACATATGTGGCACTGACTTCTCTAATGACTTAAACCTTGGATTTCATTTCTTAAGCTGTGACTATTATTGGTAACATAAGCACCCGGTTTGATCTCACCCCCATGCATCTATCGGACTACCCAGAATGATCTTACCCCGTTCTCCTAGCTAGAGGATGTGTACCCAACTTTCAGGCCAAGCTCAAGTACCACTTCCTCTGTGATGCACGCCCCACCCCCAGGTTCCACAGCAGAATGATTGCTCCTACAGCACTTTGCACCTACCTCTGTCACAGGTCTGACCCTATTCCTCGCTCACCTGTGAGCTTCTAGAGGGAAGGGACTATGTCTTCAGCTCTGTGTCTCTGCACCTAGCACGAGGCCTGGTTCTCAAATTCTGTTTGCTGAAATGAAATGTTTAAGGTGACCAGACCAGAGATACAGAGATGTGTCATTATTCTTTCGTTCATGCATGTACTCAAGAAACAAGTATTGCTCACCTACAGTGAAGAAGATAAAATCCCTGCCCTTGAGAAGCTCAATGCATGATCATCTAGACCTCAAAGACAAAACCCCTTTTGGCTAAATTATGTGACTTTACTAGTACATCCAAATTAACTACATATCATCACATGTTCTTTTTAAAAATATTTTATTTATTTATTTGACAGAGAGAGATACAGTGAGAGAGGGAACACAAGCAAGGGGAGTGGGAGAGGGAGAGTCAGGCTTCCCGCTGAGCACGGAGCCCGATGCAGGGCTCCATCCCAGAACCCTGGGATCATGACCTGAGCCAAAGGCAGACGCTTAACCGACTGAGCTGCCCAGGTGACCCTCCACATGTTCTTTTGATTGAAATAAATCATTGATATCAGGAAAAATCACTTTCTCTTAATTCTATACTTATCTATACTTTTATATGTACAGATTTACTTTTTTTAAAGAAAAGACTCCTATTTACACTTTCAAACCTTTGTTATAGTTTAGATATCCTCTTTTGAACAACTACCTTTATGTTTTACTTGCTTTATACAAGTAAGTTAACTAGAAATGACAGATTACTTTTAATCTAGGTATATTTTATAAAAACTCAAAACACATTTATTTTATTTTATTTTTTAAAGATTTTATTTATTTATTTGACAGAGATCACAAGCAGGCAGAGAGACAGGCAGAGAGAGAGTGGGGGGAAGCAGGCTCCCTGCTGAGCAGAGAGCCCAATGCAGGGCTCGATCCCAGGGATCCCTGAGATCATGACCCGAGCCGAAGGCAGAGGCTTAACCCACTGAGCCACCCAGGTGCCCCTCAAAATATATTTATTGAATTAGATTTTATTACCCAACAGTTTCAGTTCTTGGGGATACTAACATTAATTCTATACCTTCTACACGCTTTGACCTCAATAGTTCTCATATAATTCTCAAGGCAACCTTATTGTGTGAGAATAATTACATTAGACACTGCTGATTGCCCACTCAACAGCTAAAACCCTCTTCTCCCTCACACAATCCTGACTTGGATCAGGTTATCCAGCGAAGCTAAATGCTTGGGTCTAGCCTTTCTCCTCTGCTAGAAAGTAGTTTAGGAATGGGCATATGACCCACTACAGGTTAGGGGGACCCGAGAGAAGGTCTGCTAGGGGCTTCTGGGGCACATGTTACTCTCAGCAGAGAGAGAGGAAGGTGCGGGGAGAGAGAGAGAAGGATAGAGAGGGAGAGGAAAGGAGTGGAGGGGAGAGTAGGGGAGAGGCACTTTGCTCCATTTTAGGACGTGATGTTTGGAACCGGGCACTCATCGGTTCAAGATGGATGGAGAAAAGTGGCCCCAGAACGCTGACCTCACTGAACTGCTTATATTATTCATCCTAAAACCTCCTATCTTCAGACCACTTCTTATGTGAGATTAAAAACTCCATAGTTTAAGCTACTCTCAGGTATTTTGTTTCTTGCATTCAAAAGCATCCTAACTTATATGATGATCATTTCCATTTTATAGATCAGGAAACAGAAGCTCTGAGAGGAAAAAAATCATTAGCCCCGTGTCACACATCCTGGAAGTGACAGAATGAGGACTTGAATTTAGGTCTAATTAACTTTGAAATCCATGCTTCTCAACGATGGTTGCTGCCATCCTGATTTTAAGTACTTAAAATCATGGTGGGATACCATATTATGAACTAACAGCCTAGCTTTTGTCAGAATCTACACTGAAGATCAAAGTAATCAACTTGTGTAGATGATATAAATGCAAACTGCTTATAAAAATGTGTAATGTGCAAATTTCCCTATATTTGCAAACCTGTTTATATAGTTTTCTTCAAAAAGTTCAAATTATTCATTCATTCAGTAAAATTTATTAAATATTGTGCCTAATAATTTGCTCAATCAAACTAATCATAGTATTAAGATTAGTATCAAGATAAGGAATTTCTCTTTCCCTGATGACTGGTCTAAAAACACCAGAGATAGATTTGTTCCCTTTTAGGTATTTACAGTTTAAATTATAAATCTTATATAAAGCTTAAATACATTTCTTCAGTTCCAGAAGACTGTTCTAATAGAACTGGAAATCTTCACAAGTCCTCTCCAAACATATTTTTGTTATAAGGCCAAAAGTTTACACACAAATCCTATAGCAGAATTGTGGTTAATAATTTCTATTTTGAGTGAAATGTTTACTCATCTGCAGTATAACTTATTTTTTTTTATTTTTTAAAATATTTAATTTATTTATTTGTCAGAGAGAAGGAGAGAGAGAGAGAGCACACAAGCAGGCAGAGAGGCAGGCAGAGGCAGAGAGAGAAGCAGACTCCCTGCCAAGCAAGAAGCCCATGCGGGACTTGATCCCAGGACCCTGGGATCATGACCTGAGCTGAAGGCAGTGGCTTAACCCACTGAGCCACCCAGGCATCCCTGCAGTGTAACTTATTTTATATTCAACCTAATGTATTTTAATCTTGGGACCAGTAGGCAGTGTTAATTTGAATGGCTGGGTTGGCTGAATGTCAAAGAACTATTTTTTTTTAAAATTTTATTTATTTATTTGACAAAGAGAGAGACAGCTAGAGAGGGAACACAAGCAAGGGGAGTGGGAGAGGGAGGCGGGGCTTGATCTCAGGACCCTGGGATCATGACCCGAGCCAAAGGCAGACACCCAACAACTGAGCCACCCAGTCATCCCAATCAAAGAACTATTTAAAAATAAATTTACTGTGGAAAGAACCAAGATACCCTTCAGCAGATGAATGGATAAAAAAGATATGATCCATATATACAATGGAATATTATGCCTCCATCAGAAAGGATGAATACCCAACTCTTCTATCAACATGGACAGGACTGGAGGAGAAATAAGTCAAGCAGAGAGAGTCAATTATCATATGGTTTCACTTACTTGTGGAGCATAAGGAATAACACAGAGAACATTGGGAGAAGAAGAGAAGTGAATTGGGGTAAATCGGAGGGGGAGATGAACCAAGAGAGACTGTGGACTCTGAGAGACAAACTGAGGGTTTTGGAGGGATAGGGGTGGGGGGCTGGGTGAGCCTGGTGGTGGGTATTATGGAGGGCACGTATTGCATGGAGCACTGGGTGTGGTGCATAAACAATGAATGCTGGAACACTGAAAAGAAATAAAATAAAATAAAATGGAAAAAAATAAAAATAAATTTACAATACAGTACTTTCATGGTTTGTCATGTGAACTAGAGACCTAATTATTATTTGATTCTAACACAAAAAAAATCAATTCTTAAAACATTCAGTTTAGATGAGAAGGAAGCAATTCATATGGCTTATCCTATTAGTTAAAGTAAACAAAAGAACATGATATATATTCTACCTAAGAGTAATTGTGAAAACTATACCCATCTACCATTAAAAATTGGTTTAAAAAATACTTGTTTTAAAGTGATTACTGTTACTATATTCTAAGTATATTCTTTATATACTTACTTCCTGATCCACTAGTGAAATATCTGGTCTCAGTCCCTCACAATAATGCATGTAACGGAGAGAATTCCCTGGCAAATCTCCTCGGAGTAAGATAATTGCGTCACGAGGCATAGAGGCTAGAAGGTTCTTTGCAAATTTATCAACCACGTAGTTGGTCCTTTGGTCACAAATGCTAAATAAAAGGATAATGAAACATTAAAATAGCAACATACTGCTACAGTTTTAACAAGAGTGGGTTTATTTCATGCTACATTCCTTTCCCATCACACATTCTACATGTAGTGTTTCAAAGTAGTCTAATTTGTATCTTCTAAGAAGATGCATATATTTGAAAAAAGAATGCTATCATCTGAAAGAAAAAGAGAAGGAACTAATTGTGCAACTAAATAAAGATTAGTGTACTGCTTTACTTCTGGAATTTATAATCATGTCTATAAAAAGGGAATTGGTTAGTACTCAAGAATAAGTCCTTTTTTCCCCTAAAAAGACATCTAATTTCACTAAAAAGAAGTAAGGCTTCTGATTTCACTTGGAATTAAGTAATTTCAAGTCAATTCCAGTTAGACCAAAGAAATTTTCAGAAATGCAAAAGGAAATCTGGCAGTTTCCAGCATAACTTTGTGTAGCATTGGTTTAACTCTCTTGCATGCAAACTTGATCTTTTCCATCACTTCCCCAAGCCACAGGCTCCCTGTGGTCCTCTCTCCCTTCTAGACAGAAAATTCATTTGGGAAAAAGTCCAATGAGAAGGAAGGGAAGGAAGAGTTGGTTGAATTGTTTACTGTTCTCCAGGCATTTTTTGCTACACCAACAACAGCAGTATAACTCCTTTCAATGAAAGAGTGGACTTTGTAACTTCAAAGAGAACTGGCGTGAATTCTGTGGGCTTCCCATGAAAAAAGAAAAAGACTACCAGAGAGCAAAAGCATAAAAAAATGGAACAAGCATTATCCTTCCTGTTATTATCAGGTCTGTCACATGTAATAGTTCTAAAAAACACAGCCTAAAGTTAAATCACTGGGCTAGCATCACGTAGCAAATGAACACTGCTAGAAACAAAATATTCACCCTTGCCTTTGTAGTTGATGCAACCGCTCCGCTGTGATTCCCTACTTTGCAGGGTGATGGTTCCCATTTTGCCCCCTAGCAAAGTTGCTGTCTATTCCATACCCCTGGGACAAATGCAAGAATTAAAACAAAATAAAACTGCCTAGCCTGTGCTAGTAGCCCTGGTGTTGAACCTGGGTTGCCCTCAAGACCCAAGTCAAGAAAAGACTGGGACAAAACAAACTTGGGAAACACAGCGGGCTTTGTAAGCCCTTGTTGAGCAAGCTATGGAGTTGTATCCAGGACACGCATCCCCTCTCTACCAGACCTCCTGGTGACACAGGCGCCCTAACACTGGCTCTACCCTGGTATTATAAAGAACATCAGTTTTTAAAGTTAAATTGAAAGGGGGAAATTCAAGCGCCTAGGTGGCTCAGTAGGTTAAGTATCTGAATCTTGGTTTCTGCTCAGGTCATGATCTCAGGGTATGAGATCAAGCCCCTGCATCAGGTTCCCCATTGAGAGCAGAGTCTGCTTGGAATTTCTCTCCTTTTCCCTCTGCCCCTCCTCCTGCTTGTGCTCTCGCTCTCTCTCCCTCAAATAAATAAACAAATAAATCTTTAAAAAAAAAAAAAAAAGGAGGGGGAAACTGAACCTTTTAAAATACCAATCAAGGGGCACCTGGGTGGCTCAGTGGGTTAAAGCTTCTGCCTTCGGCTCAGGTCATGACCCCAGGGTCCTGGGATGGAGCCCTGAATCGGGATCTCTGCTCAGTGGGGAGCCTGCTTCCTCCTCTCTCTCTGCCTGCCTCTCTGCCTACTTGTTATCTCTGTCAAATAAATAAATAAAATCTTAATAAATAAATAAATAAATAAATAAATAAATAAAATACCAATCAAATCTCACTACAATGAAACTCCAGTGGCGTTTTCCACTGTTCTAATGTTTACTCAAATACTGCTGGAAATGAATGAACTTTGATCTAAAATTTGGACATGTTTTATACCAGACTGAGATTTTCACTGGCAATGTTATTCAACAGATTTTGAATATATAGAGAGATATATCTATCTCTCTCTATATATCTATCTCTGAATGCCTAAGAGCTAAGAAACTTTTAGAACTTTATTTCAAAATAATTAACATTCACTCCTACAGAGTGAACTAGATAAGGACTGGGGTGTTACTCAAAAGATGAAATCTTCAAAGCATAAAAGGGAGTTATTTTAGGACATAAAGAAGGCCCAAACGTCTTTGCTCTCCATCTAAGTGGTATTTTAGATCATGGACTTTTATTATATCCTCCAGATCCTACCAAGTATCTCTAGGGTTTCTTAGAGGAAAATGTATGACTAGTTTACATGACCCACCCAAGCCCTTGTTTGCAATGCCCTGAAACCACACAGCATGCTTGCTGAGATTCTGTTCAAAAGTTTAAGAAGCACTGCCTTTAGACTCAGCTGCCTCACTCTGAAAACCAGGGGAGGTTAAATGGAAATAAAGCCCAAGACTCTAAATATCTATATGTCTCTTGCTTGAGTGCTCCTTCCATAAAAATAAGCACGTGTTACCTGAAATTAGAATATATTTGGTAAATTATAAAAAGAGCTGCTGAAAGCCACTCCAGACACTGAAGCCCCCTGACGTTCAGTACTCGGTTACTCTCGGAAGCCAGCGCCGCCAAACCCAGGCCCGCGAGGACAGCCACCACGGCGTTGCTCTGCATCCAGAACCTCTCCACCTGTCAGAGACATGCAGACAGGACATCCGGCTGACTGGTTACGGCAATCGGTCAGGTATTGTGGGTTTAACAAAGATACTATGTACCCCGAGCTGCTTATGCCCGCGGTCACTCAGGTCTTGTTCGCAGACTCCCCCAGTGCAACTCCTTGTCACTTTATTTTCCAATTTTCAAGCATTTCTCCTTTCCAGTTGGACACAGGAAGCTCCCTTTTTTGGATCCACATATTTGTTTCAATTCCATGGCGTACACCCTGAAGTCCTGGCACTTGAGAAGTGGAGGAGATGGAGAAAGGCTCTTTTTTGCTTTACTCCTGAGGTCTCCTCCCAAGTGGGGAAGCGCTCCTAGTAGGAGAGCCCTCGCTTCTCCCTGTGAGACTGTAGGCACTGAGCTGAAGGGGAGTCTGCCAGCTGGGAGTGGGCCTGCATGGCCCTGCCCTTTACCCCCCCACTCTTCCTCTGGGAAGTGATCTGCCCACAGGATACACGTGTTCAGGACAGACTCTGTCCGTGTGGCCCCCCCTGGGCAGGTGAGGGGTGCCTGTGACAGGGCGGGGCAGTAGGGTGGGGGGGACTAAGTCTGTCCATTCTGGAATGCAGTAAGAGGAAGCCCCCTGCTCACAGATAGAAACTACCTTCTCTCATCTCAGCGTTCCTAGTATAAAGGGGATTCGCCCATTGTAGTTGTCCGAGTTTATCTCGTTTCTCAACTGACTCAGAACTCAGATGATCAAGGAGGGTATTATTTACGAGGCCTCTTGAACACACACATAGAAAAGAGTTGGCTTGAATCACTGAAAAGGAGCTGTCTCCATTCATAGTTTCTACTACAAAGAGGAGAATTACTCCAATCTCAGAAATGGCAGCCAGGGGAAAACAGAAACGTGGTGGCTCTTTTGCACAGCACTGAGACCGCTGAGGTAAAAACCATTGGAGTGTGTGCTTAAGAGCCCCCAGCTACAACCTTTCTTTCTTTGCTGTTTTTTGTTTTGTTTTGTCTTGTTTTTTAATTCCAGAAGATCTTCAGGAGTACTTATATCTGCAAGCACACACATAAAATAACTAACTTAAAACTACATTACCTTTATTTTTCTACCTAACTATTGTGTTAACTAATTGCTACATTTTTTCTCCCTAAAAAAAGGACTCAGTCTTATTTGGTTCAAGAATTTGACTTTCGATCTATAAAAATTAGCTGTTTCTGAGATCAGCTGCTCTTCTACAATATTCATAAAGATAAATTTATACACTCTCCACCAACTTTCTGGACAAAGGATATATCTAAGTAAAACTTACCACACCCATGAAAAGTGGTTTTGATATATCTAAGTTCGCTCTCCAAGCAAAGAACAATGAATAAATGCCAAACATTCCAGTAAAAAGCCATACCAATGATGGATTTTGTCTGTCCCTATAAAAAAATTAAATATGTCCAAAATTATTTATGTGCATGAGTATCAAAAATATTACATAGTTTTAAACTACAGGAAAAAATTAGAGCTATAAAAGTTTCCATACTTAACTGGGGACAAAGAAAGATCTCAGTTTAAAAAAATCTGAGCTGGAATAAGTAACTGAAATATAGGAACCAACTATATACTGTACTACATATTACAGACTTCACTTGGAACTGTGCAGCAAGACATACAAAGTTCAAGTTCAGAGAAGAAATGCAAATGATCAATCTTGTTAAATTTAAAATGTAATTAAACAGATCTGTACCCCTGAAACAAATAACATATCACATGTTAATTTAAAAAGATGTAATTAAACATACGCAAAACAAAAGAATAATTTCATGCCTCAAAATAATAATGATTTTAAAACAGCAAATCTCAGTATTGGATGCAACAGATGCAACCAAATGAGCACGTATGAGTATAATCCTTGAGAAAAATTAATCTGATAACATGTATCAAGAGCCTTAAAAATAATCACAGTTGGGGCACCTGGGTGGCTCAGCTGGTTAAGCCTCTGCCTTCAGCTCAGGTCATGATCTCAGGGTCCTGGGATCGAGCCCTGCATCGGGTTCCCCGCTAAGCGAGGAGTCTGCTTCTCTCTCTTCCTTTGTTCCTCCCCCCTCTCCCGCTTGTGCCCTTTCTCAAATAAATAAAATCTTTAAAAAAAAAATCATACTCATTGACACAGTAATTTGACATGTGGGCATAAATCTTTAGGCAAAACCAGAAATGTGGATAAAGATTAAACTATAAAAATGCTTTAACATTACTTATATTAGAAGGGGAAGCAATCTGAAGATTCCCAAATAGAAAAACACTTAAGTTAATTCTCCTAGGTCAGAGAAGGGAATTTTATACAGACATTTAAATGACCTTAAGTCTTTTTACCATAAGGGCAAATGCTCACAATATAATGTTAAGTGTTAAGGAAACAGAACTATAGATGTGTGTACATATACAAATTTACATAAAGCACTCAGGTTAGAAAGTAAATGGACAAAAATAATGGAGGTTAAGAGTGCTGTTATTTTTTAGGTTTTCTTTTATCATCAGAGGTTACTTTCTTCTTCAGAGGAATTCAAATAGTTGTTTACTTCTTTTGCAATACCAATAATGAGTAGCTATGGGCACAGTACGGGATCAAACCAGAAGTGTAAGATATCAAATGACTTGGTTACTTAGATTGTAATCTACTGCTCAATCTTCCAAAATCATTAATTTATTACCAGAAAAAAAAAAAAACAGGAAGAAGGCAATATCTATTTGCTTTAACAGAAATTATTGGAGTCATTTATTTGGAATGTAAAATAATATTGGCAATGTTCTTCAAGGGCATATTGAAATATGAATTGAATTAATGAATATGGGAAAAAGAACAGGAAAATAAATTATATTACTTACTTTCTTGCTAAACATACATTTGCCCAAACTGCAAGGGCTTGAATGTTGAGTGAGAGTTGGCTCCTCATACTTGTTACTTGAGAACTGTAAAAGACAATCTAATTTATTATGGGTAGAAAATGAAGTTGGTTGGTTCTAAATACAACATTCTTTGTAAAATACATCTGATTATGCACTGAGTAGTTTTTTTGTTTTTTTGTTTGTTTGTTTGCACTGAATAGTTTTGAGGGCTGGAGGCAGATGTTAAATTATTTTGTCTTCTTTCAAATTTGGGAGAAGAAGTACCATAAGAAAGAGTTAAATGGTTCTAAGATGTTTTCTAATTATAATATTTGGTTACCAATTTTTAATATTTGGGATAGGATCAGAGCAAGTAATTCTTCTGTATTTGTAATACTGGTATGCTGTATTGATAATATAGTAGAATAATAATAGTAATAAACCAATATAATAATAATATACCAATTATAATAATATAATAAGAAACCAATATAATAATAATAATAATAAACCAATCTGGATCTCCAATTGGTTTGGTAAGAAGTCATGTGAAATGGATTTTTGAACTTCTGTCAACAGTGTAGACACAGCCTCCTGTGATTTAGCAAGTGAAAAGAAAATTAATGCGGGGTGCCTGGGTGGCTTAGCTAGTCGAGCATTCATCTCTTGATTTTGGCTCAGGTCATGATATCAGGGTCATAGATTGAGCTTGCTTGGGATTCTCACTCTCCCTCTCTCTCTGCCCCTCCATCCCACCACCTCTCCTCCTCTAAAATAAAGAAAGAAAGAAAGAAAAAATAAAGAAAATGAAAAGAAAGAAAGAAAACAAAATTAATGCAAATAATTTTCTGAAGATCCGGTCATTAAAAAAAAAGACAAGAGAGATGATCTCCAATCATTCTTCTTCCTTAAAAGCCTTCCTTGTTGTCTAGGGGCACCTGGGTAGTTCAGTCAGTTAAGTGTCCAACTCCTGATTCCGGCTCAGGTCATGATCTCAGGATTGTGAGATCGTGCCCTGCCTCAGGCTCCATGCTGGGAATACAGCCTGCTTGAGATTCTCTCTCTCCCTCTCCCTCTGCCCATCCTCCCCACTGTGTGCAGGCATGAGCTCTCTCTTCCTCAAAAAAAAAAAAAAAAAAAAAAAAAAAAAGCTTCCTTCTTTTCTGTATTATTTGGGTCAAAAATGTTTAAGCCATGAGAAATGTATTTTTTTCCTATAATTAAACTAAATTCTTCCATTAACTAATAAGCGTTTCCCAAGTGTTATCTGAGTTCTGAAATAGCTCTAGCAGTCTCCAATTTTTAAAAAAATAATGACTCTATACACCATCTCAAAGAACTTTCTTCTCCCTGCTGGCAATTTTACTGGAGAAAATGTGATGCCATAATTATGGAAACCACACAATGTGTATTTTACTAATGGAGACTCATCTACTATGAGAAGATATTCTTACTCATTTTCAAACACACTTGAAAAATTGATTCCAGCATGAGGCCCATTTCAAACCATTCTTCAAAAGGAATGAAGTCAGTCTCAAAATTAATTCTTGGAGATCTGTTGCTTAAATGTAAGCTCTAAAACATGGTCACTGCCTAGGGTTAGATTCCATAATTTCCTTGTACAGGATTGCAATTTAGAGATATGCATGGGGAAAGAATTTAATTTGCTTGACTGGAAAAGGAGAGATGATTAGGTCCCATCATTTTGAAGGATTTTCTAGTAAGTTAATTATGAGTTGCTTTTCTCAACTCTCCTGTCTACCTGAAACAATTAAAGACTAGACATTCTCTCACTCAGTCAGAGAGTGCTAGGATTATGCCTCCAATCTACATTCTGATTTGGTTCGAACAAATAGTGTTCGAACAAATAGTGTGAGTGGTCATCACTTTTGTCAAGTCTTTTTTCTAGGCATATCACCTAACTGCTATTTCTTCAATACAAAGGAGGCTTTTCTGGCCCCCAATAGATGAGTTTTATGTGCGACTAATAAAAGTTGGATGGATAGTCTAGCAGTACTCTTGAGAGTTCTCTGGAGTTCATGTGGGATTTATTAAGGCAAAATATACTGCCAATCTCAAATGAGATCACAACCCTACAAGGTAGGCTGAAAAGAATAGGCAGTGAGTCTTCGGGCCTGCAGCAAAGCAGAATACCATAAAAGCCCACAGACGCTGGCGAAGCTGTCTTTGTAACTGAGCTTCTTGCTACCTTTGCCAATCAAAAAGGAAAAGGAGCCATAAAGGTTTCAGTCGGACATTAAAAAAAATATATTTAAAGTCAGTTGTGAGAACCAACAAAAGGTTATATAAAAATAACTGGTGGCAGGAAAATATTTTCAAGATACAGTAAAAAATGAAAATGAGTGGGCTAATAAAACAGTGTGCACATTATGATCTCATTTTTAAAAATAAAAATATAAAAAATATTGAAAGGATACAGACAAAAATGTTAATGGGTTAACAACAGTGGTTATCTCCATACGTTGGAATTATAGTAATTTTAATTTTCTTACCTTTGCTTACCTGGGTTTTCTAAACTTTCTATAATGAAATAATAATAATAAACTTTCTATTATGTATCACATTTTGGGAGCAGGGGAAAGGGACATTTAAAAAGGAAAGGAGGACAGATGGAAGGAAGCAAACAAGCTAGCAAGTTAACAAGAGGGAAACTGTGAGAACCTTTGAATTGCCTCACATACAAGGTTGAAATATTCTCCCCATATTTTTTTTTTATGATTCTTCTTAAATTTTTTTCAGTGTTCCAAAATTCATTGTTTCTCCCCATATTTTAAAAATGGTTTTCCAATAGTTCTGAGAATCACAAGTTAATAATCAGTTAGGAGACCACTTTAGTGGAATAGAAGACTACTCTTCCATAATTTTATATTGAAAATATTATAAAAATAATACAGGATTGGTTTGGATATTTTTTAGGTTGAACAAAGGATAAATTATGTGTAAAGCAACAGTGCACTGGGTCATTTCATATCCACGTGGAAGTGGAAACATTCTAGTGTTGACAGTCTACTACTAACTGTTGTATTTCTCGCTCATTCTCAGTTTTCTTTTATGGAAGGAAATGCTAGAACGTTTGACAGTCTACACAACTAGTGACCGTACCCGCGAGAGCGACTCCTCAGACGCACTGCTTCACAAAAGACAAGCCTAGAAGCCCCCCACATCACTTCGTCTAGGAACTAACAGAGAATTCACTTAAAACCAGTTTCAAATATTTCATACTCACAGCAAAATTTTAGACATACTGGATCCTGTTTCCGATTTGGCCTAAACATAAAAGAGAAGTTTATTTGTGTAAGCCTTCAGCTGCAGCTGTGTTAAGCTATTGCATTTTAACTATCTGGATTTAGAATATACAAGTTTCATGGGGTGCCTGGGTGGCTCAGTGGGTTAAAGCCTCTGCCTTCGGTTCGGGTCATGATCCCACAGTCCTGGGGTCGAGCCCCGCATCGGGCTCTCTGCTTGGCAGGGAGCCTGCTTCCTCCTCTCTCTCTCTCTGCCTGCCTCTCTGCCTACTTGTGATCTCTGTCTGTCAAATAAATAAATAAAATCTTAAAAAAAAAAAAAAAAGAATACACATGTTCCAAGTAGACAACGCAACATCTCTCTTCATTCAGTCTTTGCTTCAGAGCCTTGCTGAGTTTTTGAAGAGAAGTCACTGGAAACTAAACGCACACATCCTTGAGGAAGAACTGCAGAAATAATGACGGGCTAAAAATCAGTCAAACTATCATTCCAGTAGGAACGATTTAACACACTGATGAATTAACTGACTTGACACTTTTGTTACAGAGTGTCTTTAAGGCACTTTGATTAGAGCTCATTATCACATGTTAGTCTGTAATTTCACAATTATGTGTGAATTATACAGGTTTCAAATCTGGAATGGCCCTCAAGCAATATTGTAATGGAATAACCAATATAAGTAAGCCAGAGTATAAATTTAAAGTATCAGACTCTCTAAGTCAAAAAGTAATTAATAATTATCCTTTCATTAAGTTATTTTATTATGAAATATCTCCTCCATACAAACAACACATATAATGTATATTTAAGGGATAAAGAGGGTTTTTTAAAGATTTTATTTATTTATATTTATTTATTTGTCAGAGAGAGTGAGCGATCGAGCACAGCAAGCAGAGTGGCACAAGGCAGAGAGAAAGAAGCAGGCTCCCCGCTGAGCAAGGAGCCCCAGGACTGGGGCTGACTCGATCCCAGGACTCTGGGATCATGACCTCAGCCTAAGGCAGCAGCTTTACCGACTGAGCCACCCAGGTGTCCCAGGGATAGAGTTTTTAGAAATCTATAGAGCCACCATTCATTTAAGAACCAGAACTGCATGAACACCATGAAGTATCTCACAAAGCATTCTCACCCCCTAGTGATAACTATTACCTTGAATTTCATGTTAATTACTCTACACTTCCTAAAAATACATAATTCTACTTCTTCCCTATGTATCCTTGAGCAATAGATTGTTTTGCCTGGTTTAGAATTTTTTATCAGTGGTGTCATATAATATGTAGTCTTCGGAGATCTGCCTTCTTGCCTAAGACAAAAAGCACAAACCATGAGAGAAAGATCCAATGTTTTCATTAAAGTAAAAAAAAAAAAATATATATATATATATATAGTGTTTGTCCTTTTATTTTTCAGATAACCTTTACTCTGAGCACAGTGTTTTTTCCCTAATTTATGTTTCAGGGAAAGCAAGGCCTTTGGAACTTTTAAAAAACACTTCTAGTGAAATTATATCTTATAAAGTATTTATACACAGGTATTACACTAAATACTATCATGAACACTATTTGTCAAATATGAAAAAAGAAAGTGTTTTGGTCAAGGTACATTAAAAATTTCGAGAGTTTTTTCTTTTTCCTTCTAATCTTTTCCAAATATTTAAAATTACAGACCAAGGGACCAAAATGGTACCCAATGCTAAGAAGAATGAAATGCTTCAAATGCTGGCAGCACAGTCTTTTTAATGTTTGTTATCCTGAAAAACATATTCAGGACATACAACATTATGATGTCAGGTTAAGCAATTCCAAGTTTTTCCTAATGTAGGCTAAAGGCCACATTCCAAGGAGCAAGTTTGTTACACAAATAACGGAAATGAAAATTCTGTACTGTCATTGATAGGCATTGTCTTCCTTCAGTCAAGGCCCAGGCAGAACACTGAAACTTCATCACTTACTTCCTTAAAAGGGCTTTAAATATAAATTTACCAGACTGAATGTTCCATATTCTTCCCTGAGAAAATGCGTCAAAAATCCTAGCAACGTCGTCTGGTCTCCCCAGGTCCAACGAGCTTGATTGAGGTAGGATGAGATAGGAAGGTAGACGTAAGGCAATAAACCAGCAGAGAAGTAGAGACTGAACTTCAACAGAGAGCCCAGGGAGAGTTCCTGCAGCAAAGCATATCATATAACAATGTTTATTTTTAGTCCATTCACCCTGGAACTTCAAGAACACATCAAGGAAAACATCAAAATGTTTACTCAGAGCTGATCTCTCAATTTCTATTAAGTCACCACAGAATACTATGTTAAACCTTCTGAGTGCTGTGGATTACTAGAAAATTGCGTCAGCCTGAACTCCTTTGCATGGCAGGGGAAATCAAAGTGAAGCAAATAATATTAGGGAAGACTCCGGAGTATCATATTTACATTTAAAACCATGTCATACATGCAGCATTATAAGTCTGGGATAACATGCTTGCAAACGATTGTTTGGCTGATTTTGAACATACCCAAAATATTGTTCCAATACAACTCCCTTCCTCACCGTCACCAGAAGCAGACTTCAACTATATTCTCTATTATGATTACACACTGACGGTATGATTCTTTCTGCAAGGGTTTTGGATATTTCATGGAAATATTTGTCACAAATGAAGCTAGCTTTTATATAACCTCCCAGTTCATCCAAATGCTCTTTTTCCTCAGTGTACATACAAGAAGGAGTACCAACGGAAATTTGTTGTGTGTAACAATGTTGCCTCATACGAGAATGTATCTCTCATCTGCGTATGTGTTTTAAGATTAATTATTTATTTTAGAGAGAGAAAGAGAGGGAGGGGGAGGGGAAGAGGGAGAGGGACAAGCAGACTACCCGCTGAGTGCAGAGCCCTAAACGGGGCTTGATCACATGACCCTTAGATCATGATCTAAGCTGAAATCAAGAGCTGGACACTTAACCGACTGAGCCACGCAGACACCCCCTCATCTGCATTCTTCTAAAACAAAGGACAATACTGACAGAGTCTTACAAAGATTACAGCCACAAAAATTCTGGCATACTAAAAGATTCAAATAGTGGTGGCTTTAGTAATAGGGAAAGGGAATCTCTTACAAATATCATAACTGGAAACTGCCAACTTTTCCTTTATAAAAAAGGGAAAGTTCATATGTATACAAGGGAAAATTCATATGACTATAAGAACCAAGGTTCACATTCACCTGAAAGAGAACAAGCAGTTGACTTATATTAGCATTTTCAAATAAACTCTCTTCATTGAAAATGGAGTATTTTTACTATAGGACTGATTTCATTTGCTATTTCTAAAGGGGTAATGAGATGCATAAAAATAATGGCATGAAGGGAGTATAAGAAATAACTAATAGAGCAATATGCCTTTGCTCTTCTTAAAAGTAGTTTTAAAAAAAGCAAATGTTCATATTTTGACATTCTCTGCATGTTCTAAAGTATGATTTAGAGTGGCATGATGCACCTGCCGGAGAATTTTCCTTTTGTGCGAGAAATCAACAGAGAGACGATTACACGAGAGTTTTTTCAGAGACTGAAGGAGAGTGGCTCTGAGTCCGAGCTGTACTTACATGAGAATCACCTGCAGAGCTTTTTAAAAATATCAGTGTCTGGGCCTCACCCCAGACCAGTTAAATGAGAATTATTCTGGAGTGGGGTCAGCATAATATACATACATATAAAGATATATGTATGTATACATGCATATACATCTATGTACACACATACACACACTTTTTAAAAGGTCCCCAGATCATCTGAGTAGCCAGGGGTGCAACCAACTGACTCAGGACTTCCTTTTTCTCTCTCTCTCTTTTTTAAAGATTTTATTTATTTGACAGAGAGAGACACAGTGAGAGAGGGAACACAGGCAGGGGGAGTGGGAGAGGCAGAAGCAGGCTCCCTGCTGAACAAGGAGCCCGATGTGGGGCTCAGTCCCAGGACCCTAGGATCATGACCTGAGCTGAAGGCAGATGCTTAACTATCTGAGCCACCCAGGTGCCCCTAAAGATTTTATTTATTTATTTGACAGAGAGAGATCACAAGTAGGCAGAGAGAGAGGGGGAAGCAGGCTCCCGCCGAGCAGAGAGCCCGATGAGGGGCTCGATCCCAGGACCCTGAAACCAAGACCTGAGCTGAAGGCAGAGGCTTAACCCACTGAACCACCCAGGTGCCCCCTGACTCAGGACTTCTCACTCTGCCTCAAGTCATCTGACCAGTGAGATCCAACCCTGTCACTTCATTGGTAGGCCTTATTTTTTAGCCTCTGCTATTTAACTAGCAAACATGAAATGTCCTTTGAAGAGTCATACCTGCCCACATTTCATCATTCATCAGCTGCTGACCTAAGCACAAAATAAACAGGCCCTCAGACCAGCCTCCTAACTTGTCCACTCTGAGTCTTCCATGTTTGATACAAAGCACATGGCTCTTCTTTCCATTTACTTTTTAAGTTCTTGTCAGTCAGCCAATTGCACCTCTCTATTATCTGAATGCACCTGCTCTGATGTCAGAAGCCTGTCTAGGAGTAAGGACATCAGGACGGCAACACAGATCATTCCTGACTTCAGTCTTCCTCACAGAAAGACCAGCTAGTGACTATCTACAGACAAGACATCACGGCATCACTCCTCCCCCACACCAGCCCACCTCGGCACTAACAGCACTCCCCGGGGGTAACAGTTTTTCTAGTGGCAAAGGAGAGTCCAAGGCAGACATCCAGTGCCCCCAGCACAGCAGGACACTTCCCAAGAGGCTCATTCGGTTCTCACCTCTTGACGACCATGGTGGGAGGGAGTCTGCTGGGCTCAACCACTGGGGATCATGAGGACAGAAGGCGAGCAGGGCTTTCGGCAACCAGTGCTCAGATCTGGAGGACGGTGTTCCTGCTTGCAGCTGTGCCCAAGCAGAGACCCTAGCCAAGCCCCCCTGTCCATCTGTAGAGCTGAGCCGGGAGCTGATCCCACCCTCAACTAATTCTGATTTACTTGATCTGGGGCATACTTTAACATAATAAAGTCCACATGTGACAAGTCCATAGCTATCATACTTAATGGTGAAAGACTGAAAACTTTCCTCCCAAGATCAGGAATAAGACAAGGATGCCCGCTCTTACCAACTCCTGTTCAACACAGTCCTGGAAATCCTAGTCAGAGTATTCCAGGCAAGAAAAAGAAATAAAAGGCATCCAAATTAGAAAAGAAGAAGTAAAACTGTCTCTATATGCAGATGACATGCTCTTATATAGAGGAAATCCTAGACTCTACCAAAAACCTGTTAGATTAATAAATGAATTCAGTAAAGTTATAGGATACAAAATTAATGCCAAAATTAGTCATGTTTCTACACACTAACAATATAACTATAAACTCTGAAAAAAAAAAGAAAATGATCTCATTTACAATAACATCAAAAACAATAAAATACATAACAATAAATTTAACCAAGGAGGTGAAAAATCCGTACACTGAAAACTACAAGGCACTAATGAAAGAAAATGACGAAGATACAAATAAATGGAAAGATACCCCTTATTCACAAACTGGAAGAATTAATATTTTTAAATGTCCATATTACACAAAGCCATCTATAGATTCAGTGAAACCCCTATCAAGCCTCCAGTGGCATTTCTAACAGAAACAGAAAACCAAATCCTAAAATTTGTATGGGAGCAAAAAAGACCCCAAATAGCCAAACTAATCTTGCAAAAGAGGACTGAAGCTGGAGGCGTGACACTTCCTATGTCAAAGCACATTGTGAACCTATTGTCATCAAGAATTCAAGATGGCAGGGTAGAAAGATTCTGAACTCCCTCCCACAGACACAACAAATCTACAAAGACGTGGAAACTATCTGAACAAGGGCCTCCACAACCAAGAATAAAAGGGCCACATGAACATGTGTGGAAGAAGCAGAGACATGGTCTCACGGAAACCCCACCCCAGTGCTGCAATCAACAGTCAGGAGGGGGTCTTGTAAATACAGGACTTCTCCCTGAGGAGCAAGGGGTTTATGGCCCCAAATAAGGCACCCCAACCTTTGGGTCCTGCACCAGAGAGATGATCCCCCACCAAATGTCTGGTTTTGAAAGCTAACAGGTCAAATGTTCAGGAAAATTATAGCGCTGTAGGGGACAGGGACTCTGCTCTTAAGGACTCACAGACAGACTCACTCGCCACGGAACCTGGTACAGAAGCAGCAGTCTGGAAAGTGCTAGACCATAAGTGAAGAGGATTCATTTGCTAATCTTAAAATGTCTGCTGTAAGGGCAGAAGCCTGGTAGAACTCTCTCTGGGGACAGAGACGCTGGAGGGTGCCATTTCTGGCGTTCTTCCTCTATCTTGCTAGTGCCAGTGAGTGTGTCCACTCCTGTGTGCCACTCCATCACAGCTCTGCAAATCCAGCCACGCAAATGCCCGACCTCACATACCACTCCACCAGGGTTCCACCAAAGTCAGCCAGGGTGCACAGCCTACACGGGAGATACCCCTGAAGTGTCTGGATCTGGTGGCCAAGGGGAATTGCATTTTTGGGTCCTATGGGTCTACAACAACTGGATAGACAGTTCTTGGCAGACTACCATCCCCAAGGGACTGTACTGACAACAGACTAAAACCACCTCTGGTTTCCCTATGAAAAAACTTCAGCCTGAGGGTAGGTTTCAGGTTTACCACACATGGAAGGGCTACAGAAGTGCTCTCAGTGAACACAGGCTGAAGGATACCATCTTTGAGCTCTCAGCTAGCCTCACCACAGCCTGCTGGCACTTTTCAGAAAGAAGCTCAAACATTCCTCGGGAACCCTGAATTTGCAACAGTCCCTAAGGGGAGACCCTCCAGATCACCTGGTCTGGAAGCTAGCAGGGTCTATGACTGCAGTCTCCCATGATTACATATATTTGCATACCTTAAAAATGCTGACTGAGGGGCTAGTTTCCAATCAGCCTGAAACTAGGTGCTGACTGAAATCCCTCCTTCTGGAACCCTCACAGGTCTTGACAGAAGAACTGGAACCTACTAAGAGAAACTCAGGCTGCTTAAACAATCATAAAGGTTTGAGAGACAGCCAAGAGCTAGAGCAAAGTTAAACAGTGAGGTTCACCTCCTACATGGGGCCACTCCTGCAAGACTGGGAGAGACAGCTATTTTGCCTAATACCCAGGAACAACCACAGAGAATCAAGCAAAATGAAGAGACAGAGGAGTTTATTTCAAACAAAAGAACAAGATAAAACCCTGGGAAAAAATCTTAATGAAACTGAGATAAGCAAATTGCCTGACAAAGAGTTAAAAGTAATGGTCAGAAAGATGCTCACCACACTTGAGAGAAGAATGGATGAACATGGCAAGAACTTCAATGAAGACAGAGAAAATATAAGACAGTACCAAACAGAAGTCACAGAACTGAAGAATACAATAACTGAACTGAAAAATACACTAGAGGAGTTCAACAGCAGACTAAATGAAGCAGACAGAATCAAATGAGCTAAAACACAGGGCAATGACACTCATCCAAACCAAGCAACAGAAAGGAAAAAAATTAAAAACTGAAGACAGCTTGAGAAATTTACAGGACAATATCAAGCAGAATATCGTGTATTATAGAAGTTCCAGAAATAGAAGAGAGAATGTGGCAGAAAGCTTATTTGAAGAAACGATTGCCAAAAACTTCCCTTACCTGGGTAAGGAAACAGAAAACCAGATCCAAGAAGCCCAGAATTCCAAACAAGATGAACCCAAAGAGACCCACTCCAAGATACATAATTAAAATGTCAAAAGTTAAGGATAAAAACAAGAGAAAAAACAACTTGTTACATAAAAGGAAATCCCCATAAGGCTACCAGCAGAAACTCTGCAGGTCAGAAGAGAATGGCATAATTATATACAAAGTGCTGAAAGGAAAAAACTTCCAAACAAGAATACTCTACCTGGCAAAGATATCACTCAGAGAGATAATGAGCTTTCCAGATAAACAAAAACTAAAGGAGTTCACTGACACTAAACTAGCCTTATAAGAAAGGTTAAAGGAATTTTTAAGCTAAAAGGAAAGGCCATTAATTATAAAAAGAAAAACATTTTGAAAATATCCCTGGTAAAGGTAAACATATAGTTGTGGTTTAATCACTTATAAAGCTAGTATGAAGGTGGGGCATCTGGGTGGCTCAGTTGATTAAGCGACTGCCTTTGGCTCAGGTCATGATCTTGGAGTCCCAGGATAGAGTCCCGCATCAGGCTCCCTGCTCAGCAGGGAGTTTGCTTCTCCCTCTGACCCTCCACTTCTCTCTCTCTCTCTCTCTCTCTCTCACACACACAAATAAATAAATCTTAAAAAAAAAAAAAGAGAGAAGAAAGAAAGCTAGTATGAAGGTTAAAAGATAAAAGTAGTAAAAATAACTACAGATATAGTAATTAGTTTAGGGATACACAAAATAAAAAGATGTAAAGTATGACATCAATAAATCACAGGGAAAGAGGAATAAAAATATAGTTTTAGAATGCATTCAAACATAACTTGTTATCAACTTAAAATAGCTTGTTATATATATATACAGACCATTATATATGAGCCTTATGGTAACCACAAAGCAAAACCCATAGTAGATGGACAAAAGATAATGAGAAAGGACTCTAAGTGTAACACTACAGAAAGTAATCAAACTGCAAGGTAAGAAATCAAGAGAAGAAAGGAACAGTGAGGAATTATAAAACAGATTAAAAGAGTCAATAAAATGGCAATAAATACATGGCCATCAATTTCTTTAAATATAAATAAGCTAAATTCTCTAATCAAAAGGCAGAAAGTGGCTGAACTGATAAAGAAACAAGACCCATATATCTGCTGCCTGTAAGAGACTCACTTCAGATGTAAGTACATACACGGACTGAAAATGAAGGATGGAAAGATGTTTCAAGCAAATGGAAACCAAAAGAAAGCATGGCTAACTATTGTGACATCAGACAAAATAGATTTTAAAAGAAGACTATAATAACAAAGACAAGTATTACATAATGATAAAGAGGTCAATCCAGCAAAAGATATAACATTTATCAATATTTATGTACCGAATGGAGAAACACCTAAATGCATAAAGCTAATACAAACAGACCTAAAGGAAGAAAATGACAGGAATAAAAATAATACTAGGGGACTTTAATACCTCACTTTTATCAATGGATAGATCAGCCAGACAGAAAATAATAAGGAAACATCAACCTTAAACAATAAATTAGATGGAATAATGGAGATATATATAGATACATATATCTATATATCTATAAACATTCTATCCAAAAGCAGCAGAATACACTTTCTTCTTTCTTCTCAGGTGCACATGGAACATTCTCCAGGACAGATCATACGTTAGGCCACAAAACATGTCTTAGTAAATTAAAGACTGAAATCATATCAAGCTTCTTTTGTCAAACAGGAAAAAATCACAAATATGTGAAGATGAAACAAGATACTATTGAACAACCAATGGATCAATGAAGACATTGATAAAGAAATTAAAAAAATACCTTGAGACAAATGAAAATGGAAATACAACACACCAAAAAAAATAAGAAAAAGAAAATAAATACAACACACCAAATCAATGGGATACAGCAAAACCAGTTCTAAGAGGCAAGTTCATAGAGACAGTTAAAAAGAAAAATCTCAAATTAACAATCTAATTTACACCTAAAGGAACTAAAAAAATATGAACAGACAGAGCCCCAAATCAGTAGAAAAAAGGAAATAATAAAGATCAGAGTGAAAAGAAGTGAAGTAGAGACTTAAAAGACTATGGAAAGGCCAATGAAACTAAGAGCTGATTCTTTGAAAAAATTAACAAAATTGACAAACCTCCAGCTAGACTAAGAAAAAAAGAGAGAGGGCTCAAATAAATAAAATCAGAAATTAAAGAGGAGAAGTTACAATTGATACCAAAGAAAGCCAAAGGATCATAAGAGACTACTGTGAACATGTGAATAATTACACACCAACAAACTGAACAATCTGGAAGAAACAGACCAATTCCTAAAAACATATAATCTTCCAAGACTGGATCATGAAGAAATAGAAAAATCTGAATAGATTGATTACTAGTAAGGAGACAGAATCAGTAACTTAAAAACTCCCAACAAAATTACCAGACCAGACGCCTCTCTGGTGAACTCTACCAAACATTTAAAGATTTAATATACGTCTTCCTTATACTCTTCCAAGAAACTGAAGAATAGGGAATGCTTCAGATATGTTTTATGAAGCCACTGTTACCCTGATATCAAAACCAGAAAAGGACACCCAAAAATAAATAAATAATAAATAATAAAAAATAAAAAAATAATAAATAAAAAATTTTAAAAAATTACAGGCCATATCCTTGATATCCTTGATGAACATAAATACAAACATAAATTACAGGCCATATCCTTCATATCCTTGATGAACATAAATACAAAAATCCTCAAAAAATCCTAAAAAAATATTAGTAAACAAATTTGACAATACATCAATACATTAAAAGGACTATACACCATGATTAAGTGGAGTTAATTCCAGGGATGCAAGGTGGTTCAACATCAGCAAATCAATCAACATGATACACATTAACAGAATGAAAGATAAAAATCATATCATCATCTCAATAAATGCAAATAAATTTACAAAATTCTTTTATGATAAAAACTCTCCACAAAGTAGGTATATGGCCATTGAAAGGCCATATATGACAAGCCCACAGCTAACATCATACTCAACAGTGAGAAGCTAAAAGCTGCTTTCCTCTAAGATCAGGAATAAGACAAGGATGCCCACTCACTCAACATTGTATTGGAAGTCCTAGCCAGAGCAGAAAAAAATGTAAAAAGCATACAACTGGAAAGGAAGAAGTGAAATTTTCACTATTTGTAAATGACATGATTTTACATAATGAAAACCCTAAAGATTCCACCAAAAAACTGTTTGAACGACTAATTGAATCCAGTAAAGTTGTTGGGTACAAAATCAATATTAAAAAAAAAAAATCTGTTGCTTTTTTCTTTTTAGATTTTATTTATTTATTTGACAGAGATCACAAGTAGGCAGAGAGGCAGGCAGAGAGAGAAAGGAGGAAGCAGGCTCTCCACTCAGCAGAGAGCCCGATGCGGGGCTCAATCCCAGGACCCTGAGATCATGACCTGAGCCGAAGGCAGAGGCTTTAACCCACTGAGCCACCCAGGCGCTGTTGCCTTTTTTACACACTAACAATGAACTATCAGACAGAAATTAAACCAATTCTGTTTATAAGTACATCAGAAAGAACAAAATAGCTATAAATAAATTTAACCAAGGAAGTGAAAGACCTGTACACTGAAAGCTATAAGACCTGATTACAGAAATTGAATAAGATATAAATAAATGGAAAAATATTCCACACTCATGGATTATTAGAATTAGTATTGTTAAAACAGCCAAAGCAAACTATAGATTCAATGCAATCTCTAACAAAATTCCACAGTCATCTTAGAGATAGAACAAACAATCCATTTGTATGAAACTACAAAAGATCCCAAATAGTCCAAGCGATTTTAAAAAAGAACAACAAAGCTGCAGGCACCATGCTTCCTGATTTCAAACTATCCTACAAAGCTACAGTATTCAAAACAGTATGATATTGGCATTAAAATGGATACATAAATCACTGGAACATAAGAGCCCAGAAATAAACCCATGCATATACGGTTAATTAATTTATGGCAAAGAGGCAAAAATATTCAAGTGGAAAACAAAAAATGGTGTTAGAAAAACTGGACAGTCCCATGCAAAAGAATGAAAATGGACCATTGTCTTACACCACATACAAAAATTAACTCAAAATGGATTAGACTTGATTGTAAGACCTGAAACCATCAAACTCCTAAGAGAAGACATAGAAAACACACACACACACACACACACACACACACACACACTATGGAGTATTATTCAGACACAAAAAGAAAATCCTGCCATTTGCAACAACATGGATAAAACTTGAGGGTATTATGCTAAATGAAATGAGTCAGATAGAGAAAGACAAATACTGTATGACCTTACCTACAGTAGAACTGAAAAAAACAGAACTCCCAGAAACCGAGAGCCGATTGGTGATCACTAGAGGCACGGTAAAAGGTGGTCAAAGTCTGCAAACTTCCAGTTATAACATGAATAAGTTCTGGGGAATGTAATGTACAGTATGGGGACTATCGTACTGTACCAGATATTTGAAAGATGCTAAGAGAGTAGATCTTAGAAGTTCTCAATACACATAAGCGTACCTATGTGAGGCAGTAGATGTGTTAACTAACCTCACTGTGGTGATCATTTTACCATCCCTCCATATATCAAACCGTCATGTTGTACACCTTAAACTTATACAATGTTATATGTCAACTGTATATCAATAAGCTGGGAAAAAAAAGGAGAGAAAGAAATGAAGACTGAGTAAAAAAAAAAAAAAGCCCGGCTAAGAAAACTCACAGCAGGATGTTAAGGCATCCCCATCTACCCATCCATCAATCCAGAAAAAAAGAATTTGGGCTCCTTTAGGTTTGCAATCTATGGGAAAGTCTTCACTGAATTACACTGTTTAAGTTATATCTCCATTATTTAAAATCAAGGGTTTATATAATAAAAGACCAGATAAAGAACCTTCTGTATATTCTACAAAACCACTGTTAGACACGACCTGTTATGCTGCTGGGTATTCCTCATATAAGGCTGGACGTGACTGACTTCACAGAACTCAGTTCCAAGAAAAAGCTGATCTTCCCTGTCAATTGTTATTTCCACTTTTTCTAACATGTAGTAAGAATTTTATAACCTCCATATTATCCTTTATGCTTTGTTGCCAGAAGCTAAAAACAAAATATATTCGAGTACAGTAAATACAATCACCTAAAGTTTTGTCATAATTTCCCTATTTCTGTAAAATAATTTTACTAAACTGGTGTTTTCTAATGTAATTCTGACTATAGCAGCAAAGAATGAAATGAGAAACAAATACATGCAGCTGAGGTTTAATAATACAAACAATACAAAGAAATAATAAGTAAAATGACTCCAGTACTGGCTTTGTATTTAAGATTGTTTTAACCTCTAGGAGAAAGACTGACAGAATAAAGGGCTTCTGTCTTTCCAAAACCTCATGTCTAACTCAGCTCCCTGCTTCTTGAGTCCATCTCACAATGACTTACACGGTATAGTAATTTTCTTACATTGCTTTACACCACCATTTCAATCAATAATCATTTTTCCTTTGAGGGAAAAGGAAAACTATAATAAATCATTTTTATTCTAGAGAAATCTGTTAGGAGAAAACAGGGTTGTGATTTTCCAGAGATTTTGTTACTTGGTTCATGAGAGCAGTGATGATGTCTGTTTTGTCGGGAGAGCTCAATCTCTAGCACCTAGATCGGCATTGATCAGGCCCTCAACAGACAGCGGGATAAATGAATAAACTCTTGTTCATATACTATCCTTTGTTTTAGGACATACAATAACACAATCAAGGAAATCTGTTATTTTGTTTTCACTCATTTTAGCCTATTATTATCAAGATGCTGCTCAGAATCAGTAAGAAAATTATGAATCAGACCAGCTGTCACTGCAATCAATACTGCATAATTTTTGTAAATCCTATTTTTTTTTTCAGTCAATGTTGTTAGAGCCTCGGGTCACTTACACTTTATATAAAACTAAAAAAAAAAAAAAATTGAAAGCCCCGCGTTTTATGCCATAAATGTTATATCATGCCTTAGCAAAATATTATGAATTTTCATTAAAAACATCCAAAAACCTACCTTCTCTTTTAAAAGTCGGAAGAGAATCCATGGTATTATGCACAAAATATAGAGTACTATTGTATGCTGATTACATAAGCTAAGGCCACAGCAGAAAGCACCAATTTTAGCTATCTGGAAAAAAAAAAATCTAAGTTAAAAATTTACCTAAAACTCTTAAGTAAGCACAAAGTAAAAAGTTATTCTTTATATGAGAACCAAGCATTTGTACCATAGGTCAGGTTCAAGTCAACTTCAGACACAGTCTCGCTTCCACAGACACTAATATTTAGCACTGCTATTTTTTTAATAATATTGTCCATTCTCATCACATCACTGCAGTTTGACCTGATATGACTGTCTTCAAAGTAAGTTTTAGAAAGTCCTGCGTGATAACTAGGTAAGTCCTACCAGTAATAGGATATTGTGTAATTCCTATTAAAGTCTATAACTAAAACTCGGGCATTCTTTCCATTTTACTTTTTCTCCTATTAAATTATGTAAATAAAATAGAACACTTTCAATTTAAAAACCAGGTTACGGATGTTGTTTTTGCTCTCTTTGAACATGTGCAATTTTCATAATCAGAAGAAAGTTTACTTTAGACCAAAAATGAACTCTAATAGCAGCATAGATCTGTCTATGGGAACCACGGTGTTCTTCCGTTTATATATTCTTTAACAACAAAAGGCCACCTTTACTAAGACGGTTTGATACCTCCCATTGTACAGACTGTACAATGAAGACTGTACATTGTACAGACTGTACAACAGAAGACAGGTTTCCCTCACATTCCAAATGATCTTGATATTAGTATTTGCCTTATAATTCACTGGAACCTCTTCTGAACTACTTCGTTTATACATTTGATAGTTAAAAAATAAAGTATAAATTTGGTATTTTTTTGCAATTAGAGAGTAAGTCGATGTACCATAATGGTATATAATTTAAGGTGATCAATCTAAATAAAATTTGGCATCTTACTAACACACACACACGCATGCACACATGCACAATGGTGGAATTAACCCACAAGCATATCTTTCCCATAGGAATCAGAGGGGATTTCGATCCTCTCATTCTCCAAAAAACTTCTGAACTCTGGGAGAAGAGGGGAAAAAAAAAAAGCCCCATGCTTTATAAAGGCTATCATGGTTCACAGTGAAAGAACTCAGAATATTTTCTCTCTCAATGCACCCAGATTACCTTGACGGTAATCAGGACAGATAAACAGCACCCAAAGTTAAAAAGAAATACAGCACCTGTCTAAAAATTAAAACAAAAAGTGATTTCACTTTGATCAAAATAGGTTACCTTTGCTCTTTCTTTTGCAGTTGCTGCCTCCTCAAAATGTACAGTAAGAGCCATAAGCAGCCCCACAAACAGATTGTTTAAGCTAAAAACCTCGGCTGCAATGGACCACTGCCATGTTAGACGAGAAAACGAAAACACCCCCGCAGCAAGAATTCCTCCAGCATGTGAGCCAGAAAGCCTGCAAATACAGATAACATGAAATCTTCTTTCCCAACAAAAAGAACCGACTTTCTTTCCCTTTTTATAAACTGTAGCAGGAGAAATTATGACAGTCGTCCAGCACTATCCCAACACGTTATATGGTTAATACATGCCTTCGTATAATAATTTCTTCCAACAGATTTTAATTAGGAAGTCCATATATTAACTTATTAACAAACAAATGAACAAAATTCATTCAGTCTCCTATGGACTGAAGGAGGTTTAGTTCTTAGATGGAACCTCTAGGATTCCAGCCAGTTCAGAAAGCCTGAAGAGACAGTAGCTAGAGAGATAACAAACCTGTTACCCACAAATTAGAAGGATGGTCTGGTTAAGATGGAACTACGCTGAATTGTAAGAATTCATGAAATGGCAAAATATCTACTCAGGAATACTCATTCTCACTTCCTGTGGAATGCTGGGCCTAGGCACTTTCCACACGCCCGCACTGAAGTTTATCTCCCAGCATACGGCAAAGATGTCTTTGTCACAATATCTGGTGATTTTAAGATCTTGAAAGCTGTCTTTAGTTTCTAGTGATTTCTTTTCTACATATAGCTGAA
Organism: Martes martes; assembly: GCF_963455335.1. Lineage (NCBI taxonomy): Eukaryota > Metazoa > Chordata > Mammalia > Carnivora > Mustelidae > Martes > Martes martes. Next base: position 102,532,884 of record NC_137894.1, on the reverse strand, counting down.
GTTGAAAATGACGTATTTTTTTCAAGACAGGGATGGGACCGTGAACTTCAATAGCACAAAAAGAATCAAAAGCCACACTTGGAAATAAATTTATCAACCCCAACACCAGTGAGAGCCAGACATTTCAAATCAATCAAATCTATCAGAAATCTGGATCTCAATTCCAAGATTTGATGTGAGACTAGTAATGTGGTGGATAGAGCATATCAAAGCAAAACAACTTCCTATTTCCCCATAAATCTAAAATGATTAAATATCTATTACCAAATAGATAACAAGTGTTATGATTCAGCAAGTATTACCATGTCTACTAGTTAATGATAATATATGGCCCTAAATCATCACTTTTAAACTAACCTATACTGTTTCGGATAAAAAGTTGTGGAGTCATTCTATGCCTTTTAATCAAGCATCACAGGAAAAAAAAGTTAAAGTTCCCAGTAAGTAGTACCTAGCCACTAATCACCAATATTATTATCTCCATCACCCAGTTAGGTTCCTCAAAATTCCCTGATAAGACATGCCTATTCCCAGCGCCACACCTTCGCTCATGGTGTACCGATGAACCGAACGTCTTCTCAGATTCCTTCTACTTATTCTCTTTCCTCAAATTTCTTTCTAATTCCCAGGTTTCTAGCTCATCTTGAAACATGTGTAGCATGTAGTTACCTTTAATAATAACTTCAACTTTGTTTTTAAAATGTGAACTGGAATTAAGTTTCATTTATATGGGAAGTCTTTCACTCCAAGCACAGAAAGGAAACTTCATGAATGAATGAATTAATCTTAAAGGATGAGTAACATTTTTAAAGGAATTTCTATGTTTCACCTGCCAATACTACTTTGGAAAGTCAGCATAAGATACAAGATTCCTTCCTCTACTTAAAACATAAATTAGCTTCCTTGGAAAAATGGCTGATTCCAGATCTGGGGCAGGTCAAGTACAAAATGAATCCGAAATCTCTCGTGCCAGAAAGTAAGGAAGGGTTCAGAAGAGGACATGACAAAAAGGACATGGATCCAGCTTAAATGGGTCAAGTCAGGGATAATCTGAACAATAATAATTACAGTAATAGATTATAACCAAATGAATAAATAATCTATGAATCTAAAGTGATATAAATTAATAAACAGGGGAAGAGAAAGTCCACAGAAAGTCAACAACTAATAATTGTAGAAGAAATGATGGAATTTGGCAGCCATTATGGTAATAATGGATACCATTAGTGAGTAAAAGTTTTACAGAAATATGTATGTGGTCTAAAGGTATCTCCCTGTAAATAGATTAATTACAGAGGGAAAAATGGTAACTCTACAGGGGCAAACTTGGCGGACACAATCTTAACCACATGATCAAAGTTAAAGACCAGTAATGGGACAAACTTCATATACTTCCTGATCTATTCCAAAGAAAAGAACAGAGCATCATTTCTATGGTATTCCTGCCAAAATGTATTACCTGAACCTACAAACTCAACTGAAGAACATTCTACAAAATAACTGGCCAATATAGATCAAAGAAAATGTCAAGGTCTTGAAAGACAAAAACAAAAAGCAAAAGACCATGAGTCTATATAAAAGAGGCTAAAGGGAAATGACAACAGAATAAAAGGCATGATCTTGAATTCTCTTCTGCAAAACAGGGTATTACTGGAACAACTGGCAAAATCTGAATCACCTCCATAGATAAGAATGTTGTATTAGTGATAATTTCCTGATTTTGAGAACTACACTGTGGAAATGTAAGAAAATGTGTTGTTTTTAAGAAGCATACCATGAAGCATTTAAGGGCAAAGCATAGCATCTATGCAGCTTACTCTTAAATGGTTAAAAACAAAACAACACACACACACACTGTTTGTGACCAGTGATATGGAGCACCTTTTCAAGGGTTTACTGGCTATCTGTAGGTCTTCCTTGGAGAAGTTTATTCACATCCACTGCCCGCTTAAAAATTCGATTGTCCTCTGTACTGTAGAGTTCTTCGCAACTTCCTTTCTCTACATTTCTTTCCTGCTAAACACAGCCAGAGTCCATTGCTTGCACCTAAGAACCCTGGCTAAAACACCACCTTCCCTCTTTGTTGTTCCTATTAAGGTTTCCAGGCAACTTGAAACTGTGTGAGCAAATTCTGAAAATAAACGCTGAGGAGGTCACAGCTTTGTGAAAAATGGAAGAGAGTAGTATGTCCAAGAACACAAAGTTAACGTGTGTATCCATATATAGGATATGTAGTATAGAAAACATTTGGGAGGGGCGCCTGGGTGGCTCAGTGGGTTGAGCCTCTGCCTTCAGCTCAGGTCATGATCCTGGGGTCTTGGGATCGAGCCCCACATCGGGTTCTCTGCTCAGCAGGGAGCCTGCCTCTCCCTCTCTCTCTGCCTACTTCTGCCTACTTGTGATTTCTCTCCCTGTCAAATAAATTAAAAAAAAAAAAAGAAAAGAAAACATTTTGGAGGCTTCATCATCCTACTATTCGATGTGGAGTTTTCGTGGGGCTACTGTATATAAGCTAAGCTTGTATGAACTTCATTGAATTTTACTTAACTGTGAATGTCCATTGAAACATATGTATTTTAACATACTGCCTTTAAGTTTGTTTTATGCTAAGATTCAGAATCAATTAACATTCATGGGCCATGTAGGGGACTTAAGAAAACCAGGGAAAACGCAAAACACTTGTTGCGGAAAAACTCCGCAAGTTGAAGGATACCTACAAGGATTTGTAGGCAGCAGTAATGGTTCAGCGGAGGCTAAGGAGGGGCGGGATCTGTCAGCACGGCTGTGGAAGGTCTGAAGCAGCCAGAGCTGGCCGGGAAAGGCTGGGGAGAGCCAGGGTTAGCGGCTTCACTACACAGCTAGGACAGAAGAACAAGAGGGAAGGGAGTTTGAAATAAGCAAGGGGGCGTAGGCTGGATAGGGAAGAATGCAAAGCAGCAGGGGGCTGATGAAGACAATAAAAAGGAAGAGCAAAGGGTTCTAGGTCTCAGTCAAATGGAAGATAAGTGCAGAGGCATCGGGGAGAAGAGTGAACTGAAAGCTAAAGTCAGGCCAGGTAGTACAAGGTGGGTTGACCCTTAATATCACTGGAACCGTTAAAGGATGGAACTGGCTTCAGTTAAACAAGACTTGTTGAGGGCTGCCTGTGATGGAAAATAGTTTAATAAAGCTGTTTTCAAAATCCTAAGATTTTTAGTAAAACTAAGTATTTGTCCCAAAGACAAGCAGTACAGCATACACTAGTAAGTCTGCAGGGTGAGTGCTTGTAGGAAGACAGGTGTATGGCCCAGGGCCATGACACTATGCATGCTATCAGGGAGGGGTGAGGGCTCACATCAGCGCGCTGAGAGCTGAGAGCGGAGTCTCATCTGCTAACAAGCAAAGGATGACATCAGCAGGGGTCAGCATGAGGACTTCTTTTTTTTTTAAGATTTTATTTATTTGAGATTAATTTAAGATTTTATTTATTTATTTGAGAGAGACAGAGAGAGCATAAGCAGAGGGGAGGGGCAGAGGGAGAGGGAGAAGCAGACTCCCAGCTGAACGAGGAGCCCAAAGTAGGGCTCGATCCCAAGACCCTGAGATCACAACCTGAGCCAGTGAGGTGACTTTGTTAGTTCACCAACTGAGCCACCCAGATGTCCCAAGCCATGAGGACTTTCTGAAGACTCCGGAGGTCTTCAATTTATTCACTGACTCTGTAGGTAGGCAGTCTCACTGTACTGTGCGAGGCATATTATTACATTCTCTGAGCTTGCTTCCTTTCACCCTAATAAGACAGAGATAAATGACTAAAGACCAGCTGAAGTCAAAGATGACTTCATGAAGACAGTTCAGGATCATGGTGAGGCTCAGTATTAGCTTCCTGCTGTCCACATCTGTTGCCTCTATGCTCTGTAATCACCCTAGCGTTCTATTAAAATAGCACCCAGCTGCCACCTAACTGCCACATACAACAGGCTCTCAGGACCTCGCTGCTGGATTGATCCCAGCCCCAAGCACACTCTACTGAGCTGAACCAGGCTCCATGTCCCTCAGGTGTTCCCTCTGGGGTTCTGGATCATCCATCTTTGTTTTCTCTGAATGGCTCCTCTTCTTCCAACATCTCCTTTAAAGCTGGTGTTCCCAAGATTTCACTCTCACACAATTCCTCTCACTCTTACATACTCCACCTGGGTGGCCTTATCAGCTATCCTGATGTCACCTGCCAACCACAAACTGAAATAACCAAATCTCTCTCTAGCGCTACCTCCCCCTTAAGTCTCAAAGGGACACATCTCCAATGGACTGCTCTACCCCTCACCACAAAGCCACTCCATCTCTCAGTGTTCCATGGATCCTTAAGTATCAACATGTGCAAAGGTAATTTCTCATCCTCTTCTCCAAATGGTTCCTGTTCCAGTATTGTCTTAGCGATTGTCATATCCACCTAGTTTAGTTACCCAAGATAAGAAACCTAAGAATCATCGTCAAACCTCCAATCCCCTTCTCCCCATCATACATACCACATCCTGCCAGTTTTACCTCATAAACATTTTAAAAACTCATCCTCCTCTCCATGCATACCATCACTGCCCTACCTCAGCTGTCAGGCTCACCCCAATTCAACAGCTTTGTATGTGGTCTGCCTCCAGCCCTAGGCCCACCATTGCCACCAGAGTGAAGGACCTAAAACATATCTGATCTTGCATTTTTCTGCCTCCAACCCCATAAGGACTCCTCTTTGATTATAAAACATAACAAAGGGACACCAGGGTGATCAGTTGGTTAAGCTTCCGACTCTTGGTTTCAGCTCAGGTCACGATCTTATGGTCGTGAGATCAAGCCCCGTGTAGGGCTCTGTGCGCAGTGCAGAGTCTGCTTCAGATTCTCTCCCCCTCTCCTTCCCCTCACACACACATAAAATAAATCTTAAAAAGAAAAAGCAGCATATTATAAGCTCATTACAACAGAGATCTTTTATGATCTGCCTACCTGCAGCTTCATTTTTTGACATAACTCATCTCATAGTTTGTGTTCTAACAACACTAAATGAGTTGTAAATTCTTGTACTTACAAGCTCTTTCTCCTCCATCTCTGCATTTTTTTTTTTTTTTTTTTTTTTTTTTGCAGATGAGGAATGCTGTTTTGCCTTTATGTGGATGATTCCCACTGACTCTTTCCAACTCAGCATAGGCATACCTTTCCAAGAAGTTTTTTTTTTTTTTTTTTTTTTTTAAGGTTTTACTTATTTACTAGAGAGAGAGGGAGTTCACTCGTGCCCTAGAGCAGGGAGAGGGGCGGAGGGAGAGGCAGACTCCCTGCTGAGCAAGGAACTAATGCAGGGCTGGATCCCAGGACTCTGGGATCATGACCTGAGCCAAAGGCAGATGCTTAACTGACTGAGCCACTTGGCCGCCCACAAGAAGTTTTTCCTAAAGTATTTTCACTAAGACCAGGGTGTTTCCCCTTCTCCAGAGTCTATTAAATATATTAAATGGATACTGAATAGACAGGTTTTTCTGTATTTCTAAAGCTTTGCAAACCTAAGGAATAGAAAATTTTAACTGTAAACTAATCTAAACATAGTAAGGAAATCAGATTTAGGGAACTTAAAATCCTCTAAATAATGAATGGCAAAGCCAAGAGAATTATTTTTGGACTACTGATATACCCATTTCAGCATATTCGTGCATTTTAAAAATCAGTCGTTTCACTTCACATGTTTATGTGTGTGTGTCCCTACAAAGCCTTTTGATTTTGAGGAAGCTAAATGTTTTTCCACCTATATATTTCAGACATACTCTATTTTTAGTTTTTAATGCTCTTCAAATAACTAAAGTTTTTAATTATCTCAACCTATATCCAAGCATTTCCAAATAATACTTTATTATAAAGTTATAAAGTTATTTATGGAGGTGCTCCACTGGGTGGCTCAGTGGGTTAAGCCTCTGCCTTCAGCTCAGGTCATGATATCAGGGTCCTGCATCAAGCCCCACATCTGGCTCTCTGCTCAGTGGGGAGCCTGCTTCCTCCTCTCTCTCTCTCCGTCTGCCTCTCTGCCTACTTGTGATCTCTGTCAAATAAATAAATAAAATCTTTAAAAAAAGTTATTTATGCTATTATTTAGAATTTATTCTTTATTTTTTTAATTGCAAAAAAAATTTTGAAAGAAACGATGGTTTGGTATTGGGATAAATGTTTTTTTTTTTTTTTAAAGATTTTATTTATTTATTTGACAGAGATCGCAAGTAGGCAGAGAGGCAGTCAGAGAAAGAGGAGGAGGAAGCAGGCTCCCCACTGAGCAGAGAGCCCGATATGGGGCTCGATCCCAGGACCCTGGGATCACGACTCGAGACGAAAGCAGAGGTTTTAACCCACTGAGCCACCCAGGCGCCCCTGGTATTGGGATAAATGTTAACAACCAAATCCTTCATTGGTGCTGTGCTTTATAAAAGTGGTGGCTTAGTAACAAATGAAATTGAGGGAAACGATTCATTTTGATTTTGTTATAACATTAATTTTTGTTACATTGATTTTTAAAAAATAAAGTGATGTCCATATGGATATATCTTACAGAAACTAAGGAATAATAATTTCTCCACCCCATACGTTTTTTTTTTTTTAAGATTTGAGATTAAGATATAGAGAGTACGGGAGAGGGAGTAGAAGGAGAGGGAGAGTCTCAAGCAGACTCCTGGCTGACTGTGAAGCCTGAGGGTAGGGCCCAATCTTACCACAGAGGTCAGGATCTGAGACGCCAAGAGTTGGAGGCTTAACCAACTTAGCCACCCAGGCTCCCCTCCACCCTGTACTTTAATTCAAGTGTTTAAATATTCTTTTGACAAGAGCATAGAAATAATAATTTATTTAAAATAATTTTTACATTGCTTTATTCCTTGTCTATAAAATATTTCAAAGGAAATGAGAAAATACAGGTTTATAGTTATTCATACATATTGTCTTTCACATACTGACGTGTAAATAAAGTACTTTATGTTCTCTGTTTTTCTGAAATTTCAAACAGAACACCTCAAATTTTTCATCTTATGTCTTACTGAGCCAAATATTAATGAACCACCCAATTCAATAAGTCACTGCAAATCTGAGATAGAAGACATTAAATGTGCAGAAGATTTACCTAAGTGATGCTGTAAAAATCACACTGGTGAATACGGCTGAAGGTGAATCTAATTTTTAAACTTGTTAAGCAAACAAGAATTCTGAACAAATCCTTTTATTATCTGTGTATGTGTATCTTCAAGAAAGTATTTTTGTACGAATCCGCAGAATACCTAGAGCCTCCAATGAATCCAACGTCTATTCTGACTGCTGGGGCCTTTGTTAGTTTATGAGACTGGCCAAACAGGATCCCTCTCAGGGAAGGGTGTTCTCTGCAGAGTGAATGATTAGACAAGTTAGTTATAACCTCTTTTGGCCAATAATTCTAATGAGAACACATGCTCCACAATTTTTTTTTTCCTGAAGAGGCTGTAACAAATATTTATAATTTTGGGGGGGGGGTGAGGAGATGCAGAGTTAAATTATGTCAAAAGAAGGAAACATTATTCATATACTTTACTGCATGCAATACTGTTAAATGAATTGGTAGTCTAAATTTCTAGCTAAGTAATCTTCCTTTTTTTTTTTATTTTTTTTAAAGATTTTTTATTTATTTATTTGACAGACAGATCACAAGTAGGCAGAGAGGCAGGCAGAGAGAGAAGGGAGGAAGCAGGCTCCCTGCTGAGCAGAGAGCCCAATGCGGGGCTCGATCCCAGGATGCTGGGATCATGACCTGAGCCGAAGGCAGCGGCTCTAACCCACTGAGCCACCCAGACGCCCCCTAAGTAATCTTTCTTTTAAAAGCATATGGAAAGAATAGCCAATCTGACATTATTCCTCATGTTTATTTATTTATTTATGTTATTTTATTCCTAAAGCATGGGTTTTGAATGAAATTGTTGTTCTGAACCCACAAAATGAGCTGTTTGGTATCATCCATAAGGTCAGATGTACAGATGAGCTAAAAATATAAGTAGCACCAAAATAAGGCAAAACAACAGTCATCTACTCATAGACTCAGTCTGATTTTTTTTTCCAGATGAAACTGACATAATCAAAAACAGCATTGTGATTTCAGTTGGCAATCAAAGAGTCCTACTTTTCATTTTCATTTTATTCTTTTGAATAAACATGCTTATTATTATTTTACAAAGCAACTAAGGAGTTAGAGAATTTAATTATCTATATTTAACATGATAAAGTGGCATCTTAAAATGAGCTCCCTAAATTAAAAGATACAGATTTTTCTACCGACATCGAAGAAATGACTTCAACAAAAAAGAAAGAGGAGAGAAAGTCAAATGAGGTTGTAAATAAAATAAGAAGTCTCATCAGAACTCAAGAATAAATTGTAAAATAGTCTCCACTATTTTCCATTTTAACTTAAGGACAACTTATGATGAATTAGATACAATATAAGAAAAAGTATTTCCCATTCTCAATTTGATTCTCATAAAGCCCCATAGAAGGAGATCAAAAAAGACATTTCTTCAACTGAAATACATACGTTTAGAATCTAACCTGATTTCTAGAAGATAACATCTTATGAAGCTATATGAAGAAATGACTGCATATTTACACCACCATTACTGTGATAATTTTTTTTTAAGATTTTATTTATTTATTTGAGAGGCAGAGATCACAAGTAGGCAGAGAGGCAAGCAGAGAGAGAGAGGAGGAAGCAGGCTCCCTGTCGAGCAGCGAGCCTGATATGGGGCTCGATCCCAGGACCCTGGGATCATGACCTGAGCCAAAGGCAGAGGCTTTAACCCACTGAGCCACCCAGGTGCCCCGACTGTGTTAATTTTAATAACACAACCACTACATTGTAAAAGAGAGTTACGTGTTACTACTAACAATCAAAATCAAGTTTTTACACTGTTAAGGGCTCATTGTAACGGCGTAAAGCAATCATACAGATGATTCATAACATCAAATAACCTAAAAGTCACTGAAGTATATTTTATATAAATAAACACTCTTATGTGACACGTAATATATTTTCCAGTATTTTTGCAGTAAATACATCTTCCTAATTGCTCTTTGCTTGGGTTAACACTGACATCATGTAGCTCCCATTCTAGTAAAGCAGTGGTTACTCAATAGGGAGAGATATACCAAGAGTATGACAGACTGTATGGGAAGGGTGGTCAAGTATTTAAAATCTCACCCAGGGGCGCCTGGGTGGCTCAGTGGGTTAAGCCTCTGCCTTCGGCTCAGGTCATGATCTCGGGGTCCTGGGATCGAGTCCCGCATCGGGCTCTCTGCTTGGCAGGGAGCCTGCTTCCTCCTCTCTCTCTGCCTGCTTCTCTGCCTACCTGTGATCTCTATCAAATAAATAAATAAAATCTTTAAAATCTCACCCAGACAACACAAATAACAAAAATTCTCCACTGAGTTAATGAATATGGGGTGAGGATTAAGATCATCCTAACAAACGTGAAGCTCAGAATTCTATGGTTAATACATAACTGCCTTCTTTTTGGTCCACGAAATCCATGAAACCTAGATAAGATTCCTAGGAAAGGTACTGATTGTGCAGGAGTTTTCCAACTGATGGAATACTCTTCATCTGTTGACACAATGGATAAATCAGGAGGTTACACTTTACACCATTGACACAGGTTTGCTATTGATGATAAGGTATATTTTTTTTCCACTACATGGTATTTGATTTTCATGTATAGTCACATGTTTGTCTAACCCTCAATCAAAAGGCAAATAACAGAAACCTGAAATTCTTTCAGAACACACATTTGATGTGCCTCATAAAATTCATGGATGTGTTTGTCTTCGGTGTTCCTTGCATGCGAAGGACCCAACATGGAGGGTACACCACCCTCCTTCTACACTGCAAACTCCTGCTGGAAGGCTGTAGGATCGAGTAGGCAGGCCACAATGCAGCCTCCGAGACTGATCATTAAATAAATGACTATTAGTGTCAACTCACACTGATGACTAAAAAAAAAGTAATGGATTAGAGGGGAGAAGTAAGGTAAAGCAGGACACAATGAACAGCAAATCTACCACCCCCATCCTCCTGAGTGCTTATCTTTCTGGTCTTATTTATGAAAATATATAAATGTTACCTTCTGGCTCAATCACATAATCAACACCCATGTATTCATCTCTTCTGTGTACCTGGAAAAAGGTCAAACTGGGAAGCTAGCTACTACTGAGCCTCTTTCCTCGGTAGTTCACTCAACCTAGTGGCGGCAAAAACACAACGAGCATCTAATATGTTCCAGGCACTCTGCGGGCAAATTATAGCCAGTGGCCATGTAGAAAACAGTAGAACCTAAACTTTCCTGTTCATTTTAAAGCTTGGACCTAATTAACATAAGTCAATCATTTAGGGCATGGTATATTAAAATAACATCGTGGAAGCTGCCACCACTGCACCTAAAAAGATATAGAACATTTACTTCTACCTTTAATAAACTTGCAAATAATCCCTTTTCCCACGTTTTATGAAAATTTACTTTCACTCCAGATAAAATCCTCCCAAGGTTTGTTCTATTTCATGAGATTCAGTTCAGGTTCTGGCCTGAATTTTCAGCTACATAAATACCAACTACCAGTACACTCAAAGTACAAAGTATTATTCCTGATTTTAAACCACTGAATAAAATTGGAGAAAAAACTGTAGAGTCACACATACACACAAAAAAACCCCACAACTGATGGGGAGGGAGTAAGATTATGAATAGCATCTGAAAATAAGATGTAATCACACAATTCCCATTAAAATTCAGATTTATGCACTAACCAATAAATCATAAAGGTTTAGAACAATATTTTTTATTATCTCATCAACTTCTACCCGATTATCTAAAAGAAAGAACACTGGGCTTTTTTCACCATCATACACTTTACTTTTTTACTAAGTTCTCATGGTATGCCAAATAACTCATACAAGGAGAGGCAATTCTTCTGAAAGCACAGGCTGGTTTAAAATAACTTCCAAATTACAAACTTTCATATCTTGTTCGAAATGTTTAAAAACACGGAAGACCTCAAATAACCTTGTTCCTCAAGCTTGGTAGTGTTACTCAGTGTTCAGCATCTAACTTGAATGGTTAAAAAGTATATCCCAGCATATTCTTCACAGAGGCCCCAGCCCTGGCTTGTCATCACACTAAGTCCCTTTTCACTCAAAACTTGTAAGGTGCTGCATACTTTTTTAAAACACTAAGATACTAAATGTAGGTGCGGTAAACTTAAAAGATCCAAATAACTAAAATCAGCAGAATGAGGCTATGGAACAGTTTCCATCAGCAACACTAACCAACTCAATAAAACAGAGACTTAATATTAAGTAGTCTGATCAGGCAAAGTTATGAAGCAGATCCTGGTACTTCAGTTCCTTAAGACTGCTTTCTGTTTCTATGGCTCTGCAAGGCAGCCCATCTATGTGAGTTATGATCTAGAATTTTATTTGTAATTTTAAGAAATATTATAGCCGTAATGACTGATGCCTAGTTCCGGTGGCAAAATCTCGGCAGGAAACAGATTTAGCCATTTGAATGTTTTATAAGTTTTTGTAATTGAGGAAACTTTTCATAATCTGACATTTGTTAAAACCACTTATTAGAAATTATGCAGCACAGTAGCTGTGGAAATATGAGCTAGCTTCACAATTATAAAGTCAGCCTATGTAGCCCTTTCCTATTGTATATAGTGGCATAAACCCCACAGCGGCCTATCAGCTAACTGGCAGGCAGGGGGCTGCTCTATTCAAAGTGAGAGATACAAGCTGCAGGGCAAAAACCTGGCAGCTCCCATCTGACCCCACAATCCCCTACTGGTGACAGCTCCAAGCTCCATGGCAAATTAGGCCTTCTCATATTACAATTGGAGAAGACAGATTCCATTAGCAGTATCTGAAATTGAGTGGAGAGCTGCACTGTTATCAGACTTGACTCATAAGCACTGCTATTAATCAGAGCTATGATAGCATTTATATATTTCAAGCTATCTGCTGCCGCTGTGATATTCTGCTACAAAGGGTTGATGGGACTTAGGAAAGTGAACAATAGAGCTTTCTGGGAAAAGCAGAGTAAATCAAGAAAGTCTATGACTTCCGCACATTCTGAAGGGATTGTGGTTTACATAAATTTTCTCCCAATTGGAGATTGAGCTCTTCCTCATCTTACACATGGGATTTAGTTGTCACTCAATGGTAACAGCTGTGAAAAGGTGAAGCGGCCCACCGCTCAGAATATTGCCTTCGCTTTTAAAGCAATTAACCCATGAACAGGAGGATACCTGGTGATATCAAAGGGATTAGGCCAGGCAGTGCATTATTAACATTTCCTTGAACTAATTCTAACTCTGACTAGCTGTCAGAAAAGACTCTACAGTCTTAAAAAAGAGTTTTTGCCCTGCTTTTCTCCCCCCTTCAGAATGAAGTGCTGCTATTTGAGCCTAATATGTCCCTCTACTTAGAAGAAAATGCAAATGAACCAAGCTCTTAATATGCTTAACCAGTCTGAGTCAATGCAATTTTAAGACAAGTTTGAGAGAAATATGTGATCAATTAACCAGGGATCAAGACAGATATTCTCCTGAATGGAAATTAATGCTCCAGTACTTTCCATTCTTCTTCAACTACAAAAACTTGGTGACTATTTGTTACTTATGCATAGTTACCTCTGAAATTAGGAAGAGCTTGACATTATTCTCTATGGCAATAATCTAAAATACTCTTTGAGCTGGAAAATCCAAATGTCCCTTAAGCAGGAGATTCTACATTCTCTAAGGTATGGCATTTTAATTTCCTATTCTTTATTGAATGGAATCTTAGCTGGAGCTCTAAGAATCGCAGACACAGCGCTCCGAATCAAGTATTCCTCTTCCAAAAGTTTAATCGAATTAATTTTTAGCAGCAGCATAATGTTTAGAATTATGTAACTTATAAAAAATAAAGTAAACCCCATACTTACCCCATAAGTAAAATACTGGCACAAAATGATCTGCCAGAAATATCACTGAAATTGGTTGTCAGTTCTTTGTAGTGAGCAGGCATAGTTTCAATATACCTTCAATTATCATTAACATTCATATATTCTAGGTAACCTGGTGGACATTAAGAGATCTGATTTCTTCCTGTACAATGTTAACGGTGTTAGAAAGTTTTTTAATGCAAGTTTCCTAGAACAGTACCTTCTAGAAAAAAATACCTGAAAAACTGTTTATTCAATTGTTAGTGACTTTGTCTTAATTTAAATAAACACTGAATTTGGGTTATAAAAACTAAAATAGTTTTACTTTTGATTCACAACAAACATTGTTAATGAATTCTTCCATACTTCCATTTGGCCCATAATAGTTTGGAAAGGATATGCTGACTCTCAAGCCTATTGAGAATAGATTTCCTGCCCTCGACCTACCAAAATAAATGCTACAAGATATGCCCTCATCTGAGATCATAAGCAATTTAAATCCTCCCTGAGGTAAAGAATTTTTATACAATGCTATCAACACACTCCATTCTCTTTTAGTGATACCAGAGCACAAGAAATGGAAACATGTTGATGTTTCGAGACAGTAATTTCAGTGTTCCTCCCTTATTAAGTATATAGGACTTAGTCTGAGGTTGCTTAGAAAATAAGTTTGAAATTCAAGTACTAAGCAACACTAAATCACATTCATATCAGTGACTTATCTGACCTGTAACTTTTAAAATTTCGTATTATTAAGATTTGTGAATTTCAAAATGACACTTAAGGTATCGTACCATCAAACTTAAAAAATCATTTACTTCAATGGCCTTAAAAGAGAAAAATCCCAGTTCCTACAAACCCCTGTGTTAGGTAGTCTCAAAAACACAGATGTACACGTTAATAAAATGAATACTATTTCATATAAATGAAATGTATTAAACTCCCTTCACATTGTGAATGCTGAAAAATACCCCTGAAGGAGACAATATATAAATAAATGCCATAATCTGACTATTTTTAATTCAATAAAGTACAGTGACACATACAGCTTTCAAAGTGCTGTTTTACTCCTATGCTTTCCTACATTAGGGCGAAGCAAATATACATGAGTTCTTGTCAACCATTAGGAAAGACTGACAAAAAATGCAGTGTTAATGACATCTTATGGCTCTTAAAAGCAAGAGAAAGATGCAAGGAAGGCAAAAATTACATAGTAATTGGAAACAATGAATAAATTGTTCTTTCAATCTAAGTCATGTTTACTGAAAAAAATGGAGCTTTTTACATCAACACATTTAAACAGAAATTTGCTTTTAAAATACAATCTTTGTTTAAAGGGTACAGAAGGTCTTTATGTCCACCCCAAGAGCTAAATATAGTGAATGCCATGGGAACAATTACCTGAAAAAAACCTAAACCTGTTAAAAGAATTAATTTACTGCACACCAGTCAGCGCTAATCCTACGTGTACAGTAATGTTCTCTGAAGTGATGGGGGAGAGAAAGAATCAAACTGTTTCCTGGATCAAAACCCTCCAATATTTCACAACAAAATGGAATGATGATTTGGCCTGTCAATGAATAAAGTAGTAAAATGTCTCCTCAACAAATTCTAATAAAGGAGGCAACCTGTAAAGGAATACATTTACTATACGCTGGACTGGAAAAAAGCTGTCACTGTAATGGCTGCACAGGTACTGTGTCCTGCTGTTGGGTTTATATTCACAGAAGAAAGGTTTTAAAGGTTAAGTTCAGGTCATACAACAAATGAAATTGTAACAAGCCAGCTGACATTGTATAATGTCTTCTTCCACTCAATCAATAGGCTACTGTTAGTCCTATTACCATAGAGATGGCTTGCTCTTTCCTGAAGGGTGTCTATTGTTTGACAAAACAGATTTGCCACTTGAACTGGGTTGTTCCCAGAGGACGTGTACCTTGTCAATTATTTGTACTCAAAATAATGAAGTATTTTCATATTAAAATGTATGTAAGAGATAATATTGTGAGATCCCTTTTCTGAAAGAAAGCAACTTTCCCAAGCACAATATTACTCAAACATTCTTAAACCACTCATATATCCAGTTTAGTCATATTAAGGGGTTTTGATTTAAAGCCTATGCCAGCAAATATACAAATTTACCATTAAGACTGTATTTAAAAAAAGGGGGTCAGAGGTTAAGTGTGCTAATCTAAAACCCATTACAATCATGGAGGATAATAAAAGCTATTTTAAAATGTAGACAACTCAAAAGAAAATTCTTGTCCAATTTGGATTCTGTAAAATCATGATTTTTATGTATGATTTTTACAGTGGTTTTCATGTGGAATGGTATCACCAATTAATATATTGAAAAGCATGGAAAAGTTTTCTCAGAAAACAAATTACTTTATTTGCATTTGATAGCCCTATAGCATTTAAATATATGTTATAGAAATGATCTTCTAAAATACAGATAAAAAATAATAAATAAAAAATAAATTACAGATGAACTACCAAAATAAATACAAGTATTAATTTTCTTTAAATGCCTTTGTCTTAAATGTCTTGTGAAAATTATCAATTCATACATTCAATACAATACAAGTAGTTCTACATTTCAACCTATATATTTAAAATTTTTAAAGATCAGCTTTTCTCTCCATAGAAATAACAACAGATTATTAATTATAGGATTCAGGAGAAACAATTCTAAATATTATTCTAATTACTTACAAAAAGAAAGTATTCATAATACTAATCAATCCAAGCAGAGATATTATTTTCATCATTTCATACTGAAAGACTGGCTATCACTGAAAACCTGTAAGACTGAAATAAAGATGAATTAAATAATATAGATACAAATGTAGTAAATGATCAACAGTTACAACATTTGAATCTGAAAGCTTTCCATAAATAAATTTAAAAGTAAGCTTTAGGGTTATAATTATGTTAACTTTTACCCTTTTATAAATAATTAAAAAGGAAATTTAGAAAGAATTTATTAGTCAAAGGGCAATTTTATGACTAACGCAAATAAAAACATTAGTCTCCAAAAATGGCATTTGAAATTGTCTATTCAAATTATATTATATTTGCATACAAAAAATTGTTTTTATAATAAAAACTGTAGTAGTTTTTGAAAAAGTGTTTTAATTTGGTTCTCCCTTTGCAGAAAGCGTAACTTGTATTTTTTACTGTATTCTCCCTAGGCAAGGTTAGACTGGTTAAGAATGAAGGAGACAGGAGCAGCAAAGACAAGGAAGTTTACCAACATCCTAAACTAATGACCCATTTTTGTAAAAGCAAGGTACCCTTCCAAACTAAGAAAATCTTCCATCAATGAAGTAAGTGGGATCTAATTTGCATACTTTCTCAACAGCTATAAGGGAACAAAGTGAAACCTTACCAAAACCATATCCCAAACGGATTTCCTTAGTTAACAGCCTCATTCCAAAGAGTATACAAGATGCACATATTTAGAATACAATATAATTAGGCATTAGCTCTGGACCTGGTAAGCAGCTGCCCATCAGCAACACTGTGAGTAATTAAATGATATTTACCATTTACCAAAACAGGAACTTCATACTGTTGAATTAAAGTGGCCCATCTGCATTTTCATAAAATGACCAACCTTTTTAGTTCTGCCTAACTCTAGAACTGTGATAATGAACTGGTGACACCTTGACTCCATTGCAGGAAGCACATCCAACTGTGTAATCATCTGAGGGGTCAAGCACGTATGAAATTACTGGAAATTAAGAAAGTGAATTCACAGCAGTGATTAGGAAAAAACCATTCAAGCAATGAAAGAGTCTTGTTTTGGGGGTTTCATTTAATGTATGTACGTAGGCCATCAGAATGCTCCGTCTCCAATTAGCCAAGATTAATATTAACTCATCAACTACTTTACCTGAAAACGGTGAAAAAAAGTAATGACGCGGCTACTGCTCCAAAGAAGCCACACAGGAGATTGACACGGTAGGCAACTGAACCAAAAGGAAAGAGTATAATTGCCAGTTTAGCCACCAGCGTGAACAAAGGATAGCCAGGAGGATGGGCAACCTATGGAAAAATCAGCGAGTTAGAAGGTTTTCACCTCCGCAAGAGCCACACTGGCTTTAATTGCAAAGTAGCCCTTTGCTCAGGCAAGTATAAAGACTTAAGAGGCAAGGACTACATGTTTGAATAGTGGTTTCCTATTGTAATCCTTTTGTGCCAATACAAATAAATATTTTCTTTAGCGGATTTGGCAGCGTCTATCACATGGTGTGTCACCTAGAGAAAGGGTGACATATTTCATTGTCAGTTCTTAAGCAGTTTGTTCTCTGGGTTCACAGTACATTAGGGTCATTTAAAAGGCTATTGAAAAAAAGCAGGTTCTGAAATTTCGTATTGGTTAGAAAGTTGAAAGACCACACTGCTATCGGATTACCACCATGCTGACAGTCCTAAGGTCTTGCCTAAAGGGATCATGAACCATAATAAAGTTTATTAAATAATAAACTTATTAAAACTGTTAACCCGATTTATTTTATTCTCCATAGCTTATACAAAATTTGGGGTGATAATAAGCTAGCTACTGTATATATAGTAAAGGCTTTGCTTTATAATTTAGTTTAATTGGATTTAAAACTTAAAGTAAATTGTCACATACTGTACTTATAAGTTACTAAAAACTGGGGTTTGAAAATAAATTAATCTACTTTACTCCATGCTTAATTAAACTTTCTTAATTCCTAAAACTGTTAATGAGAGCATTGATTAAACAATAAAACTAATACTTACTCCAAGCTCATGTGCGGCTGTGATCAGTTCCCCTGTGAAAAAATAATGTAAAACCAATAATTACTATTAGAAAATGACACTCCTCCAAAGTTTTCAAAATCCAAATGCTTGCGCTGGGGTTTTGCATTAATTTGACTGGATAAAACTGTAAATCTGTAGAGATTTAACAGCATGAAATAGTCTAAGGATATTTTCTCCCTTAGGTCTTACTGAACAAATGATCTTTGATAGTCTTTAATAACTGGTCAGTGGAAACATAGGTGAATTCTGGTTTTTAAAAAGTGCTTATTTTCCTTCCTAAAAGTTGTGCACACTTGCAAAAACATAGAAACTTCTCATAGAATGTTAGTGTAATATGCTGTAGCGGTCCTCAGGAATTTAGCATAAAAATGTCTACAAAGATGCAAGTTCATGATAATGTAAAATGTGCAGACCTCTGAGGCGTGGACACTCCGTAACATGTGCCATTCTGCCCTAAACTGGCATTTGAATACCTTCTCTACATTAATTATGTCGGATATCTTTAAATAATTGCCAAGCACTTATTAGCTCCAGGTTATTTTGGTAAGCTCTGACTACCATATATTTTTGCACACCACTAAATCATTATATTATTTACACAGTCCTTGTAACTCCTCACCATCTGTGATTATTTCTAAAATTACAATGCAGTAATTCAATGTCTATTTGTTAATATTTTAAGTATCCAGAGCACAAGGACTATTTATGACTCATTCCTGTACACTGCAGTACAGGACAATGTAAGAAATCAATGTTGATGGGCTTATGAGAATTACTAGTATTTATTAGTTAATGTATTAATGTCCATTTTTACCCTTTGATGGGTATCAGTGCTTCTTTAATTTCTAGGTCCCAGCCACGATGTAGATCTTTACCCTCTGGCCTGGATGACAGCAAGAGCTTTGGCCAGCTTTCTACTTCATCTTCCTACTGAAATCACCTCTTGCCATGCCATTTCCCCGAAACAGGTTGGATTGTATCACTAATCCAAAATTTCTCAATGGCTGCTCTCTGCTTCCTAAATGAAGTTCACATTCCTCAGCATAACATGCTAGCCCTCTAAAGGCTCCAAGGTCCCTTTTTAAGGCATAGATCAGTGAAACATATGTTTGCTTCAGTCAAATCTGATTACCCACTGTTCCTCTGGAATGGTTCTTTTGCACCTCTTATCACTCATTTTCTCACCTAGTATTCTCTCCTAAATCCTTCAAAGCCTAGTTCAATTGCCACCTTCTCAGTGATACCTTTCCTTATACACACCCCTCCCTAGCCTCCCCCACTAGAATTAATCACTTCTTCCTCCTCCATAGAACCTGCTCTAACTTCTCTATTTAGCACTCATTTAGATTGTTTTATATTCTAGTTAGTTGTTTTCATTTCTGTCTTTTCTAAGTTGAAAATATTATCCTATCCATTTCAGGGGCCTGTCGAAGACACCACCACCTCTCCCTCCTCTGGTCCCACAAAGAAACTAATTCAAGTCCTGCATGCAGAGCTTGACAGTTAAGACAAATCAGATTGTCATCCTTGCTACTCAGACACCCCTATCTTAGGGCGAATGACTGCTTGTGTCATGGAAGCCCCATAAGGGCACCCAAAGACAGATACTACTTACCTAAGTCAGTTAGATAACTCAAGGATACCCTCAAGTTTTCTGGACATATTCAAGAGCATTTTGGAAACCAAAGGCACTTTTGGTATCTTATAGACTTCTTTAAAGAAATAGTTTGTGGTCTCAAAATATTTAAACTAACTTCCCTTTGTAACTACTGTCAAAGACATTTTATCCAGAATGGATTAGCTTGTCTTCAGTCCCAAACTGCTTTAATCAGCTTTTTGGCATTTCTGCTGCTATGATGAAACACAGTTAAGTTCAAATTTTCAAAGTCAACATTTATTCTCCTCCATGTAAAATGTATTTAGAATTGCATTTAACATTAAGAAAAATAGCCTACTTTCTCTAACTTCTTACCATTAAAAAATCGTAATGCTGTTACTCTTTACCGAAGTTCTGTAGGTATAAAAATCAGGAATGTGACAAACTTCCATCACCTCCTCTTATCAAATGTTAAACTAAAATCTAAATAGGGAAGATAGCTACAGTTCAACGTCTATAAATATATCCTTGAAAAAAGCTAAAGGGGAAACATTATTCTTAAAATTGAGTATGATAAAGAGAAAAAAGAATGTGACTAGGAGGGGAAAAAGAGCCTCCTGGATACTGTTACTCCCACCTCTTAACCTAGGGCTTCCTCAAAGTTAAGTCCTATTACAACCTGCACCAGAATTACCTGGATTCTTTTTAAAAATGAAGATTCCTTAACCAAACCTACCTATATTAAGACCCTCTGGCACTGAGGCACTGAGGGTCAAGTTTCCCAGGCAATTCTGAGGTACGTTCAAGGTTGAGATGCAAATGGGTGGCAAGCTCAGAATTGTTAGCAGATGCTGAACCTTTACAAAAACCAGCTCCCTCTGTGTTATAGTTTTTTTTTTTAATATTAATTACATAATTATTTTCTCATCTATCAAGTCTGTTAGATAGTATCCTTAAAATATACAAACACATAAACACATAAATAAGCTACTTTATTTTTCCCAAGTATAACAAATGATGTGGAGGCAAGAAGCCTATACTCTTCTCCAAAGGATCATGAGTGTTCCCACCCGTAAACCAGCTGTGCATCAAACAATGTAAAAAATAATTTTGGCAAGGCTACCCAATGTGATAGATTTATGGAGCATAATTTAAGACTCATCAAGAAGAAAAATACATACTTTATATTGGTTTTGAGATGTGTTCTGTTTATTGATAAAAAAGCACAACATTCAAGGAGGACCGTACCTTCAACATATAAACAAGATTATCAAAGATACCATTATACACATTTTACTGGCAATACTTGGAAAAGTTTATCATTCCCAACAAAGAACACCAAAATATTAGATGTAACCACTATTTAGCATCAAACTAAACAAATCAGAATACCTAAAGAGTCTCGTAACTTAATGTAAATAAATAACTTTATTCTACTGGGAAAAAATAACAGTATTAATAAAGACACCAATCATAGATTTTAAATAACACTATATATGGGATGACAGATTTAACAAAGAACTTAGAGCAGAGGTTAAGAGAGTGTATATTCTAAAGTCAATCTACTTGAGTTCTTTCCTCGACTGCCCCCTGCTTTCTAGCTGTGTGATTCTGGACACAACTTAGCCTCAGTTTTGGATGGAAGATACTGATAATACCTACCTCACAGGGTTAAGAACTGGATTAAAACAATACATGTAAAGCACCTGGAATAGTGCCTGGCCTATAGTAAGTGCTCAGTAAGTGTTAATTATTTTTATTCACCTCACCCAAAACTTCAGGCTCGAAGAGCCACGGTAAGCAACTGTCAATGTTTTCTTCCTTCCTCTCTTTTTCTTTCTTTCTCTCAAGGTACAGAACTACTCAATCTTTAAGTAATGCTCTCCACTGTCAGAACTCTCACAGCTATAGGTATTTCTATTATTTAATGTAAGTCTTGGAAACATGGTAACTCCATTCCCAACTATACTAATGAAACACATTTCCTATTTGTTTAGTACGATTTGAAAGAAAGAATAAAGGCAATGATTTATAAAAGGGACATCAAGAAGCCTCAGTTAGAAGTCAGCCCGGGAAGATGGCCCCCAGTGACCCCCAACTCCTGGTGTTCTCTATATAATCCTCTCCCCCGTGAGCGTGGGCTGGATTTACAAATGAACTGCCAAGAATAAAACCGGGCAGTGGTCTATCAATCACTTCCACGACTCAGTTCAGGAAATGACAGACGTGTGAGATGAAGGTGCCATCTCTTTCTCTTCACAACAGTCGGCTTCCCAAGGGACCCACGTGGCAAAGAACGGGATTGAGGTGAGAAGCTTGAATCTTCCCCCAAGATGAGCCCTGGGAAGACCGCAGCTCCCGCCCACCCATGACAACGACCCTGTCCTGAGGAAAGGCACCCAGCTAACCTGCGCCGAGATTCCTGATGCACAGGAAAGGTGAGATAACAAACATCTGCTGTTTTAAGCCACTAACTTTGGGGTCCTCTTGTTATGAAGCAAGACATAACTAGTACACTCCATTCTTTCAATCTATAGATTCACCTCGAGAAGTTACAGCACTACTGGCATTATCGGATGGGCACTTAACCTGCCAGCAAGACAAAACCAAAACCGAACCCCGGCTCTTGCTCCTCATCCCAAACGTATACCAACCCTGTAACAAATAGGTAACAATTGCTGATGTGATCTAAGTGGTCCGCACTTTTCTTTTTAACAGAAGCAGCTTGCCTTAAGCCACAACCGGCTTCCACTCTTTTAAGCGTTCTCCCTCAAATACTCGGCGTGGCCGGTTCCTTTTCAACATGCAGGTTTCCACTAAAATACCGCGTTGGGAGGCCTTTCCCGACTGGCCACTCTGGAGGAGGCACTCGGCCCCACGCCCCCGTCTATCCCACCTTCCCTCCGACGGTGCGTCGCTGTTTGGTCAGTAGTGTGTGTACTGTCTCTACCCGCCCTAGAACACTCCCCACGATACTCGGTCCCCACCACTGTGACCCCTTTTGTCTGGAACGCAATGAGGACTCAGTAAGTAACATCAGTGGGCTAAAAGGGAATGGAAGGCAAAAACTCGGGTCCCGAAAAATGACCTGGCCAGGTGCAGAGGTCGCTAAGTCCCACCAAGCGAAACCAGCCAGTCCCTTCTTCAAAGTCGGAGAACTAGAGACACCAGTTACGGGAATGGAAAACAAGATGGTCCTAGCACGCAGAACCCGGCACGGAGCACGGGCGGGCGGAGCGGGGGGGCGCGAGCTGACCCACCAGGGAGAGGGGCGGGAGGGCGGCCCTGAGATACTTTACCCGAGTCTCCCCCCGGCACCGAGGGGGGCAGCGTGAGGGTAAACACTGCGGCCACCGCGGCGAACACAGCCACGCCGCCGCGGAGGCCCCCAGAGCGCCGCGGCCCCACCCGGGCTGCCCGCCCCCGGGCCGGGCCCCTGACGTCGCCATGGAGCCCCATGGGCCCGTGAGGCCCGGGGAAGGAGGCCGCGGCGGGCCCAAGGACTCAGCCAGCCCCGGGCTTCCCGAGCGCGAGGCGAGCGCAGCCCGCACGGCGGCTTCCGGGTCGGGCGTCGGCTCCCTCCCCGGACCGCACTTCCTCCGCCGGGCGCGGGGAGAGGGCACGGCCCGCGTGGCACGAGCCGGCCGGGGATTCGCGGGTAGCGCGCCACGCGGTGGGACCCACGGGGTTCTAATGTGTTTTACAGTCGCCCACCAGGAGCAAGAGCCTTCTTTTAAGAAAGGAAGCCCGGGCCCGGGGCTGCCGACTGTACGGCCTCCCCCCACCTCACACTGACTTGGTCGGGTCTGCCAGAGACAGAGCGGGGTCGCAAACCGGGGTGCGCCGAGCCCGCCTCTGCCCCCTCTGGTGTGGGGTGGAACTACACGAGGGGGGCTGCGGTCCGGAGCCCGAGCCCGCACCGCGCCAGAGTCGCGCAGGCCGGTACGCGAAGCAGGCCGGTACGTCGCACCCATCGCCTGTTTACTACCATTTATGACGAGCCCATGTGCAAATTATTAAATCGCTGAGTTGCTTCCACAGAGATGAAAGTACGCTCGTTGGTCTATTTTTTTCCTTATGCCACGAGGAAAACTCAACCGATGAGTTGAGAAACTTGAGTGTCTGGGTCAATGCCCGTAATTCATATCCTGCTCAAGTTGTCTCCTGCTTTAATGAACAGGGCTGTTGCGGTGGAGCCTTGACACAGCATGACAAGTGAAACGGAGACACTATCCTCTGTACACAGCTGCAACGCGAGAAAGAACGGGGACTGTTGAGTAACCACACAGCACGGCACTTAGTAAGATTTTTAAGCTTACGTTTTCCATTATTATAGTAATTATTCTGAAGTGGGAGAGGAGGAGGGCATCCTCTGCGGAATGCTTCTCCAAATACACCGAAGATTAGTGACAATCTAGAACATGTCGCAAGTACTCTGATGGGAACGCAATGTCTCAACCGTAGAATAACATACACCTGCCGAGATAGGCGGTTGCACCGGCAAGATCTTAGTCTTTCTCAGGTACTTAACATAATACTTTCTCGGCCATACTAGGGATTCCTGGAGGTCAGGGGCCGTGTGGTAGGCAGCTTTTAAATTAGCGCCCAATGATCCCCAGACTGCGGGTATTGGTTGATGTGTGCGATCCTCTCCCTGTGTGGGGGCCAGAGCGCTCAGGAGCCTAAGGCACGAGTGATGGATGTCACTTTGCAGATTAGGGTTATAAAAAACTGACTTCCATCGTGTTAACACAGGCTGCTTTCTATTTCTTTCCTGAAAGAGCATGCCAGTGATTCATGCTGACTGAGCCAAGCATGTCCATTTCATCTTTTGCTCCTGAGCTTTATAAAAAGATACATTTTTATCATGGCAAATTATTTTCGAAAGGGCATAATTCTTTGCCCATGTATGGGTAGGAGAGATCAGTGTTGGAAGTAGGAATTTGGGAGTTCTCCTGTAGGGATGAGAAGGATGAATAAGTTCACCGAGGCACAGTGTATCGAGAACAAGGTTAAGGTCAAGTATTAGCCCCTATCTTCATTTCCAGAATGGCAGGCGTGGAGGAGAGAACAGTGGCAGAGGGTAACGTGTCCCAAGAAGCTCAGGAAGAAAAGATGTCGATGAAGGCTATGTGGTCAGGTTGTCACAGAGGGGTGAAGCACGTGAAGAGGGCCAGATCAAGGTTTTGTGGGGCTTGAGTTTATACAATTTGAAGAATCATCTGAGCAAAAAAATACGAAACTGCAGATACAAAATTAGGTACAGGCATTGGAAGGAGCCCCTGCTAGTGACAGGCCATGAAACTGAAGTTTTGTTAGCCTCAAAGTTGATCTCCTTTGAGGGTGAAGTTGGGCCAGTTCTCGGTCTATGCCTGGCTCTGTCTTTCAGGATGTGCGCTGATGCTTTGCTCCCACCTGGAGCACCATCTCCTCCAGGCTTCCCTGAGACGACACTGCTTTGGCTCTTTCTACCACTGACCTCTCTGCCCCGGCCTTGCTTCTGTCAGACCTCCAAACACTGGAGTGTGCCAGGGCTCACTTGTAGACTAACTTTTCTTTTTCTGCATCCTTTCCCAAAATAATTTTATTGAAATTTTAAGTAGCAAATGTAGTCTAATAAATCCCCAAAACTACACACTGCCATCCTTTCCTTTAAGCAACTGCTTTTAAAAGAAAATAACTGCACTGCAATTTCCCTATTTATATATCTAAACAACATTTCAAACCTGGCCAACTTTGCCTGTCTTATTTGCACTGTATGCCATGCCTAAAATGGCGACTGGCACAAAATAGTTCTTAACAAATGTTGGTGTAATGGATGGATACATGCACAATGAGAGACCACTGGTGTATCCATTAGGAAATTGCATTTAGCAGCTGGTAACAGAGACTCCGTTACAGTGTCTTCAACATGCAGGCATTTATTTTCTTATGTGGGTCTGAAAGCAGTCAGTCCAACATTGATTTGGCAACTCTCTCATGTCCTTAAGGAAGAAACTGAGCTCCTTATTATCTCTCTGCCCCATCCTTCTCAACTTATGTCCTGAAGGTCATCTCTTGACCCATGATGGATGCTAATGCTCCAGACATTTCATCTGTATTTGAGAAAGAAAGAGAAAGGATGGGAAGCAATGGGAGTGTCCCATCCTTTTAAAGAGGGTTATGGAAATGCCATTCCATAATAATGCTACATCTCATTGGTTACAGTTGAGTAACAGGCCACTCCTAGGGGAAAAGGCAGTTGAGAAATGTACCTTTGAGGCTAGATGGTTTTTCAGGATTCTATTACCAAGGAGGAAGGGGAGAATGAATATCGGAATGCAACTAGCAGGTGCTGCTGTAGTTAGATTTGGTGAGTTGGAAGTATTTGAACCTTGAAATTTCAGGGGGTAAGTTTCAGTAGAGTTGTAGATATGGAAACCAGACAGTAGTGGCTAGGAAATGAGGAAATGGAAGTATGGAGGCGAAGGGAGAGAGAGAAGTAGTATGGGAGTTCATAGGGATTGAAGTGTGAAATGAGTTCTTTGTAATCTAAGAGAATATTTGGAGAGAGATAGTAATGAAGTAAAGATGTACGGGAGGCTTGAGGGGATGGAACCAAGGAAGAAACAAGAGGAAGGATAAAAATATTAGAGTTTAGGTGGGAAATTAATGGAATGCATAACAATTGAACTTGACCCTTGAGGAGACTAATGAAATATATAAGGAACATATACCTATTATACATGCTCTGGTTCATTCCACAGTGGGTTGGAGACAGCTACTGTAATACATACTATAAATTAGAAAAATATGAGCACCACTTAGGATTCAGCCAGAGGAACAAAAGGAGATATATGGGTGCTATGAAATTTATTGCAAGAAATTGTCTCTTGTGTTTGTGGCTAGGCAAGTATGAAATCCCTAGGGCAGGTTGTCAGGAAGGGCAGGCTGGAAGTCTTGGGCATGGGTGGGGGGCGGTGAAGCTGCTATCCACAGGTGGAATTTCTCATTCATCAGGGAATCCTCAGCTCTGCTCTGAAGGCCTTTCAACTGATTGAATCATGTCTACCCAGATTATTTAGGATAATCTCCCTGTCGTAAAGTCAACTGGTCACAGACTTTAATCACATCTACAAAATACCTTCACAAAAAACACCTAGATTAGTGTTTGATTGAAAAACTGAAGAATGTAGCCAAGCCAAGGTGACTCATCCAAAGAACATCAGAAATAGAATATCAGATTGAGGGAAAATACTTGAATGTGTAGGCCTATGGTATACCAGATTTGACTCTGGGACTCTTGAAAGCAAAACAAAAGGAAAAAAAAGATCATTACCCTCTTAGGTCCCCAAGGAAATCCAAGTCTCCTGGCACCTTTGGCCAGCACCTAGCCTCTGTAGACACCTAAAGGAATGGTTCGGTACAGCTGGGCAGACATGGACATTCCAGCTCTCCACTAGGCTTCCACTGATACCCCTTAGTTGGGGGAGGAGGAAGTAGGGGTGGGGCAAGTAGGAGCATCTTATTATTGTTCCCCTGTGGCTTCTGCTGACACCACAGTGAGGAGGAAGCAGGGCAGAGAAGTGACCTCCTTTTTTGGGGGCTTCTGGTGAAAATCCTGACTCTCCTTTAGGCTCCATCTGATACCATCCTATCAGAGAGAGAGGGGGACAGCTCATTACTGCTGGGTGGGGGTGGAAGTCTGGGCTCCCCACATGGTCTCCACTGATACCGTGGAGATGAGGGGCCCCACTACGACCCAGCCAGGATGAAAGTTCTGGCTCCTTCCTCTGCCTTCTCCAACATCACCCTGGTGGGTAATTGGGGACACTGGAGAGGACGGAAGCTTAGGTCCCTACTGAGCCTTTGCTGGGTAGGGGCTGGGGCCACAGTTTTTTCTTTGCTTTTTGGCTCTAGTAGAGATGTTATTTTATTTATTTATTTATTTGACAGACAGAGATCACAAGTAGGCAGAGAGGCAGGCAGAGAGAGAGGAGGAAGCAGGCTCCCTGCTGAGCAGAGAGGGCGGGGCTCAGATCCCAGGACCCTGAGATCATGACCTGAGCCGAAGGCAGAGGCTTAACCCACTGAGCCACCCAGGTGCCCGAGATGTTATTTTCTTAACGTATCTGTCTTGACATTTTCCCTGTTCTTTGACCAGAAAGAGCATGTTTTCGTTGGGGCTTTTTTTGGTCTGTGCCCATCAGCATCTCTGGCTTGTCAGCTTCTCTAGCATCCAATCTAGGATCTATGAGGCAAAAAGAAAACCCAGGGAACTCACTAGCATGTTGTTCTTCAACTTCTGAGGCTCCTATCTGGTCTGGCTTCTTCTCTCCACCTTTAGTCGTCTTATCCTTATCTTACATATAATGTTTACTTGTACTTAGCAAGAGGAATAGAGAAAAGTGTGTCTACTCTACCTTTGTGGAAGCAGGAGTCTCTCCCCTTTATTTTATTCTTTCTGAACATTTGCAGCATCTTCACAGACATTAATGCACTAAAATATGCCTTAAAAATTGTCATTTAGAAGTCATTGTTATAACTAAGCCCCACGTAAAATAGTCGGATGTGTCTTAATCTTACTAATACCTGTGAAATTTTAGATTCAGGACTTTAGATTAGAAATCAGATACCTGGAATACCACCCAATAATCCATCTACAATAGGACGGTACAAGAAGACATAAATGTCCCTGTACAGGGCCTTAGAAAAATAATTTTAAACACTCAAATGTACTAGTAACCAAAAGAATTTGAAATAAATACCAAACGTCATTTTTGATCTTTCCAATTGTTGAAGATACTTAAAATCTATAACATGTTAGTGATGAAGTAATTTAGTATAACATTTTAGAGGGTAGGTTAGCTACATGTATCAAAAATCTATAAGATATCTATATAATTTGACCTAGAGTTTTCAGTGAAAATATGAAAATGTGTTCAACTTCATTAGTCATCAGAGAAATGCAAAATAAAGCCCCTGTGGGATACTATGCACCTACCAACTTAGCAAAAATAAAAGTCCAACCATGTTTAATGTCAGCAAGTGTGTAGAACAATGGAAATGCTAGCAGGAGTGTAAATTGGTACAACCACTTTGGAAAGCACATGTTTTTCTAGGAAAGACAAAGATATGTGGAGGCTGGATCCTAGCAATTCTTAGAGAAGCCAGAGACAGTTACAAAAAAATGTTCATAGGAGTGTTGTTCATAAGAGCCTCAAAAAAGAACAACCCCAAGCACCCCTCAATAGTGGACCAGAGGAATAAATCCCAGTATATTTATACAATAACATGCTATGCAACAAAAAGAATTGAACCAACTGCAGTTAACCACTTTGGGAAAGTATGGATGCCTCTCGTAAAAAATACCAAGCAAAAGAAAC
Organism: Martes martes; assembly: GCF_963455335.1. Lineage (NCBI taxonomy): Eukaryota > Metazoa > Chordata > Mammalia > Carnivora > Mustelidae > Martes > Martes martes. Next base: position 102,504,139 of record NC_137894.1, on the reverse strand, counting down.
AATTGTAAAATAGTAGAGATAGAATGATTCTAGTTATTTAAAGTTCAAGTTTCACTAAGCTAAATGGCTTGGAGATGTATCCATAAAGTTTTAAGCTATAAAGAAAACAAAAAATTGTCACCAATGTCGGGATAATGGTAGTTACCTTGGGGGTTGGTGGGGGGCTGTGATGGGGAGGGGTACCTGTGGGCTTTACTGTGCTGTCTGTGCTTCTGTATTTGACCTGGGCAGTGATTACTTGGGTATTTTCTTTATAATTATCCTTTAAACTATTTATAAATGTTTTACGCCTTCTCCTATCTATATGTGATATGTCTCACCATGAAAAAAATGGAAAGGAAGGGAGATTGTGGCTCAGTTATCTAGTGGACAGTTTTGTAATGAATGCTAAGCAGAATATTACCCTGAGTTGGCATGTGATAACTCATGATTGTCCCTGCATCTTTTAGTTCGGTGTAATAAAAGGGATTATAGGGAAGTGTTTTATACTCAAGGAAAATAGATTTCAGCATGAAAGTAAATTTCCTTTCGGAATCCCTTCTGGTGATCTACTGTAATGGCATACTAAACTCACTCCTGAAACCAATTTACTTTTGAACATAAATTTCTCTAGACCTTTGGCAAAAACAAATACTTGGTTTTATAGTGTGATGTCTATCAGCAGTCTTCAAAGTTTCAATAAACCAATTTCTTTAAACAAAACTCTAAGATAGTACATAAAAAAGGAATACTATTTAAAGGCACAAAAGCAACAATTAGACAAGGAACCCTAACGACTCTCAAAATTAGAAGCGGAGGGGAGGATCGTAGTGATGAACCCCATCCTCATGTTGTCTGTCTGTCTATCCTCCTCATTCATCAGGAGATAATGTCTTAAACCGATAAATCAACAGGTAGCTTGGGAGGCCTGTTATTGAGGGAGTAGTCACGGGAAGGACCCAAACCAGAAAAGGTTGAAAGTGGTTGACTCTGAAAAAGGAGACTAGTGGAAGGGGAGAAGCAGGATTGAGGGTACTGCTTTCATTATAAGTTGTCATGTACTATTAAACATTTTGCCATGTGCATTGTATTACTTTGATAAAGAGTAAGAAAACATTTGTAAGGGAACAAATGAGAATGAAAAAAGGCCAAAACCACAGCTGCTTTGAGTTGCAGCTTATATGTGTATGAAGAGCCTGAAATATAGGAGACCTACACATGCCTGCCCTCGTGCTGTTCCTGTTCGAATTACATTTTGAAAATTTTCTCATTTACTCATTCTGCTTTGATTTGCAAATATAATTGTAACCATATTAGAGAAATTACTTGTTTATGAAGTATTTTGAAAATCTTCGTTCCAGTTATTTGCTTTTGTGTTAAAGATGACCGTAGGGACACCTGAGTGGCTCAGTCGGTTCAGCGTCTGACTCTTGGTTTCTGCTCAGGTCATGATCTCAGGGTCATTGATCGTAACCCCTTCTCCCCTCTGGCCTCCACATGTGGTAGGGAGTCTGCTTGAGATCCTCTCCCTCTCCCCCATGTACAAGCAGTCTCTCTCTCTCTCAAATAAATAAATAAATCTTAAAAAAACAACAACGACAACAAAGTAGGAGTGCCTGGGTGGCTCAGTCATTAAGCATCTGCCTTTGGCTCAGGTTATGATCCCAGGGTCCTGGGATCAAGCCCCACATCAGGCTCCCCGCTCAGCGGGAAACCTGTTCTCCCTCTCCCACTCCCCCTGCTTGTGTTCCCTCTCTCACTGTGTCTGTCTCTGTCAAATAAATAAATAAAATCTTTACAAAAAATAAAAAGTAAAGCAAAAAGAAAACTACCCTAAAACTTAGTGACATATAACAAAACCATTTATTATATTTCACAATCTCATGAATCAGAAACATGGACAGGGCTCAGCTCTAAGTTTCTCCTCTTCTGTGTGGTGTGACTGGGTGGTATTCAGCAGGTTGATGGTCCGCAAGGTCCAAGCTGCCTTCGTTACATGTCTGATGCCTGGGTGGGGATGGCTGGAATACTGGGCTTAGCTGAAACTCTTGCTTTGAGTGGTCACATAGGGCTTCTCCAGCATCGCATTCTCGAGATACTTGACCTTATTGCTGCCCAAGTTCCCTAAAGAATTATGAGAGGCAAGGATGGAAGCTGCAGGTGTATTTGTTTTATTCTGTTTAGTTTAATGTCTTGGCTTTAGAAGACCCAGAATGTTGCTTTTGCTGTATTCCATTGGTCAGAGAAGTTACTAAGACAAGCTCAGATTCAAGGAAAGGGAAGTTAGGCTCTACCTATAAAAGAGAATAGGAGGGGTGCCTGGGTGGCTCAGTGGGTCAAAACCTCTGCCTTCAGCTCAGGTCATGATCCTAGGGTCCTGGGATTGAGTCCCACATCAGGCTCTCTGCTCAGCAGGGATCCTGCTTCCCACCGCCCCTGCCTGCCTCTCTGCCTACTTGTGATCTTTGCCTGTCAAATAAATAAATAAAATCTTAAAAACAAAAGAGAGAGAATAGGAAAGAAATTATAGCCATCTTTAATATTCCCTCCAATAAGACCCTTGATACAAAAACTAAGAAGATATACAGGGCAAATATTATTTTGTTCTTCTCCTGACCAAAGAAAACGCATTTGACACAGGATGGCTGGAAAAGTCAAACCATTAACACAATACGCATTTAAGAAAAATATCTGGCCCCCACATGGAAGAGTCTCATAACAGATATTATGGTACTAAAATCCAGGGGACTTATACCTGAATAATACGACTAGAGTTGTTTAAATCTTTGATCTAATTCAGAGTCAAATAATGAAGTTTTTTACATTCAGATGTAAAAGATTTACGTAAAGATGATATTAAAATGTACCTATCAGATTGAATATGGATATTAACTACTAAAACTGTGGATTTATCCCAGTGCCTGTCATAGTACCTACATAATAAGTACTCAAATAGTATTCGATGATTGGCAGTAGAAATGTCATAGAGAGGATATCTAACTTTACCAATTGTTTTCAGAAGAGATTATATCTAAACCACCCACTCTAAGGAAGATCCTTCCCTAAACCAGACTTAAGGAGATATGAATTAAATGACAAAACAAATTTAAGAGACGTATAAATACATAGCTAATTTAGAAAGAAATTATAGCACATATGTGACATTAAACATTTTCATAATAGTTCAGGGAGCAGCTTGCGAGAGGCAAGGATGGCTCTAGTAGTTATCCTTGTGAATAGTCCTGGCTCTAGTAGTTATCCTTGTGAATTTCAACAAGTTTCTCAACTTTTATGGTTCTCAGATTAAAAAATGAGAATGACAAATAAAATAATAAATAAAAAATGAGAAAGACAATAGTGCCATCCTCATAAGTTTGGCCTGGATAATAAATAAAATAATAGAAAGAACAAAACCTGACTCATTGTGAGCCACAATAAATATTTGCTATCATTACTATTATCTAACATTTGGAAGAAACACTCAAGGATGTGATTTTAAAATAGGGCAAGTAAAACTTATACCTTTCTACTTCCATTTCGAAGTTAATATATAAGAAATGAAAATATGTGAAAGAAACAAAGCATTCATTTGCAGCCTAGATGTGATCTGGGAAGATCCTTGTTCCCTGGGAACTCTGTCTAACTTGGATAAACACCCAATTCCATGGTCAGTGGAAGTCCAAACCCCTTCCTAATATTTCAGGGTGGAAAATCTTGCCACCATGTTCTCCTCTGCCTCTAGCTCTTCTGTCATGCTGCATCAGCCCAAACTCAGCCCTTTCTCCAGTTTCCATGGAAATCCACTTGTGCCAAATGAGTTGGTTCTAGTAGAATGGAAAGAAGTATTTCACCAACAGCCATCACCTCAGCTTCCTACTTGCTCTCCTCCTCATCCTCCTCTCTCCCAAAGATGCTTCTGCAAACTCCAAGTTCTTCCCCCTTTTTCTCTACAGCATGTCAGGTTGCCCAAACTAGCATACCCAAAGTCATCAGAGGCATTTAGTTAGTATGATAAAGGAGCTTCCATGTGACGGGGTTTGCAAGCTCCTAATCACAGGAGTAATGATCTAGCACCTGACTCTCAGCTTAGTATATTTTCTTATTTCCGGGTTCCAGCACTGAGGCTTTCAACATCTAAAGAAAAATTACTGAAGTAAAGATATGAAACATGTTGATGAATTCAACAGAGTTGATAAAATGAATCAAATATTTTCATTTATATGCATACAAGTCATGATTTCGCATACAATTGAAACTGCAATGCGATATCACTTCACCCCTGTCAGAACAGTGAAAATTAACAGCACAGGTCTTGGTGGGGCTGTGGAGAAAGGGGCACCCTCTTGCACTGTGGGTGGGAATGCAAACTGGTGCACTCTACAACCCAGCAATTGCACTACTAGGTATTGACCCAAAGGATACAAAAATACTAATTTGAAGGGATACACGCACCCCAACATTTATAGCAACATTGTCTACAATAGCCAAATGATGGAAAGACCCCAAATGTCCATCAACTAATGACTGGATAAAGAAGAGGTGGTACATATAAACAATGGAATATTACTCAACCACAAAAAGGAGTGAAATCTTGCCATTTGCAACGACGTGGATGGAACTAGAGAGTATTATGCTAAGTGAAACAAGTCAGTCAGAGAAAGACAAGTACCATATGGTTTCACTCATACGAGGAATTTAAGAAACAAAACAAATGATCATAGGGGAAAAAAGAGAGAGACAAATGTAAATCAGACTCTGAGCTATAGAGAACAAACTGATGGAGACCAGAGAGGAGGTGGGGGGTGGGGGTTGGGTTAAATAGGGAATGGGGATTGGGACATGTGCTTGTTGTGATGAACTCACAGTATTGTATGTAAGTGTTGAATTGCCAAATTGTACATCTGAAACTAATATTACACTGTATGTTAACACTGTATGTTAAAGTGGGGAAGTGGAAGTGGGAATGTTGCCTTTAAAATTGTCAGTTTCCTTATGATGATCTAACCTTGGAAGTTAGGGAGAAAAAAGTGTAAAATAGGTGTCAGACAGTATTTTAATGATTTTCTGAGGCTGATACTTTTCTTTCCTATTAGATAAATAGCAGTACAGTAGTAGCTGGTGTTTAGAAGAAGGCAAACATTGGCTCAAGGTGTTTGGAGAGTCAAAAGACAGCTTAGTGTTTCACGACCCATGGGAAGAGTGTCTTGTTACATTTGTCTGCCTAAGTAAGATAAGATGGATCATCTTTCTTCTGTTTGGACCTTAGGAATGAAAGGACAAGTGAGGGAGAAGCCCTTTACTTCTCAGTTAACGGAGCCCAATAGGAAACTGGCTTTTCTCTGAAGGATGGGAGCTGCAATAAAGATGAGAACTTAAGTACAGTAGGGGGAGGGGGCGGCTGTGGAGTCTGAGCCCCATGGATTCTGGGGCTGGCTTTACATCCTGCTAGATGACGGCCAAGACCTGTCTCTACTGCCTGTCTCTCCGAGATGGGAAAGGTGAGGATGCTGAGAGTTGCATCCCACCTTGGAAGGATAGTAACAGCGAGTCCAAGGGAAGCCAACGATAAGCCAAGATGAAGAACACAAGAGACTTCTAATCAGGCATCAGGAGAAGGAATATGGCAGACCTGGCAGTTAATGCCATTCCTAGTGTGGGTTTTTGTTTTTTGTTTTTTGTTTTTTCCACAAACCCGGTAAAAGGGCTTTGTTTTCTTGTAGGAATACACCTTGTCGAGTGCATCATTTGACCAAATCACGAGATTGGGCTCAGGATTTGCAATAAGCTGATTAAATGAGTGGAGTCAGTCGAGGCACCGTTCATCACATATTATCATTTGGATTCAAATGTGCTGAGGGACAAATGAGAACTTCCTCATTTGTCCGTGCGCATGAAAGAAGATGGGTTCGGTAGGTTTTCACCTTAGAAGGCGACATCCTAGACACAAGGGTAGTACACAAGCATACATGTTTGTAGAGATGAGGGAAGGTTGCAAGAGTAGTAGAGGTGGGGGCAGGGAGTGAGCAGGCAGCATGCATGGGTTGTCAGAAGTGGTCATGAACGGTGAGATGGGCCTCTCAGCAGAATGGTAGTCTTGCTGGAGGCTGGGAGCATGTGGTATCTGGCCTACCAGGGTCCATGCTCCTTTCAGGACTAGAAGGCAGTGGTTAACTCCACCGGCTTGGTGTTAGACTGCCTGAGGTCAGTCCCACCATGATCACTTACTGGCTGGGCAAGTTGCTTAATTTCTTGTACCTTATTTTTCCCATTTATAAAATGGGAGTATTATGAGAATAAAAAAAAATAATAATAATCTAGGGTAAGTGCTCAGCAGCCAGGCTGGCACAGAGTAAAGACTTCAACAAATGTTTCTAACAACATTTTTATTATATTGATAGTAATTATATATTACTAACATCATTATTATTATTCACCTCCAAAATATCAACTGGGATTCTAACTACTGTGTGCCAGGCTTTGTGCATTGGTAAACAATTAGACATATGGTAGGCATTATTTCTGTCTTCCCAGAGTTTACAGACCTTATTGTGAAAGACAATAAATAATCTGGCCATTACAACCCTGTATGATGAGGGCTATACAGGGGACATGCAGGACATTATAGGATCACATGGGCAGCTTTAAAGAAGCTGAGACCTGAAGTGGAGAAAAAGTTTGGAGTTTGCCACGTAAGGGCTGCCTGGGGGAAGGAGTGAATGGGGCATGTGCAAACACCTGGAGTTGAAGAGGACATGGTGTACTCAGGCAAACAGATCTAGGGGCCTAGGGTGCAGAGTACAAAGTAGGCTGTGAAGAGGGAGGCTAGATAGGTTAGAGGTGGGGGATGGGAGCTATGTCATGCAGAGATGGTAACCCAAGTGGAATGCAGAGGAATTTTAATGTACACCATAAGGGCACATTGACTTTATTTCAATAAATCAAACTTAATTTATTTTGAGTCTCTATCCCACTTGGTTGTCAGTCCTTATTGAGGCTCCTTTCCACTTTATCCAGGTCATATGAGAGTCTTGAGGCTTATACAGCCACGACACTCTGGGCTTAGTCTGTATGGTGGCCTCTACTGGTGTGCCCATTGTCCAAGGCCATATTCACCCTTAAAGGCAGATGTCATCAACACCAGTGCCCAGTTTGGGTCTGCAGAAATATTCCCCTTGGATATGAAAGAGATATCTCTGTGTGTATGTAGCCTCATCCTTGTTCCCTTTACCTGACTTCGGCATTCTCCATCAGTGCTTAGTCTCAAGTGTTGCTAATAAGTGAACCTGGGTCTCTACCTGCTTGGAAACCTTCGAGAATCTGATCTATTCTCTCTGGTAATCTCTCTCACCCCTCTAATTTGGCTATTTCTGTGTCTTAAATCCTCAGCTCTTCTGCCCTTCCTCTCCCTCTCTGGGACAAGCCGACACTCATGAGCCCAAATGTCACAAGTTTGAAATCTGAACCTGGAGTTGTCTTCTTACTGGTAACCTCTCTTTTCAGTTCTCCAACACAGAGCCAAGTGAACACGGAGATCTAACTTCTTTTCTGGGATGGAGAAGGAAAAAGTATCTAGAGCAGCAAAAACAAAACTCGAGCTGGTGTTGTATTTTTTCTGCTCACACATGTAATTCCAAGACCTCTTTCCTAAAACTCTTAGGAAATTGTCAAAGGGCTTTATGATTTACACTATAGAGAGTTCACTTTGGCTACAGAATGGAGAAGAAAGACAAGTAAGACTAGAGGCAGGGAAAGTGGTTATCAGTAACCAAACTGTAATCTAGGTGAGAGCTGACTTCGGTCCTAAGGAGTAATGGTAGTGGAGACAGGGAAAAATGTAATCAAACACATTATAGTACTTATGTTTAAATAAAGTGCTTTCAGGATGCCTGTGTGACTCAGGTCATGATCCCAGAGCCCTTGGATAAAGTCCCATATCAGCTCCTTGCTTGTGCATTGGCTCTCTCTCTCTCTTTCTCCCTCTCTGACAAGTAAATAAAATCTTTGTAAAAAAATAAAGTGCTTTCACAAAAAAAAAAAAATAAAGTTCTTTCTCAGGCAATACTTAGATTTGCCAACACTTTTTTGATATTATTTCTTCTTTCATTATGCAATTTCCTTTGGGGTTCATCTTTTTTTTTTTATGTATCTTTTAGTAGTTTCTGAATTTCTGTAGATCTATGCTTGTCTTTTTTGTTTCACCCTGATTTTGAATGATGATTTAGCTGGGTATTGAATTTTAGATTTATCGTTTTCCCCTCAGCACTTTTATTAGTCTATTTTTTTCCCTGTCTCATCTACTGCCAAGAAATCCATCAATGTAATTGTCATTCTTTTACCTGTTTTGCCTTTTTTTTCCCCCTTGGCAGGTTTTAGGATTTTGTTTTCTTCACCTTTATTATTTTTAAATTTTCTGTGATATAGCTGGACATAGAACTTTCTACATAGCGCCTTCTTATTCTTCTTGGTACTCCCTTGTTTTTTTAGGTTTTGAAAAATTATTAGCAATTATATTTTCAAAGATTGCCTCTTCATTATAAAATCTTTCCTTTTCTTCTGGAACTCCAATTGGATTTCTCCTTATTTCTACATCTATTTTATATTCTCCATTTCATATCTCTCTGAGCTACATTTTGAGAGATTTACTTAATTCCATCTTCCAATTTACTAAATATTTCTTCAGTTATACTAGCAAGCTCATCTAATGAATTTTTTAACAGTACATATAATCAACTGTATTTTTCACTTCATGATTTCTAATTCTTATTCTTTATTGTCCTACTCCTATTTCATAAGATTTTTTTCTCATAACTTCCAGTTTTTGTTTTATGCTTGCTATTTTTTTCTTAATGTCCTGAGACTTTCTCTATTGTATTTATGTCCTTGGATATAGATTCTGACACTTCTTAGCTCTGTTGATGCTATTAGACCCTCATTGACCTTGAGATTATTGTTTGCATGCATATTCTATTGTGAGTTTTTTCTCATATATATCTAAGACTGTATCATAGTTGCTTCCCCTTTAACATGGAAGGATCCACAGCTTTGAATTAGGTCTTAATAGCTCAGCTTGGGGTTCTACCATAAGTGACACTGGTGACAGGTCTTTAGTTCTGATCTTATTTTGTGACTCATCACTCATCCTTAACAGTTTGTTCATTTTCTTCTCTTCCTTTCTCTCTCCCTCCTTCCCTTCTTTCTTTCCTTTTTTCCTTACTTTTTGTAATGGAAATTTTCTTTTTTCTTTTTTTAAAGATTGACTTATTTATTTGAGAGAAAGAGCATGAGTGGGAGGGGCAGCAGGAGAGGGATGGAGCAAATCTCAAACAGACTCCACGCTGTGTGTGGAACCTGACATGGGGCTCAATCCCATGACCCTAGATCAAGACCCAAGCGAAAACCAAGAATCAGACAACTAACCATTGTGCCACCCAGGTGCCCCTATAATGGAAATTTTCAAACATGCACAGAGCTATGGAGAATAGTATAATGAATCTCTAGTACCCCTCACCCAGCTTTAGCACTTACCGATATATGGCTAATCTTATTTCACCAATAACTCTCCCCTACTTTTTGCCTCACTGGATTATTTTAAAGAAAATTCCAGACATTACATAATTTCATCCATAAATGTTGCAGTATGTGTCTCTCAGAGATATGGTTTCTTTTTTAAAAAAAAGAAAACTATAGGGGCGCCTGGGTGGCTCAGTTGTTAAGTGTCTGCCTTCGGCTCAGGTCATGATCCCAGGGTCCTGGGATTGAGCCCCGCATCAGGTACCCCACTCAGTGGGAAGCCTGCTTCTCCCTCTCCCACTCCCTCTGCTTGTGTTCCCTCTCTTGCTGTCTCTCTGTCAAATAAATAAAATCTTTTAAAAAAATAACTGTATTACCATTGTAACACCTAAAATTTAACAATAATTTCTTAATATTATCAACTATCCTATTAGTGTTAAATTTCCCTGGTTGTCTCATAAATATTTTATAATAGCAGATTTATTTGAATGAGGTTCATCTAAGATCCAGATATTGCATTTGGCTCATCTCTTTCTTAAGTCTCCTTTAATCTATAACATTTCTCCCTTCAGAATGTGGGGAATTCTACAGGACAAGAGAAAAAACTGGATAATTTATCCTGTAGGATTCCCCACATTCTACCTGTATTACTGCATCCATGTGATATCACTTAACAACTATGCACCAGTCCTCTATTGCTTCAGTAAGGCTGTGTAAGAAAACACTACAAAACCTCAGCGGCATACAACAATAAGGGGTTATATTAGCCCGTGGGCAAGTCAGCATGGTGACTGCTGATCTTGGCTGAATTTGCTCACAGGTCTGAGGACCCGCTGGCTGCTAACTGGTCTAAGATGGCCTTGGCCCGGAGGACCCATGTGACATAAGTCCCTTCTGTGGGTCTCCCACCTTCCATTGGGCTAGCACAGTCATGTCCTTCTCATAGTAATGGCAGAAGAGCAGAGAAACCACGTGGGGTTAAAGACACAAGCTTCCTTAAAAAAGGAAGCTCTTAGGAGGTGGCCGAGTCCTGGGGGCACTGGGTAAGTAGACAAAGTGGGAAGATGGCGTCTGGGATAAAAAAATAATGCAGAGTCTGGCTGAAGTTGAACTATAAGATAAAGGAATAGTCACAGTGTACAAAACAAGAGCCCAGATCCTGGATTTTCTTTAAATATTTATTCAACTCTTACCGTGTGCTAGGCATTTCAGCAAGTATATTACATAAATTATAGAGCAGTGGCTGAGACTGTGGATTTTGAGCTTCCCTGCCCAGGTTTGAGACTGCCTTTCACCAGCGAAATGTACTAATGCACATACAATGCTTACAGCACTGCCTGCTCCATAACACTCAAAAAACGTTAGCTGTGATCCATGATCTCATTTTACGTTCCCAGCAACCTGTGAGCTAGAAGCCATTCGTATTCCCATTTTACAGGTGAGGAAAGGGGGTTATGGAGAGGTTAGGTAACTTGCCCACGTCACACAACCAGTAAGTGGTGGAACAAGTGTTCAGACCCCCATATTTCATCGCAGGGCCCCCACTTTAACCACAGTGGGAAATGATCTTGTCTGTACCCCTTGATTGGACACTGAATCCTTGAGTTAATATTTGGAGTGTCTTTGTCTTGGGCTAGGGTTGGCCCTGGAGCTTGGGTGTGTGGATGTGTGGGGGGTGGGGGTGGGGGTGAGAGAGGGGCTGGGTTCATCCTGATAGGTGACCTCACCCATGGGGATCAGTCAGCTGTGGGGGACAGGAACCCAAGCAGTAAGGGCAGTGTGGGGCTCCCAGGGGAGGAGGGAACAGAGGACACAGAAGGAGCAGAGGTGTGCTTAATAAGGCCACAGATGCAAAGGGGTATGTCATGAAATCCCAGAGCAGGGAGGTTTTTCACAGAAACCAGGTGAGACTGAGAGACACCTTTTTAAGAAGGGTGAGAAAAGAGGCGGGTTAAAGAAAGGCCAGATGTGGCCAGCATCCTAACGAGGCATTCCTTAAACCCGTGGATCATCAGAAACATGTGACAGAACTTTCAAAAAAGTGTGGATTCCTGAGCCCACCCCCAAAGATTCTAATTAACAGTTTCAGGTAGAGCCAGGATAGCCGCACGTTTCAGAGCTCCGCAGATGATTCCGTTGATCGGCGTGCTCTGGGGCTCCCTGATGGAAAGTTACAGCTCCTCATTTGACTCATAGAGAAGCAGACACCTGGAAGGTTAAGGGTCTCACCTGAGCCACGCAGCTGGTTGATGGCAGAACTGGAACTTGGCTTTATAGTCCAACACCCTTCTGCAATATTCTATTCCTGCCATGATGCTGCAAGGATAAAATGCTTTAGGGGGAAACACTCTCAAATATGAGTGTACGTGTATTGGTCTGAGATTATCAGCTGGTGTTCGTCATCATAGGCTGCAACTATAATTATGCACAATGGATTGTATTTAACAGTGTCTTTCTACAGTTCCTAGTTGTGTGGGTCTGTCCCCACATGGCATGAGAGAAGCTCAGAAGCTGGAACCCCTGTGGTTTTGGTTTAGGTTTTTTGCTTTTATATCTCCAACTTCTCCCATGGCACATTGAATAAATTGCAGTTAAATAATCAAAGTGGTTTTTAAAAGCCAACATATTATGGCATGATCGGTGGTGCAAACGCCATGTTGTGGTAGGAAAATATTTATTTTTGTGCCACTCTCAGAATTCTCTTTCTCTTTTCAAGTCTGGCAAACCTTCATTGCTTTGAAATGACAGCTTGTTCGGTAAGTAAGAGAAACCCAAGAAGGAAGAACAGATGACTTCCTTCTGAAAGGCAGTTTGGCAAATGTGATCCAGGAACGCCGCACCCATGAGCTGATCAATTACACACTCAGCTTGCCCCATTCTCTGCCTGAGGCTGCAGCGCCGACTTTCACTTTGGGGTTAGAAGTATACCGCACTAAGCCTTGTTCCCATAGCACCTCTCCTTTATAAAAAAGGAAAATGAGGTCTAGGAAGTTGGAGCAAACTCCCTTGATCACTCAACTGACACACTGAAGATTTCGGGGAAAGGGCACAGGCTCTTCCCATACACAAGATTGTGCCACTGCCCAAGCAAGAAGTTGGTGGCTGGGTTTCTGCTGTTTTTTTTCTGATCAAAGATTGTCTGCAAGTCATACAAACACGGAGGCTGAAGGAATTTCAAGCGAGCAAGGGAAGAGTCAGGGTTGGCTTGGAGGCTTTGGTATCACATGCAAATTCTCCATGAATGTTCTTAGAAGCCTGTGGAGTATCCAAAAGGGGCTTCTTGGGGGGGCTCCTGGTCCTGATAGAATCTTGGGGTCAGCAGCAGGACAGAGGATGCTCATTTGCCACAGGAAGCTGAGTCCAGGAGGGACTGGCTGCCCTGCGTTTCCAGGACTGACGGCCCAGGAACCACATCAGAGGAAAGATGGCTCCTGGACGTCCATATGGATGGGGCTCTGGTTGAAAGCTGGAGAGGCCTCCCATCGCGTGACTTGGCTTAAAGTTGTACTTACATAGCAAGGATGCTATTTTTATTTAGATTCCACTTTTATTTGGAGTGGCTTTTGAAAGGAGCTAGGTGGACATTACTGTGCACAGGGGGAAGAGGTGTCCCTGAAACGTCCCAAGCTATCCCCTCGTGTTCCTGTTGTACAAGAGAAACCTTCAGCTGAAGAGAGGTGCCACCACTGCCATGCTGAAAAGGGCACTGGGATACTGTCTGTTCCTGACCTAACCTGGGTTCATACGGAGAGGGAAGCACGAAGTCCCATACAGGCGCTGGGGATCCATCCAGGCCCATCCGGGGGCAAAGGAAGCCAGGCACACTGGGCCCCCTCACATGGCTCCCTGGGCTGTGGTCCCTAGAGGGTGGCCTCTGGCTGGACCTGGGCTGAACCTCCATCTGTCCAGGCAGACCCGGGGACATCTGCGAGAATGGTCTTAGGCTACTTCTGGTCAGAGCTGGTGGTCCCTGAAGCCTGAGCAGAGAGACTTAGATGTCTCAGGGAGACAAGCGGCCCCAGCTACGAGGACCTTGCAGACCGTGGGGGAGCAACGGTGGCTGACCCCAGGAGAAGGAGGTGACATTGGGTCTGAAGTTCCTGAAAGGACCAAGAGCAGAAGGACTGTGGGTCACTGGGAACTGAGGGCCCACAGTGCCTGAAGAGAGTCTCACTGATCTGGTTTTCCCAGTGGCAGGGCGGGGAGAGAAGTAAAGCAAAAGACAGTGCTGAAGGCCGAGGAGCTGCTGCTAACAGGGGCTAGAAGCACACGGAGGAGCACCTGCAGCCTCCAGCGCGGACACCCGAGGAGACTGTGCTCTCGTCATGCCCCTGCGGCCAAGGTGCTGCCAGGGGCTTCTGCCGGGGACTTGCAACAGGGACACACAGGAGTCCATTCTTCCCAGGTCACCCCACCGTACATCCAGGCCCTGAGGCCACAGTGACACTATTTTATAAGTAAATTGACAGTGTTATTGCCTGAAGATAGAGCATGTGGCTGGAGGGGGAATTACTATTTCTTGCCACCCCACTGGAGCTAAGTGGAGCTAATTCAAATCCAAAAATGCACTCTGCCTAATACTGTCATGTGTTCATATTGAAGGTAAAGTCTTCAGTTCTACCTTAATCAAATCCATGAACATAATCCAGTCTTACCAAGACACTTCAAGGGACACTTATGCAATTAGATGGAAAGAATTTTTCTAGGCCTTTCGACCATGTACCTTGCCAACCAGCTGAAGCAAACCTTCCGGATCTTATGGCACTAGAGCACACTCTAGTGGTGGTGACGCAAAGTAGACACTTCCAACCGCTCAATTTATCTGTGGACGGGGAGCTCTAGATAAATACTCCTTGTTTGGGCAAAAGGTTAGGTAGGCTTGCCTGGAGGCAGGAAAGGAAATGAATAGAACATTATATGAGGACTCCAAGCCTTATAATTCTCCACTAAGAATAAGACACGTTCTGTGTTATTCAATGTTCAATGCCAAGGGCAAACAAACAAGAATTATTAAAAATCTTAAAACAATCTAAAATAGCATCCTACCCAGTAAGGTTTTAGGAAAGCTTTTGATTTTTCGTTTCTTCTTAAATCCATGCCACATACAGACTTTTGCCTTGGAGATTCTGTTTAAAGAAGGGAGAGGAAGCAGATAATAGATATAATACCTAAAACAAACTCCCTTCAGCCATGACAGTATTATTACAAACTCGAGTGAGTGCCATTATTGCATATAAATAAAAACAATGGACCAGAACCAATTTTGCATAAGGAAATATCATTCAGTTTTGTTGCAAGCCTCGGTTTAGACTTTCCTCTGGTTTAACAAGTGATGGTTAATATAACTAAGAATGTCTGTTTTTGCTTGAAGATAGCACTCTTGTGAAAACACACGTATACATTTAATCAAGTAAAAATGTTGCCATCTTTTGTGTATGTATCTCCAAACCGAAGGAAATATATTCGCTTGGTTTGAAGTGTAAATTATACTCTTAAAATCTAACTAACACAAACCAGAAGGAAAAAAAATATCCAACAACACACACGTAAAAAAAATAAACTTTTTTTAAAGCTAGAAGCTTTGTGTTCTATTGTGCTTAGACTTAAAATATGGAACTATTTAGAAAGAATTAAAGAGATTATGTTTATTTGATTTCAAGTTATCTCAGCAAGAAACACATTTTTCATACCTCTTTGGAAGAACAGCAGGTCAAATGACACATTTGTGAGTGACTGTTTGAAATATTTCAGCCACGCTGCAGGGTCCACCTGACCTGAGCACCATAGATTGAGGGAACAAAGGCTTGTGTTTTAAATGTTCCTTTAAGAGCCTTTCTGGGGAGCTGGGTAGGGGGGTTTTGCAGGAAGCTGTCACAGGCCTTGCTTTTTATTTTTATCCTATGACACTAATCAGTTTAATTATATTTCTGACCCATGACTTCAGATCATGATTAATTTTCCCAAATGCAAACATTATATAGCATCTTTCTGCAACTTTGCAGGAATAATACAATTTGTTTCAAAGTCACCCGTAATCCGGAAACTCCAAAGTTTCCCAATATCCGTAAATTCATTCCTCTCTTTGGGTAGATTTTGTTTTTGAATCCGTTCAGTAGCAAAGGGAGGTCTTTATTCTTAATGCTAAAACAAGGAGAACAGGTTTGTTTGTAAAAGAGGAGATCTAGGACCTAAGAAAGTGATTGGCTTTATTACTTGACTAGATGAAAATCATACATCCATGAAAGGTTAAATGGGCCTGTGGTTTGCTTATTAAATAGAACAATTAATATTACAAGTGCCTAAAGACCATGCTTGAGAGGACCTCACTGATCATTTCCGAGAGTAATTAAACAGAGAGCAGAACACAATCCCTGTCGAGGGTGTAACTCAATATAAGGACTTGTGTGAGTCAGATGTCGAGCCCCTTAGAACTACAAACCTTTGTCTGTGGCCTTATTAAAGAAATTCTCCCATCTGCATTTAAAGGGATAGATTGGCCAGGCCTCAATAAAACGCCAGGACCCTAAGATAAAAATGGGCTGACCTCGATGCTACACCTGATACTTGCAATACTGATTTCCTCCGAGCTCTCCTTTCCCTACCTCCTTTGCCCCAGGCTTTCATAAGCCAGAGAGAGAAAAAAAATGAATTTCACTTCCCAAATGCTAGAATTGCTGGTGCAGAACATCACTAAATATGAGCAGCTGTGCCAGGGCACCTGGGGCCATGGAGGGAAACCTGACAAAAGACTTCGTTATGAACAGGATCCCTGTTCCCTGTTCATCTCGGTTTCATGTATTTTAAGAAGGGCAGGGAGATTGCAACCATGCACTTAAAAAAAAAAGTGTGTGTGATGGGGGGAAATTCATAGGAGAAAGGGAATAAAACAGATGTTCCTAAAGCAGCAACATGGGACCCAGGTAATGCTAATATTGCTCATGGCCACTGCTTCCAAACATTACTATATAAATGTGTCGCTTGGGGGCTCTTTAAGATGCAGATTCTGAATCACTAGGTCTGGGTTGGGGGCCTGAGACTCTGCATTTCTGTCTGAAATGCTCCAGTAGGCTGTTTGTGCTGTTGGTCTGAGGAACACCTTTCCTTTTTCTTTTCTTTTTTTTTTAAAAGACTTATTTGTTTATTTGGGGAGTAGGGGCAGAAGGAGAGGGAGAGAGAGGATCTTAAGCAGGCTCCACGCCCAGGGTGGAGTCCAACTTGGGGCTCGATTCTCGCCCCTGAGATCATGACCTGAGCCGAAACCAAGAGTCAGCTGCTTACCTGACTGAGCCCCCCGGGCGCCCCAGAGGACCACCCATTGCTAGAGCAGTTCTCTGCCTTTCAAATAATCCCCCTTACCGCAGATTACTGTTCCACACTGGTTTCATTTAATAGTTGTTGCTCAACTCAACAAAAGATTTCCCGAAGATAGGCACTGCGTCTTCTGTCTCTCTGATACCCCCCTAGCACCTGGCGTGCACCACTATCAGAACAAGAAAGGTGAAGTACTACCCGGAACAGAGGCAAATGTTTTTCAGAGGAGATGGCAGCTCCGCTGTGAGAAGGGACACAGGCTCAAAGGCAGTCATGGGATGCAGGAGGAGGAGGTGTCCGAGGTCTCTCTTCGTGTCTTTATAATCTCTCGTGAAGAGTGTTTGAGAAGATAATCTCTGGTCTCTTTCCACATCTCAGAGTCTGCAATGGTGGTGCTGTCCTGCCAGGACAACCCAATCCGGAAAAGATTGGGTTTGGGGGAGGGCAGATGGGATAGAGCCTCTGGGACCTCGATTTAGCTGTGAGGCTTAGATTACCTGCCTCTCAAAATGAGAGGAGCATATATCTACCTGCAAGCTGATTTTAAGGATCAGAAAGGACCCACATAAGCCTCCAGCACAGTGCCCGGGAATAGTAGCGGCTCAATAAATACTAGGTGCTTCATCTGGGCTTGCCCTAACCCGAGGGTTTTCAACTGAGACAGCTGCACATTAAAATCACCTGGGGGAGGGGCGCCTGGGTGGCTCAGTGGGTTAAAGCCTCTGCCTTCGGCTCGGGTCATGATCTCAGGGTCCTGGGATCAAGCCCCGCGTCGGGCTCTCTGCTCAGCAGGGAGCCTGCTTCCCTTCCTCTCTCTCTCTCTGCCTGCCTCTCTGCCTACTTGTGATCTCTATCTGATAAATAAAATCTTAAAAAAAAAAATCACCTGGGGGAGCTTTGGAAACCCTGATCTGCCCCATCCAGGCCACACCTCAGCCCAGGGGATGATAATCTCTGAGCCAGTAAGCGGGGCCATTTTTAAAACCCCCAGGTGGGTCCAGCATTCAGCATAGGTTGAGAAACAGGTCTCAGTGTAAGGAGCAGTAACTTCTTTCTGGCCTAGGAACTGACAGGGGCTAATTAGCCTCCCCCAAGGGTGGTGGGGAGGGAAGGGGAAGACTTCCCACATCCTTCCCATGTGTACCCCCAAGACTTGTTCCTCTCCAAGTTCCTGTGGGGACAGCAATCTGGCAGCCTTCAGTGCTAATGGGTTTTTTCCTAGTTAGTGATCTGCCCTGGGGACATCAGGGCAGTGCAGTGCCCTCCTTCCCAGCCCAGCCCAGCCCTCCAGATATTGGAGCACAGACTACTTTGTTTATCTGTAATTCGGGGTTATCTACTTTCTCTTCTCCTTCAGCCGGTATGATTATTTTATTATCATCGCCTACATTTTCTGGGGGTTCACCAACAGTGACATCAAATGGGGTCACATAAATAAAACAGCCACCAGAAAAATTCACCCCAATATTCAGCCCCTGGGGAGCTCACCCCACGAGCGTGTCTGATGTTTCCTGGGAGGTGCCTCACGTGTGTTCTTGATCAAAATCCTGGTTCTGTTACATCATATCCATGAGATCAAACGACCTCAAAGGATTATGAAGAGTAAATAAACAATATACATAAAGCACTTTAGCCTAGTGTTTGCAAAAAGGTGGGTTTTCAATAAATATTAGGGCTTTTTAAAACATTTATTTATCTGAGAGAGAACAGCAAGAGAGGGAGAGGGAGAGGGAGAGGCAGATTCCTCACGGAGCAGAGAGCCTGGCTCAGGACTTGATCCCAGAATCCTGGGATCATGACCTGAGGCAAAGGCAGATGCTTGACAGATTGAGCCACCCAGGCGCCCCTGAAAGTTAGGGTTTTTATAATGAGTAGATGGCACCCTTGCCAGTCACCACGGCTCTTTCCCCGACGCTGCCGTTCTTTCCCCATCCCGTTCCTCTCTCACAGAGCTCCTGCCATTGTCTGGAGACCTCACGGGGACTGATGGCAAACTTGGGCAGAGTCCTGCCCTGCGGGAGACACATTCTGTTACCCAGGTTCCAGGCAGTATTGCTTGGGCCTCAAGGTCTCACGAAGATTTGCCTGACCTTCCTTTTCTCTTTCTGACTCCTGCATAAGCTGCCCTTCAGCAGCCTTCTGCCCTTTCTTCCTGGAATGTCACTGCTAGGGCAGTAGCCTTGCTTGATAGCTCTGTCCCCAGTAGGCTGGCTGCACTGCGTCATGAGACGAAGCTGAGTCTCCCGGGGAAGCACAGTCTGGGCCCAGTGGGGACACTGATGTGCTCCCCTACCATGAGAAGAACCAGGCCTTTAGGGGGACGGTGGTTTGCCCAAAGCCATCCACCTCCTCTTTGCTACCAACTGATAAAATGTTACTGCGTACCTATCATTTGGTGGGTGATGGGTGCCAGACCCAGTCAGGCCCTCATTATGTTAAGTCTGAGAAGATACAGGATATGCAGGAAGGAGTAATTCACACGCTCCAGGCTGCATTTAAATAAGGGCCAATTAAGAGAAACGGATTGTAACAGCTAGAGGTCAGGGAAGAAACAGATAGTAGGAGTCAGCTTGACATAGGTGGGTCAAAAAGACTCTCTAGGGGCACCTGGGTGGCTCAGTGGGTTAAGCCTCTGCCTTCAGCTCAGGTCATGGTCTCAGGGTCCTGGGATCGAGCCCCGCATTGGGCTCTCTGCTCAGCAGGGAACCTGCTCCTCCCACCCCCACCCCGCCGCTTGCCTCTGCCTGCTTGTGATCTCTATCTGTCAAATAAATAAAATAAAAATATTTTTTAAAAAAGACTCTCCAGATGAGATGAATCTAAGAAAATGTTTGAAGGAAGAACAGTGGTGTCCCCAAGGGTAGGAGCTGATCAGGGTGGTTCAGCCCAGGGTATGGGCAAAATGGCAGTGCACTATCTGAAGAGAGTCTAAAAACAATAAAATCAACTAAAAGTGAGTCCACTTTTTATTATCACAGTACATGAGGAATTCTAGACAATAAAAGACTATCCTGGTAGTGGTCCTTTATTGCCTTAGTAATTCTTACAAAACACTGAGCTGGGTGCTTCTTATGTACTTTCAGAGAAATCAATAGTCTTTTTGTCTTAAGCGTTTGAACTTCCATTTCTTCTGTCAAATAAATTAAGATTTGTATTTTAAGTCTCCCACTTCATACCATACTAAGAGTCTGGTACTTTGGGGGTCTTTTCTGGAAAGTGCAATGTTCGATAAAAGGTCATTATCCAATTTAGAATGAAAATGGGACAACAGAGAGGGGATTATGGACATAAACAATATTTGAGGAATGGACAGCGGGTCTAGAATCCTAGACTTCTGCCCTCAGCCTTTATATTTATGACTCCCCTACATAAGCCCACTGTCCCATGTCCAAAATCAGTCAGCCTGTGGTTTGGTGGATAGTTGGAATGTGGACCCCATGAGCTCAGGGGTCTTTTCACAGATGTTCCTAAAGCAACGAGGTAAGTGTGGGGGCCAGAGGAAATGCTCCATAAGCATTTCTTGTGTCAGGGAAAAAGAAATAGTTCAAGTCTTTCTAACAGAGGTTAAAGGCTTTATTCAGCTGATGCAAATCTGGATCTGAAGACACATTAACTCACCAAGACGATGGAGTCTGGGATCTTACCATCTTACCATCTGAGAAAGGAGGGATGTGGGACCTTGTGGTCCGGCCCAGGTTACAATTTCTTTATCTCTAATTGCTGCAATATTTGCTGTGTGGTCAATAGCTGGAGACTGCTCTGGGTTTCGATGACTCTTGCGGGAGATCCCTGGATCAGTCTCGTCCCAGGAACTGGCAGAACAGTTCTTCCAAAAGCTGTTTTTGTAAGCTTGGAGGTTGTGCATTAATCAAAGTTCATGGGAGGGGAGGTAGGAAGAAAAAGCAGGTGGGGAGAGAAAATAAAAGGGAAAAAGAAAGAGAAAGGAGGCGAGGATTGAAGCAAGGAGAATGAGGTCTATTTTTGTCTCTTTATAGTTGAATGAGTGAATGAATGAATGGGCAAATTACATTTTCTCCCCCTCCTCCTAGTCATACATCCGCAGTTTGAAAAGTGCTAGAAATACTTAAGTCATGTTAATTTTTTTTGGACACATGCATATATCCGAGGAAGCTGCCACAAAATGTCCCCCTAAGAGCTCTGATCTCACACAGGAGATTTGCTACTGTTTTCTTTTCCAAAGCTCCTGTTTTAGCAGTCATGGTGAATTAAAGTCAGAATCACCAGAGGTGTTTTAACATTTCTTGAGCGGTGAGATCAGGACTTGGTGTCCCTACTGAACACCTCAAACGTATAGCTGAGAGAGAGCAAATCGGCCAAGTTCTACCAATTTTTAAATCTCATAATTCTGTGCTTTTATGTAACTTTGATCTGTTCTGGAAACACAGCCTGTGCTTCTAATCTGGGCCTCTTATGTGGGCCCATCATCTTGGAAATGTGCGTCCTGCTCATAAGAGATGCTGAGAAAGAAGGGGTACATAGATCAGGGTGAGACTATCACCATCCCTGGGGACAGCACCTCCAAGGCCCTGCTGGTGCCAGATCACTATTGTCACCTTTAATAGGAAAGGTCCTGAATGCAGTTTTCAAAGGTAATGGATTTATAATTAGGACTGAGCTTGAATTTGGGATTGACAGGGGGAAGAGATAAGACAAAATGCTATTTTTGTCTCTAGGAGGACCTAAAACCACACTGTCCTCTCTTTGCCTTCAAAGCACTTGTTGAACTGAATGAATCTTCACCACTTAAAACTCTCCCGCTCAGTGTGCTGGACTCAGATTACACAGGTTCACAAGACCCAGTTGTGAGCATCTCTCTCCCATTTCATGATCCATGATGTTAGCTGAGTAGCTTTAAATCAGACACAGTGGAAGTATTTTTGGAAATCGCAAGAACTACAAATCAGGCTCCCCTAGCCCAAGAACTGGGAGTTTTTAGCACTCTGTAGCCCTTATCCATCTTTCAACAAGCCAGGTTAATACCCATTTCCTCATAAAGCTTCAACTGACTACTTCAGGCCTACAATGATTCCCGCCAGTCACAAGCAGAGAATATATTGTGGCTTCGATCACTGATTTTGTGTTATTTTAATATGCCACCATTTAACCTTTAATGAGTCTTCCTGTAGATTTTAAGTTCCATGAGATCAGGAACAATATACTATGCATCTCCATACCCCATGGGTTTTGTTAGAATGAAAACAAATAGCAGGAGCTCAAAATAAAATGCATTAATGAAACGAGTGATAATTAGGTGTTGGAAAAACCTGGGCAATTGGATAGCATTTTGTAATATGTACAATTATATTTTCAGAAAATAATTTAAATTAACCACATCTGTAGCGGTATGTAATGCCACTTCCAATTTGTTGATAATTGAACTGTTTATGGTTTTTGAAGACTTTCACTTGCCTTTTTTGCTAACAACAGCACAGTTTCATTGTGTGAGCTGAACACTGATGTGCTGTTTGCTCATGGCAGACGTCCTTCAACACCGCAGGGGGACCGTCAATGGCAGAGAAACAAAATATGTGATGAGGTATCTTCTTTTTATTTTTTGATTTATTTTTTAAAGATTTATTTTAGAGAGGGGGGAGGGGCAGAGGGAGAGAATCTTCAAGAAGACTCCCCCAACTGAGCACAGAGCCCATCATAGGCTCCATCTCAGACCTATGAGACCATGACCTGAGCTGAGACCAAGAGCCAGGTGCTCAATGGACTGAGCCATCCAGGTGCTCCAAGTTACCATCTTCTTAACCTGCTGCCTCACTGATCAGTTCTTCAGTGACCATCAATCTTTACTTGAAAAAGTGATGTAAGTAAGTCATAATCTGTATTCCCAACCCAACCTCACATACAGTCACGACTTCTGCTAAATATTTTTGGGGTCAGGATATATCTTAATACCAAGAAATAAAGCCCCATACCTAATGTTCCAGTAATGGATACATATGTTTTTAAATGTTTGTTTTAATACTAATGACAGATTAGGTAAGGCCTAATCCATCCTGTTGACTGGACCTAGTATAAGTAGAAGGATAAAGATTTCTATCCCACATTAATGCATTTTATGGGTTGCAAAGCCACTTTTTCTCCACTAAAACATAAGGTCACGAACTAATAGAATCCTCACTTTCTGAGGGTTTCATTTGGCTTTAAACAAACAAACAAACCAGTTTTAGAAAAGATTAATCCACAGGATAGGCTTGTAAAAGTACTAGGGAAATAAGACATCTGAGTTTTATGAAATGTTGCTTTCAAACTAATGTCTGCTCCTCAAAACATTTATGTTAAATGGAGTAGAAGTAAATGTTAAGAAGCACTCTGTGCAAAGCTATTTATATAAATGTTCTGTCACAGATTAAAATTAAGTGACTTGTGGCACTCTCCCAAAAAACAAACAAAAAGACTAAAAGGAAAGACTTTTGGGTCTCTTCCTATCCTTTCTCCCACTTTAACTTATGGCCCTTAATAGCTGTAATGCTCTATGATTTACGGTGATGGATTTCATCCTTTGGTTCATTTTCCATTCTATCACTTGAGTGTTCTCTGTACATCTATTTTTTTTTTATCAGTAAATGACGATTTCATGGATTAAAAAAAAGCAGGTCAACAATACGATTAGCACTCTGTTTCTAAAAAATAAGATGGTCTCCTCTCCTTTATGTTCAGTGGCTGCCAATCTTCTGCCTTACCCTAAAGAAAATTTTCTTTTTTGTTGTTCTTGTTCTCCTAATCTCCAGAGTTCTACTACATTCTACTGATTTCTTGTTTTCCCAGAATAGTCCGTTTACTCTTTTTTGCCCATTGGGGTAGAATAGGATGAGGAGAGGGTGGAGACTGTCTGAGCCAGGTGATCTGACCCTGTTTTCCCCACCTGTCCTTCCTCTTTGCTGCTCAGTCTCTTGGCAGCTGATTCAGGACTCATGGCCTTAGACCAACATATAGAGTCCATCTCCCATTCCCCCACCCCCCACCCCAAAAAAACCTTGGGACCAGCAGTCTCTTTGTTTGGTGTATTTGCTCTGACTTTTACCAGGACAAATATATTGTGAACTTAGCATCCTGACTAAGAAAAGCCTACTATGGTGACATTACCAGAGCTGTAACAAGTTTCACATGCCAAAGAATTTGTATTCGCCCAGCAAGAACATAGTAAACACTGACTTTTGTTTTCAAAGAAAAGGAAACTCTTTAAAATGTCATGGTTTTCCCCAGTGAAACACTGAAGATAAAGAGGCATGCTTGATTTGTCCACGTAGCTTGGTATCATCACTTCTTTTTGAATTGTTATGTCACACGAGTATCCCCTTTCTGCCCTGTGGCATCTCTTAGTGTCCCTTCCTCTGCATTTCCATTCCTGGGGCATTTTCTTGCCTCTGCTGCTATTGGCCATCTGAATCCAGTCTTGCCACCTTTGGTCTCCCCCAAAGAGAAACTGTGTTATGTCATTCCACTTTGCAAAACTCTTCATCATTTTAGTCCTAGCTCCTTAAATGACAGTCAAGGGCCTGGACCCTTGAAAGGGAAAAAGCATCCCTGGCAGCTAGCCCGTGACGTGCCCAACGCAACACAAACTGGCTCACAGAGCTCACAGACCACAGAATGGCTGACCATCCCCCTTTCCCAGCTCATACAGAAGATCTCACCATGGATGATTCTAGTCCCAGTGCGATGCTTCTGTCCCCTGGATAAAACGATTAAACGCCCAATTACCAGATCGCCCCTGCTCTTTTTTTTTTTTTTTTTTAAGATTTTACTTATTTATTTGACAGACAGAGATCACAAGCAGGCAGAGAGGCAGGCAGAGAGAGAGGGAGAAGCAGGCTCCCTGCTGAGCAGAGAGCCCGAAGCGGGGCTCGATCCTAGGACCCTGGGATCATGACCTGAGCCGAAGGCAGAGGCTTTAACCCACTGAGCCACCCAGGCGCCCCTCGCCCCTGCTCTTAATAGCCCTCCATATGGAACACTTTCTCAGAACACTGCACTTTTCTCAGACGCTCCTTAGAAGCAAGATCCTGCATCCTGTCATGAGCCCCTCCCAAATCTCTATTACTGAGAGGCTCCATGGACTTTCTGCTGATGGTTCTCTCTTGCTACAACAAGTTAAATAAAGTTGCTTTTCTGGCCAAGGAGGAGTTATTGATGGTTTGGGGCCATTGACTTTAACATACTTCCACCCTCCACAGTGTGTCTGTAGCCAGAACAAGACCACATGCAGTTTCCCACACACGTATCTTTTAGCACCTTGGCTTTTAGGACCTTTTCTCCTTCTGCCCATAGAAAACTATCTTACTTTCAGAATCCAGCTCACCTGTCAACTCATGTGTGAACACTTCCAAAAAACCTATACATTTTCTTGGGTCAAGTTGCCATTGTCTTGGATTAACTCTGAGCCAGATCCTATAAAGTAGAGGCTCACATCTGTGAACACTGAAATGAGAGAAGACCAGATTCAAGTTCTGGCAACATACTTATAACTCAAATCAGGGCTGAGCTGACAAATGCCGTCCCCCCAACTAATTCTATTTAACCATCAGGACACTTTGACACTTAAGAAATGACCCTGAAACCAACTGTGCACATATTAACAGTCCTAGGGCTTAGAACAATACATCTTTCCCTTATTTGGAGCTTAATAAGACAATGTCCAAGACTGCCAAATAAATCTTTGCTTCTTTGCTTCTCTAGTTTGCAAACTAGGACTTATCAGCTTGATTTATTCTAGAGTACGGTTGTAATAGATTTATGAGGAATTGTCTCTTAAGACATGGAAGGAGAGAGTCTGAGGATTGGATCCAGGTCCTGACCACTCCAACAAGCCAGAAGGTCTCTGTAGGGAAATATATGACAATACCATCTTTCTCTTGGGCTTAATGGGGTGGGATGCGTAGACTTTTTAAAGCAGCAGTTCTCAACCTGTGATGCACATTAGACTCACCAGAAGAGCTTTTAAAACATACTTATGCCTAGGTCCCACCCCCTCAAAATTCCGGAGGGGGTCTGGGTGTTGGCAATTTTTTAAAGTTCTGCAGGTCAGATTCAGAGTCTAGGCTGAGTATCGCTGATGTAGATCTGGGCATAAAGCCTTTCCCAGCACCGGGGAATAGAAAGCATGGAAATAGAAAACCACTAAGTGATGACTGATAAATGATCAAATTCTATGAAGACCCCAAGCACACCTTCACGAGGCCACGACTCCCCTAAACGAAAAGGAAGCAAGTGATGGATAAATTCAGGCTGTGGAAATGAAAAACATTAACAAATTTGGAAATGTATACTGTTGCACAGATCAGGGAATATTGAAATGAAATGGGGCCAGAAGCTAATTATATGGAAATACTTCTATTTGCACATTTCTCCAGAAGGCAAAGTAGAGATTGCAACCAATACATCTATACAGGGACAAGGATATTAAGTTTTCTTTCATTCCCCTAATACGCTACCTTTCTCAGCATGTATTCTGTCCTAGTTCTTGTGAAGGTGAGAATAATATCAAACTCATTAATTGTCTACATTTTAGATTCGATAAGACTTTAGTGGATGGTGTTAATTAAACTACAAAACAACTCCTCTTGCTGTGGTGTGCATTCCAAGTTAAAGCAATTAATTCACTCACTTAAACTGATCAAGATTTAATTACCATCACTCTGTGCAATTACTCCATAATTAAAGTAATTTGGTTCATTCCACTTGCTGACAGTGTCATTGAACAGCCATTCACAGAACCAAAAGAAGTGATAATTAACTTAAAGAATAGCTCAGGGCAGTTTTACACTGACAAGTTCACTGTTAGTTATTCCTAAAATACCTAGAATGAAGGAAGGTGTGGGGAGAAAATCCTGGCAGAATTTTAAAACAAAAATAATGACAACATAAACAACCCTTTAGGTTTGTTTTTTGTTGTTGTTGTTTTTCCTCTCCCCAAAATAAGGTCTCTAGCAATCTAAATGGTCGCCATTGTAATAACCTACCCATGAATTAGAGTCATGGGCAAAACAAACAGAACCAGAAAAAAATTAAGCACTTAAATATTGGTTAGGGCTAATCACTGTGGGGGATTAGTGCCTGCTTGAGGGTTGGTAAGTATGGTACCAAATATACTGGTACAAAAATAACACTCAGGGGTCTCCAGGGAAGAACCAAAAAGGTGTTTAAGGATAACAGAACTCAAATTTGGAAGAAGTTTTGGGAAACACACACACACACACACACACACAGAGGCCACAGACAGGAACGGTTGTCTCTTCACCAGTCCAGTCGTTTCATAAAGCAGTTAATGGACTAGTTCTCCAGCCAGCAAAACATGGTAAGATTAGCTTAGGAATTGGGATAGAGCATTCCTGGGAAGGGCCTAGAACAGATCACAGGGAATGGGGTTTGTCCAAGATCACAGGTCTAGAACAGAGTGAGAGAGCTGGGGCCAGACCTCTCCTCCCTCAGGAGGCATATCCAGAGGCGGGTTATGTGGAACTGAACAGAACTGAATTAAAGTGAACTTCTGGGAAAGAACCAGATGGAATCTAATGTGGCCTCCTCGCCGAAGGGCCAAGTGAATCAAAATACACGTGTAATAGGGACGATGCTAGGATTTAGCGAAAACTGAGAATTATTTCTGAGAGCCCTGCTTCTAAGGTAACTAGTCACAGAGACAGTAGCCTTGCATTACACTCTGAGGAAAACATGAGCTTTGGCGTCTATCTCCTGGGTATGATACATGGGGCAGGTACTGGATC
Organism: Martes martes; assembly: GCF_963455335.1. Lineage (NCBI taxonomy): Eukaryota > Metazoa > Chordata > Mammalia > Carnivora > Mustelidae > Martes > Martes martes. The sequence goes on along the minus strand of NC_137894.1, from coordinate 102,476,585 downwards.
CTATCCTCTGAGCCAGGGAGAAGGAAACGGGCACTCATCCTTCTGTTCTTTTCTCAGCATTATTTTGATAGAACTTTGAAATTCCCAGCTTTAACCCCATATCTGATGGAGCCTGTGAGAAATGCCAAGAGTGAGACTTCCTTTTAGGTGCAGTTGCCTTCGGTTGTCGGCTCTAGGGGCGTGGCCCCAGAACCGAGTCCTCTGGGGAGGCCCTGCCCATGTCTTCACCATTGGACCCGCAAGGAAATTAGTTGAACTAAACAGAAACAGCTCCCTTTGAATTCTGAGGTCGGGGAAGCAAGGAGACAACCAAAGTCACAGGTGTTGGTGGTGCCAGACCTAGAGCCGGAATCCCTGTCTCAAGTCTGCCTAGACCATGCTCTTTCACTGGACAATGGCTAATGCAAACTGCGTACAAGGGACTCTATGAATGAAACCGCTGTGCTTTTCCCCATTCATGACATGTCCATGTATATTTAGAACATTTACCTTAATGCACATCTCAGCCTTGTCTCCTTAAAAAAAAAAAAAATTCCTTCAGAAACCCTTTTTCTTTCCTGATCCCATTTGAAAATACTAGAAGATGCATGGTGTTAAAATAACATCCAAGGGCGCCAGGGTGGCTCAGTGGGTTAAGCCTCTGCCTTCGGCTCAGGTCATGATCTCAGGGTCCTGGGATTGAGCCCTGCATCAGGCTCTCTGCTCAGCAGGGAGCCTGCTTCCCCCTCTCTCTCTGCCTCTCTGCCTACTTGTGGTCTCTGTCTGTCAAATAAATAAATAAAATCTTTAAAAAAAAATAACATCCAAAGGATAAGAAATATGCCCTCTGAAGATTTTTACTCTCAAATTAGCAAGTCATCTATATATTATTACAGGTATTTCCTGAGTATATCCAAAAAAATTGCAATAAGAATCTGTATAATGATTGTCTCAAAGTATAATCTCAAAGCAGTTAGGATCCTAGAACTTCGTAGCTAGATGTGATGGTCAGAATTCACCCAGCAACATAATTTGTATATGAGGAAATGGAGGCCTAGAAGTGGTTGTGTGACTTGTCAAAGGCAGGTGGCTAATTAGTGACAGAGCTAGGACTAATGCAGATCTCTTCACCCTCATTCAGGACGCAGCGTTAGGAGGTCAGAAGATTTCTCGGCCCAGATACTTGAATAGAACTTATGACTGCTTGAGTTTCCAGAGGAAATGCTCAGGCATCTCCATGGGAGGGGTAGGGTGGTGTTAAGGGTGCAGGCTCTGGAGCTGGACACCTGAGCTGGATCCGGACGCGCCACTTATCAACCTCCCCCTACCTCAGTTTCACCAAGTGCAGAAAGGGGATAATGACAGCGGCTCCTCATAGAGTTCCTGTTGGATTATATGAGCTAACTCCAGAGAAGATTTAGGAGAATGCCCAGCCCATTGCACTCCATAAATATTGGTTATTGCTGTTCTCACTGCATCTTGGCAATGAGAGCCTGCCTCAGCAGCTGTGTTCTGGGACCTCCAGCTCACTCCAGCTGAGCTTGACCCCCAGCTCCTCAAGGTTCTGGTACTGCTGGGCTGGAATGCACTGAAGCAAGAAAATGTGCCAAACAGAAACCTCAAATCTCACATTTTCTTATTCATGAAATCATCAACCCAGATCTGCTGGCAGGGCCAAAACCCTTGGCAGCCTTTTCCACCCTTACTGAAAAGCTATCGCTATCATCTCTTCAAACTCCTTACCACCAACCTTATTTGTACCCCCTGATAATGAATTCTATCCGTGTAACCCTGATGAACTTCTCACCATGATTTACTTGAGTTCCAAATATCCTTTCCTGTTGGGTACAAAAACGAAATTATCATTTAAGTAGGTCATTTTCATTTTTAAAAAGGTGTGTGTGTGTGTGTATGTGTGTGCACCCACACACGCGTGCAGTGTTGTATAGTGTGCAAGAGCACTAACATAAGAATTCAAGGACTTATTTCTGGTCCTGATCCATTCCCAACTTCCTGTGTAACCTTGAGCCATCAGTAACCTCCCTGGTCCTTAGTTGATTCAACTCTAAAATGAAGAGGCTGGATAAAAAGCTTTCTGTAGGGCACCTGGGTGGCTCAGTGGATTAAAGCCTCTGCCTTCGGCTCAGGTCATGATCCCAGGGTCCTGGGATCGAGTTCCACATCGGGCTCTCTGCCCAGCCGTGAGCCTGCTTCCCTTCCTCTCTCTCTGCCTACCTGTGATCTCTGTCAAATTAAATAAAATCTTTAAAAAAAAAAAAAAGCTTTCTGTATTATGTTTCCCCAGAGGAAAAGTACCAAGGAAGGGTGTGTGTGTGTGTACACATAAATTTATTATAAAGGGCTGGCTTACATGATTATGGAGGCTGGCAAGTCCCACCATCTGCAGGGTGAGTCAGCAAGTTAGAGAGCAGATGGTGTGGCTCCATTCTGAAGGTCCTCAGGCTTGAGACCCAAAAAGAGCTAATGTTTTAGTTCAGTCTGAGAGCAGAAAAAAAGCTGATGTCTCCATCAAAAGTGTTCAGGCAGGATGAATTCCTTTATTCAGAGGAGGGGTCCACCTTTTATTCCATCCAGGCCTTCAACTGATTAGACAAGGCCCACCCACATTATGGCGAGCAGTCTGGTTCATTCAACCTCCCAATTTAAATGTTAATCTTATCTAAAACTCCCTCACAGGAACACCCACAATAATGTCTGACCAAGTATTTGGGTACTCTTTGACCCAGTCAAGTTGTCACATAAAGTTAAGCATTGCACTTTCTGAAGTCTTCCAATTCAAACTCCTATGACATACAATCCTACTTATCATTAATACATAGGCAAAACCACTTCTGTAAGCAGACACTGTTTTCTGTCTCCTTAGCCCTTCCCTAGGTGCAGGAAGTCTAACAATTGCTGTAAGGGAGATGCATATAAAATACAGTGGGAACAGCAAAGAAGGAGTCCTGAGCTTGGAGCAGAGCTCCCTTCACCAGACATGAAAGCAGCTCAAAGGCAGGAAATATTTTGTTCTTTATAGCAGGCACTAAATAACACATACTTACCAAATTGAAAGATATAAAATGAATGAAAATTTGATAAATTGGAGTAGAGGACATTTCAATCCATTGAGCATGATGTGGAATGAACCAGGTCAGTAGGATGAGAAGTTAGATTGAGAAAGAGAAAGCCATTCTGAATTGAGATGAGCTACAGTATAAAATACATACTGAGACAAAGGCTTAAAATGAAAACAAGCAGGTAAAATATCTCCATAATTTTTATACTTATTTTGTGTTGAAATAATACTGGACATTTGGGGTTAAACAAGTCATTAACATTAATTTCATCTGTTTCTTTTGACTTTTCGAATGTAGCTACCAGTGAATTTAAAACTATGTGTGTGGTTTGCATTATATTTCTATGGGACAGCCCTTCTGTAGAATGTTGGCAAAAGGCTTTAATAAATGGAAAATTGTGGAAATTTTAAGTGAGAAGATGCAGGAGGAATCCAGGGTGGGAATGGTACGGTCACTTGAGTACATATATGTACATTTTCTGAGAAAGTCTGTAAGACTAACTAAAGGTATGGGTATACAGAATATCTTTGTTGGGTACCTGGGTGGCTCAGATGGTTAAGCATCTGCCTTCGGCTCAGGTCATGATCTCAGGGTCCTGGGATCCAGCCCTATGTCAGGCTCCCTGCTCAGTGGAATGCTGCTTCTCCCTCTCCCTCTGCTTCTGCCTCTACCTCCTGCTTGTGTTCTCTCAAATGAATAGATAAAATCTTTAAGAAAAAAAAGAATATTTTTGTTAAATACCCATTGAGAACATATAGATTGAATATATCTCATTAGTGCAATAATTAGTTATTGAGTACCAGGTATTATGTCTGACACTGGGGTTCAAAAGCTTTATTCTGCTTACATCTCTATGGCCAGAACTGGGTCACTAATCACTACAAAGGATAATGGGATTACCATAGTTGGTGTGTGTGTGTGTGTGGGGGGGAATCAACCTTTCCTGAAATCAAGGAATCTCTGCCTATTATCTGAACAAAGTCTGAGTTTTTAATACCGGGAATACATGTGACATTTGCTGTGACAATGTCCAGGTCAAGAAAATGAGCAGGCTCACAGTATCTGACATTATAGACTCCTTAAATTAATTATGAAAAGCATCAATTAAGAAAATCATTTGGACTCATTGATCAGCATCTACAGCCACAGACATCGTGTTTAGTTTTGCTGACCTAGGACTCTTAATAGCAAGCATTTCATCTAGACTTAAGTTAGGGGAAAAAATGGTTTCAAACTGAAAAAGATACGCAGAAACATATGGCTGTTTTTTTCCTTTTCTTTTTTAATACCAAGGAAATGGGTATACCTTAGCATGGATTGACTTATTGGAAGGTGGAAGGACGGGCAGGGAGGCTCAGAGTTTTTCTAAAAGATAGTATTTTCTCAGATGGAGTGTACTTAGAATTACCTTCAGAAGGATGTACAGTAAGTCACCACAAAGTTGTCTTCCTCTGTTGACTGACTCAATTATGTAGCCCCTTTCAGCCTGCTGAAGTCCAGATTTGTATCATTAAACATGTGTCCATAGGTGCATAAGCCCATCTCTTTATGTCTTCTAAGAAGGCATTTTCAAACACAGAAAGGAGAGGGGATTCCACTGAATGGATTCAATAAGCTTTCTTACTCAAGAGCGAGGCACATTTAGTTGTAGGTGGATATGGACATAATTCATACTCACCTTGCACATTTAATACCATTAATTTGTCAAAACTAATAATATTAATTCATTCAAAAATGAGATTAAGCACAGGCACCCCTCACAGCTGTAATCCATGACTGATGGCTCTGTGACTCCGGCTGCCCAGGGCCTCCAGCAGAGTGAGCCTTGCACGTGTGGACGATTGCAATGGGAAGCCATCTAGTATCTTCTGCCTTCCATTGAAAGCATCTTTAAAAAAAAAAAAAATTGCTGATCTCTCTGCAGTCCTCGAGTGTTCCATTTTAGCAGCCAAACCAATGATTTCTATTTAATGACAACAGGGCAGGGTCACACAATTATTTTTCTAAACAGCATCTAATGGAAATCAGCAGGTATAAAGAGTCCAACCAGGCTTGCAAAACGATGGTGGCGGCAGCGGACTTTCTTTCTGACTATGGGCATCATTAAATGTAGCTGACCAACAATAGCACACCCGTGTTACAGGGTGTCACTCTGAATTATGAAGGACACCCTTGTGTCCCTTCTCTTATTTCCTGCGCTTGCTTCTTTGCAGTATAGAAACACTCCATGGTTACTTTGCTCCAGTCTTTTCTCTGCTTTTATTTATTCTGTAAACATTACCTGAGCACCCACGATGAGTGAGGGGTTCTACTAGTGCCGGGCGTTAGTAGAAAATGGTAGTCTTTCCCTTGGAGATCTTTGCCTTTTGAGAGCTGCTGTTAGTACATGGACTTGAGCATACAGATATACTGGAGTCAGGCAGATCCAGTGTCTAGTTCTAGCTGGAATTAAAATAACTTGCTGTGTGACCTTGGACAAATTACTTAGCCTCTCTGAGCTTCTATTTCCTCCTCTGTAAAATGGAGATACCTACCTAAATGCTGACAACATCATCATGCGAGTAAACTGAAAAAAATGTAAGACAATTAGTATAGTGCATGGCAAAAGATAGCTAATGTTGTTTTTATTATTCTGTCATTCACCCAGCAAAGCACCTGTGTGAGGTAGATACTCAATAGATTTTCAGTTCCTTCGTCTTTGTCAGTTAAGATGATAATTTCTCGGCACTGGCCTCAGGTGTGGTGAATGGGAGAAATCTAGTTTGGGCACATTCTCTCCCGTGCGTCCCCGTTCCTCCCTGGCAAGCGTCCTCTTCCTACACTCCGGCATCTTTTGTTTAAAACACCAGTTATTCTGGGGGGAAAAAATCTGAAATTTCTCCAAGCTGAAAAATGTGGGTAAATAACTGATAAGGGGGATGAAACTCTAAGAAAAGTTTAGTCACCTGCCCGAGGCTAGGGGAACCTGCTGCTTTCCTTCAGTGCCAAGAACTGGAGATACCAAGATACCACTCGCCTCTGGCTCTTACCACCAGCAGGGTTGGTATAAACAGCATATTCTTGTGATATCTAAAAAAACAAAAAACAAAACAAAACAAAAACCAAGCAACCCCTCCAAACAAACAAACAAAAACCTTGGGGGTCCCCTATTCTACAGCAGGCTTTTACTGAAGTGTTTCCAATCAGAGACCTTTTTTTTCCTCTAAGATTAATTACTATGATAAATGTAAGAATTTAAAATAAGCATGTGATATTCCCACTACTGGGGCTATTTGTATGTCTTGTGTAAGGACATGATACAGATTTTTCTCCCCTCAACCTTTGAAAATTCTAGGAGGTGAATAACTTATTACCTGCATTCTATAAATGAGAAAACAGGCCGGGGAGGCTAACCACCTGAACTATTTGCTAGAGCCAGGATTTATGGCTCCTTCCAAATGAACACAGTGACAGTGTTCTCCACCCTCTTCCGCTCTTGGATCCGTCCTCACAAAGCTGAGCCTTGATGAGCTATAATGAAGTGAAATATAATTTTTATTTTATGATGTGTTTATAGATACACTTTTTCTTTACAGCTACTTATCCTGATAATGCTAATCACAAGAATAAATCGGTCGGCAGCAGCCGGCGACTCAGGGCTATCTTTCATGTCCAACATGGCTGACAGAGTAGTCTGTGCTTGGCTTATGAGGGAGAACTTGTGTTCTATGAGGCAGTGTCCCACACTCCAAGGAGTGGTTTTCCTTTAGTACGTTCAATCCAATCTCTCTCTACCTTTTTTTTTTTTTTTTTTTTTTAAATGGGTAGGAATTAGGGACGGTCCAAGCCCAGTGGAGAGCAGCTTCCATAAAGATTTCATAGCATGGGGGCACCTGGGTGGCTCAGTGGGTTGAGCCTCTGCCTTCAGCTCGGGTCATGATCTCAGGGTCCTGGGATAGAGCCCCACCCGCATAGGACTCTCTGCTCAGCAGGGAGTCTGCTTCCTCCTCTCTCTCTGCCTGCCTCTCCATCTACTTGTGATCTCTCTCTGTCAAATAAACAAATAAAATCTTAAAAAAAAAAAAGATTTCATAGCATGAAGGTCCTGGGTTTTTCTGGAAATAATCTGGCATAGGGATAACTAAGAAAAGGTGGCAGAAGGTTAAAAAGAAAAGGTAGGGGCACCTGGGTGACTCAGCCGATTAAGCATCTGACTTCGGCTCAGGTCATGATCTCAGGGTCCTGGGATCCACACTTGCGTCGTCGTCGTTGTGAGGCTCCCCGCTCAGCAGGGAGCCTGCTTGCCCCTCTTCCTCTGCCCCTCCCCTGCTCATGCTCACTCTCTCTCTAGCTCTCTAATAAATAGAATCTTTAAAAAAACAAAATGAAAAGATAGACTGGGTCCTGATTGTTAACAGTCTTGATTATCAGGTTAAGGGATTTGGGGGTTACCTGGTAGAAGAAGAGAAGTTGGAGGTATTTAAGACAAAAAGTCATGAGTGAACTCTGAGTTTTGGACCACCTGGGCTGCACAGTGGAGGATGGAGGGAAGGTAGAGGCCTGGAGACAGGGAGCCCCATTGGAACACAAACCTAATGGCTCCCCTTAGACACACTGGAAACCTGGATGAAAGGGCGTCTGATGTGCGTGAAGAGGGATATATATCCAAAAGATGCTTTGGAAGTAGTATGTTGGGGGAAGGGGAAGCAGCCTATTGATTGCTGTTTATAGACAGGGGATCCTGAATGCTCAAGGATAGCTCAGGCTTTCTAGACCAGAGGTGACGATAAGATTTCATCTCCAATGTCAAGAGGATTCTGAGCTGGAGAGCTGGTTTAGTGATCTTGCCACAGGCCGGGGAAGAGCTGGACAGTGTGCTTGCCAGGAATTCATCATCCTTTTCAGACTAAACTACTTGCCACAGAGTAGGCGTTTATCTCTGAAGGAAATTCATGTTCTTGTCTAATGATGATGATGATTTCATCGGTCCCTTCAGCGTAAGTGCTAAACAACAAAATAATACAGAACCAAGCATAACCAGCTACAAAGCTGAGCTAAAACGTTAGCACCGTGGAATACCAAAAAGTGAGGAAACATATTACAAAGTTACAACTAAGGTTTTTCCGACAATGTAAATGTCAAAAAGCTGAGAGAGGAGTCCAGATTCCTCCAGATATTTTTGAAAAATTGACTTGAAACCTCTCTTAAAAAGTATAGACGCCGGCTGTAGTTTTTGCTCACCTCTTCTCCGCCTCATGGGTGGGAGAGAAAGCCCTGGCCTACGGTTCCAGGGAGAGCTGAATACGTGACACTGGACAGAACTGGAGATCGGCCGCAGTGTATTAGTCCCATATACTCACAGCCTGGGGGAGGAGGACACCACGTGCCTTGCAGATCCTCGTAGCAGCAGGGACAGTGGGAGGCTAGCTTTGTAGTAACAAGAGGGTGAGGTGACTTCCGCTTCCCAGCGGAGGATGTGATTGGCTTGTTTGAATGATTCCATAGGCTTGCAGAGACGTGAAGCTCATTAGGTTGAGGACCAGGTGGAACACAGCTGGTCTGGCTGCTAGGGAAACCAGCTGGGTAGGGAGCCTTTCCCAGTGGGTGGCAAAAGCAGGGGAACTCACAGTTAGGACTTGGGGGCCCCCATGAGGTTCAAGGATGTCAAGGCAGTATATAAAATGTGAGATAAATATAAAATTAAGCTATCGAATATGTTAGCCCCTGGCCACGCGTGCCTATTGAATACCTGAAATGCGGCTGTTCTGAACTGAGATGTGTTGTAAGTGTAAAACACACCACAGATTTTTAAGAATTTCATACAAAGAAAGAATGTAAAAATATCTTATTAATTTTTATTATTGATTGTATGTTGGAATGATAGTACTTTGGATATATATGGGGGTTAAGTAAAATATACTACTGCAATTCATTTTACTTTGGTCTTTTTACTTTTATTTCAACGTGACTAATAAAAAACTTAAATTACATGTATGTTTCATATTAGTGGTTCACATTATGCTACTGTTGGAGAGAGCTGGTACAGAGCTTCCTCCAGACAATTGAGAAATTTGAAATACCTAGGAATAATGGACTGAAATCTCTGTGGTATGGAAAAACTCCTACTTAACAGACCATAAGACTCATTTTGGCCATTTATTTTGGTTATTACTCCTCAAATGGGCCTCTTAGCAAACAGGTGTTTTGGTTTGGGTTTGGTTTGGTTTGGCCCTAACCAAATCTCAACCACCACTGACCAGCATTCTAAATTTGCTTAGCTGATATTATTAGGCCAAATTGAAGCAAAGCAATGGAAGGGCCTGGGAAAGGGCTGCAGTCCAGTGTCTTGATGCTGGGATGTACATCACAGAGGATGCTCTAAATCATTACACAGGATTTATGTTTAAGCCCCTTGTATTGATTGTGCTGGACTAACATACCAACAGGCTTCAAATAAAACTAATTTATACAGGCTTAAAAAAAGAGCAACAATGATCATTCTGGCCACAAAATTGAAACAGGAAGCCAAATGCATATCACACTAAATAAATCAGAATTAGGGCAATTTCACATACTCAGGAAATAAAAAAGAAGTGCTATCTTTGGAGGCAAAAACCCGTGGTGCCCAAAGAACATTTTTCTGGTTTTTCATTGAAATGAGCTATTAGATGCTAATTTTACAGTTTGCTGGTGTGATTGTTGCTTAGGAATGAAATGCAGCCAAGGGATTTGGTTTCATTATAAAGCAAGCAACAGTTTGCTCTCCAAGTGTTAAAAATAGCTAGTATGCATTAGCAATAAGCCAGAAAAATCTCCTAAACTAAGGACAGAGGGACCAATCTTTGGATATTGACTGCTTATAGGCTGCCTATTAAGTAAGGTAAGGGTCCTTATAAAGCTGAGTGCAGTCAACGGATTCTACCCAGCGTGACCTCAGCACCTTGCCCAGAAGATAGTCCTCATCTCAGGGAAAGCTTGACTCTGCTCCTCTAAGTTTTCCCCAAGAAAAAGAAATACTCACTTCAATCTTATTAATAAAAAATAATAATGATAGCATCCAATTATTACTGTGAGCATTGGGCTAGGAATTATATAGCTACCAACCAGGCTTTACAGCAAATCTTGACACTTGGTGAAGGTTCCACCCCTGTTTTGCAGGTAAGGAGATGAAGCCAGAGACACCAGTTTCTCATTTAGAGGTGCCCTGGCTGCAAATAGTAGAGTATCTGACAGCTGGTGGCTTGAGCAAGTTGGAGTTCATTTGGCTCATGCAACAAGATGTCATGGGGAGACAGTCTAGGGTCACTGCCTTGGCCTGAAATTCCCAGGGACCCAGGTTCTTTGTATTTCCACTCTGCCATTCAGTGTGTTGACTTTTGTCCTTGGATTCATCATTGCCATGTGGCTGCTGGCACTCTAGCAGGAAGAAGGAAGAAGGACAGGGAGACAAGAACCCTGCCAGCTGAGGCTACCTTTCCCAATTAAAAGTTTCCCCAGAATTCATACCCGCATCCAGTCATCTCATGGCCGGGACGTGTTTCACAGCTACTCAATCTGCACAAAGTCCAGGAAACTGCATTTTTATCTGAATAAAGATCCCAAAGTGGGATTCTTTTTTTTTTTTTTTTAAAGATTTTATTTATTTATTTGATAGACAGAGATCACAAGTAGGCAGAGAGGCAGGCAGAGAGAGAGGAGGAAGCAGGCTCCCTGCCGAGCAGAGAGCCCGATATGGGGCTCAATCCCAGGACCCTGAGATCATGACCCGAGCCGAAGGCAGCAGCTTAATCCACTGAGCCACCCAGGTGCCCCCAAAGTGGGATTCTTTAAGCAAGGATTAGGAGAGAATAATTAGGCAAGTAACTATATTGTCTGTCACTTCGAGACTGGATTCTAGGGTGACCCAGTTTCAAAACCCTTGCCACTTGGCTAAGTGATGTGTGTGTGTGTGTGTGTGTGTGTGTGTGTGTGTGTGTTAATGGTTCAGAGAGCATCTACATGAAAAGATGTTCCCAACAGTTAGATAGAGAAAACAATTTCAAACTTCTCTTGTCTCTTCTATCTAAGCCTTTTCTAATAGCCCCAAAGACCTGCCTCAAAATCCTTTGAATTTAAGGAATAAGCTTTGAGGACTAAACTTCACGTTTTTGCTAAAAATGTTTTCTCCTTGGGAGACATGTGATGCTTAGTAGACGAAATGAGGAATATGTTAGTAACTGGGAAACAGATGAGTGATTTCCGTGAGCTTATATCTACACGTGTAGACATAAAACATGTGGAGGAAAGATTTTTCAGATAGCAGCTGCTGAGACTGACCCTGGATGGTTGAGCTCTGGATGGAATGGGAGAATCCATCGTAATTACGACTTTCTTCTGGAATAGTGACCCTGGAGTCCATCATAGGGAACCTCTTGGGGCAAGTCAGACTTTTTGAGGCAGTCCCACTTTCAAATAATCTATCCCATTGCAGAATGAATGTGCGATGGCATGTCCCGATCTGTCATGTGTGAACTCTGGCCCTTTAGCCATGAGAGACTGATGATTATTGGGCTCATTTTCTATTAAAATAGTTTGAACTGCTATAGTTGAGCATCTATGAAAGATTCAAACTTTGGCCATTCCCTCTTCTCTGTTCCTTTCTGTTGCTTTTCTTTGTAACAAGTTTCCAGGGGTCCAACTCACATTTTTAGGTTCAGACTACAGTGTTTAGCATGCTCATGGGGCCAGGTAGTTTTTTAAATTGACAACCTTCTTGGAATTGCTAATGATTCACAAATACATGAGATCCGTTTTATCTGAAATCAATATACTGGTTATAGATATGCTAATCAAGTGAATGTAGTTAGAGCATTTTCCTCAAATAAAATGAGCAAAAAAAAAATAATATTCATTTTATTTTAAATGTTAACCCTTGCAGAAATGTTTGAATTTTATAATACAAATAACATACTTTTGATTCCATTCTGTGGACTGCGTGGCTGCTAACTAAGAATGTTACAGCCATTAGAGAAATATAATTATTATACTAATTTATGCGCACTGGTCAGCTATATTTAATTTTGATATTTGCCTTCTATTTCATCCAAACTGTAATATTTTATTTTGAAAAGGGCCCATGTTGTCCTCATACTGGGCATGGGAATGAATGCCATTTTACTTATTTTATAATAAGCTAATAAAATTTTATTCCACAGTTTTTGGGGGGTTTTTTGAGGGTTTTTTTTTTGCCCTCCCCCCCTTTTTTTAATGGAGGCTTTCTTTCAAATTTTCGTTTGAAAATTGCAATGGACAAGACTAATTAAGGGCAGTTAATCAGTGTTTTGCCTTATCTGCTGGTTTGTCAGCCCAAATTTTCAGTCCAGTTTGGGGTGTTTAAGTTGGCATCTGGCTGATGGTTTCTGGAGACTGTCTTTCTATAGTCTGGACCACACCATCTCAACACACCCTCATCCATAATCCTAGGGTGGGCTCAAATGCGACTAGACTGTGTGAAATGTTTTCATTTCCTATTGACTGGTTGTGTACTTCCCTTGTGTTAATCCCTTGTTAATGGACACTTTCTTTGAGCCAGCTGAGATCGGAGTTGTGTTGTCTTTGTGATTCTAGCAGATTTTATTACTTGGATATCTTTGTTTTCATTATTTTGAGATTTTGGGATTTTGTCTGTTTCATTGATATTGATTCTCTCAGTCAGAGATGGCCCGGCCTCCCACTGCTTCTGTTTGTGTTTGATCTACAAGCAGTGGGAGGGAATCCTCAGGCTGCAAATGTTTTGGTTCTGTGCTTCAACTGGGAAAGGCATGGTAAGAGCCATTAGCAGCTTTCTCAACTGAAAACAGATGACTGTGGCTTTAAACCTAGGTGGGGGACTTGTATTTTGTCATTTAAACGACCCCAGGTTATTGCTCTGGGGCACTCCTTTTAGGGGGCAATGTGGAATTTTGAAGAACCCTGGCAATCGCTTTCTGAGAAATTCGAAGAGAAATACATTTTGTTTCCTTGGTTATTAGCCCTCTTCTTTTTAACTGTGTGACTTTGGGCAGTTCATTTTACCTTTCTGAGTTTTACTTTTAAAACGAAGATACTGGGGCACCTGGGTGGCTCAGTCAATTGAGTGCCCAGTTCTTGGTTTTGGCTCAGGTCTTGGTCTCAGGGTCATGAGATGGAGCCCAGCGTTGAGGTCCATGCTCAGCGCTTAGCACCGAGTCTGCTTAAAACTCTCTCTCCCTCTGCCTCCCCCCGCAATAAGTAGATAAATCTTTAAAAAAAAAAAAAAAAATGAAGCTACGAGTCTCGGTGGTCTTTAAGTTCTCTCCTCCCTTGATGAATAGATGGAAAAGAAATAACATTTCTTGAGCTGTTACTGTATGCTCGGGCTTAAATATTTTATTCAAATGGCATAGAGTTATTTCACTCAGCAACAGCCCTGTGGGTAAGTATTATTATTCCATTTTGCAGGTGAACTGACTGAGTTAAAATACAGGTACCTGTTCTAATATCTATGTTGAGATACAGTTTTGTACCTAACTGCTTACTGTAGGAAAATGTCTTCTCTCCCCATGAGGATTATAAGTTCCTGGAGGCGTGAGACCACACCTGCCAAAGACCTACTCCAGGGCTTGGTTTAAAGTGCCTGTTAAATTCAGTTACTTAATAGTTTATGATATGTGAGGATAAGACACCCCTTTGGCAGCCGCCCAAACACATGGGTCATGAAATTGAAAATGCATTAGCTGTGTGGTTGCATCCAGGTACCAGTCTGACTTCAGATGGCAGTTAGTTACAAGTTCTCTGATGCCCCTCCACCGGGGAATTTAGTTCTTTACTGCCTTGTCATTGGACTACTTGCCAAAAAGATGCTTCTTTCCACTCAAGACTCCTTCTTAGGTAACCCGTGCTTTCATTTTGTATCTGTTAAGAAAGTTTAAGAATTAACTAAAAAAAAAAAAAAAGAACTAAAATTTAAAAAATGCTTAAGTATCAGCATCAGTAAGATTTAAAAAAAACGAAACATGGCAAAAATATGTTATAACTGCACAGTTTAAAAAATCTAAACTGGCTAGAGGTTTTACAGTAGCTGTAATAAAATGTTGTCCCCAAATAAAGCAGTGCTTTTGACCTTCCCCCTTCATTACCAAATGGCAGACGGGGCTGGACGACCCTGTCTTTGCAGATCGAGGACCTGGACCAGAGGTTTTCTACGGGGAGGCAGGTACAAGAGTGAGACAAGAGGACTTCATAACTTGGACCTCATTCACACGGATCTTCTTTACAATTTTATTCAATATGTCGAAAAAGCCTTAGGGCTTCAGGTGGGAAGGTTTGGGAACACCAGCTGCTGGTGTCAACGGTTTGGCTCTGGTCCCCAATTTCTCTTTTTTTCCTTTTTTCTTCTGGCCCCAAAGTTTTAATTCCCAACCAGCGAAACGAAACCTCCTATCATCAACTGAGCCCATTCTTCCTAGAAGACAGTGGGGTAACTGTTGTTTGCCCTTCAGAGCATGCCTTTTGGGGTTTGAATCATTATACTGTCAGAGAATTCCTTCCAACCTGTCGCAATTCTGTCCCTGCACGTGTCCTAGTAAGTGCAGTTTTCTCTAGCTCCTTCTGTTTCTAGAGACAATTTAGCAGGGTCTTGAGCATGTGTTTTGTTGAGCTTCCTTTAATTCGGCCCAGGGCCAGGGTGATATGGTTTGATGACCCCTTGCTTCTAACTACACTTTAATGGACTGACTTGGCAGAATGCTTGAAGACTCTAGAATTTCTCAAATGATGATGTTGCTGGAGCAGTTGTTCTTAACTCTGATGCACATCAGAATCCCCTGAGAAGCTTCTCTAAATCCCCCAAATTCATGATGTACTCCAGACCAATACCTCAGGATCTCTGGCTGTGAGACCAGGCAGTTCTTTTAAAAAGCTCCCCAGGCGATTCCAAGATGCAGCCAAGGTTGAAAACCATGGCTTTGGAAGGTCCGTGCTTACTAGTCTGTCACCTGGAATTTGTGATATATTCATCTGTCGCCTATTAAAAATTTTGGCTGATTTATCCGCTGGTCTGGGGAGGTCTGAAGAAATAAATTTTTTCTTTTTTTCAAAGAGCAGGGGGGAGCCTGGGGAAGCAGGGTGTAGCTGACGACAAGAGAGCTTGAGCCTACAGCCACGGGGGCCATGTGCTCTTAGGAGCCACAAAGGTGAAGGGATGGTTAGCCTTCCCTGAGGAAAAGCTCTGTTGTGGAAAGCAAGAACAGGGAAGGGAGGTGGGGACAAGCAGCAGAAGAGGTCTCTGAGTCAAGGGTTCCACCTAGTCTGCATTGGAGAGAAGACTCACAATGGCCCATGTACCCCTGTCCCTCCCCACCATAGGACCTCAGTCCTCTTTTGAGTGGAAGCAGCTGCCCGTGGTCCTGCGGAGGGCCTTTCCATTCCTCTGCCCTGCCCTGTCTCTCACACATTCCCCTCCTTCAGACGCACCTGGTCTTCCATGTCTGCAAGGTTTATTGATTATAAACAATATGCTGGACTCTCTATGAGGCCCTACAGCAGTGGTTCTCCTATTGAAAAGTGCATCAGAATTAACCAGGAAATATGCTTTTAACAGTGTATTTCTATCTCAGCCCTTTTCTTATTACAGACGAAGATTTCTAGCACTCATCTCAATGCATTTGCTTTCACAGAGGTGGTAAGGGGTGGAAATCTGCATTTAAAACAATATTTTAATGAAGGTGTAACTGACATGTAACGTTATATTAGTTTCAGTGTACAACAGGACTCAATGTTTATACACACTATGGAACTATCATCACCATAAGCCTAGTTACCGTCTGTCCCCATACAAAGTTACAAAAAAAAATTTTTTCTTGTGATAAGAATTTTTAAGATTTACTGTCTTAGCAACTTTTAAAATGTGCAGTATGATATTGTTAACTATAGTCACCATAATGTACATTACCTCCCCAAGACTTACTTATTTTATAACTGGGCATTTGTACCTGTAGATCCCTTTCTCCCATTTCTCTCATCTTCCAACCCCCCTTCCCTCTGACCACCATAGTCTGTTCTCTATATCAATGAATTTAGTTTAGCTTTGTTTGTTCATTTGTTTTGTTTTTTAGATTCTGTATGTAAGTGAAATCATATGGCATTCATCTTTCTCTGTCGTATTTCACTTAGCATAATACCAAGGTCCATCTATAGTGTCACAAATAAAATTTCTTTTTTTTTTTAAGATTGTGTTTATTTGATAGAGAGTGCACAAGCAGGCGGAGTGGCAGAGGGAGAGGGAGAAACAGGCTCCCCACCAAGCAGGGAGCCCGATGCGGGGCTTGATCCCAGAACCCAGGGATCATGAACTGAGCTGAAAGCAGACACTTAATGGACTGAGCCACCCAGATGTCCTATATTTTGTTCTTTTTTAGGACTGAGCAGGATTTCTGTGTGTGTGTGTGTGTGTGTGTGTGTGTGTGTGACCACATTTTCTTTATTCACTCATTCGTCAATGGACACTTAGGTTGTTTCCGTATCTTGGCTGTTATAAATAATGCTGCAATGAACATAACCATGCATATATCTTTTTTGATTAGTGCTTTTGTTTTCTTCAGATAAATACCAGAGGTGGAATTGGACCAGTTGGTAGTTCTATTTTTAATTTTTTAAGAAAACCCCATACTGTTTCCCATAGTGGCTGCCCCAGTTTACATTCCCAGCAACTGCACGTGAGGGTTCCCTTTTCATCACATCCTCACCAACACTTGTTATTTCTTGTCTTTTTGATAATAGCCATTCTGACAGACGGGAAATGATATCTCATTGTAGTTTTATTTGTATTTTCCTGTTGATGAGTGATGTTGAGCATCTTTTCATGTGCTTATTAGCCATCTGTATGTCTTCTTTGAAAAACATTTATTCAGATCCTCTGCCCATTTTTAAATCAAATTGTTTGGTTTTTGCTGTTGAGTT
Source organism: Martes martes (assembly GCF_963455335.1). Classification (NCBI taxonomy): domain Eukaryota; kingdom Metazoa; phylum Chordata; class Mammalia; order Carnivora; family Mustelidae; genus Martes; species Martes martes. The sequence continues at coordinate 102,459,591 of NC_137894.1, read as the reverse complement.
GTGTAAGTTCTTTATGTGTTTTAGATATTAACCCCTTATCAGGTAATACTGTTATCACATATATTATTTTCTCCCATTCAGTACGTTGCCTTTTCATTCTGTTGATAGTTTCCTTGGCTGTGCAGAAGATTTTTAGTTTGATACTCATTTATTTTTGCTTTTGTTTCCATTTCTTTTGGAGACAGATTTTAAAAATCATCACCAAGATTGATGTTAAGGAGCTTAACACCTATGATTTTTTCTAGGGGTTTTATGGTGTCTGGTCTTCCTTCAAGTTTTTAACCCAGATTAAGTTCATTTTTATATGTGATGTAGGGTAATAATTCAGCTTCACTTTTTCACATGTGGCTGTTCAGTTTAACCAACACCATTTATTGAGAAGACCATCCTTTCCCCATTGTATGTTCTTGCCTCCTTTGTTGTAAATTAACTGACCATATATGCATGGATTCATTTCTGGGGTCTCTATTCTTTTTCACTGATCAATGTGTCTATTTTTATGCCACGGAAGGAGGTGAGTTCAGGATTTTCCTATGCTGCCATCTTGGACCGCTGGTTGAAATCTGCATTTTTTTTTTTAAAGATTTTATTTATTTATTTGACAGAGAGAGAGATCACAAGCAGGCAGAGAGAGAGAAGGGGAAGCAGGCTCCCCGCCCAGCAGAGGGCCCGATGCGGGACTCGATCCCAGGACCCTGAGATCATGACCCAAACCGAAGGCAGCGGCTTAACCCACTGAGCCACCCAGGTGCCCGAAATCTGCATTTTTAAATACACTCTATATGATTCTGATGTAGGTGGTCTGAGAACCCCAACTTGAGACGCAGTTTGAGAGGATATAGAGAGTGGAGTTACATGCAGTTCTTAAGGAGAAAGTCAACAGCATGTTGTAACAAAGCTGTGGGAGCTAGATTGTAGAACTAAAGCATAGGAAGGCTAGCCTGGGAGCATTAGGTACTGATCCAGTCTGGCCCACTCACCACGCTTGAACTAACTCTGTCCTCTTACCTAGAAAGAGGCCATATGGACTAGCCACACCCTTGCCAGAGGGTTAGCCTAATACCAGGGTATGATCCATAAGACATGACCTACTAATCCCCAAACTAGTCACATTCTGGGCATTTTAGTGCTTGATTTCTTCTACCTCATCCCTTCTTGTCTATCTGGAGAATCTTATCAATTCTTTAATATTCAAATAAATATGTCACCTTCTGGATGGCATCTTTCCTGATCCCTCCAAAGCCCAGTTGGTGCATCCCAGGGGCTCTCATGGCCTCTTGTGCCTTCCTCTGTCTGCAGTGCCTGTCAGTCTCAGTTAGCACCTCACCAGGGGCTGGCCCATGAAAGGTGCTCAATAAATCTTTGTTGGTAGAGTCTTGAGGGGAGGAACAGGTGGCCACTGGCCCCCTTCACACAGGCAGGAGGGTCCTAAGCAGTGGGGATAAGATGAGAAGATGTTCTTCCTCCCCCAGCATAAACATGCAAGATTTCCTCCACATTCCAAGGATGGTGAGGAATAATGGGATATGAGCACACCACTGTGAGGACCACCACAGCATGCAGGCTGAAGGAAGAACTTTCTCCACAGCTCACAGTCCCAAAGACACCTGGAGCAAAGACAGAGCTACCCAACAACCAAAGAATGCATGAGTAGCAGATAGAAGTAGCTAACACATAGTGCTGGGCCCTACTCAAAGCACTTACATGAGTAACTCACACACTGCCCTATTTTACAGATGAGGAAACCAAGGCACACGGTGTTTTGTTGACATACCCAAGGGCCGACAGCTTGAAGTTGCAGAACTAGAATTCAGAATCAGGCGGTCTGTCTCCTAAGACCATGTTCTTAACCACTGTTCTCTAATGATTCTCTGTAAATATGGGGAAAGTGTTCATTTTATGGTAGAAGTGGCAGAGAAGGTCATCATTTGTGCGGAACTCAATGTTTTCATTTCATTTGGTTTTTGTATCACCGAAAATCATTTAATCCCATTTGCCAATCCATTTGCAGCAATGACTCATCATCATCTTTGGGTATTTAATGCCACCCACAAATCTCTATTAATTCACTAAGTTGAGACTTTTAGAATTCAACATTTTTGCTTACCTCTTCAGCTGCTACATGAGAAAGCAAATTGACCATGCAGAATCCTTTCCACTACTTCATATGATTTTATAGAATAAATTATTTTAGTTATTTAAGCTTAAATAATTTTCAATGATAATTGCCTAATGCTCTCCACCGAGCTTGCTTTTTTTTACTCCTTTCATTGCTTCAAGGTACTCATTGAAAAGGATTTAAAATTATTGCTTAGAATGCTCTTTCCCTCAGCCAAGAATAAAGGGCACGATACATCCAATAGCCTGTTAACTCACCTTTTCCATTTAACTTTTCAGAAAAGTTACCCCATGCTTAATATTTGCAAGCAGTAGAATAAAGAAAAAAGCTTAGATATTGATGATTTTCATGAATCAATGCAAGTGAGCTCAGGGGGATTGGGCAGAGACACAGGGTGGCAGGAAAAAACCCTTAAGAAAGGCAGAAGTACCCTTGGCTGGCAGTGGGATAGGGACAGAGGCATTGGAGGATATCTGGATGGGAAGCCTGGTGCTAGGACCTGCAGCAGACAGATGTCTCTTGCTGCCCAAAGCACAGGGCATTCTGTTGTATCAGCAATACAAGAGCCAGGGATTTCGAGATTGAGATTTTGGGTTTGTTTGGGAATTGTACACCAGTTCTGATGAATCTCTTTTGTGAGGATTTTAGGAAGAAAAAAAATGAAGGGGAAGGAAGAAATGAAGGAAGGAGAGGAGAATACCCTAAAAAAGAGGAAAACCAACACAAACTTTAGAGATGGCAAAAAGAAATTGCAACCCTCCTAAATTCCACATTTTATCCATAGTGACTTTCTTTCTAAACTTTTCAACAAGTAGATATAATTTGTATTATTTTGTTTTCTTTTCGGTGTTGAAAGATAAGAGATAACTGATTCTTCATCTAGAAATTTTCTGGGGATAGAGTGCGAGAAGGGAAAGTTTGGGAGCACAATAAGATAAAACTTGCCAGAGTGTTCTAAACTCACCTCCTTGAAATAGACAAAACATTTCACATCAGTTGGGGATGTGATAGTGGTGATGACAGCATTTAGTACCTTAGGAACAAAATTCTAGCAAAGAAACTCAGACTGCACCCCTCCAAGAATCCATCCATCCTTTATCAGTATTCCCATAGTATCAACAAGGAAATTTTGAAGCACAAAAGTTGCTTTCCCTAAAATTGTCTTCACAGATTATCATGCTCCTTTGAGGACAAGAATGTGACTTAATTCCAATTTTTGTTTTCTCTTTATCCTTCTTATTTTTTTTTAATTAAAACAAGTTGTTCAGAGAAGTTTTAGGTTTACGACAAAACTGGGAGGCAAGTAGAGAGATTACCCCTATACTTCCTGCCCCACCCCCCACGCATCATATCCCCCGTTATCACTAACCAGAATGGTAAATTTTTTACCAACAATGAACCTACATTGACACACCATAATCACCCAAAGTCCACAGCTTACCTTAGGGTTCAGTCTTGATAACATAAATTCTTTGGGTTTGAACAAATATAAAATAACATATATTCATCATTATAATATCATACAGAGTATTTTCACTGCTCTAAAAATCCTCTGTGCTCTGCCTACTCATCTTTGCCCACCCCTGGCAACCACTGACTTTTTCTTGTCTTCATAGTTTTGCCTTTTCCCAGAATGTCATATAGTTGAAATTATACAGTATGTAGCCTTTTCAGATTGGCTGCTTTCACTGAACAATATGCACTAAAGGTTTCTACATGTCTTTTTCATGGCTTGGTAGCTCATTTCTCTTTGGTGCCCAATGATAATCCATTGTTTGGATGGACCACAGTTTATTTATCCATGCACTTACTGAAAGACATCTTCATTGCTTCCAAGTTTTAGCAATTATGAATAAAGCTGCTATAAACATTGGTGTACAGTTTTCAGCTCCTTCAGGTAACTATTAAGGAACATGATTGCCAGACCATATGGTAAGAGTATGTTTAGTTTTGTAAGAGAACACCAAACTCTTCCAGAGTGGCTGTGCCATTTTGAATTCCCACTAACGGTGTTCTGAGAGTTTCTGTTGACCCACAGCCTCACCAGAACTTGGTGTCAGTGTTCTTGATTTTGGCTGTTCTAAGACATGTGTAGAGGTATCTTATTGTTTTAATTTGCATTGCCCTGATGATATAGAATGTGGAACATTTTTTACATGCCTATTTGCCATTGCATACCTTCTTTGGTGAGGTGTCTGTTAAGATCTGTGGGCCATTTTTTAATTGGGTGGTTTGTTTTCTTACTGTTGAGTTGTAGGAGTTCTTTGTATATTTTGAATAATGGCCCTTTCATAGGATGGGTCTTTTGCAAACGTTTTCACCCAGTCTGTAATTTGTCTTCTCATTCTCTTGATACTGTCTTTCATGGAGCAAAACTTTTAAATTTCAATACATGTCCAGCTTATTAACTATTTCTTTTTTTTTAAATATTTTATTTGACACTAAATTTTTTAAATTTTTTAAATTTTAAATTTTTAAAATATTTTATTTGACAATAAAAATATTTATTTGACACAGAAAGAAATCGCAAGTAGGCAGAGAGGCAGGCAGACCGGGGTGGGGGGGGGAAGCAGGCTCCCCACTGAGCAGAGAGCCTGATGGGGGGCTCAATCCCAGGACCCTGAGATCATGACCTGAGCTGAAGGAAGAGGCTTAACCCACTGAGCCACCCAGGTGCTCCATTATTAACTATTTCTTTCATGGATTATGTCTTTGCCATTGTATCTAAAAAGACATGATCATACCCAAAGTCATCCAGGTTTTCTCCTATGTTATCTTCTAGAAGTTTTATACTTTGACACTACATTTACGTCGGTGATCCATTTTGAGTTAATTTATTGAAGGGTGTAAGGTCTGTGTCTAGATTTGTTTTCTTGCCTGTGGTTGTCTAGTTCCTGCACCATTTATTAAAGAGAGTGTCCTTACTCTGTTGTATTACCTTTGCCACTTTGTCAAAGACCAGGTGACCATATTTATGTGGGTCTATTTCTAGACTCTCTATTCTGTTTTATTGATTTATTTCATTGTCTTGATTACAGTTTAAGAAGAAGATATATAGTAGCTTTATTGGTAAATCTTCAAGTTGGGTAGCGTTAACCCTCTAACTTTGTTCTTCTCCTTTAATATTATGTTGATTCTGGGTCTTTTGCCCCTTTGTATAAACTTTAGCATTAGTTTGTCAATATCCATAAGTTGCCAAGATTTTGGTTGGGGTTGCAATGAATCTATAGATCAAGTTAGTAATAATTGATGTCTTGACAATATTGAGTCCTTCTATCTTGACAATATCGTCTTATTTGAATATGGAATAGCTCCCCATTTACTTAGTTCCTTGGTTTTGCTCATCAAAGTTTTGTAGTTTCCTTCATATAAACCTTCTACATATTTTGTTAGATTCATACCTAAGTATTTCATTTGGGGGGATGCTAATGTGAATGGTATTGTTTTATTTTTTAATTTTAAAAAAGATTTTATTTATTCATTTGAGAGAGAGAGCACAATCTGGGAGCAGGAGCAGAGGAAGAGGGAGAGGCAGACTTCCTACTGAGCAGGGAGGCCGATGTGGGGCTCCATCCCAGGACTTTGGGATCATGACCCGAGCCAAAGGCAGACACCCAACTGACTGAGCCACCCAGGTGCCCCAATGATACTGTTTTTAAATATACAATACATCTTTATATTTAAAGTGGGTTTCTTGTGGACAACATATAGTTGGATCATGTTTTTTGATCTACTCTGACAAACTCTGCCTTTTAATTAGTATATTTATACCTCTGACATTCAAAGTGGTTATTGATATGGTTGGATTAATATCTGTTATAATCATTACTGTTTTCTATTGCCCTTCTTTTCTATTTGTTGTTACTATTTTTGTGTCACGCTTTTTCTTTCTTTTGTTTTAATTGAGCATTTTATATAATTCCATTTTCTCCTTTCTCAAAGTATCATTTTAAAAAAATATCATTTTTTTAGTGGTTGTTCTATCCTTCTTATTTAGTAACAGAAAATTCTTCTTCCTCTTCTTCTTCTTTTTTGTTTTTAGAGAAGCAGAGTGGGGGAGGGGCAGAGGGAGAGAACCTTAAGTAGGTTCTACACCCAGCATGTAGCCCGATGCAGGGCTCTATCTCATGACCCTAAGATCATGACCTGAGCTGAAATGAAGAGTGAGATGCTTAACCAATTGAGGCACCCATGTGCCCCAGTAACAGAAAATTCTAATTTTTAGTTATGCGCATTGCCATCTAGTCAAAAGAATATGTTCCTCAATCTTACCTGTAGCTGGATGTGACAAATGATTGAAAGATAGCCAATGACATGGAAAAAGAAATGTTATGTGTAATTTGGGAGAAGTGTCCTCAAAGGGAGGAGGTATACTCTTCTTTGATTCTTCCTTCTGCTTGGAAGGTGGACATGATGTCTGGACCTGAGCAGCCATGTTGAAACACAAAATGGCACATAAATGATGGCAGAGCATCAAGCTGGAGAATGCCTAGTCCTTTATCACCATGGAGCTGCTATGCTAGCCCTGGAAAGAAAGAAAGAAAGAAAGACATCTCTATCTTACTTAACCTTGTTGTTGTTGTTGTTGTTGTATGTTTATTTGGGGGGTTTTGTTATTGGCCGTGCTCATCAGGTTTCTGTTATCAAGTGATAACAATGTTTCTTTTTTTTTAGGTGGGGAAAGCTGGGACAGATTTTCTCAGAGACCCAGAACTCAGAAACTTATTGCTATACCAAGGTATACTTTTGCACAAAAATCTACAAAACAATGACAACAACAAATACAACTGAATTTGGTGACTAAAGAAATTTAAAAAATGAAAAAAAAAAGGCTAAATTAAAGGTGTTTTCTGAAGGGGCAAATGATTTATCAGTTTTAAATGCTCCCTCTTCCTCTCAGCAGTTCTCCAAAAGAGGAACCCATTCTAATGTCCTGACGTTTAATAATAAACATAGTAAACATCAAACTGACCTTTTGGTTCTTAACAATAGCTGGTGCTAGCATTAATCCTATTATCTCAATACCTTTTTTTTTTTTTTTACTTTTTTAAATCAATGCAACTCAGCTGCCATTTCTTCCTGCACTAAGTGAACCGAAGCCCTCAGTGGGAACACATCACCCTTTTAGATCTGTGAAAAACTGGTATTCACACAAATCACCATTCCTTTCTCTCCTGAGATCATGCATGTGACTCCGTATCCACATTAGGACTGTCAGGAACGTGACAGCTCAGTGTGAGGAAAGCAATCCAACACCATCCTCAGACACAAGATGTCATTCTTTGAAACATTTTTAAAAAGAAGTTTACATTTTCTTTAAGCAGGTGGATGGTTGAAGTATATGTTCTCTAGCCCCTAAAAATGGGCTTTTCAAAAGAAACCCAACGCAGTTGTCAATGTGGTTGATATTTCTTTAGGAAGATTAGTGAATAGGATATTGTTCTCCAGTGGAGAGTCCTGGAATAGGTCAGCAGATTGGTGGGACCCCATTTCCTCCTCTGGAAGGCAAAGGTATCTCATTCAGATCATGAGGAGGTGGTTCTAGGGTTGAAACAAGAAGGGTGCTTTGGAGGACACTTGCCATTTTATGAAAATAAAAGTACACTTGGGCTTGGTTCTGGCAAAGAGTTACAAAAATCACTAGCAGTTAGAAGTTCTGGTTTCTAATTTGTACTCATTTTTCTTTTTCTGGGTCAGTCATGGTAAACATGAGGCACTTTTTTCTTTCTGTTTCTCTTTCATTCCCCTGGAAAACATTGTTGACTCCTTATACTCCTGCTTCCTGAGTCCAGAGGTGACTTCAGAATACTTCTTGACATAGGACCTAAGCAGCTACTACCATCTGTTGGCTTTGTCCTGACAATGACTATTGGTTCCCTGCCCTGGATGCTTGAAAGTTCCATGAATGCTATCTTATCCTACATGGTTGGATGGGAGCCAAGGCCTTACTATAGTCCCTGCATCTCCTGGTTTCTAGTAATGTAGGCCTAGAATACACCCAGGGGGCCTCATCCGTGGGTTCTAGTTTTGGTTTCATTCAAGTGAAGTGGAAATGTTAAAGGCATCTGTAAAGAAACCCATGTTCTGAATCCTTTTCCATTTTTATAAACTTAACTTTGTTCACACCTGGTACACCTACACTATTTTTTAGGGTTCACCTTTATTGAGTTTTGCTAAGGCATCCAAGTTGGTTTTCATAGAAACAACAACTGCCTTCTTTGTGAGCTCACATTTCATCAGCTTATATAATGTTTAATTAAGTTGCATAATTAAAAATAACCCAGTATAAACAGGTTTGGGAACAATCCTAACTGATTCTCAGGAGGCATACAACAAACCAGTGGGAGCAGAAGGCACATGCATAGCTATAGGACTGAGCTTTCAGCTTTTCCTGAGCCTTGGCCAATATACCTAAGAGCCAGTGTAGTGTCTGCTGACCTTTGTCAGTTAAACAGAGGTCAGTTAGAGACCTCACTGTCAAACACATGCCCCTCTAGTTATAGATAACCACGGCATGTTTTCCTTTTTTACGCACATTTTCTTTTAAAAGAGAACCAAATTAGCTCTGAATGTCCTCTTACCTTTTAGGAGGCATTATAATTTTTAATGAGGTAGGTTTGTTTTTGTTTTTTTAACAAATATGCTGGAGAATCATGCAATGTTGTCAGCATTGTGGCCCACGATTGTGGCCCACAGTGGTGGGCCACAAGTCTACACACCTTTGTAATGGGCTCTTTGATGGCAGAAAGTTTCATTTCACCTTTACTGTTTCCTATTGCTGACTGTGGCATCTGAGTAATGGTCTACATAAAGGAATACACCATCTTTCTCCAGGACTACTTTTGAATTGAATTGCTTTTGAATTCAATGAACAATTGAATAATGATTGTTGGCTGAACCTTCTTCCCGAGCTCTGATTTGCCTTTCTTGACTATGGCCATCACCGTGTCACCCACACCAGCAGCTGGAATTCTGTCTGGCCGTTCCTTGACCCCACTTCCCAGAGGTGATATTCACAATTTTGGCTCCCGTGTTATCAGCATAGCTGGTCATGGCTTCTACCCGAATACCCAAGGAAATGGGGAATTTTGCATCGGAGGACCTACCCTGTCCTTGCTCCTACACCTTGAGCACGGGAAGAAGCCACATTGCTATTTCTTTTTTAATTGTGGCAATTATATATTTATTTATATTTATTATATATATATTTATATAATTACATATTTATTATATATAATAAATACATAAAATTGACCCTTCTAACCCTTTATCGGTATATAATTCAGTGGCATTAAGTAGACTCTCATGTTGGGACTCCTGGATGGCTCAGTCATTTAAGTGGCTGCCTTCAGCTCAGGTCATGATCTCAGGGTCCTGGGATGGAGTCCTGCATCGGGATCCTTGCTCAGCAGGGAGCCTGCTTCTCCCTCTGCCTGCTCTGCCTGCCTTTCCCCCTGCTTGTGCTCTCTCTCTCTCTCTGACAAATAAATGAATAAAATCTTTTAAGAAAAGAAAGTGAATTTATTAAAAAAAAAAAAAAGTAGAATCTCTTGTTGTACAGCCATCACCACTATCTATCTTCAGAACTTTTTCATCACTCCTAACAGAAACTCTTGTACCTTTTAAGCACTGACTCCCCATTCCCTCCTCCCCAGTCACTGGAAACCACTATTCTACGTTCTGTCGCTATGCATTTGACTACAATATGCAGCTCATGTAAGTGGAATCCACGGTATTTGTCCTTCTGTGCCTGGCTTCTTCCTCTTAGCATCATGTCTTCCGTGTTCATCCATGCTGTCTCATTGCTTCTTAAATGGCTTCCCACTCATACCACACATCACAGTCTAGAGTCTTCTATATATTCTCATGAAGACCATTTGAGGTTGCCTTTCTTTCATCAGCCTCCTGGAAAATGGTAGTCACCTGTACCTCCCCCAATCCACCCCCCCTCCCTGTGTGAGTACCAGCTATGGGCTTTTTATGAAGACCACCTCACAGTCCCCCAGACATGGTTGCTGGGCCACATTTGTCCTTTCCAAGGTTCTAGGATTTTCAAATGCCTATTAAATCTTCTGCAACAATCCATTCAAATACACAAGTTTGGCTATTCAAATTACTTTTTCCAAAAGTACTTTAAAATGCATTAAGTTATTAATTGCCTGCTGGCACTTTAATCAAATGGGAAAATTGACATAGCCAGAGGCATGTATTTTTGTGGAAAGAAAATTTATTTAAGAAGAAACAGCAGCTCTTACTGCTTAATTTAAACTGAGAAAACTGTGGAAAATCAACTGCTATGGAAAATTAATAAAACATTTCCAGCTGCAAACAGTGACTAATTGTACAAGATGAAGACTGCCCGGAATTAATAACTTGCAGTCTTCTGTGTGAAGAACCCCCCACCACTTCAATTTACTGGGAGATTAAATTACTTCTAAGTTTGCCATATTAAAACAGAACATGAATAAAATGTTAGTGAACGCACATCTATTATTTACTGTCTGTGATATGGATATAATTATTTCCAAACAACTACAATGTGACGTGACCAGTAATATTTAAATAACTCTTTTAGAAAGAGATTCTACTGCAACATTTTTTACCTAAAGAGGAAAAAAAATATCCTTCTCTTACTTCTAAAGTAATAAAGTGATGACTAGTGGCCTTCCACAAATGGTATGTCCCAGCCCCAATAGACTGAAACGTGCTCAGTGTCCAAGCCTATCCTTCTTTGTGCATCAGATGTTGTGTTAGGGGAGCATGTGAAGCAGAAAATCTTAGCAACTTGTTTACAAGCTCTGAGCTTCGATAGAAGCTGTAGGTGCTTCACGGCTTCTTCTCATGCCTGAAGTGACCATGAACACATGCACTCAACTGAATAGATTTCTTTATTGGGAGGTAAAAGGGAAGGCCAGAGCTCTTTCCTGAGGTAATGGGGTTTGTTCATGAGGGACACACATTAGCACAGGCCCCACCAACATCATGGGCATATCCTCTAAGCTTACTTAAAACAGTGCATTTCTGGTCAGCCTTGGTGATAAAATGAGGATTAAAAAACACAAACAAATTTGTCCCTTTTCTATTTTTGTTGCCAGGATTGGATTATTTTCTTGCCTCAGACAGCTAGAGGGTCTGTCAATGTTCCTCGTGCATTCAAACCCTGAGATGTTGAGAAATAAGATAGTGTGAGAGTCCGCCATTCGATGACCAGGAGAGATCTGTTCAAGTGAGAGGGATAAAGAAAAGGGATTTAGAAAATGAAGAATTCTATTTTTATGGAGTGATGGGACATTTTTAGGTTTGTTTAGTTAGTTTGTTTGTTTTTAAAAATTTTAGAGATTAGGAAATAACTCAAGAAGCCAAAAGGGAATGAGCCAGTTTGATACGTGTGTGGAGGAGACGTATCAAAGATGGAGATTTTCTCAGCAGAGAGGTATTGCCTCCTTTGGCTGTTTTTCCTTTAAGCTCACACAGAGGGTACATTCAGCCTCTTGCCATTTGATATTGCTGGCAGGAAGGTCCCCATTATTGGCCCGGAGAGAATAAAGGCATTTGTTTAGAAATGCAGAGGCTTAACCTGAAGCATAACTGGTTTGGGGTTTACCACAGAAGTTATCTGGACATATCATTTGATTTCCAGGTTTTAAATGTAATTCTAAACAAGATCTGGCCACACAGCTCTCCGCTGTGTGACACAGAGGGACTTTATCTGCCACCAAATGCCATTCAGGCTTAATGCTGTAGCAGTGCATTGTATAAATTGGGGCATTCTTTGAGGCCCAAAAGCATTATGGCCTCTCTGAGGAGGAGAGATGAGGCCTGCTTCCTCCTCCCCATTGCTCAGGCAAGGCACTCTAGGGGTTGCTCCTCTTTATGTATTTGGGTTCATTTTGGTTTTCCTTTTTTAGGAAACACTTAAGACTTGCTTTGGTGGACCAAGTATTACCTAGATGCCCAGTGGGGAGCTGCAGATGACACTGGATTTGAGGAGTCATGGGAAAGGTTCCTTGGAAAAGCTTGCCCTCCCTCTTTGTACTTCTGAGAGTGACAGCTACCTAGCAGAGTTTGAAGGCACAAATCACTCCATCCTGAAGGGGGAAGTGTTATTAGGGAAGGCACCAAAAAGGAAGAAAGGACACAAAGTCAGACTGCCTGAGGCCTGAATTAGCCAATCCCTTTATTTATTTATTTATTTATTTTTTAAAAGATTTTATTTATTTATTGGACAGACAGAGATCATAAGTAGGCAGAGAGGCAGGCAGAGAGAGGAGGAAGCAGGCTCCCTGCTGAGCAGAGAGCCCGATGCGGGGCTCCATCCCAGGACCCTGGGATCATGACCTGAGCCGAAGGCAGAGGCTTTAACCCACTGAGCCACCCAGGCACCCCCCTTAGCCAATCCCTTTAGAAGAAGTGGACTGACCTACCTTCTTGCCTCACATAGCATCTCATCTATGATGTTTGCCCCAGCTTTGAATTTAAACAGAACATTTTAAAAACAAATTTCCCCTACAGAGTTGTCTATACTCAGTGTTCCCAGCTCCCCTCATTTTCCTTGAACCCACTTAAATCATCACGGCTGCCTATTCAGAATTGCCTTTGTCAAGGTCACTATGACCATCACATTGCCAAATCCAGTGACAGTTCCCAGTACTCATGTTATTTGGCTAGCAGGATCATCTGATCCAGTTGGTCGCTCTTTCCTCCCTAAAATATTTTTTTAGGATGTATTTTTATTTATTTATTTTAGAGAGAGAATGCTCGTGTGCATGCGTAAGTGTGGGGGGAGGGGCAGAGGGAGAAGGAGTGAGAGACAAGCAGGGGCTCAGTCCCACCAACCTGAGATCATGACCTGAGCCGAAACCAAGAGTTGGTCTCTTCACCCATTGCCCCACCCAAGCGCCCCCTCCCTAAAACACTTGTTTTAGGGAGGGGCCTGAATTAGCCAATCCCTTTAGATTTTGGCTACCAGATTTTAGATTAGATTTTGGCTACCAGAAGGTCACACTCTTCTCATTTTCCTTCTACCTCCTGGACCACTCCTCAGTCAGCTCTTCGTGGTTTGTTTCCCTTCCCAAACCACAGCACTTACCACCACCTCATATTCAACATGTTCTGCTCGTTATCTGCTTACCCTGTCTCTTCACAACTAGACTGTAACCTCTGTTGGGGCAGGGAATTTGTGTTTTGTTCATGTCTGTAAATGCAGTAGGCACTTACTAAATACTAATGTAATGTTGAAGGAATAAAATGGTTTAGAATACTCCTTTTAAATCAATTTAGTGATGCCCTTCTTTTGCAGAGCATGTGAAATTAATCTAGTAGAATCGTAGCTTACACAGAGATTCGGCACTAAACTCAGCATGTAAGGAGAACATTACAGACACTCAAAAATCGATCCTTAAAACATCTCCTGAGAGGGGCCATGTTGGATACTCACAGACCAATAGCTGAATAAGCTCATCCCATCCGGTCTCTCCCCTAAAACTGGAACAGGAATTACAATTTCCTGGGATGAGCACCAGATGAAGTTGTGCTGTTAGAGCTATGAGGTACAAAAATACATATTTTAAACACTAGCTTCTCACACTTGGAGTGGCAATGGGCCCTCCGAGAAGCAGATGGCAATCAAAAGGAAATGGATTCCTGGCTTCGGCCTCCTGGTCACACGTGATCCAGAGCTCATGCACATTGTGTGGCAGAATAAAAGAAACTACTGGGGTGCCTGGGTGGCTCAGTGGGTTAAAGCCTCTGCCTTCGGCTCAGGTCATGATCTCAGGGTCCTGGGATCAAGCCCCACATCGGGCTCTCTGCTCAGCAGGGAGCCTGCTTCCTCCTCCCTCTCTGCCTGCCTCTCTGCCTACTTGTGATCTCTCTCTGTGTCAAATAAATAAATAAATAAAATCTTTTAAAAAATAAAAGAAACTACCACACTCTTTACTTTTTTTTTTTTTTTTTTTTTATTAAGTACACTCCACACCCAGCATGGAGGCCAATGTGGGGCTTAAACCAATGACCCTGAGATGGAGACCTGAGTGGAAACCAAGAGTCAGATGCTTAACCAACTGAGCCACCCAGGTGCCCCCAAACTACCAAGACTTTTAAAATTGTTATTTCTCACTGAGTTCTTAGAGATCAATTCCCCCGTGTTAAGTTGCACATACAGACAACTCCACTATGTAAAGACTTGCCAGTGTTTCTCAACTCAGGCTAGACACTAGAATCATCTCAGGAGCTTTAAAAATATTCAAGACCCCACTCCAGGCTTACTCTATCAGAATTTCCAGGGATGGAACCCAAGTCTTTATGTTTATAATTTTTGAAGTTCCCTAGTAGAGTCTGATACATAGCCAGGGTTGCAAGCCACTGCTAGGATACTTGATTCTATTTTGCATGATCACAAGTGGGTCTGAAACCATTTAAATTTAATGATTTCTGAACTCACCTATGTCTGAAGGCATTTCTGTTTTAGGAAACCTAGTTTAAAGCTTGTTCTGCATTACTGTAGGGTCCCGTTAGTGCATCACCAGGCAAAATTATAAAATGAACATCCTTTCCCTGTTAGGGTCCTTCTCCAGGAGGTCTGGTCTCCCTCATCCCTATCTCCTTGCTACCTGAAGATTGCCAGTAGACAGGGAGAGCCTACTAGAACAATGCATATTCCAGAAGTATCCTGTTGGGCAAAAACCTGAACATTTCCTTCCTCTCTCTCCCCTCCAATTCCTTCTTACTTTTAACATTTTCTTTTAACTCGAGATTATTCTTGTAAATCAACGTTGTTATGGGATGAATTGTGTCCCTCAAAAATTCATATGTCGAAGCCTTAAAGCCCAGTACTTCAGAATGCAGTTAGAGTTGGAGATAGAGCCTTTGAAGAGGTGCTTAAGTTAAATTGAAGTCCTCAGGGTGGGCCCTATTCTGATCTGACTGGTGTCATTAGGAGAGGAGATTTGGACACACAGAGACATGGAGGGGGCTGGGGTACACATACCTAAAGAGACTTGTAAGGCCAGAGTGAGAAAGTGGCCATCTGCAAGCCTAGGAGAGAGGCCTCATAGGAAACCATACCTGCCAAAACCTTGGTGTTGGACTTCTGGCCTCCAGAACTGTAAGAAATTAATTTCTGCTGTGTAGTCCATCCAGTCTGTGGTATCTTGTTATGGTACCCCTAGCAAACTGATATTCTTGTTAAGACGCTAACTGCTGATAAATTAAGTATTAATCAAGTATTTGTCTCTGTAAATTATATGGAGTTAAAAAATGTAAGATAGAAACTTTGGCCTCAAAAAGCTTGCCATGTCTTGCCCATGTAAGCATATTTGGCATTTTGGGGCTTATTCTGGTTATCTCCATTTCCATTCTCAATTTCCCTCTCTAGAGCCATCCCACACTGCCCTGCTCACTGCCCTGGGATGCTGATCCAGTGGATTACATCACCTGTGCTCTCTTGCCCTCTGTCTTCCAGTTGGGTTTGCCCAATGGAAACTAATATCGGGAGATTGGAGGTAGGAAAAAAAAAGGTAAGTTCTTTATCAAGGGCCAGGTTTTGCCAATGCCTGGGTTCCTCCTTAGCTAGTGCTTTCGCTAGGTGCTGTTATCTCTGTTCCCTCTCCTTGTTTCTTCAGGCCCACAGGTGGTCATTGATTCTTCCTCCTTCTAGTCCCCAGGTGCTTCCTCCTCTTGTCGATTCCCTTAACCTTGCCCACACCTCTACAAAGAACCCTTTAATTAAGCCTGTTTGAGTGTGATATTTGTTTTCTGTCAGAACTCTGAGTGATACAGAGAGGTGGAGTGGCATGATGGGAAAAAACATCACTTTGTGTCAGACAGCCTTGAATTTGTACACCAGGCCCATCTATGAATAGTTGTGTGACTCTGTGCAAGTTTCTTTATCTCATTGACTCTCAGCTTCCCTATTTCCTTTGATGGGCTTTTTTTTTTTAAAGATTTTTGTTTATTTATTTGACAGACAGAGATCACAAGTAGGCAGAGAGGCAGGCAGAGAGAGAGGAGGAAGGGAAGCAGGCTCCCCGCTGAGCAGAGAGCCCGATGTGGGGCTCGATCCCAGGACCCTGGGATCATGACCTGAGCTGAAGGCAGAGGCTTTAACCCACTGAGCCACCCAGGTGCCCCTTGATGGGTTTTTTTAATGTGAAAATATACATGTCTTTTTTAAAATTTAAATCCAATTAGCCAACATATAGTACATCATTAGTTTCAGATGTAGGGTTCAGTAATTATCAGCTGTATATAATACCCAATGCTCATCGCATCATGTCCCCTCCTTAATAGCCATCACCCAGTTAAACCAACCCCCCACCACTCAACTTCCCCATTTATAAAGTAGGGATAATGACACTTGTCTCACAGGGTTGCTGAGATTAAATAAGGTAATATATAGTATCTGGCAAATGGCAGGTGTTGCACAGTGGTATTACAGAATATAATGGATGTAGTCATTGGTTTACTGGACTCTTAGAGATATAAAGCTTAAGCCCAAAGGAATGACTCTGTCATGAGAAAGTTTTAGGTGCCGCAGCAATTTCAAAGAATAGATTGAGGTTCTGACACGTCCCTCTCAGTGGGCAGAATTCTAAGATGGTCCCCAGCTTTCAGCCATTGGTGTAATACCCCTTCCCCCAGATATTCAATCTAACACTAATATAGGTATTACTCTGAAGGGATTTTGCAGATGTAAATTACCGTTCCACATCAATGGACCCTAAGATAAGGAGATCATCCAAATGGGTCTTACCAATCACATTGTGCTTTAAAGTCAGAGCTTTCTCCGGCCGGTCACAGAAGGGGAAAGCAGAGAGATGTGCTTTTGCTGGCCCCTAGGAAAGAAAACCATCCCGGTTGGGAACTGTCCATGGGGGCCCCAGGCCCTGCATTCAGCCAGTAGGAGCTGAGAGTGGTCCCCAGCCAACAGCAAGCAGGAAAACGGGGACCTCAGTCCTACAACCACAAGGAAATGGATTCTGTGAACAAGAGGACCTTGGGCCAGGTGAGAAAGACGGCCTCAGCTGACACTGATTTTAGCCCGGTGGATCCTGATCTACAGAAATTAGGAGCTAACAAATTTGTGTCGTCTGAAACCACTGTGTGGTAAATTGTTTCCCAGCAATAGAAAACGAATTCATCCCCAACCACTCTGCCAGCAAATTCCTCTCCTGACTATAAAGAAAATGCATTCTGGTCCCATCTCAGTCACTGAAGCTGTGGGCTCGCCCATCAGCGAATGACACATGCTTCCTCTACGCTTCCAGCTCACTTATCTTGAATGTTCACCCTCCAGGAGCAAGATTTCAAACAACGTTAAATAATAACAACCACACATCAAGCTTCTACCCATGCTGGGAAACAAAATCATCTGCACAGCTATTGGCCAAAGGGATAAACAAGTAAGGAGAAACAACACAGAAGAGGAGTTTCTGACTTGAAGGGAAATTTTTAGTAGGCTCACTTAATTTTCAAACTGATGATGGGGGATTTTGGAAAGTTTCACAGTTCAAGATAGGAAAAGGAAGACTTAGCAAAAGGGG
Source organism: Martes martes (assembly GCF_963455335.1). Classification (NCBI taxonomy): domain Eukaryota; kingdom Metazoa; phylum Chordata; class Mammalia; order Carnivora; family Mustelidae; genus Martes; species Martes martes. Next base: position 102,441,930 of record NC_137894.1, on the reverse strand, counting down.
AACGTATTGGCACATACGTTCTTGTCTGTGCCACCTGTTTCTTTAGGCTACTACGCTCTTTCTCAGGGGGCCAGAGAGCCAACACCAATACTCTTAAAGAAGACAGTCAAGTGAAATAAAACACATAGAGAACCTTGTTTAGGTCATAGAGGCATGCCTGAAAAAAACCTAAATTTAAATAACGATCATGGTAAAACAGCAGATATTAGCCCTAAGAATCAAGTCTACTATTTAAGGGACTTTTTGAAGTCTGTATTTTTAAGGGATTATAAAGGAAGAATCTAATTTTGGTGGCGCATGTAAACCCATTTAATTTATCCCTTATGTATGTTTTTTTCCTCTTTTCTTCTTACAGTAAGGCACGTATTTGAAAATGTGTGCTTCAGGTGGATTTTCAGGATTTGGATAGATGTTTTAAACATTTTGTTAACATTTAAGGAAATCTAAACTCTTTTCTGAGTCCTCATTGTTTCTCTGTTGTTCTAGGGAATAGTACAAGAACTGAGCTTTGCAATACAGTGCTAAGGTTTTTGTTCTGTCACGGGGCTAATTATTACCATAGGTCATTATAAGATAAGAAGCCACAAATACATTAGTAATGGCAGAGATCTAAGCAGCTAATATAGCGTACATGCTTGGATGGGGATATATTCTTGCAAAGATAACTTTACATTTCAGTAATTAAGTGTGTCATATTAATTGCATGGCCCTTTCACAAAATCTCTCTCACACACAAAAAACCCACCAAGAACTTTTCCTCTTGATCTCAGATTAGAATTGATTGCATAATTACATTACCTGGATAATTAAATACAAATTTAGTAGCCTTAGAACTGTACAATATTGTGGTTTCATTTTCTAATAGAATTACCGTGTCTTTGGTATAGAATTCTTGCTAAGCAATAGAGATCTAATTAGTTAGTGACATGACATTAACTCCTTGGGGACCTTTCCTCGGAGAAAAGGCGCAGATTAGAAATGATTCAGGGGACTTCTTTCTCATTTCATTACTGGGACCCAAGTCACAGGAATTAGATATGTGAGAGATCTATTAGGCTTTCTTCTCTCTTATGCAGGGAGCAGGAGAAGAATGTTCATCAGGCATTGCACTTCTGGGTTCGGTTAGGCCCAATTTAGATAAGAAAGAACCATCTTTAGAAGTAACACGTTGTTGGGATGTGTCCCTCCGCCGGCCCTGAAAGACACATCATTACTGACATCTCACAGATCCTGTAATGATGAGGACACACTTGTTTGCCAAGGTACAGGGTGAGAACATGGCTGTGTTTCTGACAGACTGATAATTACTTCATGTAGAAAATGAGTTTAGGCAGAACGAACACAGGAGTATCCTCATGGGAGGATAACCTGGAAAATTGGAAAAATTGAAGGCCATCATTTTTTTGGTTTGACAAACACATCTTAAAGCCACTTCTGCAAGTCAGAGCCCAAATAGCTTCATAGTTGTTTAAACTTACACCAGCTTCAACTTTCTGAAAGGTTTTCAGTCAGGGTATGCAAAGAAATATGAGCCATTGCCTTCACTAGTGGGAACGATGAGGTAGAGCATGTTTTCCATGTTTGCCATCTGCGTCACTTTGTGTTTCTATGTCATGCTTCTGTGGCCATCTGGAAGTAAGCTGGGTCGCTCTGCTGAACTTGGTTGGGCTTGCTCCCATGTGTGTGGTTATATGGGCTGTAGGTTGATGTCGGCTGGTGTGACTGGGGTGACTCAGTCCTTGTCCAGCTTCCGGCACTTTCCCATGGTGTTGCCAGAAGTGCAAAGGAAAGCCAACATGATACTCAAGCCCATGTCAAGCCCCTGCTTGCATCCTATCTTCTAAGTGACAGTAACCAAGGCAAGCCATATGGCTAAGCCCAGTGTCATGGTACAGGGCATTAACGTAAGGCTATCCCGATCATGCTGGAGGGCAAAGACATGTGACAGAGGATAGAGAGGAATAAAAAAATTGGGGCCATCATTACTCTTTACCAAATAGTTCCCTCAGTAACTATGAAACTTCTCTTTTGGTTTAATCTGGAAAACATCCCCTCTTTATTATTAAACTGTTTAGATGACTTCAAACCTGGAGTAGGTTTAGACGTGAGCCATTAAATGACACATTGTAGAAAAAAGTATGTAGTGCCTTCATTATCCCTGAGTCCTTCAGTCATTATTGAAATTGCTAACTAGAAAGATTAATCATGGATGCAATTGATATCTTACTTCTCTATCTTGATTAATCAGAAGGGTTATTCCTTGGGTATAACTGTCTTAGACTTCTCAGGCTGCTATAACAAAATGCCATGGATTGAGTGGCTTAAACAACAGGAATTTACCTCTCACAGTTCTGGAGACTGGGAAGACCAGGATCAAGGTGCCAGTGATGGCATCCTCCAGTGAGGACTCTCTTCCTAGCTCAGAGATGCTGCTTACTCACTGTGGCCTCACATGGGGGAGAGAGAGAGAGAGAGAGAGAGAGAGAAACTTCTTTCCAGTGCCTCTTCTAATAAGGATGCAAATCCCATCATGAGAGCCCCAGCCTCTTGACCTCCATCTAACCCTTATCACCTCCCTGAGGCACCATCTCCCAACAGCCTCACCTCAAGGGTTAAGGTTTCAAAATAAGAGTTTGGAGGGGGTGGGGCATATTTCAGTACTCAGCAATAGCTTTCATCCAAATAGAGTCTTCCCCATGTGAGGAAGCTCCGGAGAGCTCTGTCTCCATTGCTTTAAGTGAGCCATGGATTGTAATGGAAATGGGGAGAGGGGTGTATTGGGAAGGAGTAGTGAACAATTTAGGAAGGAGCAGACTTCACATTGCTCACTCTGCGGTGCAGCACTCACCCTGAGGTGCGTTACATCATTTAAGATTTGGCCAGACAAACCCTGCCTTTCCCTATGACCCCAGTGAGATCACACTGCGAGTGGTAGTGGTGATGGTAGGGGAGGCAACAGGCAGTGTCTTCGCATTTCCAGGAAGACCCCAAACATCCTTAGTTTACAACTGCATCAGAAAAATGAAACAACATAGTTAATACTGTAATTATAAAGATGATTAAGATAACAATGCTCTTGTATTTTCATGTGATGATAGAGTAAAAGAAGTATTTTTATTTTATAAATTGTGTGGATTTCTTTTTATTGGCCTAGGAAATTTGAATAATCACTTTTTAAGTTGGCCTTTGAATAAACTTGTTTAATAAATTAAATATCTTAAAATACTTTCAATTTTATTTATTAATTTATGTACTTGATTTTTCTTTATTTATTAATTTTTAAGATTTATTTGTTTATTTGAGAGAGAAAGAGTGAGAGAGACAGAGCGCCCAGAGGGAGGAAGGTCAGAGGGAGAAGCAGACTCCCTGTGGAGCAGGGAGCCTGCCCTGGGGCTCAGTCCCAGGACCCTGAGATCATGACCTGAGCCAAAGGCAGATGCTCAACTGACTGAGCCACCCAGGGGACCCTCTGATTTCCGTTTAGGGTCCTTTAATTGTTTGATTGAGCAATCTTCCCAAGTATTCATATTACTCTTATAAATCCAATAAGTGAAATTCATATATGGTAATTGATAAGCTCTCTTAAACAGTCCAATGATACTGATAACCTTAGTTTGATTTCAACTTAAAATCATGAGTCTAAATCAATTACTGACTCTACACATTTTAGTACAGGAATTACAAGGCTCATCAGTTACTCGAGGAGAACAGGTTCTTTAAAGTATTACAAGTAGTAATATATACCAAATATGCAGCTGTCCTTCCACTCGAATCTATTGAAACTACAAGTTTGAGCCCCTTACCACTTCTACATTTCATGCTGTCTTCCCAGATTGAAAGACTTGAGTTAGCTCAAGCCACGTTAAGGATTGAGTTTGCATAACGACCAGAGGTTCCAGGTCCAACCAAGTGTAGCATCTTGTCAGCAGCCCAGATAGAATGTGCTATTTCTGCTTTATAGTCACTATATTTAAACCCCTCCAAATAGGTGGTTCCACATAGGCCCTTGCTCTGTGTTCCAATTACGAATTACCTGTTTGTTCTGTAGTTGCAGAGTCCAAACATAGCCCTTGCTGGGGAAATCACTAGATTATATTTGACTATTTCGGGCTCTTAATTGTATGTAAATTTCTTTTCTCCCTAATTCCTTTTTTTTTTTTTTTTTTTTAAAGAGGGAGAGAGGGAGGAGGGGTGAAAAGCAGAGGGAGGGGGAGAGAGAATCTTAAGCAGGCTTGATCTCATAACCCTGAGATCATGACCTGAGTGGAAATTAAAAGTTGAATGCTTAACTGACCACCACCCAGGCACCTCTTTTCTCCCTAATTCCAAAGATTTTTAAGCTTACCAGAAGTGTGTGTTCTTTCCATATACATTTTATCTCTTAGGACCTCACAACTTTTTCAGATATAAAATAATACCCAGTTCAATTGTAGAGTTTTCTCCTGGCTTTGTTTGACTGTTTTGGTCACAACTTTCAAGGTCATTCTAATGACACAAATGTTTCTTAAGAAGTCGAAGTCCAAATGCTACCAGGTTTCTATGTTTCAAACCACTGATGGCATCTTCCAGATGCTGCATTTTTCACTGCACAGAAGATCACAATATGAAGTTTTATTAAGTATTCAAATGTAAGTGACAAATGTTTCCAAAGCCTAATTTAAACTTTGTGTGTTAACCAAGAAATGTTGATGCTTCATAAGCAAATTCTGAATATGTTCAAATATTAAAATTTTCTTACATTTGTGTCTTATCTCAAGTAGATAAGTAGGCCCTTAAGGAGAAGCACCTGGTTTTATATTTATTAGTGGGGAAATAGTTATTCACTAGATAAGACAAGTTATTTAATTGGGACCTGCACTCTTGCTTCATAATAAAAGAAGAACATTTTTGTTCTCTAATTCAGATGCCCAGTCCTGTAGCAAGAGAATGAGTTCTGGGGACAAAGACAGTGTTTAGCCTGTGAGATTAATTTAGAATCCTTAAATCGAGGGCCAAGGACATATTCTCAGAGGACATTTCATTGTCTATAGAAAGTTGCTGACTGGGGCTCCTAGGTGGCTCAGTGGGTTAAAGCCTCTGCCTTCGGCTCAGGTCATGATCCCAGGGTCCTGAGATCGAGCCCCGAATCGGGCTCTCTGCTCAGCAGGGAGCCTGCTTCCTCCTCTGTCTCTGCCTGCCTCTCTGCCTACTTGTGATCTCTGTCCAATAAATAAATAAAATCTTAAAAAAAAAAAAAAGAAAGTTGCTGACTTTATACAGAAAACTATCTTTGAAAAATATCATAAAATCATATTCTGGATCATCCATATGACATATAATAGAATCCTGCTGTGGAATTTCAGCACCAATGTCTGTGATTGTAGCATCATTGGAACCCAGAAATACGTTCACTACTTCAGGCTAATGAGTAAAGAATACAGGCAAATTCAATATATATATAACATATTAGGTTTTTATAGTTGCATCAGAAAAATGAAACAATATATATTACAGTTGAAAAGATCATAATGATAACAATTATTGACAGAAGTAATGTGCAAATAAGGGTCAAATGATGTCATGGTATTTTGTTTGAAAAAAGCTTTCCACGGGGCACCTGGGTGGCTCAGTGGGTTGAGCCTCTGCCTTCGGCTCAGGTCATGATCTCAGGGTCCTGGGATCGAGCTCTGCATCGGGCTTTCTGCTCAGTGGGGAGCCTGCTTCCTCCTCTCTCTTCTCCGTCTGCCTCTCTGCCTACTTGTGATCTCAGTCTGTCAAATAAATAAATAAAAATCTTTAAAAAAAAAAAAAAGCTTTCCAGGAGTTCCAATAGCTGTACTGGTGTGGCAGACTCAACAGAACACGGGAAGGCAGGCTGCTCCAAAATCATCATAAATGGTAATTCAATTTTAAGAAAACATTGTATGTTACATTAATTTAATGTTGTTAATTTGAATTTTACTGTTTTTGCCATTTGTAATTAGTGCACATACTTTAGTTTTTATAAGAACTGCAACACAAGGCGTTCATAACTAGTTTTACATTCATATATGTTTAAGTAATATTATTATAAACATAATTGAAATCAACATCCGGGCATCAGTAGGAGTTTCTTATTTCCTTTTGTGCAGCACTTAAGTTGAGAAACTTTGATGCAACATTTACATACTATTCCCATTGTCCATTTTTATCCCAGAGAACTTTTATGTATTTTAAGGTGATTTAAGTACAGTAATTGATCAATGCATAGAATATGGATACATATGTATGTGAATGTATATATGTACATATCTTACTAAAAACTACACACTGCTTTGAGTTCCTAGAAGATAAATTATGTTTATGTATGTACTATTACAATAAAAGTTATTAACTTTTGTTGTAACTCATAACCCAGTGTAGCGAATCCTGACCCAGGACTGTAAGTCTATGTGGTGAGGCATGTTAGTTCCTCTCAGTAGAGTTCTCCTTAACCCTTTAGGATGCCCTGTTTCTTGTTTGCATTTCTCTCTTCGGGATTTTCATGCCAATGCAAGCACAACAGAAAGTTCAGTCTGTCTGCTCTGTTGAAGGGTTCTAAATGGCACTCCCCGTTTTACTTGCTCACTGTCACTGTTACGGGTGAGTGATGGGGACCTGGGAGGTGCCTGAACAGGAGTGTCATTTGATGGGGAGATGCCGGGGTGCCTGGTCTTCAAAAACAAACAGGAAAAAGCATTCCCCATCTGATCCTCTTAACCAGAAGTTCTTACCCCTGGGAGGCCTCCAGGAGCTTGGGTGGGGGGTGTAGAAGAAGAGGAAAAAGCCTCCCCCCACCAAGAAGAGCAAATTGAAAGTCACAGAGGGGTGTGCCCCAAGGCAGTTTATAAATCCACTTTCTTTGTCATAACAAGAACAAATCCCACCTTTGAAGTCTTTCCTTCTTGTTACAAGGGGAATGTCTTTTGTTTAATCCATTTTAGCCCTTAATACCTGACCTGGATCAATCCTGTTCGTTAGATTACGCAGCATTCATGCTGATTTTAAACTGGCCTGGGGTGGGGTGGTCGGGCGCCAGGTTCTGCCTCATTGGTGTGAGAATTTCCAGAAAAATCAGCATGAACACTCAGACCACCTTTATTTTGGAAAACAAACCGTCCTTTTACACTGAAATGCATAATCGTGACGAGTATTATTCAGCAGGTTTTGCCGTATTCTACAGATGATGTATTTTCAAGGGGTCTTTAGAAACGGATTCTGCTCACCCATTCAGCATGGCCTAAAGGACCTCGATGTTTGCCCCACAGTGCATAATGCCTTCAGTGAAAATTCAAGGACCGCCTTCTTTCTCAGGCCCCATCAACTGTGGGTGCAGATTTGAGCGGGAGCGGACACTTCGCTTCTCAGTCCTCTCCTCGGTGTCCTCTCTCTTTCTTAGGGATCTGACTATTGAATAAGAAAAAGAAAAGAAGAGACAAAGCCTCTTTATAAAATGCAGCCGTATTTCTTCAATCTCCAAAGAGCTTTTAGCTCCATCCCTTAAGAATTCTCAAAGCCAATGAAGAGCAAAGGTGAGGAACCCTCGGAGTAAGCCTCAAAAAGGCCAATGGCTAATTGGGTATTTTTCTAGGCAAGTGGCTATTAACTGGTTCTTAACAAAACACGTTGTTTCTCCAATCACTTCAGGTTGCCAGAGTGCCGAGGAACCTTCCCAGAAAATCAAACAGCTCAGCTCAGAGGAGAGGAGGTGGCAAAGACCCCTGGAACTTTCACTTACCCTAGTATCTGGAAGGAGCAGGAGACACAATCGCTCTTCCCCAGCCTGGTGTGCCTTGGAAAAAGTCAACCATGTAGGAATGACCAGAAAATGGCCCAGTCAGTGGGGACGGGAATGCACATTTGATCCTTGGGTAAGAAATGTGCCGTTGGCAAAAGGGCAAGATAGATTGGCTCCTGGTTTCTTCCTTTTGGCTGGTTATGTTTGTTCTGATAGTGACCACACTTCCAAGGGCAAAAACTGTGCTTATTTATCTCTTCAGACACAAGCAATTCACTGGACTGGAGGCTTTGTAAAGTCTCAAAAGAGGCTTATGGGTAACTAAATAAATTGATTTTGAAAGTGCATTAAGTCTGCCCCTCTAGAAGAAGGTGAAAACATTTGTTTTGTCACCGATAACCCCATCAAGTAACCAATGTGGAACATGCTAGTTTTTCTCTGTTTCAGTCAGGAGAGAGTACTTTTTATATTATGGTATTAGAGAACTGAAAGTGCTCACTGGGTGTCCTATTTATTTATTATTCCCATGAGGCCTCTCCATCTCAGTCTCTCACACTGACGGGGAGAAGGTACTATGGCTGGCAGAAGATGGTAAATCCATGAAATGATCCTGAGACACAAAGCAGAGCACAATGGGTTGCCTGGAGTAGATTTCAAAGTTACTGATTTATCAGTTTATCATAATATATACACATGAAGGTGGGTGCAGGAATTGACAAGCCAAACCTTAGTTCACATGGAAATGCAAAGGACCCAGGATAGCCAAAGTAATCTTGGGGCAAAAAAAAAAAAAAAAAAAAAAGAATGAAGTTAGAAGACTCACACCTCCCTATTTCAAAACCTGTCACAAGGCTACACTGATCAAGTGTGGTGCTGCTGTCAGAAAGCGAGACAGAGATCATGATGGTCAGTTTCGTGGGTCAGGCCCCAGTCCCTGTGTTTCAATCAAACTCTAATCTAGGTGTTGCTGTGAAGGTATTTTGTAAGTGTGACTAAAGTCTTTAATCAGTTTACTTTAGGAAAAGGAAGATTATGTTAGATAATCTGGTGGGCCTGATCCAATCAATTGGAAGGCCTCAAGAGCAGAGCTCAGGCTTCCCGGAAGAGGAGATTTTGCCTGTGGACAACAACTTCAGCTGGTACCTGCCAGTTCCTGACAACCACTGTATGCATTTCAGACTGACCACAATCACATAAGCTGATTCTTTGTAATACAGCAATCTCTCTCACTCTTTGTATGTCTGTATGTATGTGTGGGGGTTTGCATATATACATCTCTGTATGTATGTGTGTGTATATATACGTACATACATATATAGGTAGACATGTCGATATTATTATGTATAGAGATATGTAATGTCCTACTGGTTCTGTTTCCCTGACTGATCAACAGAATAGAATTGAGAGTCCAGGAATCAGCCCTTATATTCTTATACTTATGGTCAACTGATTTATTTTATTTTATTTATTTATTTGACAGAGAGAGAGAGAGAGATCACAAGTAGGCAGAGAGACAGGCAGAGGGGGAGGGAGAAGCAGGCTCCCTGCTGATCAGAGACCCAGGCGCCCTATGGTCAACTGATTTTTGACAAAGGTGCTAAGACAATTCAATGGAGAAAGAATAGTCTTTTCAATGAACAGTGCTGGTACAACTATATATTTATAGACAAAAGAATGAAATTGCACCCTTACCTCATAACATTTGGAAAAATTACCAGAAAAGTAATCAAAGACCTAAATGTAATGGCTAAAATATAAATGTCTGGGGAAAAAAACCTAGGTGTGAATTTTATGATCTTGGATTAGGCAATGGTTTTTTAGGTATAGCTCCAAGAACATGAGCAATACAAGAAAAAAATAGATAAATTGGCCTCTGTCAAAATTAAAAACTTTTGTACCTCAAAGGATACAGTGAAGAAAGTGAAAAGACAACGCACAGAATGGGAGAAAATATTTGCAAATCATATATCAAATAAAAGCTTAATACATAGAATATATAAGGAATGATTACAATTCATAATAAAAGATAAATGACTCAATTTAAAAAACAAGGATAAATAAAATAAATAAATGACTCAAAATAAAAAACAAGGATAAATAACCCAGTTTAAAAATGGGCAAAAGATTTGACTAGCTATTTCTCGAAAAAAGATATTCAGATGATTAGAAGCACATGAAAAGATACTCAAAATTATTAGTCGTTGGAGAAATGCAAGTCAAAACCTCCATGAAATACCACTTCACACTAGGATGGCTAAAAAAAAAAAAAAGGCAATAGCAAAGTATTGGTGCAGACATGGAGAAATTGGAGCCCTCAGACATTGCTGGTAAAAAGTAAGATATAGCAGCCACTTTGAAAACAGCCTAGAAGTACCTCAAAATTTTAAACATAGAGTTAACATATGACCCAGTAATTCCACACCTAGGTGTATACCCAAGAGAAATGAAAGCAAATGTCTATACAAACACCTGTAAAATGTTCACAGTAGCATGTTCAGTCACCAAAAAGTGGAAACTCAAATATTTATGTAATGCTGAATGGATAAATGAAATGTGGCATACCTATACAGTGGAGTATTATTCAGCCATAAAAAGGAATGAAGTACTGAAACATGTTACAATCTGGATGGAACTTGAAATGATTATGCTAAGTGGAATAAGCCAGACACAAAAGGCCACATTTGTATGAATCCATTTATATGAAATATCCGGGATAAGCAAATCCATAGAAACAGGAAGGAGTTTAGTGGTTTCCAAGGACTGGGGCGCAAGGGTGGGGAAAGAGATATGGAGGGTGAGAGCTAATGGGGTTGAGAGTTTCTTTTTAGGGAGATGAAAATATTCTGACATTAGATCATGATAATGGTTATACAACTCAGAATATACGAAAATCCACTGAATTGTATCATCTAAAGGGTGAATTTTATGCTACGAAAATTTTATCTCAATGCAAGAATGAAGAGAGGTAATTATAAAATCTTTTACATACATTTAGAATACATATGACCTTACTATAAGTAAGTCTTTGCGCTTACATCAAGATTGGTACGTAAAACACACAGTGTGTTCTATGGGGATATTCTGTGACCTTTGCTTAGAACTAGGGATATAATCATGCCAGGTTTTTAAAATATAGAGCTGTTTATATATGTACATGATATAGAGCTATGAAATTTCTCAACTTCATTGTGTGATACAAAATTCTTTCTCTCTAAGGCAGTGAAAGCATCTGCAAATAAGAGAACTTTGATCTGATAAAAGTATATCATTGAAGATTTAAGAAGCATTCACTAACAATAATGCTTTTTAAAACATCTACCATTTAGTGAGCACTTTAGGTGTGTTATGTCATTTAATATTCAAAATAGCCCTATTGAACTATTTTTTTTTTAGTTTTTTTTTTTAAGATTTTTTTTTTTTAATTTATTTGACACAGAGAGAGAGAGAGAGAGAGGTCACAAGTAGGCAGAGAGGCAGGCAGAGAGAGGGGAAGCAGGCTCCCTGCTGAGCAGAGAGCCCGATTCGGGGCTCGATCCCAGGACTCTGGGATCATGACCCGAGCTGAAGGCAGAGGCCCCAACCCACTGAGCCACCCAGGTGCCCCAGCCCTATTGAACTATTATCACATTCTACCAGTGAGCAAACTGAAGATCAATGAGGTTAGTTAATAGGCTAAACGTGTGTTGCTCTTTAGTAGAACATAATGATGACTGAGCCAAGATGTGAATGTCTAAATCTCAGACCCTTTGCCCAGTGAAACACTGCCTTCCCAGAGATGGACCATGGAGGAGCAGTCTCACTCCACCACATACATTTGGGGAGCTGGATTAGATAAGGGGATAGTGAAGTGCCTCCTGTCAAATGTGGAAAGGACAGGATCATCTTCAATTTCAGACAGAGCCCTTCTTCCTTGAAAGGTATAGTCTATTGATCTCAAATAATGAAGTTTTCTGTGTGTGCTTAATCTAAGGTATTACCATGGACCAAAATTCTTTTTTGAGTTCTCATTGATTCACTCTGTGCTCTGTCTTGGGAATATGAGTATGACATATATAAATAGGAGTCCTCTTGGAGCCCAATCTGCTGGCAAACAAAGATAAGAGACAGCCACAATTCAGCATGATACATGGCAGGGTAAAATTTGTTGTGGTAGCCAGGATGGACATGCTTAACACTGTGACATAGGTCCGGGAAGGTTTCATGAAGACAATTCAGTAGGATTTTAAGGATGAGCAGGAATTTACTAGAGGTCTATCTGTACATATAAGGAGAGGTCAATTCAGAGGAGAGAGGGAAGGAGAAGAGGCTGTGAGAACATGCACAAAGAGGTGAAGCCTACCTTACTTCCATGTTACACAACACTTTGAGTCTGACATAGCAGGGGGTTATGACAGATACCTAGTTGTCTATCCAGTAGTTTTCCTTTCTTGCTAATGGAACCCCATTGTTGTTTGTGATAACAAAATGGCCTCATTCTATCATGGCTGATAGAAACCAGTCACGCTAATCCTCTTCCTCTTAGACAGACACCAATTTTCCCAGTCCTGGGCCGTAATAAGTAGTGGGATAAGTTTCTTCTTTCCTGACGGAAGGTTCTGAAGTAAGTGGCACCACAAACAAAAACAGACAAGCCAACATGCTAAGAGTGAGGAATGGAAATGAGCAAAATGACCTGTATCCCTCATGCATCACAGAGAAGTTGTAACTTCAAAATCAATCCACGTAGGACTTCTCGTCAGGCAATAAAATAATAAGCCATCATAATTTGCTTCGTTGTAAGTAGCAGTCAAAAACATTTCTATGATACAGAACATTTCCAACTAAAAAAAGACAAGCAACATTTTTGCCTCAGTCCTCAAAAGCTTTCCTTAATTTGGTGCATGAACTTCACCTCTGATTGGCCACTATGGAGAAAGGCTGAGCTCTGTGGGTGTCCTTCTTAATATCCATTCATTTCCAACTCCTTTGGCCCTGAGAAGTTGTTACAAGAAGATCATGACCATTCTGCATTGGCATATTCATGGTAATGGAGCACCCATGGCAGCCGTCATATAGTATGAAGTCCATGGGGCCATGGCAGACAGCAAACAGCAATGGTGGAGATGACCCATGATCCTGGCACCATGCACATGCCAGGTTGCAATTACCAGAAAGATTTCAGCTTTTGCTCCTGGCAGAGAACCTTGTTTATCTTTGTCATTGGCACCATTGCTTCCGCTGCTAGGCCAAAAGCTTATTAGCCACTGGAAGTTGGCAGAGGAACACAGACCAGAGCAACTGACTGTGACATGAAGAACTGATATTCTTTCAGACTTAACCGTGTCTCCACTGCTGCTTCCCATTGGCTAAACTTACGATGACTCACCTCTAACTAGGCTATATTTAGTCATCTGTGTCAAATCCAACTCCAGCCCAAAAGTCAGAGATAATTTAATACTAGACTTGGATGGATTCTGTATGTTTTTTACTGCATGTTCAATGTAAGAAAAACCCACAAGATAAACAGCCCCAGATGATTTTTCCTCCTGAGTTGAAGCTGCCTAGATTTTATGCAACAGTGAAAGCTCTGAGCAATGATGGTCTTGTGAAAATGTACATGCTCTTTTCCTGTGAGCACCAGAGACTTGGTTATGTACGATCTCCGTTAGGAAATTGTAAGCTCGCCAAAGACAGAAGCAAGCCTTTTATCTCAGCACTTCCCATAATTCAGTGCGCCCTTCTCATTACTTCCACCTGTGCTGACCCTTTTCCTCCCTCTTCTCTATCGCCTCCCTCATCCCCACCTTCTGGACCTTTTCTCCGCTTGAAGTTTCCATGTTCTTATATAGGAAGCTTAATTTAGCTTATCCAGGTTTCTCCAACTCTGCCCCTCCACCTGTTGCTCTCCAGTACAACAGAGGGGGTGAGCCAAGCAGTGCAAACAGGGTTTCTCTTCAAAGGCTGAGGGAAGGGAAAGGCTGTAAATGTTTTTATCCCTGTAACTCCCATAATCATCCTACCGACAGACTTCTTCTCCCACATAAAAACCCTCTACATCTCTCTTTGCCTACCCAATAAGCCACATCCTCTTCATGGGACATTCAATGTCCTCTGTGACCAACACCCACCTTCCTTAAAAGTGAGGTTACCTAATATTGGCACTATTGACATTTTGGACGGGACAGGTTTCGTTGTGGGAGCCATCCTCTGCATTGCAGCAACCCTGCCTTCTACCCATTGGATGCCAGTAGCACACCCCCACACAGCTGGGGCAACCAAAGCTAACTCCAGGTGTTGCTAACTCCCCCTGAATGGAAACAATCTCCCTGGGCTGAGAAATACTGCTTTAAAGTCTTCTTTTTTTTTTTTTCAATTTTTTTTTTAAAGGATTTTATTTATTTATTTGTCAGAGAGAGAGAGGGAGAGAGAGCAAGCGAGCACAGGCAGAGGCAGAGGGAGAAGCAGGCTCCCCGCCAAGCAAGGAGCCCGATGTGGGACTCGATCCCAGGACGCTGGGATCATGACCTGAGCCAAAGGTAGCTGCTTAACCAACTGAGCCACCCAGGCGTCCCTGCTTTAAAGTCTTCTGACCTACTACTTGCCACACTTTGGCTCTCTCCATAACCAACACACTCTGAATGATCTCATCTTCACGTCTTGGCTTGCTTTGTCTTTTTGGTTTTGGAGTGCCCTTCCTTTCATCACCCAACTCCATCGAACTAAAATCCTATCCATTCTTTAAGACCAAAGTCATCACTCCATGAACTATTACTTCATTCCCTCTTACCAGAAACATCAAGTGTTTTTCCTTTGAGTTTTCCGTAATATTTTGTCGGTCCCTCTCAGCACTTAATTCTTTATTTCCTTTTGAGTCCTTGAATCTGGTAGCTATCTTGTATGTGCTCAACAAATGAATGTTTGTCAAATGGATGTGCGGATGCATCTTTTGTGGTGGAAAACTAGAACATGGGAGTAGGAGATAACGTTCTCCCTCCTCAGTGAAGGAGGCCACGTGAGACTCATACTCATGCTTTTTGAATCCTCCTTACTGAGTTAGTGGTGATAGGGTAGCACAGACCTGAGGATTCAGGAGCTTCTGCTCTCCTCAAAAAATATCAAGAAGTCAACAAGCTGATCTTGATTATTCCCTCCCTCCAACACATATGATGGGTGCCCTAAAGCATTCTCACTGTTGTTAAGCGGCTAGAAAAACCTAGGCCACTCCCCTCCTGCAGTGGATCCCTGGAAATGCGAAGGTCCCAGCCTTGGGTGACCACCCCCAGCTCTCACAACCATTAGCACTCACATTTGGGAAGCCTTTTCTGACACAGTAAGCCATATCAACAACAGTTTAAAAAAAATTAAGTTTTTCCTGTACAGGCTCAGGCTTTCCTTCTAAAAGTTATTTCTCACCTCCAGAGACAAGGCAACTAGAAACTCAGTAAATTCCAGTACAGCCTTCCAGTTGTCATGGCGATAGACCCAATGTGGTTTTGGAAACTGTCCTTACAACCCACTAACCATCACAAAAGTTCTTCACAGAATAGTTTGACCTTAACGGGGGAAATTCATTTCTAGTATCTCTATACTGCCACCTCGAGTTCACTGGGAATAGTGTGTTTCTTGTTACTGAACAGACAGCTAGCTGTGTGAACTGCATGTTCTCTGTGCCTACACAGAGAACTACAGTAGGCTCAAGTTAACAGACTTTGTCTTTATTACTGGATTTTGTCCCTCAAGCTAGGCAGGCCCATCAATGGAAACGTCTGATGTCTGAGTGCTCGATGGCACAGCCTAAACATATCATGTTTCTTTCTTTAAAAGAGATAGAAGTAAAAGCTCAGAATGAAATGGCATTAAATAAAAAATAAAAAAAAGAAAAATCCCTTTCAGATTCCTTACTCCCATGAGACTGACTAGGATTCAAACTTTTAAAAGCAAAAATAAGAATAGTGATCAAGGAACGTGTGTGTTTGTGTGTGTGTGTGTGTGTGTGTGTGTGTGTGTAATACATAGAGAAAATATGATATTGCTTAATTTCCCCTGACTGTCTAAATTATTGTTGTTGTTGTTGTTGTAAGAGATGGAGAGAGAGTGGGGGAGGGGCAGTGAAAGAGAGAGAATCTTAAGCAGCCTCCGCGCCCAGTGCATAGCCCAATGCAGAGCTCTGTCTCACAACCCAGACATAACCTGAGCTGAAATCAGCAGCCGGACCCTTAACTGACTGAGCCATGTAGACGCCGCCCTCTGACCATCCAGATAGTTTAATATCACTGAAGTTAATACTTTCTCATTTTATATAATGAGATTTTTAAAACCTGAATAACATCCTTAGTCAGGAAGTCTATTTAACATTATTTCACTGTTTGTAACTCTGGAATAAACTTTCTCCTGGGCTTGTACCTGGTGGCTGGTTGGAAAATCTAGAGGATCTCCTCACCCCCACGCCTGCCTTTTTTTTTTTTTTTTTGGAGTGGGAGTGTTTTTCTTAATGTTCGTCACATTAATGTTTAAAATCAGTTAAGTTCATCGGGGAAGGTAATGTACAAGACAGACTTCCTCATTCCAGTTAGGTGATTTATTGCCCTCTAGTGGTGTGAGATACTAAATTTTGAGGTAAAGCGAAGGCAGAATAAATTTGAATTCATTCACTCAATTATTCATTGCGTAGCTACTCTATGCCATGCATAGTTCTAATCTCTGTGGTTATAGCAGCAGAGAAGATAAGCCAGAATACTGACTTCAAAGAGCAAATGTTTTAATGGGAGAGATAGAAAACTAAAGTTTAAATATGAGTGTATACTTTAGATTGGAGTGTCTAGAATGGCCTCTCTAAGAAGGTGATATTTGCTCCTAGATCTGGATACCAAGAAAAGCAGGCACAGGAAGATCAGGAGACAGAGCATTTTGGGCAAAGGGAACAGCTAGAATAAAAATCTTAAGACAGAAATAGACTTGGGGTGTTCAAGGAGCAGAAAGATTCAGATTGACCAGAGCATGGGAGATGCAGAGGATGGTATAAGATGAAGGTGGAAAGTTAGGTAATGGCCGGATCATGCAGGGCCTTGAAAAACTAAAGAAAAGCAAGTTGAAGGACATGAAGCAGAGAAATAACATAATTGGATTCACATTCTTTAAAAGCTTGCTGCAGTTGCTATGTGGAGAATAATAAATTGTATATGAACAAAGGAGGAAGCTCGTGAGCTCCATGAGGAGGCTTCTCTAGGCTTTCTCCATCAGAAATGGTGGTGGCTCCCTCTGGGGTCACAGTGGTGGGAAAGGAGAGCACTGGTGGGTCTGGATGTGTTTTGAAGGTAGCATCGGCAGGATTTGTTGAATGGCTTGGATGTAGGTGTGAGGGTAAGTGAGGGCTTGAGAATGACACCTCAGTTTTTAATTGAGTAACTGAGTGGAAGGAAATGGTATGGACCAAGATGAGGAAGTTTGCCTATGGATTAGTTCTGGGAAGCACATCTGGTCATGGCCTTCATGACTTGGATGCAAAATGCTGTACAAAGTTTTAAGGAGTGTGTTATACAACGAAGCCATGACAATACTGACATACTTTTAAGTTTCAAGAGGTACAGGAGAGCTATAGAGTTTATCAACAGAAATTAGGAAGCACAGCTTCCTGATTGCAGTGTGAGGCAACCCAAACAAGTAGTGAAAGAGAATTTAGCACCATGGGGATAAGAGCCAAGGGCTTTGAAAGCTACTATGGGAATCTTCTCTCCCAGTTCCTTTTCTGTGATTTGGGGATTGCCATTATGTATCATGAAAGAGTGTCATGAGAATCACAGGATTATTAGAGGTGAAAAAACCTGGAGGAAAACTACTTTCTCCAACTTCCTTGTTTTACAAATAAATGTGTTAATGGGGCACCTGGGTGGTTCAGTTGGTTAAGCGTCTCCCTTGGGCTCAGGTCATGATCTCAGGGTCCTGGGATTGAGCACCGAGTTGGGCTCCTTGCTCAGTAGAGAGTCTGCTTCTCCTGCTAACTCTCCCTCGGTGCTCTCTCTCTCTCAAAAAAATAAATAGAATCTTTAAAACAAAAACAAAAACAAAAACAAAAAACAAAGGTGTTGAAGCCCAGAGCCAAGTGGTCAGAAGGCCCACGAGCATTTGTGGCTCTCCTGCAGTACACCAGATACCAAAGGAAGAACTTTGTGTACTTTTCCTCATCAGTTCTTTGAACAGTCCTACAAAGTATGTCTTAATTCCCATTCTCTGGCTAAAAAAACTGAGGCCTTGAGAAGCCAAAGGTCTTATAAATAGCTACTAGCATCAATGGAACTAGAACTTTGAAGTTCCAATGCTTTGGAATCCATGCAATGCTCTTCTAAAGATTTTTGAAAATGTGAAGAGAAAAATGAAATTAATTTGGATAACTCCTCTTAAAGTTTAAAATTCTGTTCTTCCACTCACACGTATGGGGGAAAGCCAGATTGCAAGATTTCTGTAAAGTAGCCAAGTGAGTTCTTCTGGCTCTGCTGGAACCAGACTTGGTGATGATGATGGTGATGTTGATCAAGTAGCTGCCATTTTCTAAGTGCTTTCTAAGTTTCAGTGTTTCAGTCTCTTGCTTGATCCTCACAATCCTGTTATCTGTATTTTATTTTATTGTTTATTTGAGAGAGAGAGAGCATGAGTGGGAGGGGCAGAAGGAGAGAGAGAGAGAATCTCAAGCAGACTCCTCTCCACCTGGAGCCCCACGTGAGGCTCCATCTCATGACCCTGAGATCATGACTTGAACCAAAATCAAGAGTCAGATGTTCAACTGATTGAGCCATGCACATGCCCCTTTTATCTTTATTTTAGAAATGAAACTAAGGTGTAGAGAGGTTAAATCATTTGCCCGAAGTCACTTCACTATTGTACTCGATGCAGAAGCTTGGATGTGGGGAGAGGGAAGATATGTCTTCCTTCTAAGAAGTTTTAATAACTTCTCTTCCCTTGAGTCCAAGTACAATGGCCCATACAACCCTGTCCTCCCTGGGGATACAGGGACCACCGCAGGGGTAATCTTTACATCACACACCACATAGAACTAATCTAACATTGTATTATGACCCACAGGACAAAGGGGAAAGAAAAGCAAATGTGAGCCACAGAGGGTCTGCCCATATAACTGGGAGTTCTAAAGACCCTTTCTGAATTGGCCAAAAGGCCCTTGTGGTAGATAGTGGGTGTCTCTACAGGCTTAGAGAGAAGCCCCCCTGGGCTGTCCTGACAAGCCAGTTATGCCCAATTCCATGAGGTAGAGGCTATAAGGCTGAGAACAGAAAGCAGGAGAGGGTGTAGGACTTTTCCAAGTAGAAGTCTCTGCACATTGTAAAGTAGATCCTATGGCTAACCGAAGGGGCTCTTCATATGATTCGGAGATACCTGAGTGACCATCACTGGCTGTGGTCTGTAGTTTGAGGGAAACTAGACATGAGCTGTGAGAGACTGGAAGCCAGGTTCATGCCTAAGCATGTCATAGCATGCTGTGCTCTGTAGTTACGCATATGCTGCTTGTTACTGAGATTGTTACACTACATCAGACCCAGAGAAGGGGTTGCTGGCCCATTGCAGAATTGTTAGTGTGCAGGATTCTCCAGGCAGGAAACTGAAGGAGGACATTTCATCCTCCCAGGGTGCTCAGTCACAAGGATATTTTGAGCCCAACTCCATACTCCCCTTTGTGAGGATTTGGGGACCTGAAAACTGGTACCTCCACTGGCCCTAGATATGTCCATTGTTTATCTTGACTGCAACACTATTTGATTTATTCAAATGATACCTGAGTCCGGTTTTTTCATCATTCCAAATTTGGTATTGACATTTGTTCATGGAGACACCTTGCCAATCGGAGGCAGAGGCAGGAGTAATGACATTGCTCCAGACCCAGTAGAGAGGAAGGGACCAAGATGGTATCCATGTTGGGTGGATGGCAGCTTGAGATACCTAAAGACACAGAATGTGTAACAGGAAGAAATCTGTGTGCAGGATGGCCTTTATCCCTCTGGATCTGGTTCACTAACTTAAAATAGTGCAAAGCTTAAAGGAGTATAAAACTAGACAGACCTTGACTGTTGTTTGCTGCTCTGGTGAAGATCACTGAGCCAACAGAGGGAGCTAAAGCAGCACAAATGGGACTTGTGGACACAGACTCATGGCCAAGAAATCCCCAAGTGTGTGGAGAAGGGTTTAAAGTTACCCTATTTTTTGGAATTTGGGGATGCCACAAAGAAGAGGCGAAAGTCAATAAAAATAATACTGCTAACAAGATTCTGTTGATAAGTGGTGATTACTTCAATGTCTATCTGTTTGATTAAAATGAATATCATGGAGAAGAAGCTACTTAGCTTTCATCCAGGTGACTCCGGTACAGAAAATGTGTTTTTTTCCCCCTGTTTTAATTGGCCGTGCTAACTAGGAATCTCTGGATTTGCCAAAACTGAGTGGTGTGGTACATTTTAAATAGTGCAGGCTTTCAAGAAACAATAGGACATAGCACTTTTAATTTAAAAAACTGCAAATGTAGAGGCGTTAGTGGACACTAACTTCATGCATTTGTTCAATTTGGCCATGAAAACAGTAAGCGGGACATATGACTGCAAGATGAGCTCCATCATTGTAGTAAAGAAAGTTCAGCAAGCTGGAGAAGAACAGAATGCAATGATTAAACTTTGTATTGCCTCCATGATGCCTTCTTTTCTACCCTAAGATAGAGGACAAGGAGGAACCATTTGCTTTTACGTGGAACAGAACACAATATACTTTTACTGGGCTGTCTTAGGACTATATTTATTCTATTTTTGCTAATAATTAAATAAGAAGAAATCTGCTCAAGGTAACCACAATCTTTTTTTTTTAGTAATAAATTCTTCTTTTGAAATAATTTAAGATTAACCATACTTTTAAAATGGGTGATAATTAAGAACATTCTTATTTGTAGAAGGAGATAGAAAATACAACACCATCTTTTTGGCTGATGAATATACCTAAATATAGGGACTTATAAAAATCCTAAGCATATTAAGCATATCCTTACCTAGAAAAATAAGCTGAGAGCATTTCTAATTTCATCCTGAGATGGGAACAAATGGGCTGACAGAGTTATTTGGATACTGAAGAAGTCATCTCATACCTAGGCGTATTTTGGGGATCTCTTTGCCAAATTTCACATTGGAATACTGCTTTTAAGTGAGGAGAAAAGTAGCAAATGCCACTACTGGGTCCTTATGAGCTTATGAGCTTACGGATTTTATCATACTGATAGTTTCCGTAACAGAGACCTATTGAGATTCAAGACTCTAACAAATCTAGAGGAGCATTAGCCATGGGACTGTAGAAATTGATGATTCCTAAAGCAGCTGCCTAGTATTCCCCTTTTGGAAGACCATTAAGGGTCTGCTATTGATCACTGGTTCAGATGGCATCTCCTATAGAAGGACATTAAAAATAATTCTAAGATTAGAAATTCAAAACTGTCTTGGGTAACATTTGAAAGATATATAGACGTAAAAGGGGAGGCTCAAAAAATATTACTGATTAGATAGAAACGGTATAGTAAGGAATATACCAAAGGAAGTGAATTGATAGTGGTCCATAAGATCCCTAACTAGTGGTTACAACCTGGAGCCCCAGCTGTCCTCACCATATTGTTAGGTATTATTAAGTATTAGGGATTTGTGAGTACATGAGGATATGAATTCAAAAGAACATGACTATGGCCCAGTTTAGTTCACTGAGCACTTTAGTTCACTAAAGTGAACTCAGAAGGGTTATGGAAGGCTGTGACCAACTACTCAGCCACCATAAAGACTCTGATGGAAGACAGGTGAAAGTCCTGTTTGATGGACTAAGTAGAAAGTATTTTGGTTGACTTTCCCACAACTCTCAACACAAGAAGTCTCATATTACTCTGTATTTTTATGTAAACTCTTAGCTAGTAGCAACGACCTTCTATTAGCTCTTGGGCTAGAATTTGTTTTGTCTGGCAAGCATTAAAGTCCCATAACTCAAGGACAAGATTTACTTGAGCAAAGTACTGTAACTCAAGGACAAGAAAAAGCTATGGGCTTTCAGATCTCAGATATGGCTTGCTCATGTTGATGTCTATGTGTTACATACGGATGAGAAAGGTGGTAATGATTGGAACATTAAGAAAGATCTATTAATGAGGGTTTTAAAGGTAGTAACCGGGGGGTCCACAAGATGAGCAGACCCTGAGAGACCATGAACTATGAAACATTGCATTCTACCATGATGTATCCCTCTGACATCATCTCAAACTGTTTCTGTCTTCCAGGGTGGCTCAGACAGCCTACAGCAAAAGACAAATCCACCTTTGTTCAGAAGACAGAGACCAAAGGGATGTGGGCCACTATCTACCATTGAATTGACTATAATGAACCTTTACCTACAGCACCAGCTAGTTTTAAATTATACTGCTTGGTATTTACACGTTCCTGCTAGTTTAAAACTTCATCTACCCTCAGCATAGTCCACAGTTAATGGGCTGGAAATACAAACTTCCATTAATCCTGACCCTCAACTGAAGTATTAGCAGAAAAAAGAACACATTCTATAAATGGGGAGGGCAGGAGTGGCTGGAAATATAAGACAAAGGAATTTTGCTTCAGGGAGTCTGCTTCAGACCCTCTCTGCCCCTCCCCCGTGCTCGCTCTCTCAAATAAATAAATGAATCTTTTTAAAAAATTAAATCAATGAAATATAATTAGTAAACTTACAAGAAAGAAGAAAGATTATAATAGATGAACTCTACTACTTCTCCTTGGTTGTAAAAATAAATCCTACACTAACTGTGAATCTGATGATCAGGCTAGAACAGACAAAATAGTCACAGAATTCTAGGCCTTGCTTCCAAAACTGTACACCAAAAAAAAAAAAACAATCTTAATTTGGAGAGGGGATGTTGTTTTCTCTGGGCCAAGAACATTAATCACCAAAATGCTTGGCAGGCACAGGACTGGTGTCTGCCCACTGGCACTGTTTGGCCTTGGTATATCATTTGATGATAGCCCTAAAACAAAATCAAGGAAGATCCTTATTAAAATTATAATAATACTAATTTTTAAATATCATAAGAACACTGGCTGCCTTGGGAAGTTTGTGGTCTGCTTCATTGCTTTTCCATTTTTTTCCGATGTGAAAGGCCATGTGTGGTTATGCTTCCTCTGTTCTTAGATGTAGTTGGGAATAGTGTCAATGTCACATACCAGACTCTTCCGTCCTCTTTTTCCCCTCTGTCAGTAGCATCAGTTTCAAGCTAGGGCATCAGGATTTCTATTCCCAAGGAATGAGAAGAGACATGTAAACTTCAGTAGCCCGGGCCATACCAGCCAGTGGAGGACGGCAAATAAGAACTTCAATGTTCTCATGATTCACTCGGAGACCTTCTTGAAATGCAGATTTTGATTCAGTAGTTCTGGAGTGTGGCATGATTTTGCATTTCTTCCAAGCCTATCCGATGATCCTGGGGCTGATGCCACTGGTCCACAGTTGATTTTTTTTTTTTTTTAAGATTTTGTTTATTTATCTGATAGAGGCACAGCAAGAGAGGGAACACAAACAGGGGGAATGGGAGAGAGAGAAGGAGGCTTCCGACTGAGCCCGATGTGGGGCTCGATCCCAGGACCCCAGGATCATGACCTGAGCCGAAGGCAGATGCTTAGCAGCTGAGCCACCCAGGTGTCCCCCACAGTTGATATTTTTGAACAACAGGATGAGAACCCATCCTGAGAAGAAGACGAATGGCAGGTGAGGCTCTCTGGGGGAAGCAGATGACATCAGTGAACTGTGTAGCCCTTCACTCCGTGCCTCTGATGGAAGTGGGCGTGGGCAGAGGTCATCTGGGCCTGCGTTTCAACAAGGTCTCCGAGTGACTCATGAGACCATCAAAGTTTGAAGAACCACTGGGCTAATTGATGACTGAGAGTGACAGTGCCTCTGTTTGCCCTCCTCTCCATGGCTCAAACAGCACAGGCGTGTGCAAGCATGCAGACACACACATGATTCAGGTTTAAATTATTGAGAAGACACAGGTCAGAATTGTAGATTCTTGGTATTTAATTGCTGGAGGCAGTGGCAGCCAGGTTTTTTATAAGCTCATTTTGTACAGCTTTAAGAGTTCTCAGGTATAGTTGGTATGTGGCATGTGGTTATGGATCTATGTGTTGGCATTAGATTGGGACTACCATTCAGCATTACTTTTTCCTGCCTGTTCTGTGGTCATGCCTTAATAGTCATTAAACCAATGTTGTAAAGACAATTGAAAATAACCAGCGCTTGGTGTTGTTTACATGAGGATGGTTTATTGGCACCACAGTTCAGACATTCTTTAATTCAGGTAGTCATTGACTAGCACGGATTACTTAATAGGTTTTTCTAGAACTATATTTCTACTAATATAAGTTATATTGCCTCCTGCCGTACAAAGACCAAAGTTCTCATCCAGTCACCCCGGTTGTATTTATCCAATGCTTTAAAAAATAGTCTAGGGATGCCTGGGTGGCTCAGTTGGTTAAGCGGCTGCCTTCGGCTCAGGTCATGATCCCAGCATCCTGGGATCGAGTCCCACATCGGGCTCCTTGCTCGGCGGGGTGCCTGCTTCTCCCTCTGCCTCTGCCTGCCACTCTGTCTGCCTGTGCTCACTCTCTCTCTCTGACACATAAATAAATAAAATCTTAAAAAAAATAGTTTATATAAGCTAGTTATAAAATAGGTAAAATAAAGTGTAAAATGTCATCCCAGCCTGCCCTCAAAAGCAGGCAGTCCATTATAGGGCTGTCCCCTGAGGCAGAGCCTGAAAGGATGGCATACATAGGTATGTGAGTGATACGTAGACGCATCTTATTTTTGTTTAGTAATAATTGCGCATCACGGACACAATGGACAAGAGATCATCTACCTCATGATGTGTTTGTAATATTGATAAGAGCTCCCGAAATCCAATATAAAGTTGCCTAAACTGATAAAAATAATTTAAAAATTTAATGTAAACAAAATCATTTAAAAATCTTTCAGACATGACAAAAATTCTATAAACAATTCATATCTCTGTTTAGCTTGTTTTAATTTGTGTTCCATGAATAAACTCTATCCCCCAATCCATCAAAGTCTCCTTCAGCTTACACTGGAGTTCTCAGTCTTGGCTGAATATTAAAATCACCTGGGAGCTTTAAAAATTCATTCGTTAAGCCCAGGCCAAACCCAAAAGATCATATCAGGATCTGTCTCTAGAGGTGGGACCTCAACCTCAGTATTTTCACCCTCATTCGGATGTAGTGAGAGGTTTTGTTGGTCAACAGGTGTAATCTATTAACTAAGGGAGACAGATGTTCATTCAGGATAAAAGGACACCAGATGTTTACCAGGCATTCCATTCCAAGAGCCATTACTTCCCATCTGAAACACATTTGCTTCATCAGTTTGTTCATGTCTCTTTCACCAAAGTCACCAGGAGGATTTAGTCCTCTTCTGAAAAGTTAAACCTGAGAGAAATGAATAGTTCCTTGTCTTCTGCAGAGACCTCCCATTCGGCTCATTGAACTACACCAAGGTTTTTTAAATAACCAGGTGATATCTTCAGCAGGTGCTTTGTGGCCATCAGTCTTCCCAAATGACCAGCCTGATCCCGCCAGTTCTCCCATTTGCCCTTGAGCTCAGAGGCTTTGTTCCTAATCTGTCAGCACAGGAAATTGCTGGCAGGTATCTTATTTCAGGCAAGGGGCAGGAAAAACAAAGCAGTCGGAAACGCTCCGGGGGTTTGGAGAATGTGTTCAGCTGGGTCGGGGAAAATTGTCCCCAAAGCCGAGCTGTTCCGTCTCTGGTGAACCAGGCCACCCATTTTAAGGACCACAGACAGCATGCAGGTTCGGAATGTCTCCGTGCAAAAATGGAAATGAGCAATGACTCTAGTAAAATTAGTGGAAAGCACATGGGATGTAGCTTCAAAAACAGTGTCGTTCCAATTTCTGTTCCTCGACTTCATAGTTTTCTCAGTTGCACAGCCGTCTACACTTCAAAACATTGTTTTTCTTGATATCCCTGTTCAGAACTAACTGTTTAAAATTAGACGTTTAAAGTTGGGTGTTATTAAATGTTATTAAATCACCAGGAGCTGAACTGTAGTGAAGAGTAAAGAAAGGTGAGGATTTAGCTAATCAAGGTCGTCTTTAATTCAGTAGACATCTGTTGACGCTCGACCATGTACAAGGCATGTCTGTGAAAGGAAGTGATCCACCCCCGTCCCTCGCCCACTGTCGCTTCCCCGTCAGGCTCCCGGGGCTAACGTCAAGCTGACGAACAAAGCTCTTCACGTCATGGTTTTTGTTTTCCTGGATTATCCAAAAACTTGGCTTCCCTGAAACCAGTTCCGCTACAGATGTCCTTCAGAGACTCCAAGGAATATCTGTTCCTTTAACTAGTCTACCTCATGCTCAAATATCTATGCACGATGTCCTTCTTGACTTTTCGTTAGGGGACAATCCAAAATTTGTCATTTCTCTGCCTTTCTTTGCTGAAAGAGGTGAACTCTGCATTGATCCTTGGTTCCTAGTTTCTATTCTCCAGCTTCGAACATACAGAGGCTCCCTAGCTATTTCAAAGAAGACATATTTTCAAATTTGTAAAATTTCCAAAGGAATATAATCTTAGGCATGTATTTAAAAATGTGACGGCTTAGCTTTCTGAGAACCTGTCATAACGTTACTACAGTCTTCACACGAAATATATCAGAGCAAGTATTCCTTGACAACCTTCATTTGAGAAAAGAGCCCTTAATATAGTCCCTAACGCTTTCTTCAGTATTGTGGGAGCTCCCAAGTGTAAAATGCAATTCCTTCACAACCAGGGGTTTCTCTTTTTATTGGAGAGACAAAATATGAAGCACTTGAATTATATATGTCTACATATTATATAAAGTTTAAATGTAAATGATATTAAGTAATATATAAAATATATACTATTAAGTGTATAATATATAATGTTAATATACATAGTCAGTTTAAAGGGTTGAGATAGCAACAAAAGTTTTAATAGGCTTTCCAGGACAGAGAGAGAGAGAGAAAATGGGAGAGCAAGAAAGAGGGAAAAATGTTACACTGAATACACTGAGTTTGGGGTGAGTGTCCTCATGCATGGAAGAATTCACAGCAGAGAAGAAGCCTTCTTTAGCTCATCTGCTTTGAAGGGGAAGGATCTTTATAATAATGGTAATGTTAATAGAAATATAGCCAATATTTATTGAGTGTCTGTGCCCCACCAATTCTGATATAAACAGTTGTTTGTTTACCGTTCACGTGTATGTTCACATCACACACACACACACACACACACACTTTTGAAGCACTTACCGTGGTGAGGAATGTGGGATGTGGAGGGAGGAGGGGAGGTAGGAGATAGCTATGCAAACAAACACATAAATAAACAAAGCTGTAAGAGGCACTGGGTATGGTGTGATTTCCTCTTCACTGGCAGTGTTCTTGGATTTTTAGACAGAAAGAGAACACAGTGGGGCGACTTTTCATTGGTGCCTCAGAACTTGAAATACAGTGGGATGTGGTCTTCATCTCTGTGGTACTAACTTTGGTCAAAAGATGGCAGCAAAGCTCGGCCAGTTCTTCAGAAGTCCCTTCTCGACCGCCGGGGGAGAAGGGAATGGCTGTTCACGTCTTCTAAAGGTTCATGGGTAACCGGGAGAAAGATTGTCCTGGCGATTACACAGGGACTTCATTTTCTGATTGTGTATCACAATATTTATTAAGTATTAAAAATATCACAAGTTCAATACAAACCGAATTGCCATATTAAAATTACATTGATTCGTTCATTTGTTAATTTCCAAATGTAAATATCCATTAATTTCCCAAATGTTTGAGAACCTGGCAGGAGCCGGCTCTGTCCTGAGGGCTGATGATGCCTGTCAGCAAAAACAGACGCAGCCGTAGCTCTGCCTGAACACACACAGTGTGGGCGGAAATGAATTTACAGTTATTCACGGGAATGATTTCCACAGGACGAGAGTGGGGATTTTTGTCTGTCTCACTCCCTGGTGGGATCTCAAGTGGCTAGGACAGTGCCTGGCACAAAGTAGGGGTAAGGGTTTGTTGACTGAAGGAAGGAGTGTGATCACCAATCTGAGGGGCAATACCCGGAACATAATTCTTTGTGTCTAGCAGAGGAATATCGCCTGGGTTTGAGGACATGATACTGGAGATGAGGCCAGAAAGGTAAGTAGGCGGTAACCAGGCAGTTGCGCATGTGCACGTGGGTTAGGCGTGAGCTTGTTCCCAGGCGTAGAGAACACCAGGAGCAAAGGCCTTGTCATAGTGGAGGCTTGTGGGGGCAGAGAGGAGGAGGAAGGAGTGGAACGGGAAGCGTGGCTTCATGAAGGGAGCTAAGGGAACTAACAGCCAACGTGGCCACAGCATGGAGCGAGGCGTGGTGCAGTGATGCACGGCGGATCGAATGAGCAATGAGAAGAGCCTCTGGTGTAAAGCATGAGTATAAGAGGAGTAGGAGTAGACCTCGGGGGGACAGGTGGAGGCTACGTATTATAGATCCCGAGAGAGATGACAGAAGCTTAGACTGGAGAGGTGCTGATGGAGTGGAGGGAAGCCGTCAAAAGGCCACCAGGTACTCAGCAAGCAAAATCAGTAGGACTTGGAGGTGCATAGGTTCTAGAGGGTGATGGAGAGAGGGGTTCCAAGGCTGACTTCCAATTCCTGACTTGTGCACTGGGAGGTGTGGTAGATAGGAAGCCTTGCAGGAAATCCAGTTGTGGGGAGGAGAGAAGATCATGAGTTCTCTCTGGGGTGGGCTGGGAATTTGAGACATCCCAGTAGAAATATTAAATGCGTGGTTGGACTAATGGGTCAGACCTCAGAGAGGTCTGGGGTAGAAATGGATTTGGGAGTTATTGGCCTGTTTTGGACAATTGGCCTGACATTTGGAGAGGGCATGGTTGAACTCATTGAGGGAGAGAGAGCAGGAAAAGAAATGAGGCCCAAGACTAGCTTGGAGGAGTTCCCAAGGTTAGGGGCTTGACGGAGAAGGATGGGCTCGCACAGAAGGCAAAAGGAGTGGCCAGAGGCAACAGGAAGAAAACCAGGAAGGAGTGTTGTGAGCACAATGGACAGAGCTCTCCAGAAGCAGGGAGATGCTCCCTGTGTCCTGAGAAAGACAGGTCAGCATGTCCATCCTTCACCCCAGTCCTTTCCTTCAGTATGTTCATGCGCTCATTCATTCAGTCAGTCACTCACCCGTTTCCCCTGTGAGGCCCAACACGGGTATTCTTGGCTCCTGGTATATCCAGATCCTAGGATGTAGTCACTGTAGAGCCACGAGAACCATACGTCAAACAGCGGTAAGGAATAATGGCACAAGAGAAAGTACAGTTAATTAGTGAAAGAAATTTATTGAGGGATACAACGGGAAACATGACTGGAATAAGTGAGGGTCAGGAAACCTGAGATCCCGTCTGAGTTGCCCCCCTGGCTGCTGTGCCAGCTCCAGGATCTGTCGCACCGGGCTTGATTTCAGGGTTAGTACCCTTGCATTGCAGGGGGGAGGACAGCGGGTGGGTTGGTAGGTGGGGAAAGAGGAGGGAAAGGGGAAATAATACTCACTCTACATACCTTGTGGGATGTATATGCAGATCTTAAGAAATCAAGTGTCTAAATGAGCTCTGGAAAATAGATATCATCAGATATGTTTCTATATGCATTAGGATTTTTCATTAGTTTTATAAAATCGAACAATATAATTTCTAAATCTGTAATGTTTCCAGGCATTTATTCTCCCCAAAAGTTGTGGGGATACCTTTTATTCCTTTCTAGACTGCTGCCAGCACCGTGTTTTCTTCTAACTACAAGTAAATTTAAAAAACAAAACAAAACAAAACAAAGAAAACACCCCTAAAATCTATTATTGATACAAGGAAAAAGATAAATGCAGAATTTTAACAAGACAGATTCGGGACCACCCAAGCTAATGGGTTTCAGGCCAATGGTGAAAACAAACAGATTACCACTAAATCCTCAAATCTGCTTTAAAAGCTGAGGAGAAGGGAGAGGGCTCATCCAGACATTACCTGGAAACCCCCAACTCTGGGTGGTGGCTATTGGGTGACCTCTCTTCGAGAGGGCCATCTGGTGCCTGGCTTTTTAATCAGCCTTCTTTCGAGGGCTGGTTATAGTGCCAGTGGTGGTGGGGCAAAGCCTTTTCTTATTTCAAGCAAATTATCTCTAGAGCAACACCGCATCAGCCAAAGTAATCAGTGTCCTGGCACAAGCACCTGGCTCCAGCACCTTCTATCATAAACCCTTGTGTTTGAACTGCTCTGATAGGGCTCAAGCTTTCCTTTCCTAAATACACCACTGACTCCAGAGAGAGGGTGTCTCCTTCATTTCCTTAAATCCTGCTCTGACAGGCCTCGGAGTCCAGAGGCTGTTGTAACACAGGCAGAGCCTCAGCTCTGGGGCTTTTCGTGGAGGAGCCCCTTCTCAGGCCCTGTGTTTTGTCATCCCATAGTAATTTGGTATTCTTTTTCCTAAAGAGCCAGCTCCCCCCAAAACCGTTCTGCCCTTGTTCTGAACTAGCAAGAACATGATAGACTCTCCAATTCCCAAGACAGTAATGGGGTAGGGTTTGATGACTTCAATCCCCTTGCATGCCCCATTTCACTCTAGACTTTTAAGGTATATTTATATAACCTGGATTCTCAAATTCTCTAGGATTCTGGCTTCATTCTCTCTTAAGTAAGAAAAATGAATTGAGCCCCCTTTCAAATTCAAATAAATGTAGGGAATCCAGTGTGTGTCCCCATTTCTAAAGTTTCTTGGGAGCTGGGTAGGGAGGAGAGGGGTGACTTTTCTCTGTTACCTCTGAGGCTGAGTTCCTCCTGCTGGCCATCCCAGCTCTGGTGGCTACTGTCCTCTCTTCTCACTACTTCTCATATGTGAGCTCAGCTCCACTTCCTTCAGTGCCCAAAGCGTGCCTTACACAAGACCTTTGCTGAAGTTAACAGGTTTCTCCTGAAAGGCCGAGGGGACTGAGGGCAATTCTGGAATAGCAGGAAAACACTGTAAATCAAATACTGGACACAATTTTTCTTCAGGACTATTCTCTTTATGGAAGGTTCTGCCTTTGCAGTATTAGGATCTGTTCTCTTTTGGAATCTGACCCCTTTCCCCCTAAATTTCCCTAAGTCCCTCAGGGGCCACACGTTTCCTTCCTCTAGAGAAGCTACGAGAAAGCTGTTGTACTTGATGACACAGACCATTTTACTTCTCTTCATTTTTATCTTCCCCCTGGGTTCAGGCACAGGGAGCTCTGCCTTTCACAACCAAAAAGCCATGCAGTGATGCCTCTCATCATGGCCCTCCAAGACAGAAGGAGTATTGATCGTTCCCTGCCCCGCTTTAAATATAAAAAGTTGACTTTCCTTATATTTGAAGCCGAATTTTTATTAACAGGGCTCCAGTTTTTGAGAGCATACGGCATAGCTCATACGTTTTTGGGTTTGCATTTGTAACTCTTAGCAAACAGGCCCTTCACATTCTGGATAAAGTAGTAAAGTAATTCTGGACAGAAGGGTCTTTTCGCTTTGTTTTCCCTCCCCACACCCCACCCCCCTTCTGCTGCCCACACAACCATCGTTTCCTCTGATACTATACTTTGACTGTCTCAGTTCCATGCTTGGGCCAGAGCGCTGGCAATTTTAGAGCCACCTGGACTTTGGGCATCTTGAAAAGCCACGTTGGTGTTTCGTGGAAACTCACTTTTTGGTCTCTGATGTTTGCGGAAAACTGTGGCCTCTGACCTGCATTATCAGTTAACCTTTGGTTACTTGCCTTCTCTCTCTTGGAGAAGCAGATCGTTGTCAACATATAATTTTCACAAGGTCAAAAACATGACCACTACATGAAAGAAAATGAGCACACACTGAAGATTTTCTTATCTCATTAATGAAGGACCAAAACCATTTCAAAGGAAGAGAGAAGAATTAGATTTGTATTTGTCATCCCTGAAAGAAGCCACACTGGAATAAAATGACTGAATTACACACAAAATTGGTTCGTGTTATGCAGGGCAATAAAACGGAGCCCTTTGGGTTGTTATTTCTATTTACCAAGCGGAAATAATTTCTTTGTGGGCAAAATCCATTTGTATTGCTATCGCACAAGTATCATTTGCATTGCTTTTCATTTCCTACAAGTTAATACACACAAATTAGTAGTAAGTAACAGGTCCAACGAAGGTACACAGCGCACCTCTAGAGAATTAGGTGATCTTAGGTGGGCCCATCCGACGTGGTCCAATGCGGCTTGAGGTAGGCAGTCATCCTTGTTCCTATTTCCAAGTTTTGCGCATGTTTTGTCCTTACCACTGGAAAACAACTGTATTTCCCTCTCACCTTCTCTAGGTAGATTAATCATTTAAAAATTCTTTGCTCAACAACAGTTTCGATGATAAAGCCCATTCTTTTAGAGAACAGTATACCTCACACGGTTCTGAGTTCTAAGCCCTCCCTAAATCACGCCCTCCCCCTCCCTCCTCCCCCCGAAATGCTCTTCTATTTAGAATACTCTATGAATGGCTCAGGTGCTTTTACCTTATCCCCTAAAACAAGTTACTTATATACATGCAGAAAATCGAAGAGCGCCCGCCACGGTTTCTGCCCCAGGATGCCTAGCATGCCTGGAAACTGCGCTGAAGGGATCATAATTAAATTTTCATTCAAGACATAAAGACATGGTAAATTATTTGCTCTCCATTAACTTTGACCTATTAAACTCAAGTTGGAAAATCTTAAGAAGAATTGAGAACAACAGTTTCTTCCAGGTTATGGGCATGATTTTAAAATACATCACAGGGAGAAAAGTGTAAAATGTACCTATCTTCTGAATCCTTATCTTTGCACAGTCAGTGGCTCACCAGGGAGCAAAAGCACAGTCCTGGAAGGGAGAGTGACTTCTGTGGTTGCACCTTTGAGTTGTGCTAGGGTGTAGTGACTGCGGGTTCTTCCCAGACCACCTGCGGAGATGGCTATGACAGGGGGTGCTTCCAGAGGCTATGAAAGGGGTGCTTCCAGAAGTGTCTACTTGCTAGCTCTGCAGGAAGAAGCCTATTCCGAGCTAAGGTAACACATGCAAGAGATGGCTGGGCTTTGGAAACATTTATGTAACAAATAGCTTAAATGTCCATCTGCCGCCTCCCAGCCTCTGTGCTGGAGTTCCAAATTCCAGCTCTAATCCCACAGAATTCCCCACCACTCTCCTTTGGCTGAGCTATTGCGAAAATTCTTTCTGCAGCTGCTGGGGAGGCTGGCTGCTATCAGGTCAGAGTAGCACTGACCAAGTTGAGCTACAGCACATCCAAAATTTAGTATCTGCAGTCTCTGAGGGTCGGTAGAGAAAGAACACTTTGAAATCTACTGATCATCCCTAAACCTAAATGTTGATTAGGCTGTAATAAACCCCATGTTGCCAGAGGACCATACATTAGGCCAATAATCAGCAGAATTTATCAAGTTAAATTTATTCTCCCTTTATTTCCCTAGCTTATTCTTGTTGGGAAACAATATGAAAAAATCGGCCAAAGATTGATGGAGAAATAAGTTATCTCTGAGTTTCACAAAATCACACGTTTATTTATGTAATTTGGGCTGCACTGGCATCATACAGGAAACACTGCTTATCTTTTTTACATTTTTTAAAATTGGGGCAAAATATACATTATCTGAAAGTTACCATCTTAACCATTTTTAGGCATAGAATTCAGTGGCATTAAGTACATTCACAATGATGTGTAACAATCACTACTCTCCATTTCTATAACATTTTCATCATCCAAAACAGAAACTGTACCCATTAAACAGAAACTCCTCATTCCTCCCTCCTCTAGCCCCTGACAACCACCATCCTCCCCTTTTTGTCTCCATGACTCTACTATTCTGGGTCCCTCATAAAAAAGGAATAACACAATAGTTGTCCTTTTGTATCTGGCATATTTCACTTAGCATAACGTGTTCAAGTTTCGACACTGCTTCGTTTTTATACAAAGTTACTTTCAATCCTTGGTTTGTCTCCTATAGAGAGAATGACTTATTAGTATCTTGTAATATGGTTTAATATATCTCAAACTCAAAATCCCCAGTTTTGCCTTACAAAACAGCTGACAGTTGGGGACCAATTACTTTTTTCCCCCCTTTTCAAGCTAGATACTGGTTCTGTAAAAATATCAGCAGGGGAAAGACAACAGGAAAAAAAATCTTCCCTAAGTGCTTCATCTTGGCTTCAAGTTTGACTTAACATTCAGGAATGAAATGAAATTTGCTCCTTGTACCTAGACTGAAAAAAATCAGATCATTGTTCATTGCTCCTCCCTGTGAGCCACAGAGAGATGGAACCATGACGGATGCCACTTGTTAGATGATAATGGCATGCGATCGGTGTCCAACAGACCCAGCAGAAATACTTGTAAGCACAAGAAAAATATGCCCAGATGGTCTTCTTCATTTCTCAAACTAAAAAAGCCAATCGCCTCTCCACTCTGTGCCCAGAATGCTGCCTTTTCTTGATAGAGGCTCAAGCACTGATTTTCATGCCCAGTGAACCAGGGTGCGTATTTACCTGCCAATCCAGGCTTCTTTCATCCCACCTCCCTCCCTGCTCATCAAAAGGGGCTTCAATACTGGATCCAGATGGGGGAAGGGATGAACCGAGAGAACAGCGTAATGGGAAATTGAGATCAACTGTGATCTCGCAGTAACCACCAACCTACTTCCTCCCAGCTGTACTCCAATTATAATCAGTAGCTCCCAGGTGTGCAGCAAAACAACTATCACAGAAAGTAAATTCTTCTTTAGGATAAGCTGCTGGTGAGCAGTTCCAGTTGGATCCAAACTCATGCCATCAAATGAAAGCCTCAAATTATGTGAAGTTTAAAACACAAACACACGCGAGTACACATGCAAGACCAAAATGAGATACAGTGAAGAGAATAAATTAGCACCAGCTGCAGCCCAATTAAGCAAAGGCTTCCACAAGGGAAAGCTTACTTATAATTTACCTAAACAAACCCTCTTCCTTTTTGTTGCAATTTGCTGCTTATTAATTTTTCTTATTAAAATGACTACAAAAAGCCACCAAGAGCATTGTTATCACATCAGTAAAAAAAAAAATTTCTTCCAACCAAGAGGACACTTTGGAGGGGTATTTTTAGCCAAATATGTGCCTTTGTCACATTTAAAAATACTTAAAATTAAAAAAAAAAACTCCAAGTTGCATATAGTTAAGAAAGCCAAAGTTTATGATAAAAACAGTAATTTCCAGTTCCATCCCATCTTGTCTCCTCAAAGACCACAGCTTTCAAATTGTTCCTCTGTTTCTTGGTTTTTGTCTCTGTATTTCTGGATAATATGTTTCTGTTGTGATTTCTGAATTTTTTTTTTTAAGATTTTATTTATTTATTTGACAGACAGAGATCACAAGTAGGCAGTGAGGCGGGCACAGAGAGAGGAGGAAACAGGCTCCCCGCTGAGCAGAGAGCCTAATGCGGGGCTCGATCCCAGGACTCTGGGATCATGACCCGAGCTGAAGGCAGAGGCTTTAACCCACTGTGCCACCCAGGCGCCCTGATTTCTGAATTTTTTTATTTTATCTGTTGACTTTTTATATGGTGAAGATTTTGTTGCCTTTCATTATGAGTCCTACCACTTCTAACCTCCCTTCTATCCCCCAATCTCCCAATTTAATTATATTAAGGGGAGGGGAGGGAAGAGGGTGAGGAAAGTCTGAGGTCTTGTTCTATGGCATATTGTGAAATGCATCTGGATAGGCAAAGAAGAAAAGAAAAGAACAGCAACCTCTTACCCAGTGCTTGCTTTGCACCGACAAGATTCCGGGCACCTTGAGTATATTAATTCACTGAACCCTCACAGCAATCCCACAAAGCAGGTACCAGGATTGTCCCCATTTTATTTTATTTATTATTTTTTTTGAAAATTTATTTTTTTTAAGATTTTATTTATTTATTTGTTAGAGAGAGAAAGAGGGAGAGAGAGCGAGCGAGCACAGGTAGAGGCAGAGGGAGAAGTAGGCTCCCTGCCAAGCAAGGAGCCCGATGTGGGACTTGATCCCAGGACGCTGGGATCATGACCTGAGCCGAAGGCAGCTGCTTAACCAACTGAGCCACCCAGGCGTTCCTGGGATTGTCCCCATTTTAAAGATGAGAAAACGAAGGCAGACAGTTTGAGTAACAAAGAGAAGTTACAAGTCATCCACAGTCTCTGAACTAGATCCCACATCACAGATGTGACAGCTCTTTGAAAAATTGGAAGCAGAGGAGGTCATGTCAAATCTGATGACGCCTGGCCGCTGTCGGATACACACGTGCGGCCCGGAACGAGAGCAAGAAGGACACGCAAAGGCTAATCCAGGCTTTGTGGAGGAATGATGTGCACGCAGTTTGCAGGGGTTCCTCTTTAAGTTAAAGGGGGTAAATTTTGGTACCAAAGTGAATATTTATTTAGCATTACAAAAGAAATCAAAACGAATTAAAAATCTAAGATAGTGATAAATCCCACAAACATTACAACATGCAGAAAAATCACATCATATATTCATTAACGGCCTGACGTGCCTCTCTAGTCCTTCCCCCCCTCATTTTAGCTTCATGCTCTTTGACTGCCTTTTCATATATCAACAATGCTGTAATATCATTTGCTAAAGAGAGCCCACAGCGAATTCATTCTTTCGTCTACCATGACTGATTAAAAATGTGCTTTTAATATTAATCGTGTAGGACTTTATTTTAGTCTTACAACTTGTGGTTGGAAATATGTGAATCTTAGGATATTGTCCAACTTGAGGAAATCTCTAGTATATAGATCTTTCATCATGGGCTGATCAGGGCATTTCCAGGGTCATCGCGTGGTTACGGGCTTACCTACTCTTTGAATTGATGACATTCATAAACCAGCGACTAGAGAGGGACCTGGCGTGTGGCGCCCTCTGGCTTGCTCCCCTTGAGGGTGTAGACCCCAAAACCATAAGCCCCTGCCACCTCCTGCCCAGGCCGCTTTGGCCGTCACCTCCCAGCCTTGATGTTGTCACTCAGTTCCAGGAGACAATGTCTGTTGCTTTTCCAGGAGGTAGGAGGACTAGACTGCCCCAAGAGCTGTTTGGAGGTCATCTCGTAGGCTGAAGATGGGAGGGCACTGACACAACGGCCCCATGATCCAGGCCAACCCTGGCAGCCCACACAGCAGCTTCAGAGGAACAGGAGGC
This sequence comes from Martes martes, assembly GCF_963455335.1. Lineage (NCBI taxonomy): Eukaryota > Metazoa > Chordata > Mammalia > Carnivora > Mustelidae > Martes > Martes martes. The sequence continues at coordinate 102,404,913 of NC_137894.1, read as the reverse complement.
TCAAGCACCCCAGCAGGTAAAGCCGTGACTTCTCCCGGGAAGGAGGCCAGGGCTTGATGGGAAAGACTGGGCCAAATTCCGTAATGGGAAGACTAGCTAGACTCTGCATGAGTGGAAAGGTAAGTATGCATTTCGTCCTTCAAATCAAACACCTGAGACATCCCACCAAAATGAAGTCACAAATCTTCATTTGAACAACTTTCCTTATAAAGCTGTGGGTTGAGCGTAAGTCGGGTAGCTATTGGACTAGTGGACAGGAGATGGGGTTTTGCTGCCTGTTCTTGGCCACAGTGAACAACCTTTTCACAACCCACCCACCCCCAACCTGGAGTTCCTCACTCTAACTGGGAAAGCTGGAATGGATCACCAGCTTGGCCCCTTTTCAGGATTCTGGGCTAGCCACACAAGAGTGGGAGTTGGAATCCCTACATCTCATTTCGCAAACCAAACCAAACAGACAGCTGCGTGGGAACCCAGTTCTGGCCACATTTACTAGGTTCATCTCAGAGCAGCAGGGGTCCTGTGCCAGCCTGGGAATGTAAATGGAAATCCAAAAGAGGGCACCATAAACCATTTTATAAGAACAGAATCATTCCCACCGTCATCTCGGAGTTTCAGAAGTTGTACGGATTCGTGAAAACTTGGTGTCCAAAGAGTTAAATAGAAAAGAGAGGAGTGGGGCACCTGGGTGGTTCAGTGGGTTAAAGCCTCTGCCTTCAGCTCAGGTCATGATCTCAGGGTCCTGGGATCGAGCCCCACATCAGGCTCTCTGCTCAGTGGGGAGACTGCTTCCTCCTCTCTCTCTGCCTGCCTCTCTGCCTAGTTGTGATTTCTCTCTGTCAAATAAATAAAATATTTAAAAAAAAAAAAGAAAAGAAAAGAGAGGGGTATGAATGAGACTACAAACACCTTCTTCTAGCTGAAGGCTTGCAGAATGCATCTCCGAGGATGGAGGTAAAAAGAAATATCATTTCCCGAATAGAGCAGCCAAATGCTTTTCTCCTCCTCCTCCTTTTCTCCTTCTCATTCATGTATAATAAAAGAGAGGCTTGTCATTTTCTAATTTGTGTTCATGTAAGCATCTTAAAACAACTTGTGGACTTTTCTAGTTAAAATCTTAGGAAATAGGCTAGTGGGCTACTCCTTCTCCAATCCATGGAAAAAATATATCTTAATCACGTGGCGTGGCATTGCACCCCATAAGCAGTAAGAGACAAACAACCTTCCCCCAAATGCAGCCACTGGTGTGCAAATCGGTTTAGAACATCCTGCTTTTCAAGAATAACATCATAAGATCTCTGATGTCAGTTGTTTTTAAGAACAAGTGTCAGCGCTTTTTTTTTTTCTGATCAGTATTTTTTTTCTCTTATTTTAAGGATCATTGTTGTTATCTCTGATAATAAAAATAACACATGGCTGTAATGAAAGTTATAAAGTGCCTGCATAAAACAGTAAAAGTCCCTGTAACCTCAGAGATAAACACTGCTTGCTTTATATTCACCCAGATATTTTTTTCAGTGAATGCTATTATAGATCTTTATAGTACATATAAATTGAAATGAGAACATACATAATGCTGTTTCTACTTTGCCTTTTTCTTTCTTTCTTTTTTTTTTTTTTTTTTTTTTTTTTTGCCTTTTTTCTTTTTAAACTTGGCTCTCAGTAGTGGACGTCTATCTATGTCAGTACGTGGAGAGCTCCTTCTCTCTTTTCCATCCCACCCCAGTGTCCCCTTGTATGGAATTATCATGATTGTTTAATCTGCTCTTGATATGCATTTGGATTGTTTCCAGTGCTCCTGAATAGAAACAGTAAAACATAAAATTCTTGTATAATAATCTGTGTGCACACCTGCAAGTGTTTTTGCAAGAGAAACTCCTAGAAGGGAAATCACAGGGTCAGGGACTATGCATATCTTAATTTGAACACATACTGCAAAACTGTCATCTGAAAGGACTGAGCCAGTTTGCACCCACCACGACAATTGAATAAATTAGCCTGCCTTTTTCTCTAACACTTGTACTCCCAAGCTTTTTTTTTTTTAAGATGGGGGTAAGGGGCAGAGGGAAAGGGAGAGAGAGACTCTTTAGCAGGCTCCACGCCCAGTACGGAGTCCGCTGTGGGGCTCCATCTCACGACATTGAGACCACCACCTGAGCTGAAATCAAAAGTCTAATGCTTAACCAATTGAGCCACCTAGGAGCCCCCAAACTTTTTAACGCCTTACCAATCTGATAAACAACAAAAAAGAGATGTCTTGCTTAAATTTCTCACATTTGGATTTATTGTAGTATAAAATACAAAGACATTGTGTATGAAATCACTAATGATAAACCACTTAATAGTGAACAGGTAAATAAGGCAGTGATGAAAAAATTTAGTTCACTTATTTTTTTTTAAAGATTTATTTATCTATTTGAGAGACAGAGAGAGAGAGAGAGAGAGAATGAGTGGGGGGAGGGGCAGAAGGAGAGGGAGAGAACTTCAGGCAGACTCCCCGCTGAGCATGGAGTCTTAGGCATGGGGTTGGATCTCACCACCCTCAGATCATAACCTGAACCAAAACCAGGAGTCCAAAGCTTAACCAGCTGAGCCATCCATGTGCCCCAGTTCAGTACTTTCTTAAGCTTTCTCTATGTTTCTGCACCAAAATTAATAAATCATCAAATAAAGTACAGGTGACTAAGGGGAGTAGCCGGGGTCCACTTCATACTTCCAGACTTAGGGAGTTCCAGAGTCAATGATGTGCCCAGGGTCCTGCCTCCTTCCTGTCCCACACTAATCCCCATGAGCCCACACACTAGGATTAAAATGAGAACTACTCACAGAGAGCCAGGCTGGGCAAAGAGGCTAAAAGAACATCGCAACAAAAGCATGAAGGGAAAGTGTCTCTCTGATTCCTTTCTTCAAAATAAAAGGGGTCCCTAAATGCCACATCTACCTCTTTCCCTGAGGAAACAAAGGTGGTCTTTATAAAATATGACTGGCTTGGAGGGCAAATGGTCTTTGTACTGTGCAACCAGAGCTGTTAACGGGATGACAACAGTCTTTGTCTTGGAAAAGGGGTTCCCTTTGAAAAGGGGCCTCCTTGGTTTGTTTCCTTGTGTTTTTCTCCAGTTGAAAAAGAAATGCATGAGCAGGATAAAATAAAGTTCAAGCAGTTGAGAAGACCTAATGAAAAGGGAGCTTCTCTCGAGATCCAGACCTCCAGTCTTGATACACCTGTTAATAATTGCTGGTATATCCTTCCGTTAATTTCCTATGCACACAACATATCTATATTCATAAACAGAAGCCTACTGTGCACACTACGGTGTACCTTCCCTTATTTCAGCTAACATACTATATGGATTATTTCATATGCAGCTATACCTCATTCTTCTTAACACCTATGCAGTGTCTGATGGTGGCTGCACTCTACTCCACCTGTGTTCTACTGAAGAGGACTGAGGTTACATCCATGGTTTGGGTATGATATAGTCACACGGTCCTTTATGCTAGTACATGTGCAGAATCCACTCCTAGAATGGAGTGACTGTGTCATAGTATTTTTGCATTTTTAATCTGGCTAGATAGTCCATAATCGCTTTCTAAAAAAGTTGTACCGTTTCATACTTCCACCAACAGTATTTGGAGGGGCTTTTCCTCATTCTCTCATAAGAAGCTCTTTCAGGATTATCAATCCCACACATACAACACAAAATAAAACTATCCCAAGGAAATGGATTTACAAATGAGAGACCCAAATTATATAAACCGGAAACCTTCAAAGTAGTCAACTCAGGTCTATTGACATGAATCTCTCTTTATGATGCCTTTGTATGTCTGTTTACTCTGAGGTCTTTGTGAACCACACCAGCTCGGCAATTTTACCCATAAATCACTGTCTCTGAAAGACGTGATGGTTTCGACAGCATGTAACCGCTCATACTGAAAAAACTTTCTAGCACATTCTCCCATTCTGAAGCTTGAGTTTACCCCTTTTCCCAAGTTATTACCAGGATAATTTTCCATTGCCCCCAAATAACTTTTGCTCTGAGCCTATTGGTTGCAGAAAGAGAAAGTGACCACATTCATCGTTATTAATAATTAATTATAATGCTGCCTTCAGGTCACAGGGAACTTTTTCGCCCAAGTGCTTTTAACATTTTCATATATGTTAGGTTGGGGAGGTGTGGTTGAAATCTGTGGAGACGCATGCAGAAGCTATTTTGAGGTCTTCTGCAGAGGCACAAAGACCTGTGTCAAGGGCCCAGAATAAATCAAGATGGATCCAAGGAAAGTAGGTACGAGACTTCAAAGAAATTCAGTAAGTGATATTATTTGTTTCAGTCTCTTTTGGATTTCCTCAGAATCTGAAGGTGACCTTTAAAAAGGCAGTGTCAGAGCACTGAGATGCCAGACCTCCTTCCAGGATGAGCGTTGTTAGCAGAGATCCCCTGCTCTCATCTGGTCGCCCTAGATCTAGATCTTGAGGGTTACAGGTTCCCAGACTCTTAAAACCTGTGGGAAAAGGGCCAACAAGGTCACAAAGTGTTGTGAGGATGGTTAGGGAGGAAGAGCAGGAGGCAGTGGGAAAAACACGTTGGGCAGTTTGGTGGCACCTGCTGCCAGGTGATCAGTGTGTTAAAATAGGCTCTCGTAAGCATTTGCAGAGCCAAATTTACATTAGGATTTGTTAGCAGTCGCAAGCGTCCATTCAGGTAGGGCAGCACTTTGGCTGAGAAACCCCACAGATCTGAAAGGGACTGTGTGGCTCGTATAGGGCTTAGTCTATTTGAGAGGGGGAGGTGGTGGTGACATAGACTGAGAGATTTGATTTTGGGTTCCAGACCTGCTGCTGTTCTAAGACTCCAGTCCAGACAAATGTGGACTTCACTTGCCCTTTGCACTAGGACCTGGATATCCCAGGCCGAGCTTCACCAGGGCTGACCCCAGCTCAGAGTCCACTGTGCCCTGAGGCACCTTCCCAAGTGCAACCAACCCCTGGCTTAGGAACCCCATTAAGTAGATTCCGAGGTTTTCCTACTGCTCAAGGCTCCCCAGCTTGCAACAGCATGATGTCTTCAATACCAATCAGGGCAGAGCTGAAACACCCCCAGGCCTCCAAGAGAAGGCCTCCAAGAGTAGGAAGAGGAAGGAATAAGAAAGTTAACCATTATTATACCTCCATTCTGTGCCTTGAGCTATGTGTAACTTCCTTAGTTCCCTAAAAGGGGAACTTGAAGATCAGAGAGGTTAAGTAAATTGCCCAGAGTCACAGAGTGCTTTAAGTCTATATAAACATCTGTTGATTTGCATCCTTCCTCCTTCTCAAGTAACAGCAGCATCTCTTCCAGGTTTAAATGGGACACTCCCCTAGACCGCCCCATCAGCCCCATCCCCACCAGGGGTGAATGCATAACTTATAATTGGTCAATCAGAAACCTCACCAAGACCTATGTTGTACCCTTTAGAAAGAGACTGTCTCCTTCCTCCACTCATCCTTAGTACTGAGGATCATACGAGTCTAGAGATGCTGAGGAAGAATTTTCAGAGTGAGGCCCACAGAGTACTAGAGTGGAAAGAGAGAACACAGATTTCCAGTAACGCCTTTTGACTGCCTGGATATTGCTGTGTCTGAAAGCAAAGCAACTCCCTGGATTTTTCAGTTACTTGAGCCAACATAGCCTTCGCTTATACTATTTTGATGAATGCAGTAAAAAGCTTGAGTTTGAACCCAGCATTGCCTGACTCTAAAACGGATGTTCTTTCCTTGAAACAGAACAGCTTCCCCAGATACAGCCCTCACTGAGCCAGCATTTCATAAGGCCAACATTTACCCTCTAGCTGCATGCTTCAGGGTGGAGAACAAGTCCCATGTAGTCCTGGGCTTGAGGACATTTCTAGTATTGGTCCATTGAAAAAGTCACCCTCTCAACACACACCCACATGCGTGCTCATGCACACACACACACACACACACACACACACACACACACATTCCTCTGGAGGTTGATGGCTGAAAAGAGTTTCCCTTAGTGTATCTGGTCCCCAATCATATTCTGGGGTCTTGGGCTATGTTGTGACCTACCAGAGCCATGGTGATATGGACCCCTTAGAGGTGCCAACCAAGATCTCTCCAATCGTGCACACATGTGAGGACACCAAACATTCCTATGAGGGTGGAGGGGCACCAACAATTATCACAGAGTTCCTGGGAAAACATTGCTGGGGGATTGTCTTAGTCTGGGATGCCATAAACCAGGAGGCTGGAACAACAGAAATTTATTTTCTCACAGTTCTGGAGGCTAAAAGTCCTAGGTCAGAGTGCTGGCAAAGTAGGTTTCATCCTGAGGTCTCTTTTCTTGGCTTGTAGATGGCCGCCATCTTGCTGTATGTTCACATGATCTCTTCTTGCAAGTGCCAGAGAGAGAGCAAGTGCTCTGATGGTGTCTGTATGGTTATGTTGGGGTTAGGCCTTCAACACATGAATTCTGGAGGGGCTGGACATAAACATCCAGACCCTAACACAGATGCACTGGAAACTTTCAGTCAGGGAGATGTGAAGAAAATGTAGAACAGAATATCCAGAAGTACTTGAAGGCGTTTGTAGCTCTTTCTCAGAGCCCAGGTTTAGGCTCCTTGCCATGATCAGGATGGATGTCTTCTAGAGTTTTGCTTCTTTGTTTTCTCATTATAGGACTAAACGCTGGGATTCCTCCTTTGTTTTGGTGGCAATGTATGTCAGGGCTTTCTGGTTTCGAGATAAATCCGCCTGCTAAGGTTGTGGTATCCCAACTGGGAGAACTAAATTAGTTAACTGAAAATGAAAAATAGGAAAATTAAACCAGCAAGTTCTCCAAACATATTGGGCCAATTTAAAACCCAGGTTAACATTGATTTATTGTTTTAATAAGATTCCTGTGTAAGGAAAAATGACTGGTCTGCAGCATAAATAAGGACGGGAATGTGTTTATTTGGCTACAATATGCAGGAGCAACAGGGCAAATGACTCCTCGAGTTTTCTGCATTTTTTCCCTTATCTTTAAAATTATTGGGCCTTAAAGCATTATTATTTTTTTTTTTTACTTAAGATGAATGTCCCCAGAATGATGTTAAAGATAGTTAATATTCCAAGTTCTGTCTTCACCAAAAATGACCCATGTTGCAAGAAATCTGACGGGGGCCCAAGGAGGTGCTGGTCCACAGCTCTCCAGCCAGGACACTTCTATGGCTAAAAGAGCTCTGCTTAGAGGAGGTCAAGGGGAGAGAAAGCTGGACATGCCCCCAATCCCGGGACCAGCTCAAACTGTGGACAGCCTGCAGCCCAAAGCTGTCACTGCAGCGGGGAAGGTTACAGGAGACAGTGCTATGCCTTCCTCCTCAAGAAGTTAAGTCCACCTCAAGTCTAAAGAGCTTGTCTCCCCCGGCCTCACAGAACGATGGTCAGGAATCTGGGGCTCTCCCATTGAACATTCTGAAAGAGGTTGTGATGGGAAGCTACGGGCACTTCCGTCTGACAATAAGGCCTGAAAGTCACAGCCAAGGTGCACACAGTGGCTAACTTTTGGCCTTGGCAATCACATGGTCATTCCTGACTCTGACAGCACAGAGGTGGGAGAAGTCAGGGTCATTTCCAGGGCCTTGCAAAGAGGGGCAGAGCAAAGCATCCATTTCCCCAGGCTCTCGGGAAATAACCTATTAGCAGTAACAAGCTCTATGAAGAAGGCACGGAGCCAAGTGAATTTAACTTTGTTCCCTGTATTTTATTTCTTGAGCCAAGCTGTGAATACAGGGGTATCATTTATATTTTTCCATGTCCTTTTTTTTTTTTGAAGGTCTTGAATATTGTATAATACATTTAAGAAATAAAATTATATTACAAAAAGGAGACGTTAAAGTAGGACAGTTGGGATAGCTTCTGAAATTCAATATGATTAATGAATTTGAAGGGGGCTGACCATCCAGGGCCTACAGATTTAAATCTTTTCCCCCAGGGTAAAGGAAGTACTATTGAGTCAAAAACCTCAAATATTAACAATAGACTGTTCTGCTCCTTGTTTGGACCCAACAGAATGGGAAAGCGACAACTTTTGTCTTTTTGTAGGTAGAGGGCATTTAATCCCTGCAAAGCTCATCTGCATTCATGTAGTTCTCACACACAGGCCCAGAAAGATGGTGGCCTCTTGCCTTTTTCACTCTGGAGGATGAAATTATGGATACATCAGAGGAGGCTGAACATACTCTGGAAAGGGGCGGGAAGGCTAGAATTGGAAACAAAGGCATTTTATTCCACAAACCCTCACTCCCCCTGGACTGGCTTCGCATTCGCACTTAGCAATCCAGTATGTATCAGATGTTAGATAAAATTAATTGGGAACAGACACTTATCATTATTGATTTGTATTTGATGGGCATTTATAACACGACATTATCAACAAACAGTAGAAGATAAAGAGGCTGCAGAGTAATGGGGACTGGCAAGGTTTTGTGAAAGGATGGGATCTTTATCATGAGGCACTTGCCCACATTAACAAGTCCGTGAAATTGATTGCCGTGGAAAATGCTTTACAAGAAAACCCAAGGACATCTTTCAGAATTGCCGAAACGGTCCTCTTTGGGGGAATGTCTATGCATAGGTACATATGTATGTATTTTTAACTGAGTGATTTCTTACTTTGTAGAATAAGGAGGTCTAAGTAGAAAAGTGAACGCCAAAAGGCCTTGTTATATACAGTAAGCTCATATTTCAAATGTCTTAAATGTGGCTCCATTCATTTCTTCATTAAAGATACTGACTTTGTGATTAGATTGATTAATGTCATACTAGTTAATAATTGAAAATAAAGTGAATATTATTATATGAGAAGAGTTTATTTTGGGGGGGGTTAAAAGGATACAATGGACCTGTTTGATCAATATACTGCCCAGGTACCCTCCTGGAGAGCTGTAGCCCCCACAGTTTATTTTTTATTTATTTTTTTAAAAAGATTTTATTTATTTATTTGACAGACATAGATCGCAAGTAAGCAGAGAGAGAGAAGAGGAAGCAGGCTCCCTGCTGAGCAGAGAGCCCGATGCAGGGCTGGATCCTGGGACCCTGAGATCATGACCTGAGCTGAAGGCAGAGACTTAACCCACTGAGCCACCCAGGCGCCCCAGCCCCCACAGTTTACAAGAAAACCTACAAAACTATGGTGTGATGGGGTGGGAAGGAAGGACACCAGCTCAGGAGTCGGGTAGATTTGGGTGGAATTCGGATACACACTTCAGTAGATGTGTGACTTCGAGCCCCAGGCTCTTCATCTGTAAGACGAGAGCGGTAACCATTCACCAGGTGGTGGTTGTGAAGGGGGAATGAAGGTATGTTTGCAAAACTCTGAGCCCAGGGGCTGGCACCCAGTAGGCGCTGAAGTCAGAGTTAATTTCCCTTATCACCTCAGGACAAGATGCTTGTATCTAGAAGTTTCTTTCGGGAGAAGAGAGTCTCGGTTTTAATTTGTTGTGGTAACAGTGAGAGACAATAAAGTAATGGGATTTTATCCATAGTTTCTCCCCATGGCTCTCAAACTTTTATGAGCCACTTTGGAGTTCTCGAGGTAGCAGCCAGGATGCAAAGGGGTAGCTTTTCCAGTTGTAAAATATTGAAATACTTTCTCTCCCATGGCTAAGTTACCACTGCACTGAGTCCCTGTGTGACCACCCAACCACCTTGGAAACCCTCATCCTTCTTGATTCAGCAACCAAAGGGCAGGTGGGTTAGAAGATCTTCTAGAGAGTTCTGGCTAGTTGTCCACTTGAATACATTGGATTGTCTCACCAAGCCCCATGGGTTTCTAAATACTTTAGAATCACTGTCTTTTTCCAACCAGTTGTTTCTTCACACACCTCCTTGGTCACCAACATATTTGTGGGAGAGCAGAGAACTTGAGGTCGCTCCCCACCAGGGAGGTCCCCTTGGTGGACTAGTGCTGGCTGTCCCCACTGGGGTCTCATCTACTTGGATAGTTTCCCCTCTTAGCTCAAGCTGCTGTGGGGTCACTTTTCCCTGCAAGGTCTGTAAATAGTAACCAAAAGAGTGTTCAACGGCAGTCCCAGCCTGAAGGGTAGTTTTGTTTGTTTTGAAGGTTTCTGAACCAGAAAAGGAGCATCTCAACAATGTGGTTTCCTGTGGGTGGGCCTGTTCCCAACAGGCAGTCTTTCCCCTGAGGGCATACACATTCTTGGAAAGAGCTGGCGGGGCTGCTCCCAGACCCAGCTCATGCAGATACAAAACTGGGCAAGTTAGGTCCCTGTTTCCCTCCAGGGGATCCCCCTCCTGTGAGTCGCTCCCTCCATGAATCTATATTCTCAACAAGCTCCGTCTTTATTCATTCTACTAACATTCACATACCTTGGGTTGGGTACTACAGCAGTCTCTGTCCTGGCTGGTTTTTAAATGCTATTAGATACTGTTGCGATAATAAAACACAAACTTACCCCAACGCGTACTAAACTCAGATGTCTTTGTTCACATATTATTTTTAAATCAACGGATACAAAAGTACAACTACTGTCATGTGGAAGGCCGTGACATTGGACACGAGCTAGAGGTCCTCATCCCAGAGAAGTTGGAGAGTGTTGTAGCTCATTATGGAGATGACAAGAAGATACATAGTTTCATGATTAGCATATCAGTAAAGAGACAGAAGAATGCCAGCTCACCTCTCTTCTGCGAGGGAGGCCAGCGAGGTATTCCTACTTCTCCATCGTTGCAAAGCAAAGAGGAAGATTAGGGTAATTCCAGAGACTCCCGGCACTCAGGAAAGCACCGCCACAGCCAAATAGGACTTTAACAAGCAAGACCAGTGATGGCTGCTGAACACAGATGTGTCACCACCTCTGGGAGTGTGAGATCTAACGGGGTTAAAGGCCAAGGCAATTCGTTGTGCTTCTTCTCTTCCCTCCCTCCTCAAACCCCCTGTCCTCCCGTTCTTTCCTCTTCTGGCTGGTCTTCAGAAAAATGTTGGCAGGTGGCATCCAGCTGGGACGGCTGCCTGGTTTCTAGATGGAGGAGCGTGCTGCAGCTGGGTTGGCGGGGTAAGGCCCGGAGGAGCCAGGGTAAACGAAATTAAGTCCCGATTCTCCATGGTGAGCTGCGGGACCTTTCTAACACACGGGGGGCTGCGGCTGGCTGCCTCACATGGACGGGTGCTAACACGGGGCTGCAAGTAGGAACAGGAACAGTGACGGACAGGAAGAGAATCACCAAGCTCGAGCAAAGCGGGGAGCGTGACACTTGGTCTTCAACAAAACCCCAACACGAAGGCTCTTTAAAAAATTCTTGTTGTTTGCCAATGATGCTATAACACACCTTCAACCAAGCTGCACTATTTCTAGCAAACATCTCATAATCTTTCTCATCTAGTCCCCAGTTGGCAGCAAGTTTAAGGAGTGGCCAGTTTCCAAGGGCAATATGCCAGGTCTCTACAGAATTAAGTAAAAGGGGGAACTGGCAAGGCGAAGGTGACAAATGTATGGAGTCATCTGTGTCTCAGATCCAGGAAACATTACTCTTCCCTGAAGAAGTCAGATGAGTCATGACTGAACAATGGAGTGCTAGAGGGTTTTCTAGACTAACCTTAGCCAATCTTTAAAACTTCCTCAGGAGTTACTTCCAGACATCAAATATGGACATATTGAACAAAAAGTACGGAATATCGTTTAGGCTTCGATATCGTTGAGTAACACTCCGCCACCCACCGCCACCAAAATGTCCATGTCCTACTCTCCAGACCCTGTGCCTGAGTTAGCTGACACACCAGAGAGACTATGCAGGTGTGATCAGGAACCTTCAGATGGGGAGATGGATGTGGATTATCTGGGCAGGCCCGATGTAATCACAAGAGTGCTTATGAGTGAAAGAGGGAGACAAGACAGTCATGGGATGTGAAAAAGTCTGGACCAGCGCAGCTGGTTTTGAAGATGGAAGGAGGTCATGAGCCAAGGAATGGAGGCAACTTCTAGAAACTAGAAAAGGTAAAGGAAACAGACTCCCTCCCAGAACTTCCAGAAAGGAACATCATGGCACCACTGATGATCTTGACTAAAAAATTCTATATTTCTTTTAGGATGAAAGACAGTCCAATCCATTTAGAATAGATCCTCTGGCAACATTTAGTTATGACAGCTTTTAAAAGATGCTCTTTTTCTTATCATCTTCTCAACAGGGAGGTAAGTACCAAACCCTAATTATACTAGATAATTGGGTAAATGGGACATTTACATTTACAAAGGTACATTTACAAAACCTAAGTCACACAAAAAGTAGATAGCAGACAGAATTGGACACCCTGGTCTCACCTGGGTCACTGTCATGAGAACTTAACTCCAGTGCCTTACTGATTTTGGAGATAAGCAAATGTCTAGATAAAACTCATTTATTTTCCTACCCCTAGATTCTGAAATATATCAGAGATTCAGCCTTGAGATGGTTAGTACCTCAGTAAAATCAATATCCCCGAGAATTCAAGATCTAGAATTTTACTGGCAGAAAATGAAGGCATGAGATTTGTCCAAAGTTACAACTTTCACAAGAGGAAAAGGAATAAATACACTTTTACTTTTTCGGGTTAAGCTACTATTTCCCCAGGTGCATTTCAATGGGCTTTTTTTGGGCCAGGTGTGCATTTCGTGTGACGTAATCTCTAATTTCAAAAGGTTTGAGGTGAGAAAAAAAATACATATCATTGGCCTCGTGTCAAAACATAACTCAATCTGGTATGTAACTGAAAAATACGAGGCAGGGGAAAATTGCATGGGAATATGTTTTCCAAATTCTATCTCTATTGAAATTTCTTTGCCAGTCAATTGTGGATCAAATGCAAGTAATCCCAGGCCCCCCAAGGTGCACTATGGGGGAATGTCAATAAGCTGGAATTGATAGGGGTCAGGACCGGAGGGGCCATCCAGCTCCAGCACTGGCCTTTCAGGGAGAGGACAAGGACCCCAAAGGTAATGAGTTAGGAACATGGGAAGCTCGGGTCTCCCCAGGATGGTATTACTATTCAAATAGTCTAGCTGGTAGGTGGTGTCTCTGGATGGGGAGACTATCCCCTACCCCTGGGATGACAGCAATACCTCCTAAGAAGGGATGGAGTCCAGGTGGGTTAAAGCACAGGGGCTTCAAGGCAGATGGAAGTCAGTGTGTGTAAGAACAGTGTGCAGCTCTGCAGGGAGAAAGGGGGAAGCAGATGGTCGTGGAGTCAAACTAGGAGGCTGATGTTCATGGCAGCTCCAGGCCAAGGAGGAAAGAGAAGTTCATGAACCAGGACGAAAGCTCCTTGCTACATGAACATACACACAAAGGAAGTTCTATAAGAAAACTGTGGCCCCTTGAGCTACAGCTGCCAAGCTCAAGAACCTAATTCTAAATCCCATGTATACTGGCCGTGGGACCCTGCTTGAGCTCGACTTGTTCTGATTGGCTTAGAGCCTGGCTCTAGTTGGACCTTCCGGTTAGAAACCATCAGTCGCTGCAGCTGGGCAGAGCCAGTGGCAGGGTAAGAGGGGTTTCCAATGATGTTGGCTTCATTTGAGTGGATTGTTATTTTATTTTATTTTATTTTATTTTATTATTATTATTTTTTTTTTTGAGAGAGACAATGAAAGAGAGAGCATGAGAGGGGAGAGGTCAGAGGGAGAAGCAGACTCCCCGCCAAGCAGGAATTTCCCCACAGGACTCGATCCTGGGATTCCAGGATCATGACCCGAGCCAAAGGCGGTCGCCCAACCTACTGAGCCACTCAGGCGCCCCCGTCCTTTCTCTGGTCTTAGGCTGCTGAGTTCCCATCACAGGAACATTTCACTTGGTGATTCCATTAAGTGAGCCTGAAATTAAAAATGGAGACCATTAAAAAAGTCACTATAACATTAAACCCCAGGTTTGGCCTTGTCCACGCTTAGCCCCAAAGTGGAGACAGGCAGCCAATGAGGGATGAATCCGAGGAAATGGGAACGAGGAAGGGAGGAAACAAAGGGATCTCTTTGAACGGAATCAGAGCAAATTAATCAAAGCACAGGAGTAAGAAGGTCCACCAGAGAGGATGCGCCGTGGCCGTTCAGGGCTTCCTGAAGACTCCTAAAAAAAGACCCAGCAGCACAGAGAAAGCCGGTAGAGACCCAAACACGAGGCCGTCCAGCAACCCAGCTCTTCGGAGACAAGGCGCGGCGGAGTTCCCCAGGGACAATACCTGCTTCCGCAGACAGGGAGGCCGGAGAGGCACGCGGAGAGCAGGCCATCAGCTCTTGGAATCACCAGGCTGGAGAGGAGAGGTTGTGGTTCACCGGGGAGGTCTCTTAGGTTTCAGACCTGACCTATTCCTCAACACAGAGGTGGCTAGTTGCACACTTGAGTTTATGGAGGGGGAATGCCTGGGGCAGAAGTTGGCCCCAGGATTCCTGCAGGAGCTCGAAGCTCTGTGGGGGCTGTTCGGAGGAGGGTGGGAGGACATATGCACAGAACCTGGCCTTCAGGGCAGGTACGGCTGGTTAACAATCTTCTTGTCAACCCTGATTGCTGCTGTTTCTTAAATTCTCTTTTCTGTTCCTTCTTGCCACCCCTACTACAGATCGGCCAGCGGTGGGGGTGGGTCAGGAGAATGGGGGATGCGAGTGCAGAGAAAACTCGCTGATCCCCTTGTCAGACTGCCCGTGGCCTTTGGGTCCCCCTTGGGAAGATGCTGATCCTAAACTTCAAGGATAAACAGGGCCTGTGGCTCACGTAAGACTCGGCCACCAAATTATGAGGTGACAGGCTCCTTTCTTTCTTTCTTTTTTTTTTTTTTTTTACAGGTTCCCTATTGGCTTAGCTTCCCCTAGCCTGCCTGTTAGACCAAAAGTCATGCGGGGCTTTGTAAATAAAAATGCCAGTTATGAAAATACACACCACAATGGTCTCAGGTGTTGTCTCGACAAAACAGAACCCAAGATGGTGATTGCATGCGGGTGATTTATGGGGAGTGGGACAGGATGGGGAGGGGGTCCGAGGGAGGAGTGAGGGCGGTAGGATTGGCCGTGGAAGAAGCTTACTTGGGGCACCTGGGTGGCTCAGTCATTAAGAGTCTGCCTTTGGCTCAGGTCGTGATCCTGGGGTTCTGGGATCGAGCCCCGCACCAGGCTCCCTGCTCAGTGGGAAGCCTGCTTCTCCCTCTCCCACTCTCCCGATTGTATTCCCTCTCTTGCTGTGTCTATCTGTCAAATAAATAAATAAAAATCTTTAAAAAAGGAGGCGGGGGGAGGAAGAAGAAGGAGAAGCTTACCTGCCCTGCACTCTCAAAGCTGGTCTCAGGGAGCCCTCAGGTGGGGCTGGCTCTGCAGGGTTGTCCTGAATTGGGGTGAGGGGGCCAGACCTTCATCCTCCTGCATGGCCAGCCAGCCAGTTACTGAATGTGGGCTGCCTCTGAGAGGGGTGGTATGACCTTGGTCTAGGTGGCTTTCTTCACAGCAAGTCCTGGAGAGGGACTCAGCTGACACCAGTCAGCCTCCCCCACAAGAAGGGTGAGTAAGAACAGCAGGTCTGGAGGTGGTGACCTGGGCAGGGCGCCCCACCTTCTGCGGCCCAGGCTTCGTTCGGCTCCCGCCCCCTCGCTTCATACACTATGCTCTGGGGGCAGTTCATCCAAGATGCGGAAGGGCCTCTTTTCCTGGGAAAAACTTTCAAGACAAAACTTCGTAGCATGAGCTACAACTTCTGCCAGTGCACCTGGCTTTGGGGGTAACTGGTGCTCATCTTTCCCCTCCTCCACCCTTTCTAGAACCCCTCTACTCCAGCATCTCTGGAGCATGATCTGGTGGGTGACCCGTGAGCTTTGGGGCTGGATGATCCTGCAGAGTTATTCCGAAGTGGGGTGAGCAGGCCAGACCTTGACGCTTCCGTGTTGCCATTGAATGGTTATTGATCCAGGGTACAGACCCTTCACCTTGGAGGCTGGTGTCCCATCCTCTTGGGCGTTCTCTCTTCCAGCTGAATCCTCCTTCCTGGACCTCCTTGTCCTCTGTCGGGAGAGCTCCTGCATCCTGAGGTGCAACTTGACCCTTACTCTTTGTGGTCAGGTGGCCATCAGGGAATCCCCCACGCAGCGGAGAGAGCAAGACACCACTGGATCGGGGTGTCCTGGGGATCCGGGCCGCCTGCTCATCAGCCCACTGATCTCTCTGGCCCTGTGTGATCCCAGATCACTACTTCTGTCTTATCTGCCAGAGAGTAGAAGAGCCAACACAGTCCTGGGATAAGATGGGAAATGCAATCTCTCGTCTGCCCAGAGTGACTGTGAACTCTTCCTGGTTTCCCTTTCCTTTCCTTTTCTTTTCTTTTTTTTAAAGATTTTATTTATTTATTCAACAGAGAGATCACAAGTAGAGAGGCAGGTGGAGAGAGAGGAGGAAGCACGCTCCCCGCAGAGCAGAGAGCCTGACGAGGGGCTCGATCCCAGGACCCCGGGATCATGACCTGAGTTGAAGGCAGAGGCTTTAACCCACTGAGCCACCCAGGCACCCCAGTGGTTTTCCTTTTCTGATCGGAATTAAAAAGCACGTTACATGTTAGCAGCCCCAAACCATGTGCCAAGGTCAGTTTAGTTTGCTGGAGCAAAGCTACCAAGTGTGGCAAGACATCTGCAGTTGGGGCTAGTGCTTGTTTGAATTTGCTGCAACCCCACTGTCCCGTTGTTGAAGATCCATCTGGCTTTTTGTAGGGGAGAGACTGATCCGTGAATGGGGCTATGGTGGGGACTAGCCCCTTCCTTCCGCATTCTTCAGATCTTTAAGGATGGCACGCATCTTCACCCCTTGGTTGTAACGTTGTTTTTTGGTTTTGTTTCATTTTTGGTTTTTTGAATTTACTATCTTGACCTGTGAGGAAAGGGAATTGTTTCTGTTTGGCCTTCCTCACCATGACGAGAGCTCTTACCTCATCGCTAAGGCACTAACACGGCGTTCTGCCAACTACCAGTGATTTCTGTGCCAAGCATACGTTCCAGGTCTGTGGAAGAGACCACCTGGTAGGCCTGTGACCCTGGCACACCCTGAGAGTTGGACCTGTCCACAGGGTCATTTGTCACCTGGCCTCCGTGTTCCATACTCTACAGGGGCTGAAATGACACCACAGCTCCCCAGGTGTCACGAGCAGCTCAGACCCTGCATGCAACAGTGTCGGAAAAGTTTGGGCGCTCCCTTTGGCTCAGTGTGTGAGTACCCAGCTCCTGGAGAGCATCCCAGGCTGAGGACTTTTGGGCCTTACACAGAATATCCACTCCAGCATGCCCACTTCTTTGAGTCTCCTGGTCCTGCTTTCTGCCATCTTCCACAGGGGTTTTCTGGCACTTCTGGTTTAAATGATAGGAGCCATCAATTTCTCCAGGCTCCGAGAGCCATCCTAGCAGCATTGCTAAACTGTTTGCCTGGGTCCTTGTCCCGGTGTTGCATTCTCTACTGCTGCCGAGTGTTCCCATGTCCATAAACTCTCCCTTGTCCAACTCTATGTTCTGCCCCTTCCCCTGGCCCCCGACCCAGCACTCTCAGGATCCAGTCCCATCAGCTGTGCATGTTAGCCAGGTCCTACCGCTCCTTCAGAGCATAGGCCTGTCCTCTTTTACCAGACCAGCCCTTCCCCAGACAGATTCCGGTGGGACTCATCCCTCCCTGTTTGTCTATGGGTCAAGAGAAGAGCTATAAGTGGCTTTTGGGGAGGAGGAGTGTGTTGCCTTGCAAAGCAGAGACCTTGGCCTCATCCTGAGCATTGGCCTTGAACAGGAAGGAATGGGCCACATCTGTGGGCCCCGAGGGTTCCCAAGAATCTGGGAATTCACATTTTTCTAGCACATCAACCGAGGCATACCTACCCCACGTCTCAAGACCCCACTCCTGGCCTTGACACAGCAGACCCGTGGGGACCGAGCACCCAGACTTCTCTGCAGCTCTGTTATCCCAGTGAATAAGTGCTGGGCCTGTTCCTTCGACTTTCTGCCCTCTGACCGCAGATGAGTCTCTTCTTATGCTGTTAAGGAAGCCCTCTGGCTTTCACACTTAAGTCTTATCCTTCTTAGCACCAGCTGTTACAGGTCTGGTTCCCAGGGGAGCAAATTCTGAGACAGATTTGCCCCCAAAAAGCTTAGGAGGAAATGGAAATTCCTGGTTCCTCAGGTTCAACCCTTCTGTGGGAAACAAAGGAAGCCACCCCAGCAGAGGGGAAGATGAATTGTTATGGGGTCATGCCAGAGGCCTCGGCTGATCCCACGGGAGTTCTGGACTGGGAAGGCCTTGCAGGGTAGTCTCAAATAGGAAAGGCCAGGCCTTGATGCCCTGCAGTACACAGTCAGCCAGGAAGGGCCACCCCTGGGAAGGAAGCACAACCTTGAGCAAGGTGGCCTGCTCCCTTTAGCCCAGAGCAGTCCCAGAAAAGGCCTCAACTGAGAACTGACAGCCTCTGGCACAAAGTTTGAAGTGAGGAATGAGTGCTTGAGTCCTCCAGGGAGATCTGGACCGAGAATCTTGGCGTCTACTGCCCCAACCTACCTACTAACATATATGTAGTTTTAGAAACCTTCACTCTACAACTAGAAACTACTTTCTGATCCTTGGGTGAAACGTAAAGTGAAATATGCCTTTTTAAGCCTCAATGACACAACATCTTAGCCAAGTTTCAGAATATCGTGAAATCTTTTTTTTTCTTTTTTTCTTTTTTCTTCCTAACACAGACAAAGAAGAGTCCATTTGGCGTTTGAAGTAGACAACACTGCCGATCTTCCTGCAAACAGTCTTAGGCTTTTAGCCTTCTTGTCTACCTTCCCTTCTTTGCTGCTTGGAGCTAAGAGCCACACCAACTCTCTGCTCAACTCAAAACTCTTAACAGCCTCATGCCTGTGGGTATGTGTTCTCTGGGCCAGGTTGCATCATGCCTCGTAGTCCTAAACTGCCCAGAGCCGTGCACTATTTGCCATTGGTCTACAGACAGCCAGCTGTCTGCCCACAGTGCAGAGAAACAGTGTAACACACGTGGCCCATTCCTTAGTCAGGAAAAGCAGTTGAATTCTGTGTGCCGAAGACAAATTGGCCATAAACTCTGCAAGCCATGGAGGTTATTTCGGTTACTAAATGATTAAAGTCTCTAATCTCTGAAGCGGTGATAAAGGACACTGGAGAAGGGGGCTGGGCTTTTGATGCTGGGGGAAGGTGCGGAACATCTCTCTCGAGACCATGCCAGAGGAAGCCCACCCCGTGAAAGAACCACAGATAAGTAAGACATCATTAATAAATCAGTGACAGGAAAATGGAAACGGAAGCAGATGAATCAGCTAGCGGATCGGGTCGTCGATGAGAAACAGCACATCTGTTGGTACCTTTGGTGCATTAACAAGGCGGCCGGATCCGACGGTCTTTCATACTTACACTTGGAATAATGAAGCTTCGAGAGTGATTAAAGCATAAATCAATTTTTAAATGTGTCTTGTACCTCCCCCAAACAACAGGAGGCCTATTTTTCCTTGCTTTGAATTCTTTTTGGCAGGCAACGGGAGGCGCAGGGATAAAAAAGCGCTGCCTCGTTTTGGCTCTGCTGTGAGGTACAAGCGCACAGCTAAATTAGTGTTTAGCCTTATGCTTTGATTCTTACCAGCTGAAGGCACTGAGCTGCGCCTAATCGATATGTTAAATCCGAGCCAGTGCATTTCAGCTCAGGCAATATCCACCGGTCTCCTTGTCCAGGACAGCTCGGTTCTAGCTCCTTTTCCTCTTCGTGTAGCTGTTGACTTACATTTTGTTTTGTTTTTCTTGAAGACTTGAGCAAATGAACAATTGAGGTGGGAAAGCACTTTTCTCTTGTGAAGCCTCATTTCTCCTTTATAGACAATGAAAAAGCTTGCTTCTCCCTCATGGCAAAGTGGCCGGGTTTTAGGACGTTAAGGATGGACATGTGCATTTGAGTTGGTAAGCTGTATGCCCATGTGCAAAGCAGGAGAGGCGTGCTCTCAACATAATTTTTTTTATTGAAGTGTAGCTGACAGACAATATCATGTTAGTTTCAGGTGTACGATATAGTGATTGGACAATTGAATGCATTACTAAATGCTCCCTATGATAAGTGTAGTTCTTATCTGTCACCATGCAACGTTATCACAGTATTATTGACTATATTCTGTTTGCTGCACTTTTCATCCCTGTGACATAGTTATCTTATAGTGGGAATTTGTACCTTGTCATCCCCTTGACCTCTTTTGTCTCTTTGCCTATTTTGCCCAGCCCCCCACACTTCCCCCTGGCAACTGCCAGTTTGTTTTCTGTATTTATGGCTCTATTTACATTTTCTGTTAATGCATTTGTTTTGTTTTTTAGATTCCACATATAACCAAAATCACATGGTGTTTGTCTCTGACTTATTTCACACAGCATAATACCCTCTAGGTCCATCCATGTTGCTGTGAATGGCAAGATCTCATTCTTTATGGCTGAGTAACACTCCTTTGTGCGACAGGGAGAAACTTAGCACATCTGAGAAACTTAGAAACTTCTGTGTAGCCCTCCACATAGGCACATTACAGCTAAGATTTGAAAAAAAAAAAAAAAAAAAAAACCCTGCTTTTTACCAGAAACTTACCTCACCTGCAGAGATAAGGAAGTACATACAGAAATAACCATGTGAGTCTGACGGGAACTACATGACCAGATTCCTGTCCACAAAGATCAACGGACCAAGGACGAAGAAGTTACACCACCTTCTTCAGGTGTCTGCAGATGGCAGCCACCTTTTGACTCCACCCCCCCTCCTCTTCCCCCTCTTTCTAACATAAAAGAAGCTCAAATCTCCTGCTTTGGGAAGATGGTTCTTTGGAACGATAGCCCACCGTGTCTTTGGTTTGTTGGATTTTTTGAGCAAAGTCCCTTTTCTGATGCCAACATCCTGCCTCTTGACTAATTGGCCAGTCACCAGGTGAGCAGAACGAGCTTGGGCGCCGTTACTATTTGGCAACCCAGCCATGAGCAGGTCCTGGACAGCCGGCCTCGCACAGGCTTCTCTGGGAGCACATGCTGTGGCTTCTCCGACTTCCTGAGCGGCACCTGCTGCCCCAGCCCCTGGCCGGAGGGACAGGACATACGCAGACCTCTGCCAGCCGCTGGACTCAAAAATAGGGTAAGTCGCTCCAGGGTCTATAGCCGGGAACCCCCTTCCCCTCCGTTTGGGCTTGTCTTTGGGGAGAAAACACTTTGTGTTTGCCTGCGGGACCCCATTAGAGAGGGCAATGGTGGTTTGTCTCGCACCCAGTGTGTCTGTGAACCAGTTCCTTTGCCCTAGGCTGGTTTGTTGCCCCAGCTTTGGGTGGCTTTGGACAAACCCAGCCCTGTTAGATTTGTTTTGTAAAAGACTTTTAATGTTCTCTTCATAAATATTAGTGACTTGTAGCTTTCTTCTTCCCGTTCAGTTGCCTCCAAATAGTTAATGTTCTTGGAAGCCGTTTGGTTCCCTTTTGGTTCCGCTGGGGAAACTCTGACTTTAAGGGAGAAATTAGGAAATCAGCTGTTTGGTTCAGTTGGTGAAACCCCTGACTTTTGAGAAGGAGTGAGCATTCACAGAAGTGCTCTGGACTTCATTTACTCTTGGTTTGGTTTCTTCTGCGTTCTTGCTGAACCTTTGACTAGGAAGATGGGGAATACTGCTTCTATTTCTAGAGAAAGAGCTTTAGGACAGATTTTGAGTAAATCGCGCAGAGGGCTGAAAAGCAATTGGAGAAAAAGCCTGTCTTGTAAGAGGGATAGACAGGAGTTGGAGATAAAGGAGTGTTAGTGCAAACTTTAAATCGGCCGCCGCCAGACCAGCGGCTGCTTTGGTTTCCCTCCTCTGGTTCCCACACCGCCACGGGGCGGGGCTCCCACAGCCACCTACTATGCAATGGCGGTTGCCTCCAGCACCATGGGCGCCTGCTCCCCCCGCCCTTACTCTTGAGGAGGGACCCCAAGCTGTAGGGCCATTCCTTAGGAGTTTGGAACTGAAGTACCTCCCACCCAAAATGAAAGCGCACAGGGGCTCCCTTGGACCTAACCTACATACTTGAGATTTCCCCGCCTGAGCCCCAGGTAAAATTGTCGGTGGGGAACAGACGGATTGACTGTTTAGTAGACACAGGTGCAGCATATTCAGTGCTCAAGCTAATTCACAGTTGTTAGTTTAACTAAGATGAACATGTCTTTAGACCTATCAGCATTAAATATAAAACTTCTGCCAAGTTTATGAAACAAGCCCATGTAGTCTCTGTCGCAACTTACCAGCAAAGAGATGACTTAAAATGATGGTTAATTTCATTTGTCTCTTGTAGTTCTCGTGGGTGATTGTTAAGGGCAAGTAGGTTAAATAGAAGGGTTTATAGGTAAACTTTTAAATAGCTTTTAAAATCTTTGGTAACCTGAAACCCTGAAGTTTTGCTAAGTTAAACAGTAAATTGGATCAAATTCATTGGATATCTAAGTCTTTTCCAAATAAGATAAAATATTATAATGTTAAGGACTAAATTTAAGTTTGTCAGCTTTTTCCTATCACAGAGAAACTCAAGATACTTGGGTCTGTTGGTAAACATCTTATGCTTTATTAAAAGCTGTACTATGAAAAAACCCATGTCTAGAAATTACAAAGTGTATTCATAATTTGCCAATATAAAGAATTCTGGTGTGACACAGTTCATAATTGGTTACTACTTAGTTTTTGTTGGAAACTAAGGTTTCTAGGAGTTAAAATTCTGAACAAACGTAATTAAGACAGCTAGAAATGGGGGTACCTGGGTGGCTCAGTCAGTTAAGCATCCAACTCTTGATCTCAGTTCAGGTCTTGATCTTGGGGTTGTGGATTCAACCCCACCTTGGGCTCCATGCTGGGTGTGGAGCCTACTTTAAAAAAAAAAAAAAGACCTAGAAATGAAAAGGAAAGCAACTCTGTATGTAGGTAAAGTGGGAGATGTGTAGGAAAGATATAAGAATGAGAACACATTTTTGTTCAGGGAAAAGAAAGTAATTTTGTCCCCAAATGGGATTAGTTGTTTAAAGAGGAAAAACTTAGGACAAAATGTGAATGAAAAAGAGTGTTGTAGAAGGTTTGTGAAGTGGAATCTTTGATAAAAATTTTATGCATGTTCAGGACTAAGATTGGAATGAATGAGTTTTAAACACTGGCATGAACAATGAATACTGTTACGCTGAAAAGAAATAAAAAATTAAAAAAAAAAACACTGGCATGAGATTGGAATTTGGTTTTTCTCTCTGTTAAAAAGACAAAAGTTTTCTTGGCTTGTTGGTCTGCTCTTGATAAGAAATTGTAAACAAAGTTTTTTTCTTTATCTGCCCAGAAAAGTAGTTTCTATGTTTTGTCTTTATTAGGTCTTTGAGTTAAGAAGGTTAAAATTCTCAATATTAAGGGAGCTGTGTTTTGCTAACAACTGTAAAAACTTCTGTAGAATCTCTTATTGCCAGCTTGTTTAATAGATAATTAAATATCAAGTTTTATAATAGTCGCTAATCCTATTTAGAACCTTTTGAGGTTTTTAACAAACTTCCCCAAAATTGAAAATCTAAATGAAGTTAGGCTCATTTATTTTGTATGTTAATTTACCTGGGAAGCATTGTCAAACCAATGATGATAAGCCTTCCTAGCTTATATTGTGTGGGTAGATGCTAAAACTGTTCCAGAAATTATATAAAATTCCTAGACTTTTAATATGTCCTGATATAATGTCATCACATGTAATTCTAATTATTGAAATGTTATGTGTCACAAAAATAACCAAATATCATTGTCAACTACACTATAATGAACCCTCACCAGATTTTTAACCATGCCCATTTTTTTTTAGTTTAGTTTAGTTTTTTTTTTTTTTTTTTTTTTTTGTCATTTATGGTTACTGTTTCACTCTGAAGCTCTTGCATATGGTTCAGTTTCAAGGAGACTCAGGAAAAGGACTTTTGACAAATACAGGTTTCGAATAACTTTGAGATCAGAAAACCGAGAAATTCCAGAACTAATGGAAAAACTATATTCAAACAATAAGAATTGGTAACATGGGACAATATGATTGTAATTTACATCTCTTACTTGAAACATTGCTCGTTCTCTAATATTTGCTTTTCTAGATTTTTTTTTTTTAAAGATTATTTATTTATTTATTTTACAGACAGAGATCACAAGTAGGCAGAGAGGCAGGCAGAGAGAGAGGAGGAAGCAGGCTCCCTGTCGAGCAGAGAGCCCGATGTGGGACTCGATCGCAGGACCCTGGGACCATGACCCGAGCCGAAAGCAGAGGCTTTAACCCACTGAGCCACCCAGGTTCCCTGCTTTTCTAGATTTAAGAAAACTTTTTTTCTCTTAAGATATCTGTGATTTTGGTGAGTGCTGTGAAGTGTGTAAACCTGGTGATTCACAGACCTGTACCCTTGGGGATAAAAATACATTATGTGTTTATAAAAAAATAAAAAAAATTAAAATAAAAAAAGATATCTGTGATTTACAAGGATTTGATAAAATATTCCTTTGTAAACCAGAAGGAACATTTATCTTTTCACTGTGCTTGAACCCCTCAGAATTCAGAAACTCTCGGTGAGTGTTCTTTCTTTCATGATAGTTACAATTATTTGCATAAGTTCAGTGAGAATCTGTTCTCCTTGTCACAGACACCATTGAAAACGTTAGTTATATTACCAAGGCTTCAACTGGAATGTCATATTTGAGAGACATGCATAGACTCAGATATGACAGCTTTAAGGAACTAAAGGTGAGTTTATAGAACCAATAGAGCTCCTTGGAAATGATGGCCTGATACCTTGCTTCCAGAGTTCCCAGCAGCCTTATCAGGTGAATAAAGAAAGTTCCTTGCTGGCTGGTGCAAGAACCTCAGAATAGTTTAGGGACCCTGAGAAGAGAGGAATTTGCCCAAATCTATAGGGACTGTAGGCAAGTCAGATGGCAGGTGTTTGGCTTGGCTTCTGACCTTGACAAGCTATTAAAAGTTTAATATGAAATATCTTATAAAAAGTTATAGCAAGGCAGATTTAAAAGAATCTATATGGCCAATTGCTATTCTTGCTGCACTTACATAAATAATTAGGACAAATTTGTTAAAAGTAGACTTTTTTTTTTCAAACTAGTCTTAATTTGGTAAAATTAAGGTGATAAAAATGAGGGTGATTTTTAGAGAGAAAAATTGTCTTTCAAAAACACAACTTTTGTGGATATTAAATCCTACTTCTGATTAGTTGTCTTTGAGTGTTTGTTGTCTGCTTATAAAACTGTACTGGATCCTGAATTCTTCTGGTTTCCTTGAATATCTGGCTATGACTTTCCAAACTAAGTTTTCCAATATTCTACCATTCTCTTGACTTGAAATCACTGAGAACTAAAACCGCCGTTTTTCCTGAAGCCCTGTAAAATAAAGCTAGAAAACTTGAGGTAAGCTTCAGAGAAATTGCCACAATGGCTCATATAAGACAGTCTTCATGTTTGTTGTTCTGAGGGCCACTCCGAAGGATCACCAGGGACATTTGAACTACAAACCAGAAAAGTCCATCAGATTGCCACTGCCTCCCTCCACCCCATCGGGGGATGCTTGGAGCCCAACATCTAAAAAATCCTCTCATTGGCAGCACTAAGGACTTAGACACTAAGCTTATAATTTGCTTCAGCTATTAATTTGTGTTTTTCTTCTGTTTCCATAGAAATGCCTATGGTTACTTCTAAGACCCCAATGCCAAAAAGAGGCACTAAGAAATATTTCATAAGTCAAATCAAAAGTTTCCATTCGGCAACTGCCCCTCATTGACTCTGCCCTTCACCAGAGTAATCTTTGATTTAGAGATGTTGGACAATATGGCGGGGCCAAGATGGGGTGGCTCAGACAGGGGAAGAGGGAAGGTCCAGAAAGAACACATAATGACAAACAACAATGAACTCCGGCATGGGCAAAGAAGAAACGAATCTGATTTCCAGAATTGTCACATTATATTCATTGAGATATCCAGTTTTTAACAAAGAATTACAAGGTCAAAAAAGCAGAGAAATGTGGACTATTTGTGGGAAAATAATAGTCAATTTTAATTGTCCTTGGTTCTAGTAGGATGTTGGACTTATTGTATAAAATTTTAAATCAGCTATTACAAATATGTTGAAAGAACCAAGAAAAATCATTTATTTTTTAAAGGATATTTATTTATTTATTTTTGAGAGAGAGAGAGAGAGAGAGAGAGAGAGTCTGGGAGCACGAGTGGGGGAAGGGGCAGAGGGAGAGAATCTTCAAGCAGATTCCCTGCTGAGCATGGAGCCCGATATGGGGCTCAATCTCAGAACCCATGAGCTTATGACCTGAGCTGAAACCAAGAGTCGAACATTCAACCAACTGAGCCACCCAGGTGCCCCAAGAAAATCATTTCTAAGAAATTAAAGGCAAGTATGAAAATAATATCTCAGCAAGTAGAGACTATTGAGAGAGATAGAAATTATAAAACAGAACCAAACAGAAATTCCAGAGTTGCAAAATATAATAACTGAAATGAAAAATTTACTCAAAAAGCTCAACAGAAGTTTTAAACTGGCCAAAGAAAGGATCTGTGAACCTGAAGATAGGTCAGCTGAGGTTTTCCAGTCCAGGAACAGAAGAAAAAGATTTTTTAAAATTACCAAAGGCTAAATCTGTGAAACAACTTTACGCCTGCCAACATATGCGTACTGAGAGAGTCCCAGAAGGAGAGGAGAGGCGAGAGAGCAAGAGAGCAGGGCAGAGATAATATTTGAAAAACTAAAGGCTTAAAAGTTTTCCAACTTGATAAAAACATTAATCTGTACAGCCAAGAAGCTCAATGAACTTCAGGAAAAATAAACATTAAGAGATTCACAAACAGATACATCAAACTGTCAAAAGTTAAAGAGAAAATCTGAAAACAGCAAGAGAAAATGGCTCATTACATATAAGAGATCCTCAATAAAATGAACAGCCAACTCTCAGAAACTGTGGAGGCCAGAAGGCAGGAGGGAGACCTATCCACACTCCCTAGAGTGGTTGTAATAAAAAGACAGATCACAGGTGTTGGTGAGGATGTGGAGAACCTGGGGACTTAAAATGGTCGTAGACATTTTGGAAAATGGTCTGGCAATTCCTTGAAAGATTAAATCTAGAACTAACTTATGACCCCAAAGTTCTACTCCTAGGCATGTTTGTGTGTGGATATGTGTGTGTGTGTGTGTGTGTGTGTGTGTATGCATATACATATACACATACACACCCCAAAGGGAAATGAAAACGTTCATGCAAAAATTTATAGATGAATTTTCAGACCAGGATTACTCCTAATAGCCCCAAATTGGAAACTACTCAAGTGTCCATCAGCTGATGAATGGATAAACTTAAAATTTGGTGTATCCATACAATGAAATGATATTCAGAAATAAAAAGGAATGAGGGGCACCTGGGTGGCACAGTTAGTTAAGTTAGTTAAGCGGTTTCCACTCCGGTCATCATCTCAGGGTCATGACATCAAGCCCCTTGTCTGGCTGTGCACTGGATGTGGAGCCTGCTTAAGATTCTCTCTCTCCCTCTGTCTGCCCCTCCTCCCACTCACTCTCTCTCTAAATAAATAAATAAAAATAAATAAAAAGGAGTGAAGTCTTGACTTACGCTATAACATGGATGCACCTTGAAAACATGAAGAGGTATGAAAGCAGCCAGCCACAAAAGACACATATTACATGATTCCCTTTGCATGGAATCTCCAGAAGGGGCAAATCTATAGAAATGGAATGTAAATTAATGGTCTCCAGGGCCTTTGGTAGGGGTGGATTTAGAGAACTGGGGAGTTATAGCTAATGGGTATGGGGCTTCTTCTTTAGGTGGTGAAATGTTCTAAAAGTGATTATATTATTTGTCATACAGCTCTGTGAATGTACTAAATGCTTTCGAAATGGACACCATAGAGGGGTTACTTGTAGGGTATGTTAATCATATTTTAACAAAGCTATTATTTAAGAAAAGAAGAAACTTCTTCATAGGAGGAAGGAAAAAAATAAGTGAAGATAGGAAATGGAGTCTCCAAGTAGACTGCCATATTCCTAGTTCTATTACTAAAAGAAGGCAGGGTGGATATCTGAGAAAATTTCTCAGATTCTGCCGCGTAGTTGATCCCAACAATGTTGTGCTCTCTAATAGCCTTCATGTGCACAGAATAGGGCAGGAGTCCTGTGGGATGTCCTTCCCCAGGACTGAGGGACTTATGCTACCCTGTTAGCCAGTGTGATCACTTCGTGACAGGCCCTGCTCCACTCGATTGCAACTCACCCACCACTGAGTTTACCCACTTCCCTGAGATAGAATTCTTTTTATTCTAAATGGAAAGGTCAGGGCAAATCTGGTATGACACCTCCATTACTCTACACCCAACGTCTGACCTACTCAAAGTAGGGCCTGTCTGGCTCCTTGGGGTTAATACTTCTTTGATAGAAAGCTTACACCAAGTTTCTGAGGTCTTCAGCCAGATGTCTTATGGAGACCGGTCTGGTAGCAAAATCTCCTTTTCTCATCATCCCTCACCTCGCATCTTCAATGACCTTCAACCTGAAGGTGAGTTCTTCAGTATTCTTTAGTATTCTGTTGGGGTTAGGATGACCGCCATCCTCATCAATATGTCAGGGGCCTTCAACCATCACATTGTCCCTAGGGCCTGAGGATTCTCATTTCAGGAAGCCCTGAAATCCCTTATTTCTAATAGTAAGTTGGTCCTTCTGTAATCTTTGGTACACTTGTAAAGGAAAACTTAGTAGATGTCAAATAATGCTTGTTGATCGATTGATTGATCCTCATCATAGAACTAGTGAAAATTTAGTCTGAAAAGAAGTGAAATTGTGCTTAAAGCTAATAGTACACAGTAAATTGGGGGTGTTTCCGGGGTACTCAACATTCCCACTTGTTAAATGAAAATGTTATTTTTGAATTTGAATCAATTTGAATCAAATTGATGAATTTGAGCGTCATCAGATAAATGCTAACACGGCAGGAGAGTGGGCTCAGCGTCCGAGAAACCGCAAGTGGCAGGAGCTGACAGAGAAGCATTTCCCTTTTAGCGGGGCCTCCCGAAAACATGGGGGAGACCATTTTCCAGCAAGCACAGAAGAAGAGCACAGGGGAGAGAAGCTAAAACAAGGACTAGTCCATGACTCAACAGATATCCTTTTCCCTGCTTACTTTCTTTTTCTTCTTACTCAAGCAAAGTTACAATTAAGTTTCCTTGCTGAGCAGGTTTTTTCCAAAGTATTAGCTAATGTGGTCAGTAACTGGGATACATTTGTCCATGTTAGAACTCACAAATCCAAAAAGTGGCTGATTTCAAACTAACATAAGTAGGATATATAAAGGTCTTTAGTGATCTTTAGCCCAGACCATAATTAGCCTCTCTGGAATATGGAAAAAACAGAACAATTCGATAAACTCACATTGTGGCGTAAGGGCCGTTGGCATTCCATGTTCGCGCAGATTATGCCTGGGTGGGCTTTTCTTTTCTGGGCTTCTTGAATTCTTTATTTTCCTAACGATCCCTGTACTCATTAGAGCCATTAGCACATTACAATGGTATTTATGAAGCACCCAAGGGGAGTTAAGTTAGTCTCATATTTACTCTTTCATTCCTGAGGCTAACGCTTAGGTTTTCCTTCAACGCGGGTTCTCTTTCCAGAGCACTCCGGTGTTTTGGAAACAATACAATCAAGGCCAGCTTCAGAGGAGACCGACTTTTGTAGTCACACAGCACCCCATGCTTAGGAGGACCCCACACTTGGAAGGACCCCACACTTGGAGGGGCCCCACGCTTAGTTTAATGTACGGCTGTCATTGTCTTGAAATCCCTAATGACTTTTGAACACAGGGCCACATGTTCATTTCGCACTTGGCCCTGCCAATTCTGTGTAGCTAGGACTGAACATGGTACTCAGGGTTTCAGGTCTCAGATTTTAGCCTTATTAGCTTTGTGATCCTGGATGGGTTTCTTAACCCCTTTCAACTTCATTTTCCTCAGTTGTTATATATAGAAAGAACACTAGCTGTCTCACGGAATCATTGTAAGAATTAAATGAGATAGAAAAACATGCCTATGCTTAGGACGTGGTTCTAGTAACTAACCCTTATTAATTGCTTGCTCCATGCTAGGCGCTGTGCCAAGCTGTTTACAGAAGTGCTCTGTGTGGTCAGTAGTGTTTTACAAATGAGGGAATGGAGGCATAGACTTACTGAGTAACTTGCCCAAGGCCACAAAGTTTGTAAGTAGACAGCTTGAACTATGAATGTCATAACCTCCACTAAAGGGCAGAGACTCCAGAAGAAGGGAGGGTTTTGTTTGTTTGTTTGTTTGTTTTAGAGATTTTATTTATGTATTTGACAGACGGAGATCACAAGTAGGCAGAGAAGCGAGCAGACAGAGGGAGAGGAGGAAGCAGGCTCCCTGCTGAGCAGAGAGCCCCATGCGGGGCTTGATCCCAGGACCCTGGGATCATGACCTGAGCCGAAGGCAGAGGCTTAACCCACTGAGCCACCCAGGCACCCCGAAGGGAGGTCTTTTAACTTGAAGTTTAATATTCTTTCCTTCTGGTCCTCAAGATCCCTTACCCCAAGGAGTTAACAACCAAGTGATGGTGATAAGGCACATGTAAACCTGGCTACTGCACAGGACCGTGTGTTCCTACCTGTCCAACCTCACCTGCCAAACAGGCTCACTCTAAGCTGCTCTCCAGGCCTTTGATTAGGTTTTCCCTTCATCTAAAGAAATTTGCTACTCTTCATCGCTTTCTATAAAATTCCTTATCTCCTTCAAGACTTGACTGGAGTGCCTCATCACTGAAGAAGCCCCCTCCTCTGAGCACTCTTAGTATCTTATGCCTAACTGTGTCATGGTATTTCTTCACATCAATTCTCACTGCTAGTTTTCTTGTCTGCCTTCCTCCAGGCCTGAAAGATCTTTGATGAACAAAGATTGCTCATCTGGGTGTTCCCAGCACTTAGGGAAATGTGACTGACACGAAACTGCGGTTCAGTAGGTGATAGAGGAAAAATGGTGCTATTTTCCAAAGAATACCAAATGCTCTGTTGGTTCAAAGGAGAGAGAGAGATGAACTCAGCTGATGGACAGAGCCTTCATAGAAAAGGCCGTTTGCCTGTTCCGTCTTGAAGGGTGGTGAGGACTGAAAGGAAGGATGGGGAATAGAGGCAGATAATCCATTCAGCCAGAGGGAGTGGCTCAAGCAGAAGTGGAACAATGGGAAGGTTTAAGACAAAGCTTAAGAAAACAGCAGGTAGGTCACTTGGCTTGGAACTTAGGATTTTTACTAAGTAATGAACCCCAAATTCAAATGCTTCTTGAACCAGACTTATAGCACAATAAATAAATGAAACATGGCTCCATGTAATACAAAAGGGAGGGGAAGGGACTGTGACAAACTGGAGGGCACATACCCCACTTAAAAGGAGGGAGCCGCTGCCCTATGCCAAAACTGTCAGTTTTCCCAGAGAACAGGAAATTTAGATGTGTGCACGCGCACACGTGTGTGTGTGTGTGTGTGTGAAATATTTTTTAATTTTTTTCTTTAAAGATAATCTTAGACTTGCAGAAAAGCTGTACAAATAGTAAAGAGTTTATGATATACTTCACCCCGGTTTCCCTGGTATTCATGACTTATATGCCAGGAGCGTAATGACGAAAAGCACACAATGAACATTGCTGTAAGAGTGTTAGTTAAACTGTGCTTATTCAAAGTTCAGCTGGTTTTCTCATCAAGTGCTTTTTCTGTTCCGGGATCCAGTCCAGGATCCCACATGGCTTTTAGTGGTTGTGTTTCTTCAGTTTCCTCTCATCTGTGACTGTCCCTCAGCCTCTGCTTGTCTTTCACGGCCTTGACAGTTTGGATGATTACTGATCTATTATTCTGTAGAGCGTCTCTCAATTTGCATTTGATGTTTTCTCAGGGTCAGGTTGAGATCATGCATTGTTGGCCTGAATACCCCAGCAGTGATGCTGTGTTCTCTGTGCATCACGTCGGGCACGTGACGTCCATGTGTCTCGTTGCTGGTGACATCCACTTTGATCACTTGGTTAAGATGCTGCCTGCTGTGTTTTTCTACTATAAAGTTACCACTTTTTCACTCTATACATGATAAATATTTGGGGGAAAATACTTTTTTGAGGTTATGAAAATGTCCTATTTCTTCTCAAACTTTTGTCCACTGATTTTTTTTTTTAGCCATCAGTGGATCTTGCCTACTACAATTCTTACTATACTGTGGGCCTAATGGTGATTTTGTATATCCCTCATTAATTCTACATTCATTAGTTAGAATTCTTCAGTAAGGAAAAGTCATCCCTTTCCCCCCATTTACTTCTTTATTTTATCGTATTTATAGGAGTACGGGTTCATGGATATTTTATTCTGTAAGTTATAATCCAATATTAACCAGTATTATTTTGTTGCTCAGATTGTCCACGTTTGGCTATTGGGAGTTCCTTGAGCTTGGCTGTGAGGTCCTTTTTGAGCACTTCCTTATTTTCTGGTACTACAGGATGCTCCGGGCTCATGTTGTATTTTCCTTGCCCCGGCTCTGGAATCAACCACTTCTCCAAGGAGCCCTGGTTCTTTTTATTGGAGAAGAAGTATCTTGGCTTCAAAATATAGAAAATGAATTCAGACATCTAAAGAACATTGTGGAGGCACATTTGGTCCATGTCTTTCACCCTGTAACGTCTGATACAGGTCAGTCGGTGACAAAGCAGGAGGCATAGGCTGAGATCAGGATGAGAAAAGTCTTGAATGTCCTAAGAAAAGTTTGGAATTTGTGCAACCAGCAATGGGACTTGGGACACTATGGCTGGGGTTTGAATAGACATGTAATATGTTTAAAAACTTGTTTTGGGGAGAGAAATATGAAGACAAAAATAGAAGTTTCTGGAATCGGGAAGTTGAGTCATTTACAAGTAAAGTTATAAAAGTCTAAATTAGGGACAGCCCTCTAATATCCCCCATGCTGGACGGTCTTTCTCCTGTTCTCTTCCAGCTTAAATCTTCCTTACCTCTCAAGCCTTCCTTCTCCATAAAGTCTTTCCTGACTCCTTCCCAGAATTTATCCTTCTTCCTCTGTGTATCTCTGGCCCAGACTGGTTTGTACCTCACCTCTACATGTTTTTCATTGAAGGCTGGCATCACCCACTTAATTAGTAACTTTTTGCAGACAGGGATGGTCTTGGTCATCTTTCTCTCTTCCCAGTGCCTAAAAGAGTTCCTCTCATAGAGGAGAGATGCTCAACGCAGACCTCAGTTGGTTGTTGGAACTATTTATTATTCACTGTGAGATGCTGGATAAATGAAAACAAAGTGCAAGTAGATATTTTTTGTTTGTTTGTTTGTTTTGCAAGTAGATTTAAATGACTTCAAAGTCATATATTTTTTTCAGTTGATGTTGCATTACCTGACATATCCCTCCAGCCTAATGTGTGAGGCAGCACGAGTGTTTGAGAGCATGACCATAAGAGCATGAAACAGACACAATTTCTGAGTCCACACAGTATGTCTCTTCTTAAGCTGTAGACTAGTCAGAGTGACACTCAATATTGGAAGAGTTTAATAATAAAGGGATTTTCCTTACAGAGGAGACAAGAGCTGTCTTGAAAAGTCCATTTGGAAAGTACCTCTTAGGACTACATTAAGCATTAAGCCTTTTGAAAGCATGAAAGGTATATCTTCCCTTTTTGAGTGAGAGCATTTCCACAGGCCTCGATAGACATGAACTCTGTGATAATCATGTATTCTCTTTAGAGTTGTGTTATTACGTGATTAAAAGCTATGTTTTAAGCACAGAAAATATTTAAAAATCAAATTTCAGATCCTTTACTTCTTTGGTTAGGTTTATTCCCAGGTATCTTATGGTTCTTGGTGCTATAGTAAATGGAATCAATTTGAATACTCAACTTTTGTATCAACATGGACAGGACTGGAAGAGATTATGCTGAGTGAAATAAGTCAAGCAGAGAGAGTCAATTATCATATGGTTTCGCTTACTTGTGGAGCATAAGGAATAACACGGAGGACATGGGGAGATGGAGAGGAGAAGGGAGTTGGGAGAAATTGGAGGGGGAGATGAACCATGAGAGACTGTGGGCTCTGAGAAACAAACTGAGGGGTTTGGAGGGGAGGGGGATGGGGGGTTGGGTGAGCCTGGTGGTGGGTATTATGGAGGGCACGTATTGCATAGAGCACTGGGTGTGGTATATAAACAATGAATTCTGGAACACTGAAAAGAAATAAAACAACAGCAACAAAATAACTTAAAAAAATCAAATTTCATCCTTGCAGGATTAGAGTATTGATAATAATCAATAAAGCAATCACCCTATAGAAAATAGGGCTCTGTGGTATTTGTCAAGGAGACGGCATGAAAGCTTATGGCCTTGGCAGCCTCCTTTCCCAGGCTCCTGCTAGATTCCAGCCTCTCTTCTGGTGGCAGCTACCTCTGTGACAGTTCACACGCTGAGTCCAGAATGGAGGGAGAGACGGGGGAAAAAGGCATTGAAGTGAGGGAGGGAGGAAGAAAGGTCACAAAGATAGCAGCTATTGACTCCTTTTCCACCAGGCACCAGCTGGTGGGCCAGCACAGCAGCGGGAGGAGGGGCAGGTCTCTAGAAGAAAGGTAGGTCTAAGAGATGCAGAGAAAGAAAAACACCAAAGGAAGGAGAGTACTGAAGTAAGGCCTGTGAAGAAAGTAGGCAATATGGGGACTAGGGAGAGAGGAGGTGGTTCCAGGGGGCATCATGAAGGCACTCATCCGAGAGGTGGGGTGGAATCAACTAACCAAAGTTAGTTTGTCAAACTCACTAAGGTTCCTTCATCCTGCTCCTTGTTGCAATGACTCCCCTCTACCCCCCAGCTGCAGCCCCTGCCTCTGAAGTCAGCTGCATTCCTTTTAGATCAGGAGCTCCTTTATTTCGGATGAGGAGTGCCATGCATTGGCCCCCGAGAAGGGAAAGCATAGAAAAGAACAAGGAAGTCACCTTTCTGCCTTTGAATGTTTAAGTACATGTTCTAAACTGTAGCAGAGCCCATAACTTTGAGGGAAGAGTTTCTTTTATGACCCTGAGCATAGGTTCTGGCCCAGACGATAGATTTTTAAGAATATGGTAGAGAAAGACAGTCTAGGCAGCATGGTACAGAGCAACACAGGAGGAAAAATGGAAACAAAAGAGGACCTTCTTCAGCCCTCAGACTCTCCTGCACACATAGAAGGGAGTTTGCTTTGCTCCTGGGAGTGTCAAAGGGGGTGGCAGAGAGGAGGGTCACTGGATCTGAAGGGGCCATCAGTTGGGATGAAGGGTACACAGAACGTGTAGGGTGATCGTCTGATGCCAGAGAGGGTCTGAAGACATTGAGCTATGACTGGAGGCCATATGGCATAATGTCCAAAGAGCAGATGGCACAAGCTACATCTCAGTGAACACCAAACCACACTGAAGGCCAGCCACCCCTTCCCACGGCTAGAAGTCCCAGCCTTCCCCCAACTTAGAATATTCACGGAGGAAGGGGGGCAGGGTACCAAAATACACCAAGTTTGTAAGTTAGAGGAAAGTAAAATAAGTTATGTCTTAACATGCCTGGATAATTTGGATTTTAACATTTTTAACTGCTACATCATTAGAAAACTAGCTTAATTCTAATATATTAGACCTATACTGAATGAGGTTAGTTGTATGTCTAAGTTCAGATTTCTAAGAGTGTAAAAAGCAGAAGAGCTCTCTTGAAGGGCATTGGAGTCTTCTCTCTCTCTCTCTCTCTTTTTTTTTTTTTTTTTGCATATTACAGCTGTGCTATCAAAAAAAAAAAAAAGTACCCATCCTTCACCCCAGGTAATCTTATTTAAAACAATTTACTCCAATGTGTTGGATTATGACTCATTAGATAAGAACATTTTCTTTAGTTTCATGTAGACATTAGAAGTCCATATGATCTAAGGTCAAGTCTCAAATGAAAGGAACATAGAGGTGAT
Organism: Martes martes; assembly: GCF_963455335.1. Taxonomy (NCBI): domain Eukaryota; kingdom Metazoa; phylum Chordata; class Mammalia; order Carnivora; family Mustelidae; genus Martes; species Martes martes. The sequence continues at coordinate 102,368,869 of NC_137894.1, read as the reverse complement.
GCAATTATACTGACTTCAGAGCAGATGGCTGTTTTCTGGAGGGAAATGGTGCATAAAACACACAAACAATGAAATACTTGGGAGAGAAATTCTTCATGGCAGTCAGGACTATAAAATCAACACAAAGCAGCTAATTCACAGAGCTGGGGCAATACTGAAAAGCATTAAGGAAAGCAGGGGGCACCTGCTGCCCTGATGAGGCATCCCGCCTGGACTTGGAGGAGGAGGGGCCTGGGATGGGGTGCAGGTATGCATGTTTTGATATCCTAGACAAATGGACCTCAGTTCACAAACACAGTTGTAAACAAGGTACGTTACTTTTTCTCTTAAGTTCATAACAGTTAACCCTTCAACAATACAGTTTGAGCTGCGTGGATCCACTTATATGTAAACTTTGTTTAATACAGTACTATAAATGCATTTTCTCTTATGATTTTCTTAGCATTTTTTTTCTAGTGTAGTTTGTTGGAACAACACAGTGTAAGATACATATAACATACAAAATATGTTAATTAACTTTATCTTATCAGTCAGGCTTCTGATCAACTATAGGCTGTTGGTAGTGAAGTTTTTGGGGAGTCAAAGTTATACACAGATTTTTGACATGCAGGGGTTAGCGCCCCTAACCCTCGTGCTGTTCAAGGGTCAACTGTACTTAACCATGGGCCTCTTTCTTCTAAGAAGCAGAAATAATCTCAATTATTTCAGGGTTCTTACCATTTCTCTGTGATTACCTCTAAGTTCAAGGCTTATATAATGCCTATGAATGAAGGTTATGGGTGTGGACAGCATCTCACCTGAGTTGGCATCACTCTTCACTAGCACAACTGCCCAGGTGGGATGTGGACCCTTGCTGGTCACTGCCAAGTCCTCCCTTGTACCGAACCATATCACAGTAACTTTGGGTCTGGCTCTGGGTCAACTAATTCTCAGGACCCTCTTGGGCACACAGGATAATCCTGATGCTTCTGTGCCATTCTGGGATCCTAGAAAACTTGGTAGGGCCATTTGTCACTGCCATGGCACTCTTGGGCACATAAGAAGCATTCCACTGCCCCAGCACTCCTCTCCACCATCTCTTCCATTTACAGGTTACTGTGAAGCTTTTTCAAATTCATCTGCCAAGACAGAGTAAATAGCCAGACTTCAGGGCCTTGCCTCCTTCTTAGAGTCTACCTGCAAAAGAAAACACAAGTTTCCTTTGAAATGCTATTCCCAAATCTGTCTTTCATTTCTGTCATGGAACATTCTCAGTGCCCCATCCGAGGAAGGGACCAGGGCACAGACCCTTTTCATCAAGAACTCCTCCCCACCTAAGCTGTCTGCTCCTCTCCAGGCTTCCTTTATTTTCCTGGTTGGTGGGAGCTGGTGTGGAGCACTTTAGCCTAGAGAATGGAGAGGGTGGATTGGGAAGGCTTCTTTGTTATTACTCATCATGACTCCCACACTGTTTATACCCCAGCAGTTCTTTCTGTTCTGTAGAAGCCAAGACGTTAAAAACTAAAAAGCTAATAATTGGCTCCTTTTGTGTTATTTGCTTTCTGCAGAGTCATCCGTTCCCTGAGGCAGTGGGAAAGGGATTACAAGGTTAAAAGAGAGGTGAAAACCTATATAGCTATATATTCCAGCCACATACATACTCTGCTTCCCCAGCCAGTCCTTGCTAAGTAAGGTCAGTCACTACCCATGATGCCCTGTGAGAAGAAATCAAACAATATGGTGTAAGGACTTTCCAGCTGGATTAACTCTGGGGTTGGCGCTGGTAATCTTACCATAGATACTTTGGCTCATTCTCTGGTCTTATTCATCTTGAAGAAGGCCCAGTTGGTGTACATGAGAGATTGCAACTCCATCAGAGGTCACCCTGAAATGAGTTCGGTTCTCCTGTTTCCCCCTACTTTGTTTCTTCTTTCCCTCTTTTTTTCCCGCCTCTCTACTTTTCTTACTCCCCTCCACTCTGACTGACTTCTCTCCCCAATGGCAAGTTCAAATGACATGACTCCAGGACCCCCGCAAGAGACTATTGTTTGCCTCACTAATAAAGTGACTGTACCTCCTGCTTGTGTCTTATATCCAGTTAGCACGAGCTTTCACAATATTATTCAGATTTGAATGATAAATTATATGATCACTCCAGTCATTAGAGACCAGCTCGTTCTCAAAAATATTTGACCTTAGCTGAGAAGAACTGTTTCAATGTGATGAGGGTTTAAAGGACTACAAATATTTAGGGTATGCCAGAAGAATCAGGCTTCACTGTAAGGCTAACAATAAATACATAGAGGGAGATGGTTAAAGAGAAGCCTGCACTAAATCCCACTGGAGTCCACTGGGTTAAATCAGAGCGGAGGACCCGGGTTATGGTGCTGAGGTGAGAGGGTCAGCTGTCAGCAGGCTTGGCCTTGGAGTCCTGCTTTGAAGCAGGTGGATCTAGCTGGGAGAATTGAGGCGTGGAGTTGGGATGGGGTCAGGAGAATATAAGGTTGAAGTGTCTTTCAGTCTGGAGCCTTGACAAATGTTAGGTCATCCAGGGATGAAGTTGGAACAGAAACAAAGAGATCAAGAGAGATGCTGGCCAAGGGACTATGTCTTCCCAGCTGATCATGCTGGTAGCTTTAAATCAGACTTTGCTGTTCTTAAAAGGCCCCCTCTTGTATGTTGGGTAAAATTTGAGAAGTTGTCTTTCATGAAAACGAGAACCCTTTATGTAGCTTAAATAATTTCTGGATAAGAACCACTTTCTAATCATCGTAAATTATTATCTTTATAAAAGAGGAAGAATAACAACAAAAACACGTGCTCACTTTGGCAGCACACATACTAAAATTGGAACAAAAACAGAAATATGTATACAAAACCACATCTTTCATCCAACACTTATGAACAATGATTACAATCAATATCCCTTAATTAAAAACCATACATTTGAACCAAAATTATAGCAAAAATCTGGAATCCTTACATACGTAGCAGATGTAACTTTCAGGTCATGTTTAGCATTAACTAATTGGGAGGTGGCAATATGGTAGGGTTCTAAGCACTGGAAACTTTGAAATTGGAATAAAAAATTTAGAAAATCCACAACGTGAAGAATCAAAAATTTGCTATATATTAAGTTTGCTATTCTTTAGGTTAAGGGTTATATGTAGAAAAAAATATTATTAAAGTCTCTGAGGAAATTTTCATAGACATATAAAAAGCAGAGACTCAATTAGTATATGGGAGTTTGTTTTGTCTTGTGACACTATTTCCTCTCTTGGCCCATTGAAATATCTTTTGAACAACAGAATAAAGAGTACTTGGTGCACATAGCCCGCCACCAACCGATGTTGTGGAAGTGACTAGTGGGGCTCTCTTGAGGTCTAATGAGGATTTGCCAAGACCCAAATGAAGTCATAGTCAGATGCCCAACAAGAGGCCATACGTCACCAAAAATAATCAATGCCTCCAGAAACTGGCCAAAATATTGTTCCTTTTATAAGGAATTTTTTAAAAACACAAAAGTGATTCCAGCTAGATATGGAAAAGAAAAGAAAAAAGAAAAGAGAAAAGAAAAAAAAGAAAAACTATGGCATAGTTCTTAAACTTTGAGCTTAAAAATTTAGGTGATTGTAAGAATCACTGGGCCCTTGTCAAAAATGCATATTCCTAGAGCAAAAACATATGGAGGTTAGATAACATGCTACTAAGGAATGAATAGGTCAGCCAAGAAATCAAAGAAGGAATAAAAAATTACATGGAAACAAATGAAAATGAAAATACAATGATCCAAAATCTTTGGGATGCACAAAAAGCGGTTCTAAGAGGCAAGTTTTTAGCAATACAGGCCTACCTCAAGAAGCAAGAAAAATCTCAAATAAGCAATCTAACCTTACACTTAAAGGAATAAGAAAAAGAAAAACAAACAAACTCCAAACCAGCAGAGGAAGGAAATGATGAAGATTAGAACAGAAATAAATGATATAGAACCTCAAAAACAATAGGACATATCAAGGAAACCAGGAGCTGTTTCTTTGAAAAGATCCAAACATAAACTTCTAGTCACACTTACAAAAAGAAAGAGAAAGGACCCAAATAAATAAATCACAAATGAGAGAGGAGAAATAATAACACTACAGATACAAATAATTATGAGAATATTATAAAAAACAATATGCCAACAAACTGGACTATCTAGAAGAAATGGATAAATTCCTAGAAACATATACCTACCAAAACTGAAGTAGGAAGAAATAGAAAATTTGAAGATTGATTATCAGCAAAAAAATTGAATCAATAATCAACTCCCAACAAACAAAAGTCCAGGACCAAATGGCTTCATAGGCAAATTATACCAAACATTTAAAGAAGAGTTAATAATATTCTTCTCAAACTATTCAAAAAAATAGAAGAAGAAGGAAAACTTCCAAATTAATTCTATGAGGCCATCATTACCCTGATATCAAAACCAGATAAAGACACTACAAAAAAAAAGAGAACTACAGACCAATATCTCTGAAACATGGATGTAAAAATCCTCAAAAATACCAGCAAACCAAACCCAACAATACATTAAAAAAATAATTCATCATGATCAAGTGGGATTTATTCCCAGGAAGCAAGGGTGGTTCAATATTCTCAAATCCCTTAATGTAATATATCACATCAGTAAAAGAAAGGATAAGAACCATATGATCATTTCAATAGATGCAGAAAAAGCATTTGACCATGTACAACATCCATATATGATAAAAAAATAAAACGCTCAACAAAGTAGGTCTAGAGGGAACATAACTCAACATAATATGAAAAATCCCCAATGATCATCCTCAATGGAGAAAAGCTGAGAGCTTTGCCACTAAGAACAAAACAAGGATGTCTACTCTCACTACCTTTATTCAAAATAGTACTGGAAGTCATAACCACAGCAGTCAGACAATGGAAAGAAATTAAGACACCCAATTGGTAAGGACGAAGTAAAACTTTAACTATTTGCAGATGACATGACACTATGTGTAGAAAACCCTAAAGATTCTACCAAAAGATGCTGGAACTGATAAATAAATTCAGTAAAGTCAAAGGATACAAAATCAATGTACAGAAATCTATTGCATTCCTATACACTAAACACTTTTTTCCCTATACACTAAACTAAATTTAAACAGAAAGTTAAATTAAGAAAACAATCCCATTTACAGTTGCACCAAAAGTAATAAAACATCTAGGAACAAACTTAAGCAAAGAAGTGAAAAACCTATACTCTGAAAACTATAAAACATTGATGAAAGAAATTGAAGGTGACACAAAGAGATGGAAAGACATGCTCATGGATTAGAAGGACAAATATTGTTAAAATGTCTATATATCCAAAGCAACCAAAGGACTGGGATAAGATATTTGCAAATGATATCTTGGATAAAATCTATAAAAAATTTAATCCAACTCAACACCCCAAACCCAAATAATCCAGTTAAGAAATGGGCAGAAGACCTGAACAGACACCTTTCTGAAGAAAATATCCAGATGGCTACTGTTAGCCACTTGAAAAGATGCTCGACATCACTCGCCATCAGGGAAATATAAATCAAAACCACACCTGCCAGAATGGCTAAAATTAACAACTCGACAAACCAACATATGTTGGCAAGGATGCAGAGAAAGTGAAACACTTTTGCATTATTGGTAGGAATGCAAACCGGTACAACCACTCTGGAAAACAAAAAGTTAAAAATAGAACTACCTTACAACCCAGCAAAACACTGATTGGAAGGAGCACATGCACCCCAATATTTATAGCAGCACTGTCAACAGTAGCTAAGTTATAGAAAGAGCCCAAATGTCCATCAAATGATAGATAGATAAAGAAGATGTGGTATATATAGTCAATGGAATATTACTCAGCAATCAAAATGAATGAAATTTTGTCATTTGCAACAATGTGGATGGAACTAGAGTGTATTATTATAAGTGAAATAAGTCACAAAAAGATAAGTGTATGATTTCACTCATGTGGAATTTGAGAAACAAAATTGATGAACATAGGGGAAGCAAAAATGAAATAAGATAAAAACAGGGTGGGAGACAAACTGTAAGAGACTCTTAACTATAGAGAATGAACCAAGGATTGCTGGAGGGAAAGTGGGTAGGGAAATGGGCTAAATGGGTGATGGGTATTAAGGAGGGCACTTGTTGGGATGAGCACAGGGTGTTGTATGTAAGTGATGAATCACTGAGTTCTACTCCTGAAACCAATACTACACTATATGTTAACTAATTTGAATTTAAATAAAACCCAACCAAACAGAAAATGACTATACTACCCAAAATATTTAATGCAATCTCTACCAAAATACCAATAGCATTTTTCACAGAACTAGAACAATCCTAAAATTTGTACGGAACCACAAAGACCCTGAATAGCCGAAGAAATCTTGAGAAAGAAAAGCAAAACTGGAGGTATCACCATTCCAGATTTCAAGTAATATTACAGAGCTGTAGTAATCAAAATAGTACGGTACTGGTCAGAAAGAGTTATATAGATCAATGGAACAGAATAGAAAATTCAGAAAAGAACCCATAATTACATGGTCAGTTAATCTTCAACAAAGGAGGAAAGACTATGCAATGGGGAAAAGATAGTCTCTTCAACAAATGGTGCTGGGAAAACTGGACAGCTTCATGCAAAAGCATGAACCTGGACCACTCTTAACACCACACACAATAATAAAATAAAAATAGATTAAAGACCTACATGTGAGGTCTGAAACCATAGAAATCCTAGAAGAGAACACAGACAGAAACTTCTCTGACATTGACTGTAGCCATGTTTTTCTGGTTATGTCTCCTGAGGCAAGGGAAATAAAAACAATAATGAACTATTGAAACTACATCAAAATAAAAAGCTTTTGCACAGCAAAGGAAGCAATCAACAAAACAAAAAGCCCACTGAATGGGAGAAAATATTAGCAAAAAACATATCTGATAAAGTGTTAGTATCCAAAATACATAAAGAGCTTATATAACATCATAAAACCAAATAAACCAATTTAAAAATGGGCAGAACACACAAACAGACATTTCTCCAAAGAAGACCTACAGATGGCCAACAGACACATGAAAAAAAGATGCTCAAAATCACTCATCATCAGGGACACGCAAGTCAAAACTACAGTGAGGTATCACTTCAGACACGTCAGAATGGCTACTATCAAAAACACAAGAAACAAGTGTTGGCAAGGATATGGAGAAAAAGGAACCCCCATGTGTTGTTGGTGGAAAGGCAAACTGGTGCCATACTGTGGAAAACAGGATGGCGTTTCCTCTTACTGTTAAAAATAGGACTACCCTATACCAGTAATGGAACTCCAAGAACACATTCAGAATGTGTTACATACATGCACCCCTATGTTTGTTGCAGCATTATTTACAATAGCCAGGTTATGGGGTGGACCCAAGTGCCCATCAATGGATGAATGGATGTGGTCTATGTACCTAATGGAATATTATTCAGCCGTGAGGAGGAATGAAATCTTGCCATTTGCAGCAACATGCATGAAGCTAGAGAGTAGAATGCTAAATGAAGTGTCAGAGAGGGATAAGTACCATATGATCTCACTCGTATGTGGAATTTAAGGGGGAAAAAAGCAAAGGGAACAAAAGAGAGAGACAAACCAAGATTTGAGAACCAAGATATTGAGAACAAACTAATTATTACCAGACAGGAGGTGGGTGGGAGGATGGGTGAAATGGATGATGGGGACTAAGAAGCATGGAGTGATGTATAGAACTGTTGAACCACTGTATTGTATACACGAAGCTGATATAACTGTACTGTATGTTAACTCTACTGGAATTAAAATTAAAAACTTAATTTAAAAAGTAAAGGGAAAGTACTAAAATATGAAACTTTTCTTTTCTTCCATGGTTTTTCTCCTGCCTGTCATCGTGTTTATTATTTGTTATTTAATGTTCTAAGGAGAGAAAAGTTAAAAAATTAAATTATTATTATTATTTAGGATTTTATTTATTTGAGAGACAGAATGAGCAAGAGAGAGAGCTTGCACACTAGCAGGGGCAGAGTGAGAGACAGACTCCCCGCTGAGCAGGAAGCCTGACGTGGGGTTCAATCCCTGGAACCCGGATCATGACCTGAGCCAAAGGGAGACGCTTACCTGACTGAGCCACCCAGGAGCCCTAAAAATGTAAATTATTTTTAAAAAAGCACATTCCTGGGTTCTGGTATTGAGATTCTGACTCAGTGGGTCTGTGGTAGGTTCCAGGAATATGGGTCTAATGCTGGTGTTGCAGTGACTGTGAAGATTGGGTGTCAATACAAACTCCTGTGGTGTGGGCCTGGAGGAGAGAGAGGGGCTGTTGAAACCTCAGGACTTATGAGCCGAGGCCACCATGACTGTGCCTTACCGGACAACTGGGCAGTGGCCAAGGCCAAAGCTACATTGTCTGCCTTAAAGAATTCATTGATTTTGACCTCAATGAGCAGAAACAGTCGTATTGTCCACCCAGAGGTTTATCAGAGAAGGAAAAGAAAAGCTCATGACCCCAAGTGTGGGGTCTGAATACTCAGATAGCACCATTTACCCCAGAAGGGAGAAATCATTTGGACATGGACAAACATCAACAGATTTAGATGAAACTGAGCCCTTCCTTAAAGTTAGTCTTGCCTCCTTTTCCTACATTCTTCCCATGTGAGCCTAATTCATTATGTAGTTCCTTTAAGCCAGAGGCTATTATAATTCAAAGATGAGTGGAAGATATCTTTGGGTGAGCAAAGAAAGCACTATTGTTAGATCCTATTTATTTTATAATTCTACGTATTAAGCGTAGGCAGCCAGAAACACAAATGATCTATTTTTTTTCTCTATTCTCTTCCAACAGAATTCACATTAAAGCCAGAGCAATATTATCTTAAAAATTACCAAGTAGGGTGCCTGGGTGTCTCAGTCAGTTAAGTGGCTGCCTTTGCCTTGGGTCATGGTCCCAGGGTCCTGGGATTGAGTCCCGCATTGGGCTCTCTGCTTAGTGGAGAGCCTGCTCCTCCCTCTCCCTCTGCCTGCTGCTCTGCCTACTTATGCTCTCTATCTCTCTGTCAGATAAATAAATAAAATCTTAAAAAAAAAAAATTACCAAGTAGTGAGCACGAGTGACAGGCAATGTGAAGGGGCGTTAAAGTGCCCCCACCAACACGTACACAGGCCATATGGCACCAATACAACACAACATATCACACCCCTTCACACTACCCTATGTATCTTTAAAAAATACAGGTGTGTTTTTTTTTTTCTCTCACACACATTTTCTTGTTCTCTCACTCCCAACTTTGATATGGAGTCCCCTATTTTATTTGGTCAGAATCTTAAGGATCTTGCCGCAGATGACCGGCTTTAATCCTATGAGATGCCACTACTACAGGAACTTGTGAAAGGGAAGTTCTCCACACAGATAAAGAGAAGCAAGCTGTGGATTCATGAGCCCCATTCTGCAGATGGTCTTTGTGGGCTTCATGAAAGGAGGTTTAGGCTGAGAACCTTGAGATACACAAATTGGCTAAACAAACATCAATTTGTCTACCAAAGTGCTTCTGAATTACAAGTGAGTAAAATCAAGTTGTCTTGAGATTGGAGTTATTTGGCTTTCAACTTGGCCAGCAGTACCATTAAATATTGATCTGTTAATTTATGATGGTTTAGAACAAGACTTTGATGGAAGCTACTAGAGCCTTGACCAGAAAATCAATAAGTCTTTTATAAAACAACCTTACCCATGTATTATACATACACTCATTGGCAAGACTTCATCTGGGGCATTTCTCAGTTGGGCATGAATTCACCGACTACTCAAAATATTGAAAACATCCTAGTAAACCCAGGTCATTTAAATTTCTAATTATCTGACCATTCTACATTACCTTGATACTGATGACTCAGTATTCTGTGATTCTCTAATTGTGCTAATAAAAAGTGTGAATCATTTTCATATGTCCCCTTTTATGGGAAATGAATCAGAGACTCTTACTCCACTGCTTGTGTTCAAAGTGTATTTCAAAGCCAGAGTAATTGAAAACATTTCTTCATATGGAAGATCCAAAGAATATGGTCTTATGCAAGAGCAGAAACATCGGTGAGCCCCATGGAGCAGGGGACGGAGGGAGCACAGTGGTTCAAAATCGGGAAAGACAGGACCCCGCTTAGTGAAATGCTCTCTGTGCTCCTGTGATTGAGTGTTTTCTCTCTTAACCTTTCCTTCCTCTTCCCAAGTCGGACTTTTTTACCCGTCAGACTTCCTGTCTCCTTGTTGAGAGACAGTCTTCCCCAAGGTCTAGTTTTCTCTAAACAAACAGTCCTGAAAGATCAACTTCTATCATTACCATATTTTGGATGGAAGCCCATCTTGTTGAGTTGAGGACACTTGCAAGTTGAAGTAGTATTTATATGAAAATGAGCAAAAGGCCTCCTTGGACATCTCCAGGCTCAGGCCCAACATGACCTTAACTGTTCCCTGCTCAGTCCAGCCTGCAGATCATCCTCTTCCAAAAACCATGGATCTTTAAAAAAATCTTTCCAGATCCATCAGGAAAAGACAGTGCACGTTTTAAACAAATATCTGAATAACAAACATGTAATCTCATCAGTAAAGAAGAGCAAATTCACACAAAATTAAGATGTTTTGTGTGAGCGAATCAGTACAGGAAAGGTTCTTAATGATTATATTCCTGGTGTTCCAGTTAGAATGCTTTTAGGCTGCAGTAACAGAACATAGCAAGTCAGACTTCTTAAACAATATGCATAATATATTATTTCACTTGAAAAGCAGTCTCAGAAAAAAGTGTCTCCTAGGTGGGCTCATTTGGGGATTCAACAACACCATCAAGCTCCCATCCTTCACTGGTTTTGTCTTCAGGCTGGCATGGTTCCAAGTGTTACATGTAGACTTGACAATGTTCACTGAGAGAAGGGAGACTGTTTCTTTCTTGTCTCTTTTTAAGAATGAAAACCAATTACCCGGTAAACCTCACATCTCATCTCATTAGCCAGGACTGGGTCACATGCCCACCTCTAAGCCAATCACAGGCAAAAGAAATGAGACTATCAAACCTGGTTTAGACTCATTCAGATTTAGTCCCGCAGGAAGGGACATCTCCAAGAACCAGGGCTCTATCAACAGGAAGAAGGGAAAATAATGGCTCTTTGGTAGGCAACCTGTGGTCTGCTCTCGCTGTCAAGGGTGTAATGAGGCAGGCCATACCCGTGACTGGTAGGAGTTCTGGAAGGTATTTGGCACTATATATCAAGATGCTTGAAAGTCTCCATTCTCTTTGACATAGCAATTCTGCTTCTAGGATCAAAGCCCATGGAAAGTATACCTAAACACAGATCATGCTTTATGCTCAAAGATGTTCACTGTAGCAGCCACTATAATAGAAAAAAAAAAAGAGTTTAGGGCCCAATAATGGAGAAACAGTCATGTAATTACATTATATCCTTTTGATGCACTACTTGCAAGCATTTAAAAATGCTGTTTACAATGAGCTTTGAAGAACATGGGGAGATGTTCATATTATAGAGTTAAATGGGAAAGGCAGAATGTCAAATTATAACTCTGTCCATGTAAAATATTAATAGCAACTCCCCTCAACAAGTACTATGAGCTAAGAACATACACACTATCTCTAATCCTTTCAACAACCCTGAAATGTAGGTTTTCTTAGGCCCAGTTTGCAAATGAGGCAACCAAGGCTCAGAGATGTTTAGTACATTTCCCAGAATCACTCATCTAGTAAAAGGCAGAGCAGGGATTTGAGTCTAGGCCTCTCTGGCTGCTTGAATGGCAGCCACACAATTTAGGAGTCACCCCTTTGTTCTGTTCTCCCTTCTCCACGTGGGTGGATGGAATATTCACGAGTTTAGCTACAAGAATGAGCCATACTTCAGAGGTATAAATAAACACACAAATATTTAATGAAGTGGAATTGAATAAGAACAATGGGAAATTGGGGAATTGGGGAGGGGGACAGACAGAGAGGAACAGAGGAGAACGAGGAAAGGGGTAATTGCAGTGATTGTACTAAGAATTGAGAGGCAACTGTTCCCCAGACCAACCAGAATTCTTTGATTTCCTTTTTAGCTGGACTTGTTCTCCAAGTGCCTCATTCAGGCCTTGCAGCCATGGATGGTCCACACCAATTCATCCAGAGCCCCTTTCAAGCCCCACATGCTTCTCTAGATTTTGGATCCTAGTCTAATTCATATGCTAATCAGAAATCTCTTCGACCATGGCTGGCTAGATCAGGAGGAGTCGGTGCACATGGGATCATGGGGCCTTAGCAGAAGGGAATGCCGAAGCTGTGAGATATGGCGGGGGGAGCACATACATTGGTGATCACACATTATATCCCTTAGAACAATACAGCCCCAAACTGGGGGTATACTTGCACCTAATAAATGGAAATTATTAAATTAAGGAGGAAAAAAAAAAAAAGAAAGCCAATCCTCTGGACATCTGCTTCTGTTGTTTTTCACATCCATGCTAGCTCTACTAACCCATATCTACTTCGGAGCCCTGTTACGCACATTGTTCAAAGACACAATCTGTTGCTGTAAAATTGATCAAAATATAGATAAGCTTTGTTTTAGTATTTATCCAGTGACCAGGAGGACCCTCACACAGGCCTCAGTGCTGTATTCTCATGACCATTTCCATATTGGAGTCGAAAGCCTGGCTGTCACAGTGTGAGGGTTACAGAATGATCAGCATCTCCAGGTCCCCTGGCTCCCTTGTTTGTTTGAGAAATGCAAGAATAAAACAACCATGCAAAAATAATGAGCATCACATCTGATTTCAGAAAGCCCATTAAAATAACAAATCAGAAATGTCTTCAATAAAAATCACTGGAGATAAGAATCATTCAAAGACTAGTTCTTTTGGAGGGAACAATGCATACTATTGTGGATTTTTTTAATGCTGAGATTTTAAAAGCCAATTTTCTCTTTCATTTAATATTTTCAGGTTTACTTACTATGTCTGATATTTCCTATCTAAAAATGCATTAAACATGGCAAGAGAGGAAATCCTTGCGTGGCAAAATTATCCTCCCGGAACTTTTTACATGATATATCTGTGCAGATTTCCCCAGGCAACCCCAAGCAGGCAGTGTGCCACTCTGATCACCTGAGTCCTGTGCCTGAGAGCACTTTATCTCCAAAGCCCTTAATCATCAACCCAGACATTACAAAAAGCAATACAACAGCTTGAGGGCTTCCTCCTACAAGCCCAAAGGAAAGATCTTTGGAGCTTAGGAAAGTAAGATTATTTCTAGGCTCTAAACTTTAGAGATGTCCCTTGTTCCTATGGTTAAGAGGAACCCTGGAAAAAGTGTGTCTAGGACAAAGATGTGGGCCTAAGGACGTGTTGAGCAATGTGGTGACCAGAAGAGCTGGACAAATGACAAACCAGGTTTGAGGAACTTGCCAACAAGGAGTTGCCAAAGGGGAGCCCAGCTTTACCATCAGATCTAAGCTGGGCATTCTTAGGGCCATGAACATGAGACAAGGCTGACAGGTCAAAAGTCCTGGGGTAAGTGCAGTGATGGGGCAGGAGAGATGGGAAAAGGTGAGAATAAGGCCCAAGCGTTCAGGGTTGGGTTCTTCAAAGCTCTTCCTTGTCATATGTCAGCTATAAGGAATGTGAGTGGGTCCTACTGATCTAAAAGCTTGTCTTCTGGGAAGAGACCTTTAAAACCTAACGGCCAAGTGCTGGGTATTCAGCATGGATGATGTTCCAGAGAAGACTGAAATTGGCTACTCTCATCTAGAAGTTGTCACACTTATCCTTATGCTTTTAGTCTCCCTGATAGAGCTCTGAAATGGAAATGTGTAGGTAACAGAACGTAACAGTGAGCAGCATATTTAGGGCTTGAGATGAGTAAATATTCTGCCAATTCTGGCCGATGTAAATCACCACCATCAGTGACATTTTTCATATTTCCACTTCAGAGAGGTGTGCTACTGTAAATGAATGCCATTCCTGATAGGTCATCAGCTGTGAGGTAAATGGGGTTGACAGGTATGGAAACGGAGAGCCAGGGCCATTCTTCAAAGGATAGAGGCCAGAGAGCATCCCCCCTGCCCCCGTGTTTCTGTCCCAGTGTGTGGGATCTGTTGAAAGAAACAATAAGGGCTGCCCCCAACAACCCACAGGGTTAAGAGACACATACAGAGAAAGGGAAAAAGTTTGGGAGGCAGGGAGGCAAGGTTTTACTTCCCACCACAAGAGTGATCCCTGACTTCCATTTTCTTTGCTCTGCCCGACAGAAAACTACCATTGCTGTCACAATTTCCTTCTATTGACTCTTGCCCCTGAAGAGAGTTTATCTTTGCCAGGCAAGTTCTTCTAGCATTTTTGATGTTGGATTGGAATGGTAGGAAAAGCCTAGAAAGGTAGGAGGATTATAAGGACTAGCAAGAAGTATAGTAACTATACACAATAAGGAGCGGGAGAAGTGACAAAGAGGAGAGACCGTGAAAGTTTCATGGGTGGAGGTGGAGATGAAGAAAGTGTATCTGATTTGGCTTTGTTGGTGAAGTCCTGGGCAGCTGAAAAGTTCCTGAGAGTCTGGAGTGCTACCGAATTGGGAAAATGAGGAAGGAGTGGGCCTGAGCTTATCACTTGGGTCCCCTTCGATTTCCTTTAGAAGATTCAAGTAAACAATAAAATTCCTTCTTGGGTAGAGCTTCTTTAAAAGTGGCCTTGCTCTGAGAGTGGACCACACGGTCAGAGCTTCATGAGGGCTACGAATCCATAACTGGGAGACCTAGTCATGTTTCGCTATGGACAAATTGATCTTAGCCAAGTCATTGGAATCTCTGAGCCACAGTTTTCTCATTTGTAAAATGGAGGGGATAGATAGGATGAACATTTCTACATTATGTTCTGTAAAAATTATGGGGAAAAAAAGTATTTTAAATATGTTTTGGAGACAATGAGTTAAACATATTTAGAACAGTTAGCTACCTCAAGAGCCTCTAAAAGACTTTGAAATTTAGCTGTTGACTTGGGAATTTCCATTAATGTTCTCCAAATTTGTTTGATTGTTGTTATGGGCTGAATTGTGTCCCTTGCCAAATTTGTATGATTGAAGTCCTAACACCAGATACCTCAGAATGTGACTGTATATAGAGACAGGGTCTTTAAAGGTTTTAAGCTAAAATGAGGTCTCCAGAGAGGGCCTTAATCCAATATGACTGGTATCTTCATAGGAAGAGGCAGCTGGAACGGGGCACCATGCAGAGGGAAGACGATGTGAGGACACAGGGAAAGATGGCTGTCTGCAAGTCAACAAGTGGAAGGACCATCAGAAGGACCATCTGTGCTGACCACTCAGTCTCCAGACTTCTTGTCTCTAGAACTGTTAGAAAATAACTTTTTATTGTTTAAGCCACCCAATGTGTGGGACTTGGTTATGGCGGCCCTAGAGAACTAATAATTATGGAACTCTGTCTCCATAACATTCTCTTCTCAGAGTTTCTCAGATTACACTTTGGGTAAATGCTGAACTAGGTGTTCTTTAACATTTTTTCCACTCTATAATGCCATGATTTTATGAAAAATCATGTCAATCAATATAAAACATAATATAATCAATTAGTTAAGAAAATATATATCCTGGGAAGTCAGAAAAGTTAGATCTTGGTGTCACCTGGGTTATTTGTCAGGTTCATGAAAAAGATGGCAGAAAAGAGAGCCCAAAGGAGGGCAGGGAGGGCTACAGAGGACTCTGGTAGGATTCGATAGTTCTCCCAGAGATGTCCGATTCACTTGCCTTTGAAGCGGCCAGGATGCTCATGTGTATTTTGGTTTTTAATCCTAGTGTGAGCTCTAAGGATGTGTGTATCTTCTTGGAATGGTGGTTGTCAGGTGAAGGAGGCCTTTATCTTATTGTCTGAGGAGTTCTGCCACCAGTGCCTTTATCCACAGAAAAACACAAGGTGAGCCCTGAGCAGGACATCGTTTGAGGTAGTGCTAAAGCAGCAGAGAGGGTTGTGTGTGAGAGAGAGACAGATGAATTCCCACACCTTATCTCTCTAGACAGCGTGGGTACTATCTTCATGCTTCCTACCACAGAACTCTACCACAGAAACTGGAGACCCAGCAATGCTGTAATTTCTAGAATCCCAATCCAACCCTTCCTAGGATGACCAGTACAAACGGACTGTAGTGATGTTTATTTCCTGAGGGACACCACAGCTTGGATATTGGCAGATCGAGACAGCCGGAGTTACACAAGAAAACAAAAACTCATCAGCATGGAGGTTGATGTGTCATGCTTTATGCGCTGCCTCCTGGGGTTTCTTTCTCTTTTCAGGGGTTAGTTCGAGGCCATTCCACCAGAAAAGATAAGCCAGGTTCCGGATGGCTGTCATGGGGCAGTTTTCACTTACTAAAATACTTCTTATCAAAAGTAATTTTTTTTTTTAAAGCATGTACTCTAGTTTCTCAGTTGTAAAATCTGGCCAGATAACGAGACACAATTACTCTCTTCATTGGCTCTGTGGAAAGATCTCGTTTCAAGCAAGCTGAGGGGCTCACTGAGCCTAACGGCACATCAGATGCTGTACCACCCTCAGACGGTGCCCCGCACACACACGCCCTTAGAAAAGGACAGCAGTTCTGTAACAATAGAAAACAGCCCCTGACAAGCCAAGCCCTGTGGCCGAGACTCACCCAACCAGATTGCATTGCTATTTTTATCCTCCTCGCTGAGCGTATTGACGGAATACGGAATTACTTTTGTGATTAAACGTGGCCAAAAACCTTGCAAGTGTTAATCTCTGGAAATCTGTTACAAATTGGATGGCAAGCACCAGCAAACTGCTATTTTTTAAGTCTAAAAATAATTCTTGGTGCTCTTGTGTGTAAGTAATGTAGCAGGAAGAAAAGAAATTGTATTTAACCAGCTGGAGTGATTTGGTTTTTAGCAGCCCATGTCCTCAGTTCCTCAATAGAACAGGGGGTACGGTTCTCTGAAAGCCCCCCCCCCACCCCATGGAGGGAAAGTCAGTCATGGAGTGGCTGGCCGCAGGCCCTGGCAATGCTTTGCTTTTACAAATTCTGCATGACTCTGGAACCTGAAATACTTCAAATCTCCGTTTTGGAGAGTTTCTGTGATTGTGGTGGGAGTAGAGTGAGATGTGTGCAAAAATGTGGTAGAGGGTTCCCTGACCCAGTGGCACAGTTGGAACTAGGAGTGAGCGCCTTGGTAAAGACAGCTCTGGCCCCATTTCTTCTCACTGTGTCCCTTTGGAAACCAGGGCCTTTCTGTTTTGTCATGGAAGGGGGTGGAGTTTCCCATTAGGTTCCATGTGGTGTGGCGGGTGCCAAGCCAGCTGAGGCATAGTTGTCCTGGGATGCAAGTGGGAAAGCACAATCCTTCAACCATCCAAATGTAGGCATTTTTAAACACTTCTCAGAACACTCACACCAGGGTTTGGTCCCAGATTGACTGCCCAGGCTCCTCCAAGGAGCCCAGCCATGCATTGGCAGTTTCCTTTCTGCTTGGGTTAAGATCCTAGACCCTGACATGGCCATTGATGATCTTCCTCTCTTAGCCACATCTACTGTGCCTCGTCCATCTTCCTGGGTCTCTGTTCTATTTCTCCAACATTCTCCGTTCTGGAACTGCATTAGCCTCCTTGAATTACACCTGAAAGCCTGCCTAACCTTTGTCAGCTTTCTCCACCTGGAGTTGGGCCCTGTCTTCTCCATCTCCCACCAGGGATCTTGCTTCATTCTGGATAGACTCTCTTGGGCCCTAAGGAGGAGGACCTCCACTGCCTTAAGGCTTTTGCTGCCAGGACTGATCTATCAGGTCTCACCTCCAGGAAAGCAGTATCTTTCCAGGGTAGCATGGTGATAAAAGCATGGGCTTTACAGTCACCCTGTCTTTCCTGTATTAAATGTGTTTCACAGCTTCCAACTAGTTGACAAGGGCAAGCTTTTCGTTAGAGTTCCAGCTGATGAATGCATGAAGAATGGTGGAATTAGAAAATTACCATTTTGGAACACCCCGTGAAACAATTGGCCTGTTCTAGACAGTGATGAATGACTGCTCAAAGCATTAGGTAAAATCTTGATGGGGAATTTTATAATGGATGGATCAAGTTGACAATACCTGATTTGACTGATCAATCTTAAAGGCATTGATGGAAAGACAGGCCGACATTATGAGCTTTCCCATGTAATTTGATGGGAAGTTGTTGACCTAGCTATGAGGTATCCTTATATATATATATATCTTATATATTATAGAAAAAAATGAATTTGAATCTAATCAGGACTTTAGATGTAAACACAAAATTATGGGGAATACAAAAATATGTTAAGTGACATCACGTGGACACATTAGCCAAATCTAAATTGTGAGATCTTACCACAGGGTGAATGACCCAGCTTCTTAAAATAAAAAGGTGTTTAACAGTTATAGGGTTAAAAAGACTTAAGAGCATGTTAACCAAAAGGAACATATGGGTGAAAATGCTTCATAAATGACCACGTCATTAAACATTTCACATTATTACTATGACTATTCCCCCATATCTCAGTTCCAGAACTTCAAGTCTGGGAAATCTATCATTAAAATAAGCTTCGAAAATTATATACTTTATTTCCTGAGGCTTTCATCTAGAATATTTGAAAAATCTTAAACATGAGGAAAACACAGCTTCCTAATGTGCAAGGAGAAGTTAGGGCAAGCAAGTAATGTACACTTAGCCTACATCATGAAGCAATGGCAAAACTGAAAGTCTCACCAGTTCATAAGATCTAAACCTTCACACTTTTTAAGAACCCTCTGATCACAGAAAGATTTGGCATGACCACATATACACACCCATATGTATTCACTTTAAACAGTATGACAGTGTTGTATGCATGTATATGTACACACATATGTTGACAAAA
Source organism: Martes martes (assembly GCF_963455335.1). Lineage (NCBI taxonomy): Eukaryota > Metazoa > Chordata > Mammalia > Carnivora > Mustelidae > Martes > Martes martes. The sequence continues at coordinate 102,349,918 of NC_137894.1, read as the reverse complement.
TTTACTAACATATGTTCAGATATGCATATACCTTTGAGCCCTGAGTAGATAATAAACCTTTTTATTTTTCTTTCTCCCAAGTAAAATCTTACATAGTAAAACACTGGCTATGGGATACTCCCAGGAAATAAATTCATCCGGATACATAAAGAGTCCCAAATAAATCAAGATGTTATGACCTCGATCGCCGATTTTAGTTTCTGTCTTTCCGGATGGTAACCCTCTAAAAATGTGCTTTGCTCTTCCCTGTATTGTAAAAAGAGAATTCCAAACACTTCCTTGGTACCTTGGAGCTGTCCTTCTAAACACGATTACGCTAGAATAAAATATATGTCCTTGGAGTTCACTCAAGGAATTTGAGGTGCTGGCTGTTTTCCAGTGTGCGAAATGACCTCAGCCCTTTGTGCTCTTTGAATTCTTATTTCTACATTTTATAGTGTTTATTTCTAGTTCTGTGTTTCACCTTGCATCAGTAGTTGCTACCTGGCTGTCCCTTGCAATTGCTGTCTCCAATCTGGTTTATAACCAGATAATCAAGCTTACTCATTTGTGGGCAAAGCAAGAGTGAAGAGGTTCTGCTGAGCACCTAAGAGATCCATTTGTAGGTAAAGTGCATGACCTTGAGAGCTTGGACTGGGTGAACATTACTTTGCTGCTGAGGCCTTTTTTTTTGTTGCCTATCAGGTCCTTAGCTGTGTTTCATAGGAGTGAAAGAGTCTGCCAAGAAAAATGCTCAGAAACACAAGATAAAAATGTATCCTTGGAGTGTACTTGCGTTGGAGGTTTCCATTAACTACTTTTCAGGAAAACACGACATATTCCCAGGGAAAAGTGCATATTGCTTTTTCTTGAGTCCACAATGAACCTCTATAACACTATTATTCTGAGACCCCAAATTCAGATTTAAAAAACACCCTTTTAAGTGAAAACAGGTTTAATATCTTTCTTAGATCTTATTTGAATACATTCACTACTTACCAGACCCCTGAGCAATGGAAGTTTACAACAATGGTATTTCGGGCTCCTCCACATACAAGTACCTGGCAGTGATATGAACATTTCATATTCTTGAGTGATTTTCCAATTAAAGAGAATTTTCTTGGTCCAACTGGAGTGATGCTCAGGTATAGTTGGGTAGGCCTGTGAAATTGGTTTTTATGAAGTACCTGGTTGAAGTGTATTATTCTAGTGTATTATCCTAGTGTATTATTCTAGCCCTCTTTCCCTGCATGAATCCCTCTCTCCCTCCTTCCTCCATTGTATGAATCAACACAATATGATACCACATGGTGTCCCCAATCCCAAATACTTTCCATTAGATCTTGGATGCCCTCAGTCCATCCAGACTAGATAAATAGTTTAAGTGCTCGGAAATAACAACCAGAACTCTTCAGGTGCCTTCCAAAATATCCATTAGTGATTTCTATTACATCAGACTTTAGTGCACATCTCAATTACAATGGATTTACCTTGCTCCTTGCAATCTAAAGTGGAATGTCTGTGATTTTAGTGTGTGCACAGAGTGATGGAAGCATGGCTTAAGAGCACCAGCTAGGTAATCCCTAGGCTTTTCTGAGCTCAGCAGAGCAAATGTACACAGAATCATGAGTGCATTACTGCAGAAACAAAGCATTTCCATCTAAAATGAGGTACCCATTAGCACAAACTTCCAGTACTCGCTCTTCTCCACAAGACTGAAAAATCACAGGAGGGAGCTGAGCTGATTTGATAAGACCGAAATTCCTTTTACTTATGGTAAATAACCTAACTGCTATTAGTATTTGAGTCAAACAAATGTATAATAGCCACCATTCACAAGAATGATGCAATATAGTGTAGCAAGAATAGCAATACAGTGTTCCTGACCTGGGGAAGGAGAAATTTTCAAAACATATCTTCTTCTTCATTGGCTTGCCTCAGGTATATTCTGCTTTTACTCATATTGTAATAAAGTTATTAGTGAGGGTGGGTTATGGAAATAGGAAAATGTCAGAAGGTTCTTGTTTTCAGAATCAAGAGCATTCCCATTACTTCAATTTTCAGAAGAATTTGCAGGCTCCCATCTACCTGACTGCATATTTTCATGATCAAAGTTAACTAAATTTATTTTTTTAAGATCTATAGAAAACTCAGAGCAGATAGGATGATTTGAGGAATCTGAGTTACCTCATTCGGAGTACCTTGGTTAATGAGATCAAGGCAAAAGTTTGACCTTGGTAAAACCAGTGGCTATAGATCTGACCCATTCATCTTGAAAGCATATATTCTATTGTGGGTGGACCAATCTCAGGAGTATCCTTGTTCATAAGAACTGAACCGTCTGAATTAGTTTGGGCCAATTTCAGATGGAGAACAAGAGACAATCAAATGTAGTGGTTAAGCCCATAGGCCTCGGGGTCTGATACATGTAGGTTCAAATTCAGCTCTACCACCTAATAGTTGGGTAAGTTTGGGTATGGCACTTAATTTGTGTGAGCCTCATTTGCTTCCTCTATAAAATGGAAATGATAATAGTGTGTATGAATTTAATGCAGAAAGACATCCCAGGTATTTTAAGCAGAAATAGATCTAATATAGGGAGATAGTGCTCACAAAATCATAGATTGGACTGGTGTAGCAGGAGTCTGGGGAGACACCAATGGACCATAGACTTCAAGGGCAGACCATATTTGCTGAAGTCCAGAGGCCATGACGATGTGCAGCCACTGATGCTTTTCTTCCCCATAATGCTGGTGACCAGACACTGAAATGTGGAATTCTCTGTAGCAAACCTATCCATCTGACTTTAGCAGGCAACACCAACAATAGGAGGTAAATAGTTACCACCTGACTTCCACTGTCCAAATCTTGGGCCATTGCTTCTCACAGGTAAAAATTTTCTTGCTTCCAAAACTCTAGCTTCAGGGGAATCTGAGAAATGTAGTTTTAGACTTCCTAAACCAGCAATATAGAAGAGTATATAGAAAGAGATGTGAGTGACATTTAATGACAATAGGGCAATCCAGTACACTTACCTCCTTAAGTTGTTATAAGGATTATATGAGATGATACAGATAAAGCACTTAGTACAGTGCTTGGAACTCAGAAAACCCTCAGTATTTATATGGATGTTTATATTTATATTGTTATCATTGAAATTCAGGCAACCCCTGAGCACAAAATGGCCCTTATAACATAGTTTTTCCTTACTGACAGGATCTCTCCCTTCTTAGACAACTTTTCCAACAGCAGTTCCTAGATGTTCAAGGCCCTATCTCAAAGCCATCTCATTTTTTTCCTGGCCGTGGCCTTCCCAAAGCTTTTCTCAATTCCCAGTTCCCCCACTCCTTTTACTCCATATCATATGCTCTCCTGGCAAAATGTATTCTCTTGTCCTTTACCAAAGGGTACAAATTATTACTAATGAATCGAAGAAGCACTGTGCCTTTTGAAAATTCCAATTAGTATGGTTGTAGTGTTGAGAGAATTTTGCTTCCATAAAACAAGAATATGTTGCTATTGCAAAGGAATAATGACAGAACAAGAAATATTCTCAGAAATGTAAAATATTATTTCTAAAATAAAATGACTTATTAGAAAGTTTGGAAGGATATCACCTAGAACACAGTCATTACACAGAGAAATGCAAGAGGTGAGAATCAACAGTCAACATGGCAGATTAGTATAGGAACTCCAACATTCCGCTAAGAAGACGTTAAGAAAGATTTAACAGAAAATTAGGGGCTAATTATTTTTTAACACAATACAAGAAAATTTCCCCGAGTTTAAGGTTTTAGAGAGTCTCAAGCCATCAGAAACACTACCATCTTGGACTGATCGAGAGAGAGGACGGAATGAAGGTTGTCAGACTCCCAGACTTTAACCTTCAGAACCTTGTGAATTTGTTTTATGATATTAGTATTTCTTTGATAACCCGCTGAATACTTGTTTTCTATTTTTTACTTTTAAACTTAAATAAGACTGTTTAGATGAACCCAATGGTGTGAGTTTTATTGCTGGGACCCTAAGAGACACCTATGTTGTTCAGGGATTACACTGAAGGAGGAATGACCACCCCCCCGAGACTGATAAAGGCATTGTGCCACTTTGCGGTCTGCTCATTAATCAGTGGTGCCTGCTCCACAGCTCGCTGTTTTCTCAAGTTGGAGGAAACGGCTCCCTTTGTACATGCTCCCATCCACCTCCATCCAAGTAAAACCAGCTCTTGCCTTCAACCTTGGATGGCCTGATTTGTAAATGATTTCCAGTCTTTGTAGATCTTCCAAAGGTAGCCTTATCCTTTTAGCTTTAATGTCTCCCTTCAAACAAGTACTGCAAAGACTAGACTGAGTGATATCTGAGAGAAAGCATCCTGCACCTCAGTTGACTATGAACTTGTGTCCCATCACAGGATTAAGGCACTTTAATCCCTCTACTGAACTGAGTTTACTGCCAACGGGGCTGCTTAATTAACCTGCACTTACCCCAACCCTCAAGTTCAAGAAGAATAAATTAAGCCCCAGGGATGTTGGATGAGTATCCAAAATGCCTAGCAAATTTCCAAACAAATAAGAATAAAGCCAGCCATGCTGACTCCCGGGTCCATATTCATCTTCATGCCTGTCCCTTTTCAAGGCCAGTCAGGAGTTGCGGATCTCCGGGAAGCCTGGGTGCTAGAGGCTTAGCCACCCGAACCTCATACTTAGTGACTACATCCTGCAGTGAAGGCTTCACCTTTAGGCGAGCTTCATCCTTGAATAATTTGTTTGAAATCAAAACAATCGAGGGTTACTTTGGGAAAGACTGAGATCCAGAATTGCAGTACTGATGGCCTGACACCACTCGCTCGGCATGGCGCACCGGCTGAGGACTTAGATTCTGGAAAACCAGCCCTGAGTTTAGATTCTTGCCTGCCATGTTCAAGCCCTGAGATTGGAGGGGAGTCACACAGCTTCTCTGAGCTTCATTTTGGCCATCTGTGTAGGTATGTGTTTGTAGGGGGGACTATTAATAGCATCCATTTCATGAATTTATAATGAGGATTAAATGGAATGATGTTTACATATGCATTTAAGGTGGTTGGTCTATAATCACTGAATGTTAGCTTTTAGTATCAACAATATTATTTTCGTTGTTATGACCCTTGACATACGGATTCATGAGATTTACTAAATGGCCCAGAAAAGAGAAGTGAATGCACAAGCTCCTGTTGGAAATAGGGAGCGTTAAATCCCAGAATGGATCCCTCCAATGGGGAAAACACCTCAACACAGATGGCTTGGAAAGAGCACTTTGTCATTTGGAACACGCCCAGCTTTCCTTCCCATAATCACAGCAACTTCGCCTGGGTCATAACAAGGACATCCCAAATGAAAAGGGAGAAGGACCAGCTCTAGTAAAAGCCAGGGGAGGGGGCTCATTGCAAGGCAAGGCCCTCTGAGGGGTTAACTGTCCTGGGGCAGAGCACAGCAGTGTGCCAGGCTTCCCAAGGAGCTATTTTTATCTTGTGTTGTGAGCATCTGACTCTAGCTAGTAAAAGGGTTCATTTTATCACTTGGACAGTTTTCAGAACACCAAAAGGATTTGGTCAAGAGGGAAATACACCCACTCCAGCCAAACCTTTTTCAGTGTTTTTAAAAAAAAAAAAAAAAAAGGCAAGCACAAATTTAATCACAAATCTACTTCAGGCAGTATACGGATCCATTCAGGGGAAGTTGTCTTTTGTTTATCAGTAGCAGACAGCGGCTTCCTGCAACCAACAGCAGCTGTCACCCTGCAGAAGGACATCTTTCCATTTTCATGAAGAGTTGTGAACATTTTTAAGGCAGCGCACATGACAAAATATTTGACTGCATTTATCTGCCTTTTGGCTATTTTTACCCCTGTGCCATGCAAATGCCTTCCAGACTTCCCTGACAACATCTTACTTTTTAATCCAAGTCTTGCTTAGCAGCCAAGACACGCGGCTTGTCATTTACATTTTACAGATGGAGAAGCTGAGACCCCAAAGCGTTAAGTAACATGAACACAGTAGGGCCAGGCAGAGTGAGAACCCACATCACAGCTGGCTTGAAACTACCCCAAGTGCCAAGGGAGGGACGATGATCACCATGTCCTTTCCTTGGGACATGGGAAAGAATACCGATTCCATGAATGCAGACTTGGAGCAGGTCAAAGCGGTTGATTGTGGTGACCTAGAAAAATGTAGAGCCTGATTGGTACTTCCTTCCCCGTTGAAGAACTTGATAATGCTCAGAGCATCATCTGTTTGCAATGTACAGATTCTGTTTTCTCAGCTGAGAAGAAAGGATGGGAGACTATGTTTATTGGAACAGTTTACACCTCATAGTGCCTTTTCCCGTATTCCTAATCTGGATAATGTTTTCGACAGATTTCTGCCAGGCTGTGGAGTTCTTTCCTCATCTAGACTTCCCATAATTATTTTGCTAAAGTACCTGAACCCATTCATCTCTTCACTGATCACATACCGAGTCCCTGCTACTGGGCCTCAGGGCCAGGGACCTGGGAACGCAGAGATGAACAAGTCTGAGTTCTGCGATCAAGGTATTCAGAGTCCACCGATGGGAACCTGATGTGGAAACCAGGAGACAGATTTGTAAAGAAATACACGAGGGACTGTGGAAGCAATCATCTGATGGGCAAGGAAAGGCTCTCCTCTTTCCTGGGTACCCTTGGTTATCTCGTTCTGACCTCTCACCTCTGCCCTGCCCACTCCACCCAGTTCCCCTTTGGTGTTGGTACTTCCTCTCCCATCTCCCTCACTGCACTTCAGATCAGACCTCCCAAACCCCTGAAAGATATTATTCCACAGCACGGAGGACAATTCTGTGCACGTAGTACGGATATCCCCATGTCTTGCTCACGAGCGGTTCTTCGTAGAGTAAATCAATGCTAATTCTTGAAAGCAAAGCAAGATTAAAGTAATTTTTTTTTCCTGGAGCACATTTCAAAGATTATGATCTATGAAGAATACGAAAATGAGAAAACATTCCTGGGCCTAGCCTGTTACTAATTTTTATTCATCTGATTTATAGAGGTGATGGACAAGGCAATGTCCTCCTCATCTCTGGACTGAGGATATGCTGACAAGCTCCATCCATCAAGCAAGCTGTCAGAGCACACTTCACAGAAGTTGTTAAACAGAGGTCCAGCTGGTTCACACTTCGAGAAGATGAGAAGGAAGACTGTTAACCTTAGTGCCCATGGAAAAGCATTTCACTCGCCCAGCAGGGAAATGGCCATAGCAGTAAAGTCTTTAGTCAGAGGTATTAGAATTTAAAGACAAATTCCAACCATATGTCTGCATTTCTGCTTTCTTCATGATCCTGGAATCAATCCCTGCTTGGAACATATTGATAAATAATCAGCCAGCGATGGAAATTTCACTGAAACTTGCATCCATCTTCATTAGTAAATGTAAGGACCATTGATGTCTATAAATACAGGGCAGAGTGAATAAAGAAGATATGACTCCAAGTCCACAGTGACATTGGTCCACTGAGGAGCTGGACTGCAGCTGGACATCATTAACAACCAGAGGCACAAGGGAAGGACACTGGCCATTTGCATGATCACAGTAATAGTTTGGTTGGTGACCATTTTATGCTAGCTTGAAGAATTTTAAGCCCATGCAAAATGTCAAAAGGACCTATTTTAGTTGCTAGGCTTAATAGATTTTCTTTCTTTTTTTTCAACACTTCTCAACAGTTTTGGATCCTTCTGAGTTTTAGATCAAAGTTCCTCAAGGACAGAGAGAGACTCACAGAATGACCTCTTATGAAGTCTGGTTCAGGGAGACAGCCCACCTGAACAGCCTCCTATGTTCAGTCTCCAGGGGTCTTAGAGATTCTGGCTGTGCTTGGGGCTTGGAGAATAACTTCTAAAACGGGGCCAGTGCAAGAGTCATACAAAAGGCCCCCAGTGGGCAAGTGGCTCTGCAGTCCTCGTCAAGTTGAGCTTTGTGGGTGCTCTCTAACAGTGGTCTCTGCTCACTGGTCTAACCAAAATGTTGTGAGTCCCCCGGATTGTCTTCTTAGTTCTCTGTGGCAGGGTAGGCTGGGGATGGGGGGAGGAGCGAGAGAGATTTTTAACAATCCCCTCCTGACTTCTAAAGAGGAAGGATCCTGGGATCCTGGATGGCTCAGTCGGTTAAACGTCTGCCTTCGGCTCAGGTCACGATCCCAGGGTGCTGGAATCGGGTCCTGCAGTGGGCTCCTTGCTCAGAGGAGAACCTGCATCTCCCTCTGCCTTCCACTCCCCCTGCTTGTGTGCTCTCTCTCGCTGATAAATAAAATCTTTAAAAAGATAAATAAGGAAGAATGATCCTAAAGAGAACCCCTCAATTGCTAAGGGAAGATAGGGCTATTGAATTGACTTAGGTGGGAGAATGCAAATTGGCTAGGAGGGCCCCTGATTATTCTACACAATAGAAGGAAGAAAGAGACAGGAAAAAATTGGTAAGGGGTGGGTGAGGGGAGAAGGAGACAACTATGGTGGAGATTTTGATGAGGTCATCTCCATCTTCCTCTTAAACAACCTGTAAAAACTCAACATCACCAACCAATGCCTTTGCAATTCTGTTGAGTATTGGAGGGAGGAGAAGAATGGAATACAAGAAGGGGTTCCATTTTTGAGGAAGTGTCTTGGGCGACCAAGGACTGCCTAAAGGGCTGAGCCAGAACTGGACAACACTGTGTGACTAGCAAAGGTGAGGGTCGATTATTGTTAGAGCCAAGGTGATGGGGACACTCTCCAGAGGGGTTAATGGAAACATACCACAAAGAACCTGGAGAAATGCCATCTTCAGCCACCCCTGGTGCTCTGCCATGAATCTGAAAACGAAATGCCCTCCTAGGCTGAAAGCAAAAGTTCGTGGATGTCCATGGAAGGATTTGTCTTGATAAGAGGATGTTTTAAGGCCATGAGATGTTTGGGATAATGGTGTTGCATGGCTCTGAGTGTGGACTCAGCCTAGGTAGGCACTTAGTGGTTCTCTAAATGAAGATCCTAGACCCTAAACCCAAGAATCACTGGTGAGCTTGCTAGAAATCCCCACTCTCAGGTCCTATGCAGATCCACTAAATCAGATGCTTAGAAGATAGGGCCCAGGGCTTTGGTGAAGTGAGTCCTCCGGGTGATCCCGATCCATCTGACATTTGAGAATAACTGGTGTATGCAATGATTCTCAGTGTGGGTGGCACCGGAACCCCCAGGAGAGTTTGTCAAATAAAGAATCTCTGCCATAGACACCAGGGATTTTGATCCTGTAGGCCTGGAGTAAGTCTGTTTCCCAATGTTCAACAAGCTCTGCGGATCACTTGGGGGCCTCTCCACATTTGAGAACCACTAGAACAACAAGTTAAGAAGAAGGTGAGTCCCATAGCCTGACATCTGAGTCAATATTGCCAGTGAATTCAACACCTACTGGAACAATAGAGGCCTCCCAGGATAGGTGAAGAGCATAATTAATGCCCCTTATTCATACAGGGTGTTCTGCTGCTGGCAGAAAGGAAGTTTTGGAGATCACACCCAGGGAAGAATGCTTCATCCACAGCCCAGAGCTCGACCCAAAAGAACTAGCATAGTTGTAGAATGAATAGGGCACTGGGGAGGGACACAGAGACTCATTCATATTTTTCAGGGTGGCAGTTGTGGTCCAAGAGTCCAACCCAGGTAGGACAGGGCACTGAGCTTCTGCAGGTGGGATTGAGCATTCAGGGGCTCCATGAGCAGCCCTCAGAATCACCTAGGAGCTGTTACAAATGCAGATCTGGATGCCTGGGCCCCAATCGGGTTTGCTGAATTTGTGGGATTGGGGACTGAGAATCTAAATTCTTTATGAACGCTTTAATCATCTCTCATACACATTCAAGTTTGAGAGCCACTGATCACCAAGTCCAGAAAAATGGGTATAGAAGTAGGCTGGTTACCATCATTTACATTTTAGTTAAAAAGGGAGAATCAGAGAAGGTCCAGGACCGAAAGCTGTGTGGCCTGGATGCAGAAGCAAAGAGGATCCTTGGGTCACAGTCCCGCCTCAGGAAAGTAAAAAACGTCATTGGTTGTGGGTGAGGTCAATTATGAATTGTTGGTTTCCCTGTGTAGACCAAGCACTTAAGGTTTGAGATATGGACTATATAGTATTCTAAGTATATTAAACTTAATATGTCTCTATGGCAAGAGTGCTCACCTGGTATTTAAAATATTCCCAAGAGTACTGGGAATGTAAGGAAATGCCTAGTTAGCCATGCGCCATAAAATTTCCTGGGGAAATAGTTCTGATGTAGCTATAAATATAAGAGTTCCCGTAATATCTAACTTCCTCATTTCTTGTGCTTTTTGTTAATACCATTCTTCTTGTGGTGCCCAGCTGAAAAGTGCCTTAAGTAATTAAAAAGGAGTGGGTGAGGGGCATCTGGGTGGCTCAGTTGGTTGAGCGTCTGCCTTTGGCTTGGGTTGTGATCCCAGGGTCCTGGGATCGACCCCTGCATCAGGCTCCCTGCTCGGCAGGGAGACTGTTTCTCCCTTTCCTGCTCTGTCTGCTTATGCTCTCTCTCTCTCTCTCTCTGTCAAATAAATAAACAAATAATCTTAAAAAAAAAAAAAAGGAGTGGGTGAGTGCATGTTTAGGAGACAACAAAGGTAGGGTGTGGTTAGGGAAGCTGGAAAGCCAGCCTTCTGTTCTGCATGGGGGTGCTTCTGAGGGTCAGAAGGGAGCACTGGGGAAAGGAAAGTGAGCCCAGTCCCAGGGCCCTCGGAAGTGCCAATTGGAGGAAACTGCGGAAGCATCCCATTCCTACCCCAGCTGGGTCCTTCCTAAAAATTGTGCTGGCAGCACCAAAATTTAAATTTCTAACATGAGTTATGCTATTTTAACAGTGGGTGTTGGAATACACATGCCTGTCAGTATCCAAGGTTTTAGAAGTAACTAGACACCTTACATATTTTTTCCCCTAAATATTTGCATGTCTGCTTCTACTGCATAGAATTGTAATGTCTTTTTAAAAATCTGCTCTCCCAAGAGCAGCTTCATTAGAAGTCAGCTGGCTTTCTGACTAGTATTTCAGACCCTTGATTATTACACCCAAATCCATTAAACACATAAAATCTCTTATTGGAACCTCCAATTAAACCTCAAGTCGCATAAAAGAGAATGGAGTGATTATAGGAAAGTGATCTAATACCATGTGAAGTGTTGGGAATAATAATGCTGGGGATTTATGCAGGACCTTTTGCCCAAGCAACTAGAAGAATTTCCCAACCTCTGTCTAGTGGAGTAGGTTTTGATTCCTATTTTGTTCATTATTCATCCTGGCACATGTCCAGGTCTCCCCCCCTTGTAAAATGAGGATAAGAATAACTGTCTCACCTAACAACCAGAGATAATGAGTGCAAATGTTTTGTACAATGTCAGGACTAGTTGTTGCCATAGTGGAAACCAAGCAATGACTCTTCCTTCATCTTAATCTTCCAGATATTTTTGTGGTGTATTCAAGGGAATCGCTCAGCCTAATAGTGTACTGGTCAGCATCAATAGGGTGAAGGTTCTTATCCTTCACTGTGCCTAAGAACCACCTGGAGATTCCATTAACATGCAGATTCACGGGACCTGCCTCCAGAGAGTTTAATTCAGTGATTATGGATTGGGCTAGAGAAATTAATTCGTCCAGCAATTATGTGTGTTGGACACTGTTAAAGACATGAGGGAAATGCAAGTGAACAAGCAGACAAAAATCCACTCACAATCTCTCTGCCTTTGTGGCAGGACTCCAGGTGACACGGAGACTGCGGGTCACACACTCTCCCAAAGGCCACACCTTGAGGACCGGAGTAACAGCTCAAGTCAACCAGGGACAAGTCGAGTCTCTGTCATACCAATGGCTATACTGATGGAAACTTCAACACATTTTCAAAATCCCATTTTTCTTCTCTCCACTGGGACCTGCTCCTTGATCACAGTCTTCTGGAATATTTTTATTTAGGAACACTGGGTTCATTTTGGACCTTCTTAGCAAGTCTGTTTGCTCCATGTTCATTGTTTTTTCACTCTAGCATCACACATCATTTACATTGATTTCTCAAGGGATGTCCTTAGTATCAGAGTCTTTAAGGAGGACTGGGAAACCCATCACTTGGTCCAGGGACTTTGGCCACAGGAACGATCAAGAATATGCTGGATTTGACCTCCAAGAATTGAAAGACAATTAATTTGTCTAGTTCTAACTGAAGCTGAGAGTTTACTCTAAATGGAAATTAGTCTTGGACTGGACTTACTCTAAGTCATTTCATTTTCATTTCCCTTTCTATGTTATAGCATTTTGAAATGGGGGAAAATGAGCTTTTGTTAATGACCTACACTTCCTGTGGAATGAAGGCAGTTGATTAATTTCTCTTTGGTGCATCTATACTAAAGACATATTAGAGTCTCAACTGACCCAGACCAATGGAGCAAATGAAGTACAGATGCAAAATGGCCTTGCCCTTAAAAATAAAAGAAACTCTTTTTATTTGTAATATCCACCTTTAAAAAGATGTGTTAATAAACAGAGCTGAATTATAAAAAAATCATTTCACTCCAGGAAACCTCAAATGCCCAAAGCTGACAGCAAATCATTCAGTGAATAAACTAAAGGTAGAAAAAAAAAAAGCAACAAGGGCAAAGAAGACTTAAAGTTAGTGAAGAAAATGAAGAACTAAAAAAATACCTAATAGGTTTCAGGTTCATCGAAAAAGGTACCTAGGGAGATTTCTTAAGTAATATTTCATTTGGTCCATATTTTATTTGTTATTTATGTCCTGCTTCCTTCCTCAAAGGATTTGAGGCTGCTCATTTATTCTCGGTACCTAGTGTGAGATAACATTTTAAAGGAAAAGATCATCTCTTTATCTTCATCTCCTCCATCCTCTCAAGTTCTCCAACCACTTAGGAATTTCAAACAGGATAAGGAAAGCACATTACTTGTCCTATAATAAGTTTTCCAGCATCCAGTCTGATCTCTGCCATTTTAATAGCTATTTTTACCAATCTTAGAGATCTTGCCGTCTCCAAAAACCTATGAGTCTATATGTATGTATTATGTTTGCAGTCGATGGCACAGGTAAGCATCTTGCTTCATTTGCATTTTTTAGAAGTAACTGAGACTTTTTTTTAATAAGCCTGCAATTTTCGGAAACACTGTTCCTTTTCCTAGTCCTTCAGGGTCTTGTCCTTATGCATGCATATTTCAAATGCAACTATTTTACTCAGTGTTATATTGTGAACATTTTCTGCACTGTTATACATTTTAACTTTGAACGTTTACAAGTTACCATTATATATATATTATATATATGTGATATATCATTTATATATATTATATATATGTAATATATATGTAATATATATAATATATATACACTTTTTTTGAGATTGCACATGTGTGGTGAGCAGGGAAAAGGAGAGAGAGACTCTTTTTTTTTTTTAAGATTTTATTTATTTATTTGACAGACAGAGATCACAAGCAGGCAGAGAATCAGGCAGAGAGAGAGAGGAAGGGAAGCAGGCCCCCCGCTGAGCAGAGAGCCCAATGCGGGGCTCAATCCCAGGAACTGGAATCATGACCTGAGCCAAAGGCAGAGGCTTTAACCCACTGAGCCACCCAGGCACCCCGAGAGAGAGACTCTTAAGCGGGGTCCACACCCAGTGGGGAGCCCAACGCAGGACTTGATCTCACAACCCTAAGATCATGACCTGAACCAAAATTAAGAGCTAGACACTTAGCTGACTGAGCCACCCAGGCACCCCTATAAGTTACCATTTTTAATGGTTACATAATAATCCCTAGAGTTGATATGCCATTATAACACAGGGAAAGGAAGGGAGGTATTTGAGCAGATGGCCACAATAGTTCACAGAATGAGTCCCACCACTGTTATTTGTGAGTGCTGGAGCACTTAATATTCCAGGGAGAGAAGTCTGGTACCAAGGAGCTTATCACTCTGAGGGCTTATCCATCAGACTTGCACACGACACGAGCTATCTTGGTCTCAGTTTGTTTTGAAACCCCTCTTTATTCATTTCCTGTATTAATATCCTTTAAGGGACAACAAGTTCTGCAAAAAGCAGAAAGAACAGCTGAAATTAAACTACTCAACCCTGCCTTCTTGCCCATGGCTGCGAGGTGAGGGCTGGGTGCCCTCCGACACCCAATGCACAAACATGCACCCGCTTCAGTAGTCATATGGTGAAGGAAAACAGTCTATGAGGCAGCAGAGTAGTGGCTCTGAGCGAGTAATCTGCAACCAGACTTTGCCTCTGTGTTCTTGTGCCTTAACTGTTCTCATCTGCAAAAATGAGGATCTAATATTGGCACTCACTCTATAAGCTTGTTGTAGGGGTTATATAAAGAATGGGATGTGCCACACATGAAACACCATATAAAGGCTTATTATTATCATTTCTTTTTCATTCTTTTTTTTTTGGGTGGGGGGAGAGAGAGAGAGAGAGAGAGAGAGAGAGAAGTGGAGGGATGGACAGAGGGAGAGAGAGAGAGAATCTTAAGCAGGCTCCCTGCCCATTGCAGAGCCCCACATATGGCTCGATCTCACAGCCCTGAGATCATGACCTGAGCTGAAATCAAGAGTTGGAGGCTTAATTGGCTGAGCCCTCCATGAGCCCCATCTTTTCCCACTCCCTTTTGAAGGAAAGCCGAGAGCGTAGCCCAAGTCAAGGACACTAACTGGGCACTAACCATCGGTAACAGTAAAAGGCAAACCATCCAATGTAATCCTGGTTCCCTTTTCTTGTAGTCACTTCTTTAAAAAGGTTTTTAACCCAGAAACAATACTTAGGACTTTATGAATGCACTTTAAGCCCAGAACTAACAAATACCTTCTGGAAGTTTAAGCTGTGGTTTCAGCTTCAGGCACAGAGCCTGTCTCAGTGATGCTGGCATTTCGTTGGTACAAGACTGTCTCCTCACTGTGACTTGTCATCACTTACTGCATGCCAGGCCTCTGTGAGGTGCTTCACAGAACCAGATTCAGTCTCCCCCACAACCCCATGGGACAGGTATAGTAGTTGTTGCGGTTTTTCCCATTTTACAGGGGTTGGGAACTTGCCGCCAGAAAGATAAAGCAATTTGCCTAATGCCAAGCGCACTCGGAATTGGGAATTTACATGCAGATCCATATAACTCCCAAGTCTATCCTTTTTCCATCTTGCCCACTCCTGTGCAGTGCGATATTTGTGCAAAGATGACTCGAGTCATGGGGGTTTGCATTGCTGATGAAAGAACCTGGCTAATGCCCACAGCTGCTGTGCTGAGCTGTTCAGTGCTTCCCACACATTGGACTGATGCCAATCCTACCAGCCCCCTCGCATCCACCCCCGCATTTCAGACTCAGCATCTATGCTCCTGATCCTGCCTATAATGGATCCTCCCCCCGACACAGAGACCGTCAGATAAAGCCCACAGGCCCTGGTCCTGTCTTCTCGCTCCTGCTCTGTTCTCATGTCTGGTGACCTTCTCTCTCACCTTATCACCATGGCCCACTCCTCACCCTCTTCTTCTTTTTAAAGAGTAGGTTTGGGGGGATACAAAGGAACATGATGGAGACCCCCCTCTCATTTCCCCTTAACCCCCAGCTGACATGCTCCTGGATGTGAGGGTGCACACACCAGCCTCGAGACAGAAGTTGGCAGAAGGTAAAATGGAAGATTTGCAGGCAACTCAAACTAAGCTGCTTTTATGGGAACTCAGGCTTTCACTCAAGGCCCATCTGAGATCACAGGTCAGTGTGAACTGCTGTTGTGGGCTGAACTGTTTGCCCTCAGAATTCATACATTGAAATTCCAACTCCTAGCAGCCCAAAATGTGGCCTTATTTGGGAAAAGAGTCATTGCAAATATAATTAGTTAAGACAAGGTCATACTGGAATAGGGCGGGCCCCAAATTCAATGACTGTTATCCTTATAAAAAGGAGGAAATTTGGACACAAGCTTGCACGTCCCCAGAGGGAATGCCATTGGAAGATGAAAGCAGAGATCACCCCAATGGGGCATCTTCTACAAATCAAGGACCACCAGAGATTGCCAGCAAGCCATCGGGAGCTAGAAGAGAGGAATCATTAGATTCTTCATCACAGTCCTCAGGAGGGGCCAACCCCGCTAACCCCTTGATGTGGACTTCTTGCTGCCAGGACTATGAGGAAATAAATTTCAGAGTGTAAGCAACTCATCTCCCCCCACCCTGTTTGTGGCACTTTGTTGCCACAAACCCAGGAAACTACTAAACTGGAAGGATGCCCAAAAAAGTCATCTGAAAGCTATTGTGAGCTCAGACATGGGTGAGGTGGGGCACAAACGGGAGCCTTCCTGCCCCGGGGGGGGGGGAAGGGTTCCGGTGCATGGATGCCCCAACCCCACTCTGAGGTTCCTTGGAGACTGTTCTAGACCAAGAACAATTCACCCTTAACAAAATACCTGATGCGTGGACTTTTTTTGGTGCCTGCCTGGGGAAAGGGAAGAAGTTCAATTTTAAGTCTAGTGTTACCTCGACCACAGGAGCACATGACGACTTTCATGGGCCTGAGGCAATGTGATCTTCCTGTATTGAAAAAAAAAACAACAAAACAACATTAAGATTGGATTGGGAGGGAGACAAACCATAAGAGACTCTTAATGTCACAAAACAAACTGAGGGTTGCTGGGGGGAGGGGGGTAGGGAGAGGGTGGTGGGGTTATGGACATTGGGGAGGGTATGTGCTATGGTGCTGTGAAGTGTGTAAACCTGGCGATTCACAGACCTGTACCCCTGGGGCTAATAATACATTGTATGTCAATAAAAATTTCAAAAACTTTAAAAATTTAAAAAAATAATAAAAAAATATTTGATAACCTCCTTGATGTCAAGACAAGGATAATCCATGCTGGATCCATCATGATATATTCATTACTATTACATTGATAGTTTTCTTCATATTTTAAAAGAAATTAAAACATGTCTGTGGGCCCCTAGAAGTGTTGTGGGCCCCAGGCACTGTGCCTATTGATAAATCAGCCCTGCCCCAGGGGAAAAACCAGTGAGCCACCGGGGAGTCAAAAAACTCCTACCCCTGCTTGTGGCTATTGCCACAAGAAACAGCCTTGGAAAGATCTATGAACAAGTGTGTTATATCTAAGCATTCTCTCCGTCCTCGGAAAGTGACGCCGTCTTCACGGGGGTTGCATTTCTTGAGTCAAAAAGTCCACAGTTTGCCTTACACTTTTCCTTTACCTCAGGATGAACCACAAAATAAATACTCCCAGGCGTAGACAGAGAGCCAAGCCTCATATTAGCTGCCACCACCTGCGAGCGTAGGACCATAAATCCACCCCCCTCCCCCACAGAGGAGCCGTGGGACGCCGTCAGAACCATACATAAAACATGCCCCTTCTGCACTGTATTATCGGCCTTCCTGATTTACTGTATATACAGTCTCCAAGTTAAATACCAACAGAAGCACCCGAAAATATATTCTCTTGCAGCCCCAGTCTGAAAACCGCATTGCCCAAATAATGTCTGCTCATTCATCATTTACTTTCCAGTACCTGAGTGTCATTCTCAGAAATACATCCCTACAGCAGGGCCCCATGAAACTCGGGAGCACAGAGAAGGAGAAGCAGAACCCCCAGATTTAAGGCCCAGGCATTTTTAAAGTGCACATGTTTCAAAAATGAGACTAAGCCATTCGAACAGTCGGTGTCTGACTCCCCCTTAGCAGGGATTTTACTGACTTCCCTTAAGGTCACATTTGAATCTATCTTCCCTGTATGCACCCCACCTTACCATAGGAGCAGTGGTAACAAGTTGAATAAATAAAACCACACTAAATTGTTCTCCCTAGAAACCATTACCAGGGATCTGCATTTATGCAGAATTCCAGTTACTTTCCGGGGAGGACCCAGGAGCATAGATTTCTAGTCCCTGACGATCCACTGGAGCATGAGTCTCAAGAGACAGAGAGCAATCCCCAGTTACACGTTATGAGTTTGAGAATAGGAGTAGCCTTGGTTTTTGTAGGCTGGTCTGGGGTTGAATATCAGCTATACAACAGGATGAGTGCCATCTTGGAGAATCCAGATCCTCATCTTCTAAGGGAAGATAATGCTGGCTGGGCCATGGTGATTAAGAATTCAATCTAGGGGTGCTCGGGTGGCTCAGTGGGTTAAAGCCTCTGCCTTCGGCTCCGCTCGTGATCCCAGGGTCCTGGGATCGAGCCCCACATCGGGCTCTCTGCTCAGCCAGGAGACTGCTTCCACCTCTCCCTCTGCCTGCCTCTCTGCCTACTTGTGATCTCTCTCTCTCTCTCTCTGTCAAATTAAAAAAAAAAAAAAAAGGAATTCAATCTAGATGCCCTCCTTTCCAACAGGACCCTGATTTTGTTTAGGTAACCACTCACCCAGGCCCGGTTTCACAGAGGTGGGACCTGTACAGAGGCACAGAGCCTCATGCTCAGAAGGACTCTGTGCTCAGTTCAGTGCTCTGCTGTCACCATCTTGAAATTGTTAAAAATTTTACTTTTGAACCTGTGACTTGTAAGGAAATCTGCTGAGACAGTGGTGTGTGCACGTGAGCAGAGGAAATATAACATGCCATGTTATATTCACCTCGTCCGCCCTTCTGTGGTAATTCCACAGAACGATTCCATGGGTTAACTCCACCCTGGTGCTGGTGGTTGGTTCATTCCAGACCAGGCATGCCACTCTAATCAGACCAATGTGAAGCTTTCTGGAGGCTTCTGAAAGAGTTCAGACTCCTGCTTCCAGAATTGATTCTATGTCCATCTTTCTGTGAACTGTAAGCATGAAGCCAACATAGAGAGCAGGGCAAAGTCAATAGAATCCCAGAAAAACAGAGCTAGAGCTTCTGGACCAAGCAACACAAATATTGGCCCCCAGCGTGGACTTCCAAGAATATGAACCAACCATTTCACTGTGGCTAAGTGCCATTTAAGAAGGAATTTCTACCTTGATGCTGAAAGCAGACCGGTATATATCTGCTGACTGAGTAGATCGATGCATACAACATTGAAAAATCAGAAGTCATGGCTGGCATTGGCCAAGAAAAACTTCAAGGGTCTCAAGGAGCAGGCAGGGAGTGGGGAGATCTGGTTGATAGGTGAAGAGGAAGAAAAGGCAGTCCCAGAAGGAAGGGGTCCTATGGTGCATGCAAAGACCTGAGGGAGACACACACAAGGGGGCAGGGAAGACCAGAATCTGGAGATGCAATGGTTCATGCAGGGAGAATGGGTACCACGATGTGGCTGCCCTAGATTTGCGAGGGTCTGGGGTGTTCTTGAGGTGGTGTGGTCAGTTGCAGGTCGACTTCCCATTTGTGTGGTTTTGAAATGCCCGGGGTGGTGAAGAGACAGACCTGTGTCGCAGTAAGATCTTATGAGCTACTTTCTTATCATCTTATTCATGAAAAGGCACTTTACCGGAGTGCTAATAGGTCCCCTTTAGAGTCCAGTTATCTGGGTTTGAAACCTCACTAATGGTATATCCTGGGCAGTGCCTTTATCATTCTGTGCAAAATAAATGCAGAATGAAGGTATTAGCAGTATCTCCTTTGCCCTTTGCTATGAGAATTACGAGGTTGTTTAGTGTCCGACACTTTGCAAGAGTTCCATGGATGCTGGTGATCATTATTAATAGACCTTTAATGGTCTTACATGGGTCCTTGCTAGAGAGATTTCTTCTGGGGGCCTACTGGGGACCCACAGGCTCCTACTCCCTCTCCTCATCTCTCATTGTTTGGAGACTGTCATCCACAACTGCAAACCCATCTTTCACCTTCTTGACACCTTCTACAGTGGCCCCTGAGCAGCAGGATGAAGACTTTCTGGGCCCCAGACTCCGTGGGCCTGTTTCTGCCTGCCTGACCTTTGGGCTGGAAGATGTTGCTGTGGGAGCTTTTTGGACCAAATTCCACCATAGCCAGCCAACCTCTCTGGCTTATCCCCAAGAGTCAAGGGAATGTCATGGGACACTTGAGTCCTGGCCTGCTTAGAGTGTATGGAAAGAAGGGTTAAAGTCATACAAGAAATACTTATGTGGCTGATTTCACTTGATTTATAAGAAAGGCTTCCTCAAACAAAAAAAGCATATTTTCAACATATAGTAGAGTGTCCATTTTGGTGATCTGCTTGTGCTGGCCACATTTGGGGTTGGCTTCACAGATCCCTGCGACAGGATTAACTAGGACCCCATTAAGTACGGCATGTTGCCTTTCGTTTATTCCTGTTAACAGGTTCTCACTCAATGCCTCTTACGTGCCAGGCACAATTTGGTGACTTGCGTCTTACCCAGTTATCTGCGTTCTAAATACTATGTGTGACATAACAGATGATGTTCCACATAGATCCTTTCATATTTTCAAAGAGTTAGAATCAAATTTCAGAGGGAACACGCCACCTAAACCACAAAGGACTCTGAAACACCTTCCTTCAGAACTTCAAGGACGGGGTAGTTAGAAGTTCAGCCGATGTCTGGCCTCTGCATTAGTATAATCTTTCCGAGGTGATAGAGGAATGCAGTTCCACTCGGCACACAGTTACCACGAATATTTACACCTTGCCTTTTGAAAGTAAACAAATTAGGGGAAACCAGAAAACTTGAAGCCACCAAGCCCAAAACTTTCTGTGACTCTTTCTTATCACACTGTGATAAAGACCGATAAAAATTCTTGGATATAATTCAATACCAGAAGACGATTCTGCATCTGCAGAACATTTGACATGTACAACGTTTTAAAAATTCTTTTAAAATGAATATGCAGAATAAAGCATGCTCTGCGCCTAGGGACAAAATCATATGTTATCAATTATTGGAAACACACAGCACACATCACCAACGAACACACGTAGGACCCGCCAGTGTTGTTGGTAAGATTATGGGGAGAGTGGAGAGATTGCTTGCAGCTGTTATGTTAATTAAGGAGCAAAATGGCTCCATCTGCCACACCATCTCTCAGTTCGGCTACCAGCCCTTTTTCTGCTTGGCTCTGAGTTAATGTAGAGCAAGGGAGCGGATGCCTGTTCTTTGGCCCCAGTTAGTTCCCACGTGGAGTAGATGTTGGAGAGGAAGGTCTGGCAGGCTGAGTCACAGATTCCCATCTGGCTAATTCTCCATCACACTTAGGTTTGGAATGGGCTGACACAGGATTGTCTTCCCCCACATGGATGTGGCTGGGGTTGCGGGTAAGGATCTGTGGACCAGGCTGGGCTGGACCCTATGGAAGTAATCCATCAACAAGAATGGATGGGACTGAACAGACAGGCTGAGCTGGGTGGCATATTGAGTTCCCTTCGCAGCTGTCTTGCTTTATTCATCCACATAATGTATGTGTGGCAATAGTGCCCTACAAGACACAGCATTACTGCCAATATAGTCAGCTTTGCTTGCAAGATCCTAGAATAGTAGAGTTCGGGGTAAGTTTCTGTTTGGTACCTTTCCGAGGGCCAAAATCAGAGACACGTTAAATGAACACTTTCTAGTAACTGCTGAGATATAGATCATACAGATTGAATATATTTTATTTTTTAAAAGGGGGTACTTCTCATGTACTCAGTCTTCATCTACAAGCACATGACGCTTTGTTGCTTTCTCCGTGTGGTCTCATGTTCCCTAATGGTGGTGAAAATTATCCTGTTAACTGATACAAGTCAAAGTTGAAGATGAACGTAAGAATAGGAAAAGTTTTAAATGTGTTATATTCATTTCTATGATTAAACCATTAATGTGCATCAAAAGTCTTTGACAAAATTAACACCCCATTGTTTTTAAAAGTCAGTGAAAACCATGCAATCCTCCTTTTTGTTATCCAACTACTCTTTTTTCTAGAGGTACTAAGGAGCAATGAGATGCCAAAAAAGTAGTTGAAGTCCAAGAGGAAAGATTCATTGAGCATCTGTTGGGTTGTAGGCATAGTTATCTATCCATAGAGTGCCCTGTTATCCACAATACCCCCTCTCCCCAGAACTCAAGGCCAAAAGGGCTATTTTTCCTGCTAGCTCTGGTGATGGGATGAATTGGAAATCACCTTCTTGCCACTTCCGTTTCTTTCTATTTCCCCTTTCCACCATGACCAGTGCTAGGGGATACAACAGTTTAAAATGGTACATTAGAGCAAGCAACACCCCACCCAGGAATGAAAAGGAGAACAGCCATTGACAACTAAGTGGTTTCTCTGAGGAGGTAGCAGAGCTCCGGGCAAAAAAAAAGGTCAAGAGTTGGGGGTCTCTCCTATGAGAACAGAAAGATCAAAGTTATGGCTTTGGAAGAAACATTCTTTCTTTGAGATGAAATTAGGCTGCTGATCCCAAGGAAAAAAACAAATTAATGTTTCCCCGTTTACCTTTCGCTGTAGCTCCTTTAAGTGGTAAGACTGGTCTGGGATTGGAGTGCTTCCGTTCATCCATGTCTTGGATCCATCTGTATCTTTCTCCAGAGCTTACCACACCCAAGAAAGGAAAGCATCAACAAAGCCTGGTTGAAGCCCCAAGGCATTACTCAAGTTGTTGAGAATCTTACTCCTTTCTGTTAAAGGGATAGAGCTTCCTGGGGAAAGGGAATTAGGCCATCCAGGGGGGTGTCAGTGATGGAGGAGGTGCCTGGAGAGAGGGCAGAGAGGGAAGGGGGACTCTACCCCAGGAAAACACAAATCATGGGGATCTGTGTTTAGGTGTATCTTCCCGTTTGTGCCACAAGAAGACAGTTGAGTTGTGGTTTTGGTTGTTTCAACCTTCATTTCTCCTAAACTCTAATGCCCTTTTCAGAATTGCCTGCCCTTTCAGTAGAAAGCTTCTCCCACCATGGCTTCTTCACCCTCCAGTTATGTATGCATTACATAATAGATAGACGGGGTGGGACAGATGCCAGCACCTCTGGAGGGCATTAGAAAAAGACAACAAAGTTTAGAAGCTAAAGATACTATGATGCAACATCTCTGTTGCTTCTTTAAGTTCGTGAAGTTTCCTCTAACAGTGATTTCACAACCCAAGTTATGTTCACATGAACCACCAAATAAGAGTGCAACCCAAGATGCTATGAAATTCTTCTTTCTGAAATTTTTTGAAACAAAATTCTTTTTTAAAACCTTCCAAACAGATAGGTCAGAGGTCACGTGGAATTCTCAAAACAAGAATTCACAGCAGAGAAAGTCGAGGGAGACCTAACTGTGGTCAGAATGCATAAGCCCAACAATGGTGTGGAAGCCAAGATACTCAAGCCCTTTATACTGGAATCATCATAAAACGGCCAACAACGATGATGAGAATTCACTGAGGGCTCGCAAAGTGGTAGGCACTGTTCTAAGTGCTCTCCGTGCAGTAACTCATTCAACAAGCAAATGTCTGCCGATCAAAGGCAAACAGAAGAGGTTTAAGCACTGTCCCTGAATTTTCCCTCAAAAGGCATATTAAAATTCAAATGCTCTTCTTCCTTGACATAGTTCATTATTTACCAATCACCGATAGCAGCCTTGGACAACAAGCAAGCAAATACCAGTGTGGCAAGGCCAACTCTCCTAGATCTTCCTGAAGATGAGCTTCCCATCAGAGTCCTGTAGCCTGGGACAGAAGGACCAGACTTTTAGTGGTAAAGATCTGGATGGAATTAAGACCCAGTTGTCTGAGCAACATAAATTGAAGCAGCATATCCGAATAAGTGAACCATCTTTTAATCTAAACTAATTTGACTACATTTTTCCTATTATAATTCATTAATTTAAAAATGTGTTATTACCTAAAACACAGAAATCATTAATTAAAATCTCTAACATCAAATTAGGCTCTGTGGGTCTGGAACTTTTAACAGATCACGTATAAGGGTTACCATGGTAACTCGTCGCGTTGTAATTCTGTACCTTCCTGGGCAAGAGGCTAGAAAGGAGAAGACAAACAATTTGAGGAGATACCAGCATCAGAAATTGAGTTAATCTGTGACATAAACCCTCTGTAATTTTGCTTGCCAGCTTTCACCATGTGAAGGAAAAACAGATAGTGAAAAGGCATAAAAGATTCCATTTCAGAGCTCCCTAAAATTGCCAATTCCACTCCATAGTTGATTCTCAGCAGAGAAGGAAATGGGAAGATTACGCAGGGAGATGACACTGTCATAAAATGATCAGCTTGAAGGAGAAAGTGGCATCATTGCTTCTGAATGGCAGGAAGCAGGTGCCTCTCCCAGGGGAAGGATTCTCTCTAATCCTTAGGTTTAAACCCATCCCCCGCTCAGTGTTACAGGCCAATTACCAACCTGCGACAACGCAGAAGCAACTGGAACCAAACTCGCAACCTGCAGGCACACTTTCCCTTCCCAGTACCTCTGTGCGTTCAGGACTGGAACTCCTCAGCCGCTGAGCACTCCAGCGGCCCACAGCTGCTGATCTCATAATGGAGATCAGATGGCTGACCATCAACTTTCATTTCCCCACTTTGTGAAGCAGGGCACAACTGATAAAAGCTGTTTAGACTTCGTGAAATTTTTTGCATTCTCCCTCACCTTATTCAAACTACATTGAATCAGGATTCTCTGAGACAGTCTTCCCACCCTTCATTCACATGAGTCCTAATTTCTATATTTAAGATACTCATATGAGGCATGCCTGGGTGGCTCAGTCGTTAAGCATCTGGCTTCGGCTCAGGTCATGGTCCCAGGGTCCTGGGATCGAGCCCAGTGTCAGGCTCCCTGCTCGGTGGGAAGCCTGTTTCTCCCTCTCCCACTCCCCTGGCTTGTGTTCCCTCTCTTGCTGTCTCTCTCTCTCTCTCTCTGTCAAATAAATAAATAAAATCTCAAAAAAAAAATACTTGTATGAAGACTGATGGATTATAAAATCCATTTACGGAGCGGGTCTCTTGCCTAATGTGGTCAGGAAATGTGAACAAGAGCCATAATAATCTCGAGGACATTATTGCAGGCAGGTATCTAAATTATTTAGCTTTTAAAATTCCAAAAGCTTATCAACAATGGAATCAATTGCCTGACCCTTGTCAATAGGGCTCCTCCCGCCTTGTGTTACTTGCAGCAGCTGCAAACAGGAATGGGGCAGGGCTCCTACGCAAAATCAGTGACAAAGTTGGAATTTTCACAAGAGTGGGCATCCGAGGAGGGTTCTCTCCTTAGGGGACGCTGAGTGTGATAAGTGTGTCTAGAATCCCCTTACGGGTAACACGACGTCAAATAGATTAAATAGCTTTTTTATTTTTTTAAAGATTTTATTTATTTATTTGACAGACACAGATCACAAGTAGGCAGAGAAGCAGGCAGAGAGAAGGAGGAGGAAGCAGGCTCCCTGCTGAGCAGAGAGCCCGATGCGGGGCTCGATCCCAGGACCCTGGGATCATGACCTGAGCTGAAGGCAGAGGCTTTAACCCACTGAGCCACCCAGGCGCCCTAAATAGCTTCTTAATTGCCAGGACAACTCCAGTTTTTCTTGCGGTTGCACTGAAGACGATTTCATGTGTTAGGAGTTGACTCACACGAGGAATTTATCAACTTCCCAACATTGCACTGGGGAGTTATTTATGAATCAGCTAATGGGGCTGGGAAGGTACCTCAATGTGAAACCAACTGGCCACACTTCGACCGAAAGGTTTCGGAGTCGATTCTTCAGCACAAACCAGCAGCCGTGTGCTATTAAGCCATGGTCTTAATGAGAGCGACACGGTTGTGCAAATGTCTCTTGTCAGCGGCTGCCAGTGGCAGGAGGCCCAGCCAGGCATCTCTGCTCGGAATGGATCCCTTTCCATCCTGGCCCACAGAACTACCTCTGGTCCCCTCGGACCGCATTCACTGTGACTGAAATTAGCTTGGGACAGACAGTCGTGATAGTAACTGTCAAAAGTTAAAAAAAAAAAAAAAGGTTAATGTAAAGTCAATGAATCACTGAAGCAGTAATTACTAAGAGTTTATGGTGCACACACCAAAAAAAACCTAAACACAACACAGCAAAAATCAGTTTGCAAACTGGGAGCACTCAAACCAAATTAAGGCATGAGGCTCCAAGGTATACCGTTATAAAGCAGCTTACATAGAATGGAGGACATGACTGTTCGGTCTTCACGGTGATCGGTTCCTATACAGGAATTCTCTTTAGTGAAAGGGGAACTTGTTAGTGGTTACCTTGTATCAAGTTTTGGGAATAATCTAAGTTTCACTTATGATTTCAGAGGCATAAACAAGAAGGGACCTAGGTCAAGATAGCCTCACTTGTCTAGCAAAATAAGCTAAATTAAGCTTTATTTGTATGACTAAACTGGTTTAGTCTGCTCGGAGAAATTTCAAGCGTGCTCCGTTTGTGTTTGATTTAAACATTACACAACATTGTAAGTGTACTTAATGACATTGAATTATACACTTAGAAATAGTTAAAATGGTAAACTTCTTGTTGCACGTATTTTACCACAATAAAAAAATGTGTCAAGCTTTCTTTAAAAAAAAAAAAGTGATATCTATCTATCCGTCTATCCATCTATCATCTGTCTAAAGTTATATATACAGGGGCACCTGGGTGGCTCAATCGGTTAAGCATCTGCCTTTGGCTCAGGTCATGATATCAGGGTCCTGGGATCTGTCTCCCCGTCAGCTCCCTGCTCCTCGGGGAGTCTGCTTCTCCTTCTGCCTCTGCCAGCCGCTGCCCCTGCCGGCCGCTGCCCCTGCTTATAATCTCTCTCTCTCTCTCGAATGAATAAATGAAATCCTAAAAAAATAGATAAAGTTATATATGGAAAGCGAGAGAGAGAGAGCATACAGAATGAGTTGCAAAGTATGGTGGGAGTATCCTAAGCAGAATGTGGTAAATTGTGGTAGACATTTGTGGTGTTTGGTCTATAGTGTGAACACCCATTCTACTTTGGAGTGATCTCAAGATGGAAGCTGAAGGGTGGCAGGTGTTCCCTCAACTGCTCTCTGAAAGTTGGAGAGCAGACCAACTGGAAAGCATCCAGTAGAATGCTCATGCCCAGGACTCTCAATCTTAAGGGAGGGACTCAAAGATGCAGGTTCAACCAGACCTTCCGTGGAGATGAGAGGAGGGGCGGTGAGTGACCAGGTAGTGCAGGGGGGCGGCACTCTCAACCAAATGTGGACAGCTCTGAGGTCTTTTCCCCTCCGGCTCCTGCCCATTTTCCTGGTTTCTCCAGCCCTTCTGTGAATTCTGCAAATAAAACCCTTCTAGTATATTCTTTTTCCACTTAAGTTACCTGTGTTAACTTCTAAAGTTTGTAATACGAATAATACAAGGAGAAAATATTCTATTTCTTCCACATTGTCAAATAATACTTGAATCAAAGTCAAAATGGAAATGGAGTTGTTTTTTTTAACCAAGTGAGAATTTTTTAAAATTTCACTTATTTTATTTGTTTTCCTGACATATAATTGACACATGAAATTGTAAAATATTTTAAGTGTACATTGTGGTCATTTGATATATGTATTTCTTGTGAAAGGATCCTCCCCATTGAGTTAATTAATACATCCACCCCCTCACATATTTATCTTTAGGGGTGAGAACATTTAAGTTCAACTCAGCAGATTTCAATAATACAATACATTGTTATCAACCACAGTCATCATGATTTACATTAGATCCTCAACCTTATTCATCTTCTACCCCTTTACCAACCTCTCCTATTTCTCCCGCCCTCCAGCACCTGACAACTACTTTTCTACTCTATTTCTATGAGTTTGGCTTTTTTTTTTTTTTTAAGATTTCACATATAAGTAATAACACATGCAGTATTTATCTTCCTCTGTCTGGTTTATTTCAGTTAACATAATGGCCTCAAAGTCCATCAGTGTTTACAATGGCAGGATTTGCTTCTTTCTCATGGCTCAGTAATATTGCATTATATATAATAAAAATAAGTAAGTATTATTCCATGAAAAATAGTATATCTCTCTCCATTCACTTGGCAGACACTTAAGTTGTTTTCCCGTCTTGGCTATTTGAACAATACTGCAATGAATATAGAATGCAGATATCCCTTTGAGATCCTGATTTCAATTCTTTTAGATATAGACCCAGAAACAGGATACCTGGATCATATGGTAGTTTTAGTTTTAATTTTTTGAGGAACTTCCATACTATTTTCCATAGTTCCTGTATCAATTTACATTCCCACCAATAGTGAACAAAGGATCCCTTCTCTCCATATCCTCACCAACACTTAAGTGCTGTCTTTTTAATAATAGCCATCCTAACAGGTGTGAGGTGATATTTCATTGTGGCTTTGATATGTATTTCCATGATGATAAGTGATGAGCATCTTTTCATGTACCTGTTGACAAGTTGTATGTCTTCTTTGGAAACACAACTATTCAGCTCTTCTGCCTGTTTGCTAATCAGATTGTGTGGGGTTTTTTTTGTTTTGTTTTGTTGCTATTCAGTTGCATGGGTTATTTATACATTTTGGATATTAACCCTTTATCAGGTATATGGTTTGCAAATATTTTCTCCCATTCAGTAGGTTTCCTTTTTATTTTGTTGATGGTTTCAAGTGAGAATTATAGCTGAAATCTTCCATTATAGCCATAAATCTTCCTCTGTTAGTCATAAAACCACTCAACCCTGCCAATCTTCAGTCAAACAGGGGCTCAAATGGTTAAGAAATTATTTTCTTTCCTGTCACAGTACACAGATTCCCTGGAAGATCAGAGGGACTGATTTCATGTGCTCTGGTATTTTGTTACGATTGTTTCAAAGGTTGCAGTATGATCTTCCAAAGAAGAGGCTGTATTTTCTCTAAAAACCTCAGTGATGAGGGTGTACACAGTAGGCACGGCTCTTCAACTGACCCCAGCTTTATTCTCTGAGCCAGGCAGATGAGCCTCAAACTGACAAGGGCCAGCTTTCAAAGGCCAAGCCACAGAGTCCAGAACTGAGAAGTGATCTTATTCCCTCTCCCAGGGCTTTGGAACAGTTTCTCTTCCAGCAAGTTCTTCAGTTCTTCCTTTATCAGCTTTGGTACGCAAGAGAGTTCTGAAGAAATGGTGGCAACCGTAAATGAAAAGTGCGCACTCCCAGTGGAGAAGTGTCTCAGGCTGCTGGTCGACCCGTGTGCCGTTTCCACCAACTTGCCCTTCTTTACCTCCTTTCCTTTGACCCTGGCAATTTGACCACATGGGTCAGAAATGGACTGTACACCAAAGCTTACTTACACCCTAACTCTAGGGCAAACTATTTTTTAAAAAGTCTAATGTAGTCTATAAGAAAGATTCCAGCTAGTCCAGAAGGCTCTATCAGAACTACGTAGGGTGCTTTTCTTTCCTCCTAAGCTATGGGCATTCACTGCTCCTTCCCCCAAACATGCACACTCCCCTGTTTGGACAAGTACCTACTCCTCATTGAGATGACCCAGCAATGTGGGACAGAATGTGTTTGAGATTATGAGGTCCCCGGGATGGGGATTTGCATCGAGCCTTCTCGCCTCCACGCCCACATGATTTCTAGTGCCCTCAGCACACGGTGGAAACCAGGTGACCGAGGTCCTTCTTGGCTCTGTCGCCTCATCACATCCTAGTCAGTGCCTGCATCTGAGGTATTCTGATGTTTGGGGAGAAAGCGGGGCAGGGACATGTGGAGTGATGCAAAACACTGCCTAAATGTGATTTGTGAACATGATGAACAATAGTCTTACCATGTGAGTGCTAATGCTGCTGCAGAACAGCATCTGGAGAAGAAAGGAAGCCATGATCCGGCGACAAGCAAATCATGTCTTGCTTCATTAAAAAAAAAAAAAAAAAGCTTCTCTTTCTTCCAATAAGAAAAACAAAACAAATGGCAATTAAGGACATGAGAGACTTAGAGGTGAAACTGTTACTCCCTGAGAAACTTGAAAACAAGCAAGAAGGTAGAAAACCCCATCGCTTTGTGTAACAGTGGTGCCATGGCCATTTTCTTTTCCAAGAGTTTGTGAGCACCAGGGGTTTATATTTGGTTTTCTTGCTTTGTTTTTCCTCTGCCTGACGATCCAACTGGAGAAATTATGTGGGTTATCGAGAGAGAAAAAGGAAAAAGACAATACCGCTGTGGAACAAGTCTTTACTATGCCAAACATGTGATAATGGAATGAGTAGCCTTTAGGAAGATACATAAAAGTAAAAAAGATTTTACTGACAAGCCTGTTAGAGTCTGTTAAGCATTGGCCCTGTTTTTTGTTGGGATGTCACACTCTACTTTTGATGACAATTTTATGGGCTTTTCAGAAATTAAAATAGCAATAAAAATAATTACATTAATGCCTACACAGATGTGTTGGGGTTGTTTGATATTCTTGTAATATTTTAAGTCCTTTGCATAATCGGATTAAACAACATGAACACGTAACTCCAGAGCTAAAGGCCACTGTCACATCAGGAAAGAGACCAGCATTAGCAAACAAATTAATTCCTGGGTAAACCAGAGAGAAACGAGGAAGGCTTTGATCCAAGACTTAATATTTTCAAACCATCTCCCAGTTAAATAAAGAGAGATTTTCTGAAGCAAATCACTGGAGACCAGGATATACATTGCACCCTCTCCTAGTGCCTCAGTGTCCCATAGAAGAACATAGTCTTGAAGGGGCTGACCTGCCAAGTGAGAAAAAACACATTACGTGAGTGTAGGGAAAACTGGCGCTCCATTTTGAAAGAGTTTGTCATATTTTCTCCCCTTCATGACCTTGGGTAAATGACTTCAGCACCTCTGAGCAGGGTGCTGCCTTCCCCACACTATAAAAATGGCTATTATGCCCATCGATCATGCAGAGATGCCACGAGACTTAATTTATTAGTTAATGTTTGTGTTACACTCTGTGGCTCTTAGATGGAAGGTGTTATAGAAATGCAAAGCAGCAATATATTATCTAAACATCTGCTTCCTCAAATAGCTCTCTAGAAAGTGTTCATGGCCTCAGCACAAATGATTCCTCCTCAAATGGATCATTTTGTCTGGGCCTTCCTTGGTCTATAAATCGTTTCACCTTCGTGCCAATGCACAGAGTCTCTAGGCAGAATCCACTCTGGCAGCTGGGATTTCCATCTTGTCCTCGGAATGGCCCCTGCGGGTGCTGCCCCCTGGCGGGCGGGCGTCGCAGTTCCTCACAGGTCTTCCCGTTCCGCGCCACATCTACCATCTTCATTCTTTACTCCGAGAAGCCATTATAATTAGGCATTTCTTTTGATGCTTCATTTTATACATAGGCGTGTTCCATCTAACCCAAGGGCTTGGGGCTTTGAAATTTGGCAGGAAAACCAAGAGAAATCACTTAAAAGCTGCTTGAAAATAAAAGAAGAAAATGCAAAAAAAATTAAAAATTGTCGAGGTTCGAACATGTTTTGATGAGATTTAATTAATTGCCGAATTGCTAAAGATTATATTGGAGATTATTTTGGTTGATATTTATACTGTCCGTAACTTTATTAAAACTCAGTACCCTAAAGCAAATGGGTATTTTTTCTAATAGGAATTCCATAGTTCCAAATATATGCTTGGATTGAGGCAACTTCTTTCCCAAACACAACAAGAGAAAGACAATGAATAACAAATTCAAAGGTTTTCCTCTTCTCCTATTTTTATTTCCACTTCAGTTTTGAGAGCATTTTTTTTTCTTTGCGTATTATTCCTCAACCCTATCGTTTTTGGTCTCGGAGTGTCTTAAAATGTACCCAAGATTTGTTTTAATCAGGTATAGTAAGATGATAGACACAGAGACAACAAAGGACCTTGAAAGAAGAGTTAGTTTATCCCTTACAACGCCCAAGAGGAGAGGGTCTGAGGCTCATTGCAGCTCCACGTGGGGAAACCGCCCAGGTAAATCCAAAAGCAGAAGGAGTGACAGGAAAAGCATGGCCCTGGGGCTCTATTGTGGTTTCTGAGGGAAGGATGGAGTGAGGCAAGTTTGAGCAAACAGGATTGTATAGTTTGAATAGATGGGGCAGGCTCTGGGCTACACAGGTGGTTTCTGGTTGTCTAGTGCCTATACCTGGCGTGGTTTGGGGGAGGGGAAATGTGGTTTGGTGTGTGAGGGTTTGATATAGGGAGGTAGTTCGGGATATGGACTTTGGATTGGTTGATTTGTAGGTGAGAAGTGTGCTCCTGGGCAAATTGTTTGCTACTTCTAAGAATTAGCCAGTTCTGGAAGGGCTGCCCGAAGTCAAGCATCATAAAATACAGAAAATTTAAAAAAAAGAAAACCTGATTAATACAGGGAGATCTTCTTTGGTATCTTCCAAGAAAATCTTTTAGAATTTGGCCACACAAGTCCCTCACTTTTTATTTGGTGATAAAATATATGCTTTCTAAAGAGAGAAGTTGTGGAGATAATTAGGAAAATAATACCATTGATGAGTACTTGCTATATCTAGCAATTGGTGAAACACTGTAAATGCTATTCAATTGAAGTATTAAACTGTAAGAATGCTAAAATGAAAAAGAAAAGTGTAAGTTACCTTTTTATCCTTACTTGTTTTATGGGAAAGCATCTCAAGGTAGGGTTTATAAGAGCTTGACCTAGAGGGCTTTGAAAGAGGTAAATCAGCATTTTCTTCCTTCTTAACAGAAGGAACTCTCAACACTCACTTGTGGTGTTGGAAAACTGCTCACAGAAGTGCATAACCTGCCATTTTGGTGTTAATTGGACATTTGAATTCTAGCATTATCTGGAAGCTCAGCTCTGACTTGTGGCTCTAATTGAAAGTCACTCCATCTACAATGTCCTTGTGGTTAAGGGCTTTTAAACTGCCATACGTATCACCACCACCCAAACCATACCTGCGGCCAGTATTGTTTTGGCTGAGCAAGGATGCAACCTCAGAATCTTTCTCAACACGTTACTCTAGGAATTCACACCAGTTTTTCTAGGTTGGCATGAGATATAAGACAAAATTAATGTATTTGCCATTTCTATACAAAGGAATGAAGATCCTGCCTCTATCCATGTTACAATTAATTTTTAGAGAATTAGAGACTGTAAGGTAATCAAGTTTATTGATTACAAAAATTGGAAACTTAATTGAATATTCATATGTTTATAATGGATCTTTGTCTAAGAAATGTGCAATGTAGGCTCCTTCTAATCTAGGAAGTTAGATTAACCCTAAGTGACTGGTTCTAGGCTGAGCCAATCACAGTCCTTGCTGGGTCTCTTCTGCTAAAGGGTCAGGTGAGACTGTTTCTACGGGAGATGCTAGGCCAGGAGGGTGTAAGTAATGTGCTGGTGGTGTGTGACATCATGTGAGCTCAGCCAAGAGATGGAGAAAAAGAGAGAGAGAGAACAAAAGAGAGAGAGAGAAAGACAAAGATTGGGTCCAAGCCAGATACACCACTGAACTTCTAGGCATAAGAGTAAATAAATTCATTTTTCTGTCCCCTTGGGCTAGTTTAAATTGAACTTGCAAACAACAGGGTTCTAACTAATACAAAAACATTTTAAAAACAACAAAAGAATATCTTTACTCTGTAGTGCTATTTTCTTAAATTCCAACAGTTGAACACATGCTTAATATCAAAAAGATACACGATTTATAAAATGAGATAATATTTACTGAGCTTCCTATATGCTAGGTATCGTTCTAAGCACTTTGCATGTAGTGAATCATTTAATTCTCATAAAAATCATTTGAGGTGGGTATTACTAGCATGATTATACAGATGCAGAAACCAGGACACTGACCAGTTAAGACACATGCCCAAGGTCACAGAGACTATATTTGAATCAGGCAGAGTCAGTGCTCTTAGCCACTAAGCCAGTACTTAGTGCCTGGTTCTGTCCTCTGAGTGCAAAAGTCTTTCATCATTATGCCTATTAACCAAAGAGAACAAACACAGTGTCCTTTCTCCTTTCTGTGCCTCATTTGCCTCCCTGGCACCTGGGTGCCTTTCTAACTTCCAAAAATGAGCCAGAAAGCCTGGTTACCCTTTGTAGCAGTGCTGACAGGTCTAACTCCATTCTTGGCCCTCCGTCTTGTTCGTGCTCTTTCAATGGCCTCTCCCTGGGCTACGCGATCCAGCCCCTGGAGGTTAATGTCAGCCCCAACTGCAATGCCAGAAGCCTTGTTCCGATCCCCCCTGAACTGCAACACTGAAGGCGCCGCTTTAGATAACGAGTAGAGATCTCGTTCTCAGATGGTGCCACTTTAGAGAACTACCCTGTTGACCTCACCACCATGCCCCTTGCTCTATAAAGGCTGGGGTTAAGGGGCTGACCGTGTGCAGAGGAGCTGCGTGGTTTGGGGGTCCGTCGTCTGCTGGATTCCCCACTGTCAGTAAGTTACCCTGGCCGCCCCTCTGTGTGAACAGTTTGGAGTGGCTTGCATTGTTTTTTGGTCTTAAAAGTGTCGTCTCAGTCTGGATGTTAATTACTGATCCTCCTGTACCTTCTAACACCCTTTATGTGAGAATCTGAGCATCACTGCCTTTTAGATTTGGGAAGAACATTTCAGAAGGAAGACCACCCCAAAACCTCACCTTAAATAGGCCCAGGGTTTCTCCTGGAAAATGCCCATCTTTTCAGAGGTATGGAAGTCTCTTGAAAAATGTTACCAAGCCAGTGATGAATTTAACCCGAAACAGACAGGTGAACCGCAGTGTGTAACAGCGGGTAAATAGTTCCAAGAAAGCCAAATGTTATGAGTTGAGAAAGGACGTTTCTGCTGCTCAGGGCTGGGAATCGAAAGCCAGAAAATCTGCTGTGCTTAGTGGGGTATGCTCACCGGGTTTACATTTTCGTTATTTGTAGGGAAGATTCCCCAGAAGCTCAAGTTCTCGCTGCCCTCTGTCACAGGCTCTGGTAGAATGGTCAAGTCCTGGTTTTGGTACTTAGTTACTTGATTGTCTGTCCAAATCCTGCGGCTGCCACAGTGGTTACTATTTTAGCTCCTTGAATTTATGAGCACTAGGGCCTCCCTCGTGTGTCTCCCTTGCATCTGCTTTGGCTGTCACTTTTTTTTTTTTCTTTTAAGATTTATTTATTTTAGACTGAGAGAGAGAGAGCTCGCACAGCGGGGGAGACGTAGAGGGAGAGAATCTCAAGCAGAGTACCCACTGAGCGCGGAGCCCCACGCAGGCTTGAGCTCACAACCCTAAGATCAAGACCTGAGCCGGACACTTAACTGAGCCCCCCTGGGCACCCGTGGCTGTGGCTTTTGGAAGGAGCAGTACCGCTAGGAGGGGATACTGTCCAAACATCTCCGTGAGACTGAGGACACTAAGAAAAGGAGCTACTGTTTATTTTGTAATTAGACTACTAGCAACATTAACTGTATATGAACTTCATCTTTTCTGAGAAATGCCAAGTATTTTAAAGAATATGCCCACTCATGGAGAAGCACAAGGACACTCTAAAAATAGCTGCACGGTTTGTAACCTCCTGTAGATGCTCTGCCGTGCAGTGACAAGAGGTTTGCTTTTCAAATAGAGCAGCGATCTGTGGATTGAATACAATTATCTTCTTGCTAAAGGACCTTGTGAGTTCGGTGGTGGTGGTGGGGGGTGATTTGTCTTTCAGATGGTTCCTAGGTAACAGGGGAAACAGGGCCAAGAGAGAGGGATGTAGGTCTAGAATGAGGTGGTACTATTTCCATAAGCATTTCTCTTCACTTGATGGGAACAGACATACACTCTGGTTTCCCCAAGATCGTCGATGAAATTGACTTTAGCCAAGGAGCAAGTCTATCAGGCAGCTTTGTGAGTAGAATCAGAGAGGTGAGCTATGGATCTGCAGCTTCTTTTTTTGTCCCGCAACATTTGTAGATTTGGGAACTAGAGTCAGAGCATGAGAATCTGGTCTTTGGACAGAGGACCGTAGGAAATACTGGAGAGGTAGAGAAACCATCAGGGTTCTTGACGGTCTTAATAGGGTTTGAAGGTTCATATGAGGGTGGCAATCCCTAACAATCACTAGCACAAAAAACCTACTAGAGGCATCTGTTAGCATGTTTCATGGAAGGAACGGTGGACTAGTGGTCCTGTTGCAAGGTGAAAGTTTAAGTGAAAGAACAGAAAAGGGAAGAAAAGGAACTCTCTAGAATGAGAGGGGTCCCAAATGGGTTACCACTGAGGGCTGTTATGGTCAGTCTTTTAAAGAAAACTGAGCAGGGAACTTGGTAAATATCTTGTCTATAATATTTAAGACAGACAAGGTGGATTTATAAATATCATGAAAATATCCTGTCTATATTTAGAAAAAACAAGGTGGACTTCTAACTATCAGGTAAATATCTCCTCTATATTTAGAACGAACAAGGTGGATTTGTTCTGTTCCCTTCTCTCTGGTTAATATCTGGTCTATGACATTTCTCCACATCTGGGGTTTCTGTGAGCCTGGTTACTGAGCCCCCTACCTAGCCTTGCTTGTCCCTTACTCCGTCAATTCTGTAAGAAGGTGACATAAAGGTCAGATAGGAGAGTTTCCACAGTAAGTTATTTAGGATGAGGAATAGCTTTTGTCAGCAAAGGGTCAAGTGTTCCAGAGTATTTATATATGGGAAAGTTTAACCACTGTACAAGTTAAACTACCTTGAAGTATCCATTAACATTTTATTGTAAAGAATGAATAATATATATTATCACCAATGCATGTACATTTATAGTAATATAAATGTATGTATACAAATATTTAATATGTTAAACAAATAATTTGTTTTTAATTGATATTTCTGCCATGCTCAGTCTTTTTGAAGTTTAATTTTCCTTTGGGTCTTCATTTGTCACTTGAGGAGGAAAAGAAAGGGTTTGATGGGCAGAATTTGATTCTGTTTGGATTATCAGAAGCTCCAAATTAATGGATTGCAAATTACACAGTAGTATGTGGTATGGTAAGGCCACTTGTGGAATGAATGCAAGCTCCTGGGGAATAAAACTGATGCTGAGCATATAATGTACACAGTACACCACCAGCATTAGTTCCTCATGAGTATAATTTTTTCCTTTTAAATTCAGGCTGTAACAAAAATGCAGCTCAGCTCTATGCACTTGGAGCTGCCTACACTTATGTATAATGCAAGATAAAGTACTATCTGTGGTTTTATATTAAGTATTTTTTGCCAGACATATTTCTAAGAGTGGCTCTCGTTAGATACTGTTAGTGACTCAACTTCGAAAACCTTTTCTATTCTCTTTCAAGATTCTGGTTTGGATTAAAGGGTATTAAGATTGAAGTTGTGCTATGAATCTATTCCCCCCCCCCCATGAAACAGAAAAATCACTAAGGCTGATATGATATGATTATAACCATTTTCCATAATCCTAGATTTTCTTTTTTTCTCATTGGAGTAATTTTACCCATTTAAGCTTATAAAACTTATGCCACTAACATATTGCTTTTACCTATTTACACATTAGAAAACTGCATGAGCTGTTATTTGATTTTTATATTGACAATCTGAAAGCCATGGATTTAGTCCAATTTCTTTTTTAAAAATTTTATTGTCTTTAGAACACCTAACCTGAGATCTATCCTCTTGACAAATTTAAGTATACATTATTATACATATTGAGTATACATTATTGTTGAGCATGGGTACAATGTTGTACAGCTCTCTAGAGCTTAGTCATTGTTTTTGAGTACGGTTGACACACAGTTTTATGGTAGGTTCAGGTGTACAACATTGTGATTTGACAAGTTGATACATTATGCTCCTTTCCCAAGTGTAGCTGCCATCTGTCCCTACTCTTCACTGTGACAATATCACTGACTGTATTCCCTATTCTGTACCTTTTGTTCCTGTGATTTATTCCATAACAGAAGCCTGAATCTCCCACTTCCCTTCACCCATTTTGCCCAAATCCTTACACCCCTCTGGCAACCATCAGTTTGTTCCCTGTATGTATAGGTCTGTGTCTGCTTTTTGTTTATTTTGTTTATTTTTTTAGATTCCACTTATGTGTGAAATCACATGGTATTTGTCTTTCTCAGTCTGACTTATTTCACTTGGGTCCTTCCCAACCATTCCAACAACCATTTGTTGTCTCAAATGGTACCACCTCACCTTTTATATGGCTGCTTAATATTCCTGTGTGTGTGTGCACACACATACACATGTACACATGTATGTGTGTGTGCACACACATACACATGTACACATGTATGTGTGTGTACCACATCTTCCTTATCCATTCAATTATTGTGAATACTGCAAAAAACACAGGGGTGCATATATCTTTCTGATTTAGGGTTGGTTTTTTTTTTTTTCCTTTTGGGTTAATATCCATTGGTGGAATTGGGTCATATGGTATTTCTAATTAACTTTTGAGGAATTTTGAGGAAATTCCATACTGTTTTCCACTGTGGTTATAGCAATTTACATTCTCACCAGCAATGCACAAGGGTTCCTTTTTTTGCCCACGTCCTCGACAAAACTTGTTTGTGTTTTTGATTCTACTCTCACACCCAACAGGTGTGAGGTGATATCTCAAGGTGGTTTTGATTTACATTTCCCTGATGATAAGTCACGTTGAGCATCTTTTCATGTGTCTATTGGCCAACTGTATGTCTTCTTTGGAAAAATGTTCAGTTCCTCTACACATTTTTTCATTGATTTCTTTTTGGGGGTATTGAGTTGTATAGTTCCTTATATATTTTAGATACTAACCCTTATCGGAAATATCATTTGCAAATATCTTCTCTTGTGCAGTAGGCTGCCTTTTTGTTTTGTTGATGGTTTCCCTCACTGTACAAAAGCTTTTTATTTTGATGTGGTGCCAATAGTTTGCTTTCTGTTTTTGTTTCCCTTGCCTTAGGAGACAAATCTAGAAAAAAATGTTTCTATGGCTGATGTCAGAGCAATTATTGCCTGTGTTCTCTTCTAGGATTTTTATATGTCAGGTCTTTAATCCATTTCAAGTGTCTTTTTGTGTATGGTGTTAAAAGGTGGTAGAGCTTATTCATCTTATTTAACTAAATTATCATGCCTGTTGGCTAATAAGGAATAACATAGAAGACATGATCTTCTTCTTCCCCATATCTTCTTCCCTCCTTAGCCCTTAGTAACCACCACTAACAGGCTTTAATTTTATAAATTTGACTATTTTGGATATTTCATATAAGTGGAATCATGTAGAGCTTGTCTTACTGGGTCAGGTTTATTTCACTTAGCATAATGTCCTCAAGTCCATCCATGTTGTCACATATTACAGCATTTCCTTCCATTTGAAGGCTAAATAATATTCCATTGTATGTCTAGGCCACATTATCTATTCATCTGTCTGTGGACATTTGGGTTGTTTCCACATCTTAGCTAAGGTGAATAGTGCTACAGTAAAAGGGAGGGCTAATAACCATCCGAGATTCTGATTTCACTTCTTTTGATTATATACCTAGAAGTGAGATTGCTTGATCACATCCTAGTTGTTTTTTTTTTTTAACTTGATTTTATTTTTTCAGTGTTCCAAGATTCACTGTTTATGTACCACATCCAGTGCTCCATGCAATAAATGCCCTCCTTAATACCCACCACCAGGTTCACCCAACTCTTCATCTTCCTCCCCTCCAAAACCTCACTTTGTTTCTCAGAGTCCACAGTCTCAAGTGGTTTGTCTCCCCCTTCGATTTCCCCGAACTCACATTTCCTTTCCTTTCCCCAATGTCCTCCATGTTATTCCCTATGCTCCACAAATCAGCAAAACCATATGATAATTGACTTTCTCTGCTTGACATATTTCACTCAGCATAATCTCCTCCAGACCTGTCCATGTTGATACAAAAGTTGGGTATTCATACTTTCTGGTGGCTATGTAATATTCCTAGTCTATTTTTAATCTTTTGAGGAAAATTTACACTGTTTTCCATATAGGCTGTGCCATTTTTGCATTTCCATCGACAGTTTGCTAAAGTTCCAGTTTCTCCACCTCCCTACTAGCATCTCTGGGTTTTGTTTGTTTTTTAGTAATAATCATTCTAACACATGTGACCTGATATCTTATTGTGTTTTTTAAATTTTTATTCAAATTCCAGTTAACATTCAGTATAATATTAGTTTCAGATGTACAATAGTGATTCAACACTTCCATACAACACCTGGTGCTCACCACAAGTGCACTCCTTAATCCTCATCACCTATTTCACCCATCTCCCACCCACCTCCCCTTAGTTTGTTCTCTGTAGTTAAACATCTGTTTTTTGGTTTGTATCTTCTCCCCTCCCCTGCTTGTTTGTTTTGCTTCTTAAATTCCTCATGAGGAAAATCATATGGTATTTGTCTTTCTCTGACTTACTTTGCTTTATAGTTGCATCCATGTCATTTCATTGCAAAAGACAAGATTTCATTCTTTTTTGATGGCTGAGTAATATTCTATTGTATATATCTCTCATCTTTTTTATCCATTCATCAGTCAATGTATTTTGGGCTGTTTCCATAATTTAGCTATTGTAGATAATGCTGCTCTTAACATCAGGGAACCTGTATCCCTTTGAATTCATATTTTTGTATTTTGGGGGTAAAGACCTAGCAGTGAAATTGCTGGATCATAGGGTAATTCTATTTTTAACTTTTTGAGGAGCCTCCATACTGTTTTCCAGAGTGGCTGTACCAGTTTGCATTCCCATCAACAGCAAAGAGGGTTTTCCTCTCTCCACATCCTTGCCAACACCTGTTGTTTCTTGTGGTTAACTTTAGCCATTCTGACAGGTGTGAGCTGATAGCTCATTGTGGTTTTGATTTGTATTTCTTTGATTAAGGATGAAGATAATTTTTCATATACCTGTTGGCCATTTGTATGTCATCTTTGGAGAGCTGTCCATTCAAGTTCTCAACCCATTTTTAAATTAGGTTATTTTTTCTCGTTGAGTTGTATGAATTCCTTATACATTCGAGAGATTAACCCCATAGCAAATGTATGGTTTACAAGTATTTTCTCTCATGCTATCAGTTGCTTTTTCACTTTGTTGTATCTTTTGCTGTGCAGAAACTTTTCAGTTTGATGTAGCCCCACTGGTCTATTATTTGTTTGTTTTTATTGCCTATGCTTTTGGGGTCATATCCATGAAATCATTTTCAAAACCAATATCCTGAAGCTTATCTCCTATGCTTGCTTTTGAAATTTTTTGCAGTTTCAGGTCTTTCATTTAAGTCTCTCTCTTTTTTTAAGATTGTACTTATTTATTTGAGAGAGAGAGCCTGTGGAAGCATGAGCAAGGGGAGGGGCAGAAGAGGAGAGAGAGAGAGAGAGAGAGAGAGAGAGAATCTCAATCAGACTCCATGCTGAGTCTGACACAGGGCTTATCTCATGAGCTTGAGATCATAACCTGAGCTGAAACCAAGGGTCAGACACTTGATGGACTAAGCCACCCAAGTGTCCCATCATTTAACTCTTTAACCCAGTTTGAGTTGATTTTTGTGTATGGAGTAAGATATGGTCCAACTTCATTCTTTTACATTTAAATATCTGGTTTTCCCAGCACCAAGTGGTTGAAAAGACCATCCTTTCCCTAGTGTAGAGTCTTGGAACCCTTGTTGGAATTAGTGGATCATATATATATATGGATTCATTTCTGGGCTCTCTATTCTGGAATTGTGATGCTTCCTGCTTTGGTTTGCTTTACATATTACATAACAATGAACCTTGGAACACTGAAAAAATAAAATAAAAAAAAAAGATTGCTTTGGCTATTCAGAATCTTTTATGGTTCCATACAAATTTTAGGATTGTTTGTTCTAGCTTTATGAAAAATGCTGTTATTTTGATATGGATTGCATTACATGTATAGATTGCTTTGGGTAGTATAGACATTTAAACAACATTCTAATCCATGAGCATAGAATGTCTTTCCATTTCTTTGTGTCATCTTCAATTTCTTTCAGCAGAGTTCTTATAGTTTTCAGAGTACAGGTCTTTCATCTCTTTGGTTAGGTTTATTCCTGTTTTTGGTGCAATGGTAAATAGAATAGATTTCTTAATTTCTCTTTCTGCTGCTTCATAATTGGTGTATAGAAAAGCAACAGACTTCTGTACATGGATTTTGTACCCTGCAACTTTACTGAATTCATGTATCAGTTCCAGCAGTTTTTTGGTGGAATCTTTTAGGTTTCCTTTATAGAGTATCATGTCATCTGCAAACAGTGAAAGTTTTACTTCTTCCTCACCAATTGGATGCCTTTTATTTCTTTTTGTTGTCTGCTGTGGCTAGGACTTCCAATACTATTTGAATAAAAGTGGTGAGAATGTATCTCTTTGTCTTGTCCCTGACTTTAGGGGAAAGGCTCTGTTTTCCCCTGTTTAGGGTATTAGCTCTGGGTTTTTCACAGATGGTCTTTATTATGATGAGGTATGTTCCCTCTAAATCTATTGTTGAGGGTTTTTATCATGAATGGAATTTTTTTTTGCTTTTGTTAAATGCTTTTTCTGCATCTATTGAAATGATCATATGGTTCTTATCCTTTCTTTTATTAAAGTGATGTATCATATTGATTGATTTGCAAATATTGAACCACCCTTGCAGCCCAGGAATAAATCCTACTTGATTGTGGTGAATGATTTTTTTTTTTAATGTATTGTTGGATTCGGTTTGCTAGTATTTTGTTGAGTTTTGCATTTTTGCTCATCAGAGATATTGGCCTGCAGGCTTTTTGTTTGTTTTTGATTTTTTTAAAAAATATCTTTATCTGGTATGGGTAATGCTGGCCTCACAGAATGAATTTGGAAGTTTTCTTTTTTTTAAATTTTTTGGAATGGTTTGAGAATAATAGGCATTAACTTTCTTTTTTTTTAATTCAATTAAAAACTTACAGTACAACTTATAGTACATCATTGGTTTCAGATGTAGTGTTCAATAGTTTATCAGTTTCTTATAATATCCAGTGCTCATCACATCACCCAATTACCTCATCCCTCCACCCCCCGCCCCTTCGGCAACCTTCAGTTTGTTTCCTATAGTGAAGAGTCATGGTTTTTCTCCCTCTCTGATGACTTCCCATTCTGTTTCCTTTCCCTTCCCATATGGTCCTCTGCCCTGCTTCTTATATTCCACGTATGAGTGAAACCATATGATAATGGTCTTTTGATTGACTTGTTTTGCTCAGCATAATATCCTCTAGTTCTATCCACATTTATATAAATGGTAATTATTCATCCTTTCTGATGGTTGTGAAATATTCTGTTGTGTGTGTATATATACCACATCTTCTTTATCCATTCATCTGTTGATGGACATCTCAGCTCTTTCCACAGTTTGGCTATTGTGGTCATTGCTGCTGTGAACATCGGGGTGCACATGTCCCTTCAGATCACTAAACTTGTATCTTTAAATACCTGTAGTGCAATTGCTGGGTCACTGGGTGGCTCTATTTTTAACTTCTTGAGGCATTTCCATACCATTTTCCAGGGTGGCTGGAAAATGTATGTCACAATATGTCACCAACATTGTTTCTTGTCTTGTTAATTTTAACCATTCTGAATGGTATGAGGTGGTATCTCATTGTGGTTTTGATTTTTATTTCTCTGATGCCAATCATCAAGACAGTGTGGTACTGGCACAAAAACAAAACATGGATCAATGGAACAGAATACAGAACCCAGAAATGGACTCCCAACTCTACGGTCAGTTAATCCTTGACAAAGCAGGAAAGAATATCCAATGGAAAAAAGTGTCTTCAACAAATGGTGTTGGGAAAATTGGACAGCCACACGCAGAAGAATGAAACTGGAGCACTTCATTACACCACACACGAAAATAGACTCAAAATGGATGAAAGACTTAAACGTGAGACAGGAATCCATCAAAATACTAGAGGAGAACAGAAGTAGCAACCTCTTTGATTTCTGCCACAGCAACATTTTGCAAGACACATCTCCAAAGGCAAGGGAAACAAAAGCAGAAAGAACTGTTTGGATTTCATCAAGATCAAAAGCTTTTGCACAGCAAAGGAAACAGTCAACAAAACCAAAAGACAAATGACAGAATGGGAGAAGATATTTGCAAATGACATACCAGATAAAGGGCTAGTATCCAAGATCTATAAAGACATCAAACTCAACACCCCAAAAAACAAATAATCCAGTAAGAAATGGGCAGAAGATAAGAAACATTATATTGGTTTCTTTTTATTAAGTTTCTATATCACTTATTTCTGCTCTAATCTTTATTTCCTTCCTTCTATTGGTTTGAGGTTTTGTTTGTTGCTCTCTTTCTAGCTCCTTTAAGTGTAAGGTCAGGTTGTTTATTTGATATTATTCTTCTTGAGGTAGGCCTGCATTGCTAAAAACTTCCATTTTAGAACTTCTTTTGTTGCATCCCAAAGGTTTTGGACTATTGTCTTTTCATTTTCATTCATTTCATGTACTTCTTAATTTCTGCTTTTATTTTCTGGTTGACCCATTCATTGTTTAGTAACATGTTATTTAACTTCCATATTTTTGGTCTTTCCAGATTTTTTTTTCTTGTGGTTGATTTCTAGTTTCATAATGTGATGGCGAGAAAAGGTGCGTAGTATGACTTCGATCCTCTTGTATTTTAGTCCTGTTTGTGGCCTTACATGTGATCTACTCTGGAGAATACTTCATG
Source organism: Martes martes (assembly GCF_963455335.1). Taxonomy (NCBI): domain Eukaryota; kingdom Metazoa; phylum Chordata; class Mammalia; order Carnivora; family Mustelidae; genus Martes; species Martes martes. The sequence goes on along the minus strand of NC_137894.1, from coordinate 102,305,422 downwards.
TACACTGGAATGTATATTCCTCTGTTTTAGCATGGAATGTTCTGAATATATCTGTTAAATCTGTCTGTTCCAGTGTGTCATTCAAAGCCATTTTTTCCTTGCTGATTTTCTGTTTAGATGATCTGTCCATTGGTGTTAAAGTCCCCTACTATTATTATATTATTACTGATTAGCTCCCTTATGTTTGTCGTTAACTGTTTTAGATGTTCGCGTGTTCCTGTGTTGGGTATATAAATTGTTGTATCTTCTTGTTGGATTGTTCCCTTTATTATCATATAGTGTCTTTCTTTTGTTTCTTGTTATGGTTTTTATTTTAAAGTCTAGTTTACCCAATTTAAGCATTGGCACTCTGGATTTTTTTTTTTTTTCCCAGTTAACCAACATATAGTACATCCTAAGTTTTTGTTGTAGTGTTCAACGATTCGTTAGTGGTGCATAACACTTTGGCTATCTTTTGACATCCATTTGTGTGATAAATATTTTCCATCCCTTCATCTTCTGATTGGAACATTTAGTCCATTTACATTCACAGTAATTACTGATATGTATTTATTGTTGTATTTGTTTTGTGGTTCTTTCTGGAGATTTTCTGATTTTTGTCTCTCTTTCATGGTTTATATATCTTTGGTGATATATTTGGATTCTTTATTCTTTGCATGTTTATTAGTGTTTTGGATATATCGTTACCTATAGGTTTGTATATAACCTCTTTGGAATATAGCAGTCTGTATTAAGTTGATAAGTTGTTTTTTTTTTTTTTTTTTTTTTAATTTACTTCCTTGACAGAGAGAGATAGCGAGAGAGGGAACAGAAGCAGGGGGAGTGCAAGAGGGAGAAGCAGGCTTCCCGATGAGTAGAGAGCCCGATGCAGGGCTCGATCCCGGGACCCTGGGATCATGACCTGAGCTGAAGGCAGCCGCTTAATGACTGAGCCACCCAGGTGCCCTTAAGTTGATAAGTTTGAACCCATTCTTTTCTCTCCTCTTTGTATATTTCATATCCTTTTTATGAATTCATTGACTGATTTTTTTTAAAATCAAAATATTAATTTTTACTGCTTTTATGTTCCTTGTCTTTATACTGTCACTTTTGGTTTTTCCTTTCCATTCAGAAAGTACCTTTTAATATTTCTTGCAGGGCTGGTTTAGTTCTCACAACCTTCTTTAATTTTTGCTTGTTTGGGACGTTCTTTACCTCTCCTCCTTTTCTGAGTGATAACCTTCCTGGATAGAGTATTGTTGGCTACAGATTTTTCCCATTCAACACTTTGAATATATCATGCCATTTTCTTCTGGCTTGCCAAGTTTCTGTTGAGAATCTTCTGCTGGTCTTATGGGATTTTTCCTTGTAAGGTAATGACTTCTTTTATCTTGCTGCTTTTAAGTTTTTCTTTATCACTATATTTTGCCCATTTAATTACAACATGTCTTGGTGTGGGCCTGCTTTTGTTGACTTTTGATGGGAGTTCTCTGTACCTCCTGAATCTGGATGTCTGTTTTCTTCCCCAGCTTAGGAAAATTTTCAGTTATTATTTCTTCGAGTAAATTTTCTGGCCCTTTTCTCTCTCTTCTCTTTCTGGGATGCCTATAATACAAATGTTACTGCATTTGATGGCGTTGCTGAGTTCACTATGTCTATTTCTGTTTCACATAATTCTTTCTTTCTTTTGTTTAGCTTCATTGTTTTCTGTCAGTTATCTTCTAGGCATTTATTCATCCCTCTGCTTCTTCCAGCCTGCTGTTCAGGGTATCAATTGTGTTTCTAATCTCATTTATTGCACTATTCATCTCTGATCCTTTTTCAGATCTTTTATCTCTGTGGTAAGGGCCTTACTGATGTCTTCCATTCTTTTCTCAAGCCTAGTCAGTATCCTTATGATCGTTGCTTTAAATTATCTATCAGATATGTTACTTATATCTGTTTCACTTAGATTTCTAAGTGGCCTTATCCTGTTCTTTCATTTGGGATAAGTTCCTCTGTCTTCTCATTTTGTCTTAGTCTCTGTCTTCTGCTGTGTGTTAGAAAAAGTTATGTTTCCTGCTCCTGAAAATAATGGCCTTCTGAGGAAGTCCTACAGTACCCATAGCCTAGTGCTTCAGGGAGTGCCTGAAGTGTATGTTGTATGTTGCATGCACTGTGTTGTTGTATTCTGACTGCTCTATCCTTCAGGCCAGTCCTCTGCAGAGGCTCTTCTTGCTTGCTATAAGCAATGTTTTGTCCCTGGCCTAAATGTGCTCAATTTTAACTACTTTGGTTTGCTTGTGAAATGAGACCTGTCACCACCTCCATTGGAACTAAGGTCCTACAAAACTCTCTGTTGAGAGACATGGTGTGGGCAGGGGTTTGTGCTGGCCTTCTAGGGGAGGGGCCTGCCATGGTGGGACCAAGGTAAGTTGACTGAGAAAGGTAGTTCCACTGGAGCACAGGGAGACAGGGCTTATGTAAGCAAGGTAGGCAGCCAGTGGCTATGCTGCATTGCTTCCTGCAGGTGACTCTGTGTTTATGTTGGGGTTGGGGGAGGAAAATGGCACCGGCCATCTCCTTTGTTCCTGGAGAGGTATCTCAATGAAACCTCCCTCTTAGGGACACACTCTGAGAAGAGCAAATTATCTCCTCATTGTGTGTCCCAGGCACTCTTCAGATCACTGTTTCCACACTGTAGCCCCATGGGTTCTTGGTCTGCCTTCTCCCCGAGAGCAGTTCAGTGCCCTTGGGTTTTATCCCAGCCAAGCCTGTTGACCAGGCTTTAAGCCCTGGTGATTGCAAGAACGTTGGAAATTAAGCCTTCTCATTTTGCTATGGGGAAACCTTTTCCTTGTGCATTTTCCTGTGTGCTCCTTTCTGTCTTTCCCTTCTCCTTGACTGTAGCTTCTTGTCTTCTGCAGCAGCCAGGATCCTTTTCTCCCCTAAACCTTGTCACTGCACTTCCTACTTTCTTCAGTGTGGCCTCTTCTCTCCCTTCAGCTGTGGAGTTTGTCTGTCCCTCTTCAGGCCAGTTTCTGGGGTATTTAGGATGATTTGATAGGTATCTACTTGTATTCATGGCATGAACTTTGCCTAGTGTCCTCCTATTCTGTGGCCATCTTCCCCCTCTCCTAGGGTTTGTCCATTTTGTTTATCTTTTCAAACAACCAGCTCTTGGTTTCATTGATTTCCAGCACCCCCCACCCCCTCAACACACACCACACACTCTTGCTTTTTAGTGTCTATGTTCTTTATTTCTGTTCTGATCTCACTTCCTTTCTTCCACTCACCTTGGGCTTTGTTTTTTCTTTGTTTCTTGTTCCTATAGGTATAAAGTTTGATTGTTTGAGCTTTGTTTCTTGAGGTAGGCCTGTATTGTCATATATATTTTATATATATATAAAATATTTATTTATTTTCTTAGAAGTGCTTTCACTAAAGATTTTGGGCCATTGTGTTTTCACGTTCATGTGTCTCTGTGTATTTGTTTGATTGCTTTATTGCCCCATTGGTTGTTTAGTATCCTGTTTATTCTCCATGTGTTTGTATTTTTTTTTTCATCTTTTTTCTTGTGATTTATTTCTAATTTTATATTGTGGTCAGAACAAATGCATGGTATGATTTTCATCTTAAATTTATTGAGTCTTATTTTATGGCCTAACATGTAATCTATTCTGGAGAATGTTCCACGTACACTTGAAAAGAATGTACATTCTGCTGTTTTAGGATGGAATGTTCTCAATATATCTGTTAAATCCATCTGTTCCAGTGTGTCATTCAAACTCATTGTTTCCTTGTTCATTTTGTTTAGATGATCTGTCCATTGATGTAAGTGGGGTGTTAAAGTCCCCTATTATTGTATTATTATCGATTAGTTTCATTGTTAATTATTTTAGGTGTTTGGGTGCTCCCACACTGGGTGCATAAATATTTACAATTGTTGTATCTTCTTGTTGGATTGTCTTCCTTATTAAAATACAGTGTTCTTCTTTGTGTCTTGTTACAGGCTTTGTTTTAAAGTCTAGTTTGTCTAACATAACTATTGCTTCTCCAGCTTTCTTTCAACATACATTTCCATGATAGAGGTTTCTCCATCCTCTCCCTTTTAATCTGTAGATATCTTTAGGTCTAACACGAGTTTCTTATAGGCAGCATATAGATGGGTCTTATATCTTTTTTTAATCCATTCTGTTAATCTGTCTTTTGATTGGGGCATTTAGTTCATTTACATTCAAAGTAATTATTGATAGGTATGTACTTATTGCCTTTTTAAATTTTATTTTTTTTCAGTGTTCCAAGAATTGGATAAAGAAGATATGGTCCATATATACAATGGAATAATACTTATTGCCATTTAAAAAATGTTATTTGGTTGTTTTTGTAGTTCTTCCTTTCTTCTCTTGCTCTTTGTGATTGAGTATGCTGTTTTGTTTGAATTTCTTTATTTTTTGTGTAGGTATTATAGAACTTTGGGGTTTGTGGTTAGCATGGGGTTCATATATAACATCCTAAATAAATAGCATTCTATATTAATTTAATGGTCATTTAAATTCAGACACCTTCAAAAAATAGAAAAAAAAATCTTTTCCTCATCCTTTTTTACTCCCTTCTCTAAGTTTTATGTATATGTGGTCATATTTTACACCTTTTTGTTCAGAGTTTTCTTATGTCTAATTATGGCCATTTCTTTTCCACTTTAATGAAATCCCTTTAACATTTTCTTTAGGGTTGGTTTAGTGATGATAAACTCCTTTATCTTTTGTTAGTCTGGGAAACACTTTCTCCCCTTCAAATCTGAATAATAACCTTGCTGGTAGGGTATTCTTGGTTGTAGGTTTTTCCTTTCAACACTTTGAATATATTATGCAACTCTCTCTAGCCTGCCAAATTTTCGTTTAAAAATAAGCTGATAGGGGTGCCTGGGTGGCTCAGTGGGTTAAAGCCTCTGCCTCAGCTCAGGTCATGATCTCAGGGTCCTGGGATTGAGCCCCGCATCAGGCTCTCTGCTCAGCAGGGTGTCTGCTTCCCCTTCTCTCTCTCTCTGCCTGCCTCTCTGCCTACTTGTGATCTCTGTCCATGAAATAAATAATAGAATCTAAAAAAAAAAAAGCTGATAACCTTATAGGTTTTCCCTTGTAGGTCATTTTTTATTTCTTGCTTTTAGAAAGACTTTTAAGAGTCTCTCTTTATCTTTAACATTTGACACTTTTAATTATTATATGCCTCCTTGGATTCATCTTGTCTGGAACTGTGTTTCTTGGATATCTGTTTCCTTCCCTGGGTTAGAGAAGTTTTCAGTTATTTCTTCAAATAAGTTTTCTACACCTTCCTCTCTTCTTCTGGGACCTACCCCTATAATGTGAATGTTTGACCTGATGTCTAAGAGATCTCTTAATCTATCCTCATTCAAAAAATTTGTTTACTTCTTGCTGTTCTGTTTGCATACTTTCCAATACCTTGTCTTTCAGATCACAAGTTCTTCTGCATCTGCTAATCTGTTGTTTTCCTCTAGTGTGTTTATTTCTATTACTGTGTTCTTCAGTTCTGGTTCTTTCTAATATTTTCTCTCTTATTAAAGGTCTGAGTTCTTCACTCTTTCCTTTTGAGCCCAGTGAATATCTTTATGATCACTACTTTAAATCTTTATCAGGCGTATTGTTATCTGTTTCTTTTAATTCTTTTCTGAGGTTTTGTCTTTTTCTTTCTTTTGGAATGTATTTTTCTGTCACCACATTTTGCTTGACTTTCTGTGTTTGTTTCTATGGACTAGCTGGAACAGCTACTTCTAAACTTGGAGTGGTCTTGTGTACGGTGGCCCCTATGTGATTCTGTGCTTGGTGACTTGCTTGCTGGCTGGAGTTGTGGTTTAAAAGAGTAACTAGCATACATAACCACAGAATTTTAGAGAAAGAAGAAAAAATAATAAAGAAAGTAATAAAAGAAAATAAAATTTTAAATGAAAAAGAGAAAACTAAAATTATAAAACAGGGCAAAACAAATTTCTAAAAAGGAAAATAAAATAAATTAAAAATTACACACACAGAAAAAACCTGAAGTTTGTTTTCTGTGTCCCAGCACCAAAGGGCAGCTGCTGTGGGCTGTGGATCCTGGGCTTACTGATGTTGCAAGTTTTCTGTGAGCCAGACCCTGCTCTGCTCTGGGCTTTTAAGATGGAGGGGGAGAGAGCATTCCTACTGCTGCTCAGCCCCTTTAAACCCCAGCCTTTTTTCTGTGTCTCAACGTGAGGATCTGGTGTGGACTTGTGGACTCTAGCCTCTCTGAGATAATGAGCTCACTGAGACAACCAGACATGCCCATTATGGTGTCCAGACTTTGCTCTGGTCTGGGCTTTTATGTTGGGGTGGGAATATAAACTATGTCATTCGTCAATTCCTCTGACCTGGAGAGCATTCCTGCAGCTCCTCTACCATTTGGCAGAGTTTCTGGTGTTATTTACTATAAAGGAGTTGCTCTTTTAACTAGTTGCTCTTTTATTTATTTTTTTCACTATTTTATTGTTTTTATTATTTTTTATTATGTTAGTTACCATACAGCACGTAATTAGTTTTTAATGTAGTGTTCCAGGGTTCATTGTTTATGTCTAACACCCAGGGCTCCATGCAATATGTGCCCTCCTTAATACCCATCACTGAGCCAACCCATCCCCCACCCCTTGCCCTCCTTTCTAAAACCCTCAGTTTGTTTCTGGGAGTCCACAGTCTCTCATGGTTCATCTCCCCCTCTGACTTAACCCACTTCATTTTTCCCTTCCTTCTCCTAATGTCCTCCATGCTATTCCCTATGTTCCACAAGTAAGTGAAACCATATGATGATTGACTTCCATTGCTTGACTTATTTCACTCAGCATAATCTCCTCCAGTCCCATCCATATTCATGCAAAAGTTGGGTATTTATCCTTTCCGATGAAGGCATAATATTCCATTGTATGTATGGACCACATCTTCTTTATCTATTCGTCTGTTGAAGGGGTCCTCGTCTCCTTCCATAGTCTGGCTATTGTGGGCACTGCTGCCATGAACATTGGGGTGCATATGGCCCTTCTTTTCACTACATCCGTATCTTTGTGGTAAATACCCAGTAGTGCAATTGCAGGATCATAGGGAGGCTCTATTTTTAATTTTTTGAGGAGCCTCCACACTGTTTTCTAAAGTGACTGTACCAACTTGCATTCCTACCAACAGTGTAAGAGGGTTCCCCTTTCTCCACATCCTCTCCAACATTTGTTGTTTCTTGCCTTGTTAAATTTTGCCATTCTAACTGGCGTAAGGTGGCATCTCATTGTGGTTTTGATTTGAATTTCCCTGAAGGCTAATGATGATAAACATGTTTTCATGTGTCTATTAGCCATTTGTATGTCTTCTTTGGAGAAGTGTCTGCTCATGTCTTCTGCCCATTTTTTTTACTTATTTGTTTTTTGGGTGTTGAGTTTGAGAAGTTCTTTATAGATCTTGGATATTAGCCCTTTGTCTGTAGCATCATTTGCAAATATCTTCTCCCATTCCGTGGGTTGCCTCTTTGTTTTATTTTCTGTTTCCTTTGCTGTGTAGAAGATTTTTATCTTGATGAAGTCCCAAAAGTTCATTTTTGCTTTTGTTTCCTTTGCCTTTGGAGACATGTCTTGAAAGAAGTTGCTGTGGTCAATGTTGAAGAGGTTACTGCTTATGTTCTCCTTTAGGATTTTGATGGACTCCTGTCTCACATTGAGGTTTTTCATTCATTTTGAGTTTATCTTTGTGTATGGTGTAATAGAATGGTTGAGTTTCATTCTTCTGTATATAGCTGTCCAATTATCCCAGCACCACTTATTGAAGAGACTGTCTTTTTTCCATTGGATATTTTTTCCTGCTTTGTCAAAGATTATTTGACCATAGAGTTGAGGGTCCATATCTGGGCTCTCTACTCTGTTCCTTTGGTCTGTGTGTCTGTTTTTGTGCCAGTACCAAGCTGTCTTGGTGATCACAGCTTTGTAATATAGCTTGAAATCAGGCGATGTGATACCCCTACCTTTGTTTTTCTTTCTCAACATTTCCTTGGCGATTTGGGGTCTTTTCTGGTTCCACACAAATTTTAGGATTGTTTGTTCCAACACTTTGAAAAATGCTGATGATATTTTGATTGGGATGGTGTTGAAAGTATAGATTGCTCTGGGCAGCATAGACATTTTATCAGTGTTTATTCTTCTGATCCATGAGCATGTTTTTCCATCTTTTTGTGTCTTCAATTTCTTTCATGAGTGTTCTGTAGTTCCTTGAGGATAGATACTTTCCTTCTTTGGTTAGTTTTATTCCAAGATATCTTACGTTTTTTGATGCTATTGTAAATGGAATGGATTCTTTAATATCCCTTTCTATAGTTTCATTGTTAGTGTATAAGAAAGCAACTGATTTCTGTGCCTTGATTTTGTATCCTGCCACATTACTGAATTGCTGTATGAATTCTAGTAATTTAGGGTTGGAGTCTTTTGGGTTTTCCATGTAGGGTATCATGTCATCTGCTAATAGAGTTTGACTTCTTTGCCAATTTGAATACTTTTTATTTCTTTCTGTTGTATGACTGCTGTTGCTAGGACTTCTAGTACTATGTTAAATAATAGTGGTGAGAATGGGCATCCTTGTCGTGTTCCTGATCTCAAAGGGAAGACTCTCAGCTTTTCCCCATTGAGAATGATATTCATTATAGGTTTTTCATAGTTGGATTTTATGAACTTGAGGAATGTTCCCTCTATCCCTATACTCTGAAGAGTTTTAGTCAGGAAAGGATGTTGTACTCAAATGCTTTTTCTGCATCAATTGAGAGGACCATGTGGTTCTTCTCTCTTCTCTTATTAATTTATTCTATCACATTGACTGATTTGCGAATGTTGAACCACCCTTGCATCCCAGGGGTAAATCCTACCTGGTTGTGGTGGATAATCTTTTTAATGTACTGTTGGATCTTGTTAGCTAGGATCTTTTTGAGAATCTTGGCATCCATATTCATCAGTGATATTGGTCTGAAGTTCTCCTTTTTGATGGGGTCTTTGCCTGGTTTGGGGATCAAAGTGATGCCTCATGGAAAGAGCCTGGAAGTTTTCCTTCTGTTTCTATTTTTTGAAACAGCTTCAGGAGAATAGATATTATCTCCTCTTTGAATGTTTGGTAGAATTCCCCAGGGAATCCATCAGGTCCTAGATCTTGGGTTTTTTGGGAGGTTTTTTTTTTTTTTGTGACCACTTCTCAATCTCTTTACTAGTTATTGGTCTATTCAGGTTGTCAGTTTCTTCCTGGTTCAGTCTTGGATGTTTACCATCCATTTCTTCTAGGTTGCTTAACTTATTGGCATATAGCTATCGATATTAATTTCTGATTGTTTTTATTTCCTTGGTGCTAGTCGTGATCTCTCCCCCCTTTCAGTCATAACTATATTAATTTGGGTCCTTTCTCTTTTCTTTTGGATTAGTCTGGCCAGTGGTTTATTGATCTTATTAATTCAAAGAACCAGCTTCTAGTTTCATTGATGTGCTCTACTATATCTCTGGTTTCTAATTAACTGATCTCTGTTATAATCATAATTATTTCCCTTCTGGTGTGTGGGGTAGGCTTAATTTGTTGTTGATTCCCTAGTTCTTTAAGGTGTAAAGAGAGTTTGTGTAGTCAGGATTTTTCTATTTTTTTGAGTGAGGTTTGGATGGCTATGTATTTCCCCCTTACGACTGCCTTTGTTGTATCCCATAGTTTTTGGACCATTGTGTTTTTGTTCTTATTGGTTTCCATAAATTGTTTATGTTTACAAATTAAGTTCTTTGATTTCCTGATTGACCCAAACATTCTTGAGCAGGATGGTCTTTAGCTTCCAAGTGTTTGAATTTCTTCCAAACTTGTTCTTGTGATTGAGTTCCAGTTTCAAAACATTGTGGTCTGAGAATATGCAAGGGACAATCTGTCTTTTGGGATCAGTTGAGACCTGTTTTGTGACCCCATATGTGGTCTATTCTAGAGAAAATTCCATGTGTGCTCAAGAAGAATGGGTATTCTATTGTTTTAGGGTAGAATATTCTGTATGTATCTATGAGGTCTATCTGGTAAAGTGTGTCATTCAAAGCTCTTGTTTCTTTGTTGATTTTCTGCTTAGATGATATGTCTGTTGCTGAGAGTGGCATGTTAAGATCCCCTACAATTAACATATTCTTATCAATATGTCTCTTTGTTTTGGTTAACAGTTGCCTAATGTATGCCCCTCCCATGTTAGGGGCATAGATATACAACTGTTAGATCTTGTTGGATAGATCCTTTAAGAATGATGTAGTGTCCTTCTGTATCTCTGACTACAGTCTTTGGCTTAAAACCTAGTTTGTCTGATATGAGAATCATTACCCCAGCCTTCTTTTGAGGTCTGTTGGCATGAAAGATGGTTCTCCATCCCTTCACTTTCAGTCTGGATATATCTTTAGGTTCAAAATGAGTCTCGTGTAGACAGCATATGGTTGGGTCTTGTCTTTTACCCAGTCTGCAAACCTGTGCCATTTTATGGGAGCATTTATGTCATTCACTTTGGGAGTGATTATTGAAAGATATGTTTTTATTGTCATCATGTTGCCTGTGAGGTCCTTGTTTCTATAGATAGTCTCTGTAAATTTCTGTTCTATATCTAACTCTTGGGGTTTTTCTTTTATAGAGCAACCCCTCCCCCCTTAATATTTCCTACAGGGCCGGCTCGGTGGCCACACATTCTTTCAGTCTTTGCCAGTCTTAGAAACTCTTTATCTCTCTGTCCATTCTAAATGGCAGCCTTGCCAGATAAAGTATTCTTGGCTGCATGTTCTTCTCATTTAGTGCCTTGAGCATGTCTTGCCAGCCCTTTCTGGCTTGCCAGGTTTCTGTGGACAAGTCTGACATTATTCGGATGTTCCTCCCTCTGTACATAAGGGATCTCTTCCCTCTAGCTGCCCTTAAGATATTTTCTCTGGATTTAACATTCGAGAGTTTCACTATCACATGCCAGGGGGTCTCTCTACCCTCGTTGATCTTGGGGAGTGTCTCTGTCTTTAGGACATGAGCACTGGTTTCATTTCCCTGATTAGGAAAATTCTCACCTAGGATTTGCTCAGCTATATCTTCTAGTCCTCTCTCTCTCTCTCTCTCTCCACCCCCTCAGGGATCCCAATAATTCTAACATTGGTGTCATTTATTTCTCTAATTCTGTTTTCATGGATTCTAAGCTGTTTGTTACAGGCCTCCTCTCGATTCTTCTTTTCTATCAGTTTGTCTTCTAGATCACTAATTGATTCTTTGCCTCATTTACCCTAGCTGTTAGAGTATCTAGATTAGATTGGATCTCATTGATAGCATTTTTAAGTTCTGCCAGATCAGCTTTCATTTCTGCCCTTAGAGAATCTGTGTTGCCACTAATGGTTTTCTCCACCCTAGCTATTGTCTGTATAGCTGCTACCCTGAAGTCTATTTCCAACATCTTGCTTATGTCCATATCCATTAGTTCAGTGGCAGAGGTCACAGTCTCTGAATTTTTCCTCTGTTGGGGGTTCCTCTTCCTAGTCATTCTGGTGAGAGGTGGTTGAGGGAATATACAGAGTTTGAACTACTGGCCACAATCCAAGAAAATGCTGCTGTTTTATAGGGACTTTAGGGTTCTTGGCCTCTTGTTCTTTCAGCCTGTCTTCTGGGGGAAGGGGTCTGCTGGGCTGTTATTCAGGCAATCCTGTATAGGCAGAATTGCCTTGCCCCCGGTAGTGGGGGATGGGCCCAGTGAAAACCTGTTTGGGGGGCTTTTACTCTCTCTGGCATCTTTCCCTGGTGAATTTCTGTGTCTCTTCCAAGAGTCAGAGCAGAAGTGACTATGTCCAAACTTCTGTCTCAGAACAGTGAGATCACAGTCTGTTCTCCAGAAAGCCCTCCAGGTCACACTGACTCCGCTTTTGTCTGTGCTGCTAAAAAACCGCAGCAGCCTGGGTTGTGCTCCCCACAGCAGTACTCCCAAGCCCTCACTTCCATGTCCAGGCATATCTCTGCCCTTTGTGTCTCTAAAACCACCAGCTGCCCCCAGTTCGCATGCACATCCCTGCAGCTCCAGGTTTCAGCCTGGGGGCTACCCTAAAGTCCTTTCCCAGTGGGCTACCTACTGGTCTGTGAGTCTGTGCCCGGGCCCCCACAGTGGGACACTTTCACGCTCCTGTGTTATTTCACCTTCCTGGCACCAGCTCTGTAGCAGCACCCCCCTTCTGTTTATCTTCTGATACCTGCCTACAGAATTGTGGCTCCCCGCTTCATACCCCGAAATGGGCTACCGGAGATGTTCTCTTGGTATAGATTCTGGCATATCTTCTTACATTTCAGGCTGATTTCATGGGCATTCAGAGTGGTCTGGCAAATATCCGGCTCCATTCAGGGGACTGTTTGAAATAGGGTCCCCTACTCCTCCACCATCTTGCCTGGGTCCCCAGTTGCTCTTTCAAACTGTGGCTTTCTTTCTGTGCCCAAGGGCAGAGGGATCTGTTCCTGGTCCCTCGGTACTGTCCTTCCCCACTGCCATTCACAGTGTCGGCAGTGTCTCTGTCCTCCTTGCTGTGTCTCTCTTCCTTGCTATTCTCTTGCTGTTCTACTTTGGTTTTTCAGTAGTTGCTCAGTCAGCCTCCAGTTCTTCAGGAGAAATTGTCCTTTTAATAGGTATAACTTGGTGTGTTCTATGAAGGTGATTTTAGAGTCTTCCTACATTGCTCTTGAATAGGAACCCATGAAACAAACTTTGTATCTGGCAACTTTACTGAATTCACTTATTAGTTTTATCAGTTACAGTAGGTTTTTTTTAAAAAAAAAATGGATTCTTGTGGCTTTCTCTATATAAGATGTCATCTGCAAACAGATTGTTTTACTTTCTTTCCAATTTGGATGACTTTTATGTCTTGCCTAATTTCTCTAGTTAGCACTACTAGTACTGTGTTAAACAGAAGTGGGGAGAGTGGGCATCCTTGCCTTGTTCCTCCTGATTTTTAGAAGAAAAATTTTCGATTTTTCAACAATATGTTATTTTTGTGCTTTTAGTATATGGTCTTTATTTTGTTGAGGTATTTTCCTTCTATTCCTAGTTTGTTGAGAATCGTAATCAAGAATTGATGTTGAATTTGAGCAAATACTTTTTCTGCCTCTATAGAGACAAGTGTGATTTTTATCCTTTATTCTTGGGATGTAATATATCACATTAATTGATTTTTGTATATTGAATCATGTTTGCACCCCAGGGATAAATCTCACTTGATCATGGTGTGTAATCCTTTCAATGTGCTGTTTGAATTTAGTTTGCTACTATTTTTTTTTTTTTTGAGGATTTTTGTGTTTGTGTTTATTGGAGATATTGGCCAATAGTTTTCTTTTTCTTTGTCCAGCTCTGTTATCAAAGCAATACTAGCCTCATTAAATGAATTGGAAAGATTCCCTCCTTATCAATTTTGGGGAAGAGTTTGAGAAGGATTGCCCTTAATTCCTCTTTAAGTATTTGGTAGAATTCACCAGTGAAACCATCTAGTCCTGGACTCTTCTTTGTTGGGAGATTATTTTTTTATTACAGGTCCAATGTCCATAGTAGTTATGGGTCTGCTTAGGCTTTATATTTCTTCATGACTTAGTTTTGGTAGGTTCTGTGTTTCTAGGAACTTACCCATTTCTTCTAGGTTGTCAAGTTTGTTGGTGTATATTGCTCATAGTTGTCTATCATAATTCTTTTTATTTCTGTGTCCACAGTTGTAATATCTCTTCATTCTGATTTTATTTGAGTTTACCCCTTTTTTCTTAGTTTGGCTAAGGGTTTGTTAATTGTGTTTATCTCTTCAAAAAAACTTTGTCAATTTTTTCTATTTTTAAAGTATTTCTATTTTGTTTTTTCTGCTCTTTGTAATTTCCTTCCTTCTAACTTTGGGCTTGGTTTTTCTTTTTATAGCTCCTTGTGGTGTAAATTTTAGGTTATTTGAAATCTTCCTTCTTTTTTGATGTATACACTTACTGCAATGAATTACGCTTTTAATGTTTAAGTTTAGATATGTTGTAGCTTTGTTTTCACTTTTCTCAAAGTAATTTCTAATTTCCTTTTTAGTTTACTCTTTGACCTCGCAATTGTTCAAGAGTGTGCTATTTAATTTCCCCATTACTGCTAAGTTTACAGTTTTCCTTCTGTTATTTTGTTTCATTTTGTTGTGGTAGGAAAAAATATTTAATATCATTTTTTCTGTCTTTTGAATTGAGACTTGTTTTATAACTAAATTGACATGATCAATTTAGTCCAATCTCATCATCTCCCATTAGAAAAACAGGCAGAAAGATTGAACAACTTGCCTGAGATCACATAATTAGAAGTCACACAATTATCAGAAACTGACACCTACCTCAATGTTCTTTCCTCTCTCCATGCTGGCTTTATGTTTTCTAATATTAGTCATGTTGATTCAGATTGAGGTCATCATTAAAACCTTTATTTTCTAAAGCAGATTTCATCCTACATATTTAGGAATACAAGCAGACAATCAAATCCACTAAAAATTGGACTGTAATTGGGATCCCTGGGAGGCTCAGTCGGTTAAGTGTCCAACTCCTGATTTTGAGCTCAGGTTATGATCTCAGGGTCATGAGATCAAGCCGGGTTTAGGGCTGCACACTCAGCAGGTAGTCTGCTTGAGGATTCTCCTCCTCTGCCTTTGCCCCCCTCTCTCAAATAAGTGAATCTTTTTAAAAAATCAAACTATAATCAAATGTAACTAATTCTCATCCAAAAGAAGTCTTGGTGGGTGGCAGGGACTGAAATCTGGCCAGTTCATTGGATTTCATAGCATAGTTTGCAGGATTTTCAGTGAGTTTTTAACTCTTGCTCTATACAAGAAACTAATGTGGAGAACCAATCAAGCATCATGATGTTTTCCATCTGAACAAGGGGTGATAACCAGCTTGGTATCCAAGTGGGATAAGTGAATAAACTAATTTGAATAGGAGTTTATCAAATCTAATAGGACTTTATCAAAAAATGCACTTAAAAATAAGAAACATCTACCAACTGAAAAGGTCGTGCATACTTGTCAGTAGCCTTATTCTCAAATATATAGTCAAAGGATAACCATTTATGAAAATATATGGCAAATATTACATGATCATCATCATTAAAATATTATAAGTCCTAGAGGCTGTGATACAGAGCTGTACATAGCAGCAAATAGTATATTTAAATATTAGAATTTAGAATTTAGAACTGTAGTTGAATGTCAATGGATACCTTTGGGCTCATGTTCATTTATTTCATTAAAAAAATAATTTTGAGAATGTGTGGCAATAGGTCCACAACTGCTAAAGCCTAGAAAGTAAAACACACTATATGGGAGAAAAGAGGGTCTGTGGCCAAATAAATTTGGGATGTACTGGATTATTTCCCAAGGTCATAAGGTTAAGAATGATCTTCCCTCCCACCTGAGGTCTCAGCCAAACTTTTATTTATGTATTTATTTAAAGTTTAACTTCAGTATAGTTTATATATTGTGTCATATTCATTTCAGGTGTACAATATAGTGATTCAACAATTCCATATATTACTGAGAGCTCATCAAGATAAGTGTACTCCTAGTTCCCTGTTTCACCTATCTCCCAACCACCTCCTTTTGGGTAACCATCTGTTTGTTATGTATAGTTAAGAATCTGTTTTGGTTTGTCTTTGTTCCCTTTGTTCATTTGTTTTGTCTCTTAAATTATGGATACGAGTGAAACTATATGGTATTTCTTTCTCTGACTTATTTCACTTATTGTTATACCCTCTAGCTCCACCCAAGTTGTTGCAAATGGCAAGATTTCATTCTTTATGATGGCTGAGTAATACCCCGTGGTCTATCTACCACTCTCTTTTTTCACTCCTCTATCAATGGACAGTTGAGCTGCTTCATGACTTGGCTATAGGAACTAATGCTGCAATGAACATAGGGGTACATGTATCCCTTCAAATTAGTGTTTTTGTTTTCTTTGGATAATCCAGTGTGATTACTGGATCATGGTGTGGTTCTATTTTAAATTTTTTTGAGGACCTTCCACACTGTCTTCCACAGTGGCAATACCAGCTTGCATTCCCACCAACAGTACACAAAGTTTCCTTTTTTCACATCCTTACCAACACTTGTTATTTCTTGTATTTTTGATAGTAGCCATTCTGACCAGTGTGAGGTGATATCTCACTGTAGTTCTGATTTGCATTTCCCTAATGATGAGTGATGTTGAGCGTCTTCTCCTGTCCCTGTTGCCCAAATGTATGTCTGGGGAAATATCCGTCCATGTCTTCTGCCCATTTGTTCATTGGATTATTTGGTTTTGAGTGTTGAGTAGTATAAGTTCTTTATATATTTTAGATACTGACCCCCTATTGTATGTGTCCTCGGAAAATATCCTACTCAATAGGTTGTATTTTAGTTTTGTTGGTTGTTTCCTTTGCTGTGCAGAAGTTTTTTATTTTGATGTAGTTCTGATATATCGTTTATTTTTGCTTTTGTTTCCCTCACCTCAGGAGTGAAATCTAGAAAAAAGTGTTGTTGTGGCTGATGTCAGAGAAATTATTGCCTGTGCACTCTTCTAGGATTTCTGTGGTTTCAGGTCTCACATGTAGGTCCTTAATCCATTTTGAGTTTTTGTGTATGGTGTAAGAAAGTGGTCCAGTTTCATTCTTTTGCATGTAGCTGTCCAGTTTTCCCAACACCATTTGTTGATACTTTCCCCCATTGTATATGTACATGCTTGCCTCCTTTGTTGTGGATTAATTGACTATCTAATCAAGGACTAATTTCTGGGCTTACTATTCTGTTCTGTTGATCTAGGTGTCTGTTTTTGTGCCAGTACAATACTGTTTTGATCACTACAGCTTTGTAATGTATCTTTAATTCTGGGGTTATTATACCTCCAATTTTGTTCTTTTTCAAGATTGCTTTGGCTATTTGGTGTCTTTTGTGGCTCCAGACAAATCTCAGGGTTATTCTAGTTTTGTGGAAAATACTGTATTTTGTTAGTGCATGGTAGTTTGCACCATGAAACCCATGACTCATACAATCATTTATTTGAAGAAAAGTTTCCTAAAGCATGGAACATGCATTGCCTGTGAAATCATTTATGTTGTCTGTCCAAAGGTATGAATTACTGAAGAGAACTAGAAGGCTAGAACATCACCAGCCTCTGTAGATGCCACTACAGAATCTGCATTTTCAACAAAGACCCCGTGGCACTCTGATGTGACCTCAAATTTGAACCTGGAAGTAGCAAGAAAGAATCCACTTTACCTTTTTTAACTAATAAGAATAACTTTATTCTTCAACTAGAACCTGTTTAGAAGATGAAAGAAGGAAGTAATGTTTAAAAATAGTCCATTTGGGCCTTCCAATGTATGTCCCATGATTGGCAGTGGGTATTTAGGGGGGGACAACAGCTTAAAAACAGTCTTCATAGACTTACAGCTTTGGCAACCTAACCATCACAGTTTCGTTTTGCCAACCTTTGAAACTTTTTGTGCCATAGGAGAAAACTTCCTTTTTGTAGCTGTTTACTGAGAAACCCACTCCAGATACATCACTTTTCCCTCTGTTCCCAAAACCGTATTTCAAAATTGTATCAATCATTGTTTTAAGTAACTAAATACCAGAATGAAATTGAAGTCACAAAAATTAAATTTTTTTTTAAGTTTAAAAAGCTCTAACTTCAAATATTAATAGTTTATTCTTGGGTGGTAGAGTAATAGGTTTTATTCTTCATACTCCCTAGATTTTAAATATTTTACAGTGGCCCTCTGTTAGTTTTTATTTTGATTATAAGAGTTTTCACTTAAAGATATTTTTATGTTAGTCACCATACAGTACTTCATTAGTTTTTTTGTTTTTTTTTTTTTTTTTTTTTTAAATTTTTTTTTTTAAATTTATTTATTTGTCAGAGAGAGAGACCGAGAGAGAGAGTGAGCACTGGCAGACAGAGGCAGAGGGAGAAGCAGGCTCCCCGCCGAGCAAGGAGCCCGATGTGGGACTCGATCCCAGGACGCTGGGATCATGACCTGAGCCGAAGGCAGCTGCTTAACCAACTGAGCCACCCAGGCGTCCCACTTCATTAGTTTTTGATGTAGTGTTCCATGATCCGTTATTTGTGTAGAACAGCCAGTGCTCATTGTAACATGTGCTTAAAAAATTTTTAGAGCGTGTGCACATGAGCAGGGGGAGGGGCAGAGGGAGAGGGGGAGAGAGAAAAGCTCAAGCAGACTCCCTATTGAGTACAGAGCTCAATAGGGGGCTTGATCTCATGACCCTGAGATCATGACTTCAAGAACCCAAATCAAGAGTGGGATACTTGACTGAGTCACTGAGGTGCTCCAAAAAAAAAAAATAAATAAAAAAAACTTCTTAAAAAAGTGGATTTTGATGCCTCAGAGTAGCATTCTATTTTTTCCAGAAATACCATTTTATTTTTTCATCCTAACAGCAAAAAAGGCAGTCCATCCCTAAGAATACCAAGTTCTCTTCTAATCTTTCTTTTCTTTTCTTTTTTTTTTAGATTTTATTTATTTACTTGTCAGAGAAATCACAAGTAGGCAGAGAGGCAGAGAGAGAGATGGGGGAAGCAGGCTCCCCGCTGAGCAGAGAGCCCGATGCCGGCCTTGATCCCAGGACCCCGAGATCATGACCCAAGCCGAAGGCAGTGTCTTAACCCACTGAGCCACCCAGGTGCCCCTCTTCTAATCTTCTTAGTGGGCTTTTATCTATGTTCTTCTTTATCTAATGGCACATGGAAGTGTGATAGAAAGAAAGAAGCTGTTTTAAGACTTGAAAACATCTCAAGGATCCTCAATATTTTTATGTGAAGCACTAAGATTATGGGGCTGTATTTAAATTCTAGGATGCAGTTTTCAGTCTAACATCTCTGAATTTAGTATGTATCTTTTTAAAAAACCAGCTTTGAAATATAATACTCAGACATTAAAAGTCATCCATTCAAAGTATAAAATTTATTTAGTATATTGTTTGTGCAACCATCACTGTTATGTAAATTGAGAACATTTTCATACAATAACGAAAGTAGTAATGTAGTAATTACTCCTTGACTCCTCTCTCCTCAGTGCCTGTCAATCTATGTTCTGTCTCTGAATTTGCCTATTTTCTGACATACAATATGTGGTCTTTTGTGTCTGGCTTCCTTCACTTGGCATGTTTTTGAAGTTCATATCAGTACTTCATTAATTTTTATAGCTAAATCCACTGTATGGATACCTCTTGTTCATTTATCAGATGGACTTTTGGGTTGTTTCTACTTATTGATTACTATGAATAATGATGCTATTAATATTCATGTACAAGTTTTTGTGTGAACATGTTTTCAGGAATCTTTGAGTACATATGTAGGAGTCCCATGGCAATCATATATTTTACCTTAAGAGGCACAGGCATGCTATTTGTTCCAAAGTGGTTGTATGTACTCTTTTATAATCCCCAACAGTGTATGAGATTGGAAGTATATGAGGGTTTCAATTTTTCAACACATTGTTGACAATTGTTACATCTTTTTATTGTAACCATCATAGTGGGTATAAAGTGGTATAATTTATTATACCCATGATTATATAATTCTGGTTTTAATTTGCACTTCTCTGGTGCCTGGGGATGGGAATCTTTTTATGCACTTATTGGTTATTTCTGTATCCTCTTTGGTCAAAAGATTTGAGTAGGTATTTTTCCATTCTCTTTTTACTGGGTTCTTTTTATTGATGAGTTATGAGTTCTTAACATATTTTGGATACAACTCTCTTGTAGAATTTTCAAATTCTATTTTGTGGTTTGTCTTTTTACTTTCTTGACCCTGTCATTCAATGTATAGAACATTTTGTTTCAATGTGGAATTTAAGAAATGAAACAGATGAACATAGGGGAAAGAAATTAACCATTTTTTATTTTAAAGCCCAACTCTTTTTTTTTTTTTTTTTGGTGTTATATTTAAGGTCACAAATGTTTACTGTTTTCTTCTAAGAATTCTATAGTTTCAGCACTCTAATACATTTCGAGTTAATTGTGGTGTATTGTGTGAAGTAAGAATGTCATTCTTTTGTATGTGGCTATCTAGTTATCCCAGTTCCAGTTGTTGAAAATACGGTTCTTTCCCCAGTTCTATTCCCTAGGATACTCTGGCACCCTTGTCAAATGGGATGTTATCTCACAATTTCAAGTGGCTAGGTTTTTCTAAAATCCATCTTAGAATTCGTGGAAACTTGTGTTCCAATACTTTATCAAATTTAATTCCCAAAATAAAAGCCCATGTTAATGTGCATTTTCTTTTGGGAAATGAAAAATCCATCTTCCTCAAATATTATGCCTCCTTAAATATCAATGTGATGAGAAACTATCAAATACATATATTTCCTTATGAAAGATCTATCAGTTTAAAGCTTGAAGGCTAACCCATAATCCTTTATGTTGTTAGAAGTGAATGAAGATTGTTGCAAAAGTAGCCCTAGAACTATAATGAACTTGAAGAAAATCCATTAATTCTATGAGTCAGGTTAAATACTACTGGAAGTTAGACTTAAGCACCAATGGGATATTTTAAGTAGTTTAAAAGAATTTTAATTTTTAATAAAAAATGGGATTTTCAAAATCAAATTTAAATATATATTGTGTGGAATAAAATACAATAAGAACAAGTATATGGGATCAACTTGAAAGTTTGAGAAACATAGACATCAGTCTACTTTTGTAACAGCTTCATATTCAATGTCCTGCTAAGCCCCGGCCAGCCACAGAATCTGAAGACAATGACTCACAAACATACTGAGATTCGTTTAATAATTTTTGAAGATTTTTTTTTTCCTGTAAAATGGCTTGTATTTCCACAGGTACAATAGTGAAGAAATAAACTTTTCAATTTGACATGAAATATAAAAGAACAGTTTTACAAATATATCCATAATATTTAACTGCTCATAACACTATACATGGTAAATATGACCACCCCTTAACTTCTAGACTATTTAATACAGAGAAACAATGTCATCTCAGCTAAAAAGAAATAATTTCCCTTTCATCAAGTTTATTTTCGTTTAGAAACGGTTAAGTAGAACTGGAAAAATATTTGCTTTGTCCTATCTTCCTCTAGGGCTTTTTCATGAGGGCGAAAACTTGACAGGATGTAAGTTTTACTGAAAAGAAACACTGAACCTTCTTTTGTTTTACTACTTTAGCAATGCTTACATTCTTCTTAAAAAAAAAAAAAAAATCCTGGAGTTGTCTCGTTGGCCTTTGGGTCATTAAGAAACGATAACAGAGCTCTGCTCTATATCCAGCCCTGGAGAAGGAACTTCATATCCTCAGCCCATGAAGGCTAAACTAGGGGGCTAGAAGATCGCCTGCCAAGGGAATGGAGCTGGATCTGGCTTAAAATCAAGGTTCTGTGGTTTGCCTATCAGAAATTCCACTGTTACAAGGCAAAATTGCATGAAAATAACCAGCTTGTAGCCAGCATGAACAATGCTGTGATCACACATCCTTTCACACGAATCCAAAGCACAGAATGGCTAAAAAGTTGATCAAAATCCTAGAACGGCAGGTAACAATTGTGAGACCTATGACAAAAGGAGAAAACATGCTCGCTTTAACTTTCAAAAGTGCCCAAATCACAATACTGAGCTCCCACAACACAGGCGTTTGAGTTTTATGTAAGCAAAAATAAAGCAATTGAAGCTTTAGGAAGAGTTCTCAACTTTCCTAATACAGTATATGCAATTAACTTAAGCTTTCCCTATTGATACTGGAAAGAAATTCTATTACAATCATGTGTATGCCAGTTCCTGGCATATTTCTGCATCCAGATTCATTAGTCTCCTTCATGGAGCCCATCATTTTTCCAATGGCTTTCTCCTTTCTTTAAACCCTAACCCTGAAATTCTATAACCAGTTATATCACGTGGCTTCCCTGAGGCACAAAGGTACCAAACGCTATAATTAACTATTGAGGAATGATAAATATGCTATTTATATTAAAAGATTTTAATTCTTTTGGGCCACAGGTGGGGGGAGGGAACCCCAGAAAGTTTAATATTTACTCTGCCATGTGAACCATAGCCCTTTTTGCAAAAAGCGAAATCAAATAAGGGAACTATTGAGTTGCAGCATGCATGACCCGACAGCACCGATTTATTTAAAAAAATTCTAGACCAGAAAAATATTCAGAATTGTATCCCATCCACCCTTTTTTCTTTAAAATAGTAAAATAACAACTGAAAAAATTAACTACGGGAATACATCACTGGGTGGTTTTATTTATTTATTTATTTATTTATTTATTTATTTATTTATTTATTTTAAACTTCTGGTGACCTATTCACCAAAGGCATTTTAGTCAGGGCAAGATCACAATAATCAATCGGCAGTTTCCTATGTGGACACCTGGGAGAGCAGGACTCGCCCTTTAATGTGGTGGCAAGCAAGATGAAAGCAGAGGTAACCTTGGAGAAGTTACTTTTTCTAAACTGCATTTCTCCATTGAGCTGGAGCTCTTTATTCTCACAAACGGAACTGCTCTCCGCCTGGGAGGAAACTCCTTGGGTCAAATTCTAAGTGACTCTTATTAGAAGTGGCCAAGAGGAGCCTGGCATCTTTTTTGCAGTCTTGCCCCTTTCTGCTGTTCCTTCCCCGGAGTGGAAGGGGACCTCACCTGGAGATCACAGGAGATTCAATGTGGATGGAGGGCAGTGTACTGTTACTCCCCTTCAAAGAGCTTGGAATTTATTACTCCAAGTTCAGCTTTTACTTTGTTATCTCCATTTACCAGAAGTAAACAACAACAACAAACATTTCACGTTGGAAAGTTATTTGGGGTCATGTGTTGCACGTAAATCTGCTAGATCCTGAACTATTACAGTCCTTGAAATGGAAGATTATAGCAGCTTGTAACTTTCCAGAAATGTTTCTGATAGGGAAAATCCAGCCCTTCTAGAGGCAAGGCCGTTTACCATACAAGATGCTTTTAGGGTATCAAGACTCCTGCAATCACCTTCTAGCCATACTGCAAGAAAAGGGACTGTTGCCGCTTCTGTCATTTTGTGGAGCCCAAAGGAGCACAAACTGAAAAGACACGCTAAGTGAAAGCTAATCCTTGGGGACAGAGACTACCTAAAAAGGCATTTGATACATTACAACTTACTCTCCCTGCAGACGAAAAGAAAATGAAATTACCTACAGAACAGAGTAAGCTATCCAGAAGAGGACTGTTGCTGGATTTTCACATCACTTAAAAGTTACCAAAACAAAAAAAAATCTCTTCAATAATAATCTCCTTTGAAAAGTAAAGCTTTTTTAAAAAACTGAATTGAACTTTTTAGATATTAGGTCAAATAAGTAGCAGCAATCAAGGGTAATCTAATCACTTTCAGGAAGAAAGACCTTCACCACGGGTTAGAACAACTGCAAACAGGGCAACGTATTTCCCAGGGAGCAAAACATGGAAAGATATTCAAGTATGAACACAGTATGTGAGAATCCTGTAAATTCTATACCCTGAAAAGGTTAAAATGTAGCATGGATGTTAGTTTAAATAAATACCTGCTGCATGTGGCAGGGCTCTGCTTTAAGTCTAGGAGCTGCGGCAGTCTCCTGGCCTAGAAATCTTTACATTCTGGGAACAGGGACGCTATCTGTACCGGGGACGGAGAATGAGCATCTGAGAATCACTCAAAATGAACAGAACTAACAGAAGGATGGTGGCGCTCATATGAAATTCTGATTTAATTATTCCTCAGTAAACACTCATTTGCTCTCTTGAAATCAGGAATTTCAAATTATCTCTGCAGATGTAGCACTTGGTGTTGTGTATATCTAATGATCCCATTTAAATTTAGTTTGATTTGCAAACATTTTCTAGACTTACAGGGCTCCGTACGCTGCAGGAGAAGGTGACAGATGGCAGGGAGTGAGCGAACCAAAACGCCTGCATCCTTGTGAGCTGTTGCTTCGAGGCTCCCAGAATTTTGGCCGCCTTAAGGAAGAAACACTTAGGAAACCCCAACAAGTGGTTTCTTAAAAGGTAAAACCTTATTTTTAATCCTAAATCCTAAACAATCCAGTAAGCAAAGAAACTTGATGGTATAGTACCTAGGCCATACTGACTGCTGCAATAATCCCCCTCGATTATGGAATTTTTAGGAGTTGCTGCATTTTAATTAACCAAACAGTTCTGGCCATGCACCAGGCGTTATCAAGGACATAACCAAAGGCAGAATAAAAAATTATGGAAATTTCTTTGAAATGCCAAGTTCTCAGATGACTGCGTGGATAAAGCCATTGAATTCCACCAAAGTAAAAGCAAAACATGGCAGCAGAGGGCTGTTCTCTTCCCCCCAAAAAAGAGAAAAATCTGAAAACCCCAGCTTTCAGAACAAGCCCTCCGCGCTTAAGGCCTCCCGACCGCCAACCCGTTGTACCGAGCGGCGGAGTCGGAGCCGCTCAGCTCCCAGCCTCGGTCAAGGCTCTGCAGGCCCCTCGCATGGCTCCCGGTCCCCACCCAGGCCACGCAGCACGGAAGGGCGCACGTGGAGAGCCAACGCCTTTTGAATGAATTTCGTCTACATTTGTAAAATAGGATTTCAAGTGTCGTCCAAGTTTACAAAGGAAAACCTCCTTTAAAACCCCAAGGTTAAAATAAAAGCATGGCCTTTTTAATCCAATTAGTACAAAGATAGGATGGTTGCATCAAGCATACTTCGACCACAATGCCGCTGTTCAGAGCATGCACCCCGCCACTGCGGTCTTAAATTCCGGGCATGTCTCAGCGCTGTGACATCCCCCCCCCCCAACCATTTTGTGCCCTTCTCCTTCCCCCTCCTCCCCCCAGCCTCAGGTCCCCCCTCCCCTTAATAAACAGCATTATAAAAAGGTAAAATCTAGAGTTAGTGGCAAAATCTTCACAGTAACTTGTTAATAAAGTCGCACACGGCTGTCCGGGGCATCAGTCCACGGGACCCTGGAAAATCAATTTGATGCAGTTCTGTTCCCCGACCAGCTGCGTGGCGCAGAAAGGGCAGGCGGCGTGGAACGCGTGAGTCCCGTGAGGCAGGGGAATCTGGGACCAGTATTTGGCGGACTTCTCGGAGCACACGTGTCCGCAGGGGGTGAAAGCGTGCGTGGGGGGCCCGGCGTCCACGTAGAAGCCCGCCTCGCAGCCCAGCCAGAGCGGCACGTAGGGGCCCACAGTCCTGCACATGGGACACTCGCGCTCGTTGGCCTCCGTGTCGCTCCGGTGGCCCCAGTTGTGGTAGCCGTGCACGTGGCCGCAGCTGAGGTAGGCCCAGGGCTGCTTCTCCTCCACCACGTCCTTCCTGTTGATGCTGGGGAAGGCCAAGGTGTTGAGCCCCACGGGGCACTGCGGCCGCGCGGCGTTGATCTCCTGGCGCAGGGCTTCGATGTGCTTCTGCGTCGGGGTGTGGAACAGGCCGTCCGCCGTCCTCCAGAGGAGCGTGGCCCCGCACAGGTCGATGAGGGAGCCGTCCTGCAGGACGTTGGTCTCGCTTTCCACCTGCAACGAGGTTGACAGGCCTGGTAGAAGCACCGCGCAGCCCTGCACTCTAACATTCTTTGAGTAAAAATTCTCGTTCAAGCGAACACAGGCAGGCGGTTTCC
The DNA here is from genome assembly GCF_963455335.1 of Martes martes. Taxonomy (NCBI): domain Eukaryota; kingdom Metazoa; phylum Chordata; class Mammalia; order Carnivora; family Mustelidae; genus Martes; species Martes martes. The sequence continues at coordinate 102,279,798 of NC_137894.1, read as the reverse complement.
CCGCCGCCTCCCTGAGAGGCTCCAGGAGGCTGTTCTCCCTGAGCCCTGCCTGTTTCCTCACAGGGACACGGGATGGAATACGGGTGGGCCGTCCCCACAAACCCTAAATGTTCAATTACTGCAGTGATTATTTTAACCAACTTCACGAAACTTAGGTTTTCATTTTTCCTCCTTGTCAATAATACTATTGCTCCTTGACCTCACGAGGGCCAGGACACGTCCCACCAGTCCAGGTGTGAAGATTCACCCTCTCTGTGACCACCGCCAACCCAGGTCCTTGTGGGACCCCTGCGATAAGGACTGCGGTGGCCCAAATGATGCCTGGTGATCCTTAGCTTCTTGCAATCTATTGTTTGTTCTGTATTCCTATGGTCTGGAGAAGCACTTGCCATTCACCATTTTTTTTTTTTTAAGTTAAATTCAGTTAGCCAACATATAGTACATATTTAGTTTCAGATGTAGAGTTTAGTAATTCATCTGTTGTGTATAACGGCCAGTGCTCATCACATCACGTGCCCTCCTTGATGTCCATCACCCAGCGCCCCCCCCCCCACCATCCTCCCCTCCAGCAACCCCCCGTTTGTTTCCTGGAGTTAAGAGTCTCTCACGGTTTGCCTCCCTTTCTGACTTCTTTCTACCAACTGCACTACCGGGTATTTACCCCAAAGGTACAAATGCAGTGATCTGAAGGGGCACCTGCCCCTCAATGTTTATAGCAGCAATGCCCACACTAGCCAGACTACGGAAAGAGCTCAGACATCCATTGTCCGTTGCCAGAAGACTAGATAGAGATGTGGTGTGTGTACATACACGCACACACAGTGGACTACTGGACATCAGAAAGGATGAAATTTTATCATTTACACTGACGTGGATGGAACTGGATGGTGTTATGCTGAGTGAAGTAAGTCAGAGAAAGAGAAAGCCTTCACTTTTAAAAGGATGGCACATAGTACACCAAGTGCTTACAAGTCTGATTAACAGCTGAGGCAAAGCTGTTAGACACGGCAGGCAGGAATCCAACCACTGCCTCCATGTGCAGGACGCAGACATGCTGGAGCTAGAAGCCAGTGAAGGTCTATAAAGTGCTGCAACCGTCATGTGAAGCCACGTCCCCAAAGGGCCTAAGAGCGTGGACTTCACAGCCCATGGCCTCCGTGTGCACCCAGGCTCGGTCACGCACCAGCTCTAACCTGGGGCGGTTACCTCAGCTACCTGTGCCTTGGTTCCCCCTTCTGTAAAACTGGACAAGAGGAGGGTGAGCATTAAATCATACAAAGAATGTTCTTAGAACCATGTCTGGCAGGCAGTAAGCACGATGCCGATGTTTGCTGCTGTTAGTTTGATGATAGGAGGTCAGAAATGCTTTTTAAAAAAGATTGCCCTTGAACAGAGATTTGAAAACATTGTTGTCAGGAACCAGTGGGTGGAAGAGAAGACGGTCCAGAAAGAGGGAGGCAAGGCCACACAGCAGGCGCACGGAAGGAGCTGCCGGCGTGCCACAGGTGACTAACGGTGGGCCTGGAGGTTCCGTCTGGCCTCCTGTGCCCAGAGGAAATGGAGGCAGTTTTCCACAGCTATAAGAGAACAGATCTGCCTTTCCAAAAGGTCACTTCAGAAGTGGGGAGGATGGACTGGATGGGTCCCACCTACTGCTTACAAGCAAGTTATCAACTTTTTAAGGCCCTGGTTTTCTCATCTGTCACTGGGAACCATGACACTAATGTCATAAGGTTTCTCTGAGCATTGCCCGAGAGAGACTTACTGTGACTCACTTGGGAGAGTCGGTATGTGACACTAGGGTTATTTTTATAGCATATAAAATTGGGTAAAGAGATGAACTTAGCTGAATTTACTAAGTTTTACAGAGCCCGTGTAGTTTAAATACCCCAATATTATGTAATACATTATATATCCAGTATGAATCTGGTAGACCTAGCCTATAGTATGCTCATACCTAGCTGAGAACATATGGAACAGGATACAATTCAAAGTCTATTCACCTGTTTATGGAGGGGGTTCAGCTCCTGAAGGGGCATTTCCCCCACGTTTAACTAATTATATTGATAAAGGACAAAGCTTGCTGTGATGAGAAAACATGGCAGTTGTTAACCCATCAGTATGATGATTCACATTAAACGCTGAGTATGGTATTAATCCGAAACCTTCTTTTTTTTTTTTTTTTTTTTTTTTTTTTTAAAGATTTTATTTATTTATTTGACAGAAAGATCACAAGTAGGCAGAGAGGCAGGCAGAGAGAGAGGAGGAAGCAGGCTCCCTGCTGAGCAGAGAGCCCGATGCGGGGCTCGATCCCAGGACCCTGGAATCATGACCTGAGCCGGAGGCAGAGGCTTTAACCCACTGAGCCACCCAGGTGCCCCATCCGAAACCTTCTACCAGCACTAGTTCCACACCAAGAACAGGAGGCATCTACTACTTTTAAAATATTCTGAATAGCCAGCAGATCACGTTAGTCTCCGTATTTCTGTGTTCAGATGCAAACGTACAGGACTGCCAGAGCCCGTTCCCTAAATCTAATCTCCAGACAGACCATTTACCTCAATGCTACCAGTCACAGCTACAGAACCAGAGTCCGAAATGGAAACCTAAGCTCCCAGAATCAGCAGGTATTCACCACAGACGAACCTTCCCTGGTTAACAAGAGGAGGCTGTAGGGGGGGCTGGGTCCTCTCACTGACCCCCCCCCCCCCACCGTGTCTCCCATAGTGCAAAATAAGCCGCATGGAACTCAGAAACCTTTACACCATACACTATCAGTATAGCACAATCTGGGGCAGATCTGAGGGTCTCCTACAGGGACTGACTTTAAAATTAGTTGAGATTTAACACAACCCATGAACACAGGCTATTCTGGGAGTTGTTTCTTCTCAGGAGCATGCCCCCTCCCCTGACACACACAGCTGCCTGAGCTGGATCACTGCACAATCACCGAGGATGGGCAAGAAGCTCATTCTATAAACGTGCCCTTTGAGAAAGACAAGCCCTTCTTGGACTCCAGCGAATGCTTTCTGTTTTCCAAGAAAGCAAATGTTCTGGTGTAAACTCTCCCAGGTGAGGGCCGGCTGGGGCTCCCCAGAGGAGGATATCAAGTGGCAACGGGGGAGTCCAGGCTCTCTATCAGGGAGGATGCGTTTTTTTTTTTTTTTTAAAGATTTTATTTATTCATTTGACAGAGAGAGACCACAAGTTGGCAGAGAGGCAGGCAGAGAGAGGGGGAAGCAGGATCCCTGCTGAGCAGAGAGCCCGATGCGGGGCTCAATCCCAGGACCCTGGGACCATGACCCGAGCCGAAGGCAGAGGCTTAACCCACTGAGCCACACAGGCGCCCCAGGAGGATGCGTTTTAATTCCATCTACTGCCACCTTCTCACTCTGGGACCCTGGGCAATATTTAACCTCTCGTGCCATATCTTCCTCATCCATAAAATGGGCAGGATTCCACTTCTCTGACAAAGCTGCCCAGATTTCATGACCTGAGGTCTCTGAAATGTTCATGTCGTGCCTGATCCAGCAACGACTTCTACTGACTTCTACTGTTGCCATCGTCACGCCGGAGAACCAGTTCAGCCGACCTCGGTCAGTTTTGTTATGAAGTTATCCAGCGATCAGAAACAAAGTTATCTGGAAAAACTGCTTTCACGGTCTGTTCCCTATTTACAGTCTCTTGAGAAGTGTTTAAACAGACGTTATCGTATTTGCTCTGGTCTTTCTTGGAAAACACCTCTCCTGTTTACTCAGCCAGGATGCTCTAATATTGGGCCTTGTTGTAAATATGCAGAAGCTGTATTTGTAGCTCAGTAATGGTATGAAATATAAATAAAAATAACAGTTCCCTACAAATAAACATCGAGTAGGGTCTAGCAAACCAGGTTAGTACTACAGTCTCCCTCAACCCTCAACCTCCCACCACTGCCATTTTCTTTTTCTGGCTCAGTGATAGCTGGTTATCATCTTGCTGAAAAATGCTAGATCACTCTGTGCTTTTCTAGGGGGGAAGAAAACATTCATTCTCTCCTGTTCTAACTTCTATCCACCAATTAATGAAAAGCACTGGAGCCGCAAGTTTACTCAGAAATGTCTGGCGCTGTGCCACACAGCCATGGCAAGATCACACACCGCAAACTTCCCATTTAAGGGCTTATAATTATTCTCCATAGAAGGAAAGAGTTAAAAAGCCAACTGCTTTAGGGCATTTGGGATAAGTAGGGATATTTATAGGAAAATATTAACATGTCAAGTCAATGCCCTCTATGAATGATTTCAAGTAAAAAGTTTTATGATTTTGGTGAATTACATAGGGAATTATGTATTAATTTCTTACAATGAACTGAAGGGAAAAAAAGCTAACTTAATTATCTTTTCGTTCCAGAAAGTCTAGTAAATAATTCCGTAATTCATAATTTTCACTAATTAGTCTTGGACAGCTCAGGATTTTTCCAAATTAGTAAAGTTTTACACGAAAAATAAGTATGTCCTTCTTAAAGTAAATTTAAGTGGAATTTTGTAATGAAGCATATAATAAAGGATACACTATTTAGGTAGTAAGGAGGAAAAAGATAATTTTCTTCTACTATGGGAAAAGCTTCACCATAGAAGGAAGTAAGCCCATGTCCTTAGCATTTTCAGGGGCTTAGGGAATTCTCATTCTTCTGGGTCAATGGTCCACAGCACTGGTACCTCCATAAAGGCTCTAGATTTCAGGGGAGAAAAATGACAGTCCTTGAGCAAGGCTTTTGTAGTGTGGTACATTTTCCAGAGTGAAGACCACTCACCAGCTTTCCTCTTTGCTGGGCTGACCTGGTTTCTCGCAGGGTGTACACGTCTCCACAGACAGAGATCTCACGCCAGACCCCAGGCTGGGACTCCTCGGTGAAGCCCCCTCGGGGATGCATCACGAGAACGCCATTAGTGGTGAGCCCATCCATGTGGCCGTCGGGGTTTTTCCATTTCGCTGCCTTTTCCTGGAGAGCATACCACAGAACAGAAAAAGCATGCTAAGATTATGTTCAAAATGAAGGGATTCCAGAATCTCTTTAAAATATCCGGTACAGGCAGAAGGAAGGAAAGTGATGAATTTTCATTCTCTATTTAAAGCTAATAATCAGAAGGATAAAATATGCAATTATTCTGATAACATGAAAGTGCTAAAATGTATGAATGATTTATCATTGGATATGCATTCTATTCATCTTGGGAGCTTTAAAAGAAAAAAAAGGAAAAAAAAAGAACCTGATGCCTGATCCCTTCCCTCAGAGGTTCTTTTCTCCCTTACCCCAGGGAGATTCTGGGATCTACTATGTCTTCTTCAGTTCTATTTGTGCAATTCTTTTGCCTCTTATGTATCAGTGTTTTACATGTAATCATTACCTGGGAAGTATACAGGAGGAAGGGGGAAAAAGGAGTTTTTATTAAACATGCAAAATTAAAAAAAAATGTTACACTAACAAGTTGGGGCCAGTGTATCTTCATAAATATCAGTGTTTATATCCTCAAAGATGGAAGGTAAAGACAGCTTGCTATAAGGGCAGGACAAATACTCTTCGATGCCTGAGCTAGTGAGCTCTCTTTCTTGATGACAGAGCCAGCTACTGCTCACATGACTCAGGAGACCATTCTGATTAGGATAAGCCCTCTTGCCAGTGACTGAGCTCTGGCCAATGAAACATGAGTAGGTTTTCTAGGAGCCTTCCTGTAAGGATCCTTTGCTCTAAAGAGAGAACAAGAAGGGGGAGTGGCCTCAGCCTCTGAGCAGCATGGGTTATTCCTTTCTCCTTGCCCCCTGGATTTACAACTAATCATACATCAATAGCCAAAAAAGAGCATGGCGGCGTGGCCTCCAGATCACCTGAGAGCCGTACGTCCATGCCTCTCAAAGTGGGTAGATTGCCTCACAGAAGAGGAAGTGGAGAGGAGTTGCTGGGGAGCCAGAGGTGACAAAGGCAGTGGCTGGTGGCCAGGGGGATAGCATGACCTTTTCTGACCAAGGAGGTGGAGGGTGAAAGAAGTTGGGGGAGGTCTGCCCCATGCATGTTCTATAGCTGGAAGAACCCACTGCTGTCTCTGAGGAAAGACTGCAGTGAGTGGGGGAAGGGAAGTAAGGCAAAGAGAACTTCAGAGAACTGTCTCCTACTGTCTGCCCCAGGGTTCTGGTCCATGGACTGCTGGGAAACCCCCCTCACCCCATCCCCTGCTCCAACTTGAGGATCCCCCCTACCAGGCTGTGGGCACATCAAAGTCCCAAGAACTAAGTACACACCTCCCCCAGCTCTGCTGCACCCCCCATTCCTTTTCCCTTGGCGCCTACTTCCAACCTCTGTGAAGTCTGCCCCCACACTCTAAGAGAAACCAAAAATTTGTGCTATAGTGCTATCTTTGAAAAACAAAAGAAAGGTTCCTAACTACCAACATGTTGAGCTGTTAGAATCAAAGTAAACAGAACCTTGCCTAAATAGGCTGTTCCCTACTTTAAATGTGAAGACAGAGGCACTTTTAATCAAACATCAAGAAAAAATCACAGTAATATAGTATCACAAAAAGAAAACGACAATTTTCCAGCAACTGAACCCAAAGACATGGTATATTGCAATCTAATGGATAAAGAATTCAAAACAGCTGCTATGAAGAATGAGCTACAAGAAAACTCAGGCAATACAATGACCTCAGAAATATAATTGACAAACAGAAGGAATACTTTACCAAAGGCACCGAAATTCTAAAAAAGAACCAAACAAAAGAACTCAATAAATGACATGAGGAATGCATTAGAATGCACTGGAAATAGAGCAGATCAGGTGGAAGAGAGAATTAATAAGATGGAAGACAGGAACAGAGAAATGATTCAGATGGAAGGGAGGAGAGAATTAAGATTTAAGAAGTGAAGAAACACTACAAGAGCTAGCAGACTCCATCAGAAAAGCCAACATAAGAATAATGAGTTGTCTAGAGGGAGAAGCAAGGGGAAAAGGGACAAACAGCATACTTAAAGAAATAACTCCTGAGAACCTCCAAAACTTGGGGAAAAGAACTGGATATACAAAGTCCATGAAGCCAGCCAAAAGAACATCTTATTATCTCAATGCAAGACCTTCTCCAAGACACATTATATTAAAACCATTAAAAGTCAATGATAAAATTTTAAAGGCAGCTACGGCAAGAAAAGATAGTAACTTGCAAAAGAATCCCCATCAGGCTATCAAATTTCTCAGATTAAAAACTGCCAGCCAAGAATATTCTACCCAGTGAAGTTATGCTTTAGATATAAAGGAGAATTAAAGGCTTTCCCAAACAAGAGCTGAGGGAGTTCACCATCCCTAGATCTGCCTTATATAATTGCTGAAAGGAGCTCTTCAAGCTGAAATGAAAAGACAGAGGGACACAAAACTCTGATTAAGGTGACAGAATCAGAAATGGCAACTCTTTATAAGAGTATACTAAACTCTATAATAATAGCACAAAGTTTAAAGGTGAAGAGCACTAAAAATACCTATAATAAATAGTAAAAATAACTACAGCTACTACAACGTGGTAACAAGATCACAGCATAAAAAGACAGTTTGTGACATCAAAAACATAAAAGGAAAAGAGTAAAAGGAATCTTCATAGGCAAAAGAAGAGAAATTGCTCTCAGCAGAAAAAGGACTATTTTATCTATGAGTTGTTTTATGTAAACTTCATGAAAACTACAAAGCAAAAATCTAGAGCAGAGACACAAAACATTAAAAGCGGGGAAAACTGAGCAAAAAGCACCATGGAAAACCACCAACGTACAGAAGTAGGTAGAAATGGAAGGAAAAAAGAAACAATGGAGAGACAAAATAACCAGAAGGCAAAAGAGAAAATGACACTGGTGAGTCCTTACATATCAATAATCACACCAACTGCAAATGCACTGAACTCACCAAAAGGCATAGAGTGGTCGGATGGATTAAACACAACAACAAAAGACCCAACTATACACTGTCCTACAGGAGATTCATCTCTGCTTTAAAGACATACATAGGCTCAAAATGAAAGGATGGAAGATGATATTATGAGCAAAAAGAATCTAAAGGACGGCTGGTATAGTCAAATTTGTATAAGACAAAATAGATTTCAAGCCAAAAAGGGTAATAAGAGACAAAGTCATTACATAATCATAAAAGGGTAAGTATATAAAGAAAATATAATGATTGTAAATATATATATGTGCCCAACATCCCAGCACCAAATTATATTAAGCAAATAATAACCGATCTAAAAGAGAAATGGACTACAATATAATAATTGTAGGAGACTTCAATAGCCCATTGTCAGCAATGAATAGATTTTTCAGAAAGAAAATCAAGAAGGAAACACTGGAACTGAACCACACTTTAGAACAAGCAGACTTAATAGACCTATACAGAACATCTATCTAACAGTAGCAGAACATATTTTTCTCAAGTGCACTGGAACATTCTCTAGGAAAGACAGGATAGGCCACAAAACAAATTTAGTAAGTTTAAGAATAAATAATATCATATCAATAATATGATATTAATCAATAAATAAAATCATATCAACTATCTTCCCTGACCACAGTGGTATGAACTAGAAAGTGACGATCCAAGAGAAGTGAGAAGATCTGCAAAAATGTGAAACCTAAACAACCCCCTTTTAAATAACCATTGGGTCAAAGAAGAAATCAAAAGGGGAAAAATTATCTTGAAACAATTGAAAATGAAAACACAACATCAAATATTGTGGGATACAACAAAAGAAGTTCTGAGAATCTTATAGCAATAAACATGCATATTAAGAAATTAGAGTCTAGGGGCGCCTGGGTGGCCCAGTCGTTGGGCGTCTGCCTTCGGCTTGGGTCATGATCCCAGGGTCCTGGGATCGAGCCCCACATCAGGCTCCCTGCTCAGCGGGAGGCCTGCTTCTCCCTCTCCCACTCCACCTGTTTGTGTTCCTTCTCTCGCTGTCTCTCTTCTGTCAAATAAATAAATAAAATCTTAAAAAACAAAAGAAATTAGAAAAGTCTCAAACAAACAAGCTAACTTTAACCTAACTTTATACTTCAAGGAACTAGAAAAAGAAGAATAAGGCAATCCCAAAGTTAGCAGAAATAAGGATTGAAGCAGAAATAAATGAAATAGACACCAGAAATACAACAGAAAAGATTAATGAAACTAAGAACTGTTCTTCAAAAAGATAAACAAAATTGACAAACCTTTAGCTAAACTAGGAAAAAAGAAGACCCAAAATTAGATATGAAAGAGGAAACATTATACGTGGTATTACAGACATAAACAGAATCATGAAAGACAGGTAGAATGTTGAAGAAAAGAAACATTCCCAGAAACACACATCTACCAAGACTAAATCAGGAAGAGTCAGAAAATCTGAACAGCCCAATAATGAGTAAAGAGATCAAATCAGTAATTTAAACAAAATCCCAAGAAACTCTAGGACCAGACGGCTTAAACTAGAGAATTGTACCAAACATTTAAAGAATTAACACCAATCCTCCTCAAACTCTTCCAAAATGTTGAGGAGGAAGGAACATTTCCAAACTCATTCCTTTGATACCAAAACCAGATAAAGATAATACAAGAAAATTATAGACCAATATCCCTGATATATGTAGATGTAAAATTTCTCAAGAAAATATGAATAAATTAAAAAACGCATTAAAAGGATTATACACCATGAGCAAGTGAGACTTCCCCTGGGATGCAAGGATGGTTCAAAGTATGCAAATCAATAAATGTAATACATCATATCAAGAAAATGAAAGATAATCACATGATCATCTCAATAGCCACAGAAAGAGCATTTGACAAAATACAACATCCTTACAGAATAAAAACCCTTAATAGATTGGCTACAGAAGGAATATACCTCAACATAATCAAGTTCATACATGACAAACCTGCAGCTAAGTTTCCTCTAAGATCAGAAAGACATGGATGCCCACGCTCACCGTTCCTACTCAATATAGTGCTACATGTCCTAGCCAGAGCAATTAGGCAAGATAAATAAGTACATGGCATACAAATTGAAAAGAAAAGAAGTAAAACTATTGCTTAGCACTGTTTGCTAATGATATGATCTTATATATTGAGAATTGCAAAGAGTCAGTCAAAAAGCTGTTGGAATTAACGTTTTCAGGCAAGTGGCAGGAGGCAAAACCAACACAGAGAAGTATGTTGCATTCCTTTACACTAATGAGGAAGCATTTGAAAAAGGCCTAAAGAAAACTATTCCACTCACAACACCATCAAGAACAGTAAAATACTTAGGAATAAATTTCACCAAGGACGTGAAAGATCTCTACAATGAAAAGTACAGACTGCTGAAAGAACCTGAAGGCACAGACAAATGGGAAGATAGCTCATGTTTCCGAATCAGAAGAATATTGTTAAAACGGCCATACTCAGGGCACCTGGGTGGCTCAGTGGGTTAAGCCTCTGCCTTCAGCTCAGGTCATGGTCTCAGGGTCCTGGGATCGAGGCCTGCATCGGGCTCTCTGCTCAGCAGGGAGCTTGCTTCCCTCTCTCTCTCTGCCTGTCTCTCTGCCTACTTGTGATCTCTGTCAAATAAAAAAATTTAAAAAATCTAAAAAAAAACCCCGGCCATACTACTCAAATCCATCTACAGATTCAGCACAATCTCCATCAAAATATTAAGAGAATTCCCTACAGAAATAGAAGAATAATCCTAAACTTTGTGTGCAACCATGAAAGACCCCAAATAGCCAAAAAATTAAAAGCAACTACCACGTGATCCAGCATTTCCACTTTAGGGCACACACTCAAAGGAAATGAAGACAGGATTTCAAGGAGATACAGGCACTCCCATGTTTATTGCATTATTCTCAACAGCCAAGATATGAAAGGCCACCCCAAGGCCCATCAATGAGTGAACAGATAAAAAAAAGACACTGTAAATATTATTTACCCACAAGAAAGGAGGATCTCCTTCCATTTGCAACAACGTGGATGGACCCTGAGCACATTATGCTAAGCAAGTCAGAGAAAAATGATATCACGTGTATGTGGAATCTTAAAAAGTTAAGCCTATGAAAAACAGAGTAAAATGACAGTTATCAGGGATGCGATGGGGGAGGGGGTGTACAGGGAGAGAGTGGTAAGACTGATGGTGTTTAAGGGTTCAAGCTTATAATGAGCAGTGAATCAGCCACAGAGATCTAATGCACCATGTTATGAATATAGCTCGTATTATTGTACTACAGTTGTGCGATGTGGTAAATAATCCAATACTGGCAATCATTTTACAACACATAAGTACATCATGGTAACATGGCTGTATACCTTATACTTACACAAGTAAGTATAAAATTGAATAAATTTGACATGTAATGTTACATGTCAAATTTATTCAATTATGAAAAGTAAATTAAAAAAAAAAAAAGGGTTGGCTCAGTCTGTTAAGCGTCTGCCTTTGGTTCAGGTCATGATCCTGGGGTCCTGGGATCGAGCCCCTGGTCGGGCTCCCTGTTTAGTGAGGAGCCTGCTTCTCCCTCTGCCCCTCCCCATTTGTGCTCTCTCTCTCCCTCTCTGTCAAATTAATAAATAAAATCTTTAAAAAAAAAAGCCCACCAATATAAAGAGATAAGGAAGAAACAGTGCCTCATGCCGCTGGAAGTCGCCATGTGGCAGGGGTGTATGGAAGTGTGGGAGCCATCTCTCATCCCTAAGGCAGTTTGAGGAAGCAGATCTGCCTGGGGACATGGGGGTAAGACAGAACAAACTTGCTTCCCTGGATGTCACAGAACCAATGAATTACCCAGGCCTGGGCCTGTCTTCCTTGGCGCTTCTTGTTACAGAAATAATACATTCTTGTTATTGTTTAGGCCATTAAAAGAAAAAAAAAGATTTTATTTATTTATTTGAGAGAGAGAGAGTGTGTGTGTGTACAAGCGGAGATAAAGGGGCAGAGGGGAAAGCAGACTTCCTGCTTGAGCAAGGAGCCTGTTGTGGGACTCGATCCCATGAACCTCAGAGAATGACCTGAGTGGAAGGTAGATGCTTAACTGACTGAGCCACCCAGGTGCCCCTGTTTAGGCCATTTTTTAAAGGCCATTTTGAATGTTTTTTTTTTTTTCCCTGCAAAAACATACTGATTTAAAAAAAAAAAAGAACTATATTACAATTGCATATTCACTAAAACTTCTGGGTTTCATTTACTCGGAACCTCACAGAGTCAGAAATTTTTAATCTGTTTTGTTCTCTGGGCTATCACATCTATGACACCTGACGTGGGACACAGCCTAGTGAAAATTTTCTGAATGAAAGAATGTCACTTTTTCCTTTGAACTCTATGTAGATTTGACCATTTATTTTCTCCCACTGAAATAAACCCCTTAAATCTACTATAAATATATTCATATACATTTTAAAAAAGCAATTACTGTACATGCACTTAATACAGCAAATGTAACAAGTATCAGGTAATGACTTAGTTATATTTAGATTCTTAATAACAACCTTTCAAGCTCTACATCTGAAAATTAAAATCTCCAAATCTAAGTAGAGGCATCGTGGGGAGCAAATCTTTGGCTACAATTAAATGTTATATCTGATGATAATGGGTGTTTTTCTTGAAACAGTATCTTCAGTAATAGTACTTACTCCAAGAAATATGTTTTTGGAAGAGTCAAATCCGGCTGCGAATATCCGTGCGGTATAAGGTTCATTCCTGTCGCAGACAATCCTGCAGGCAAACCGGGATATGGTACTTTGTGTAATCTGGGCCTCATCGTTGTTCTGACTGCCAGAAATTGTGTCTGTAACAACGAAGTCGATAGGGCTTTCTGTTGATCTGCCCACCTAAATAAATCAAATGTACTCATGATTCATCTGAAAAATATGTCACCATATTTGGTTCACATGGAATGAGTGTTCAGGATCCCTTTAACATTTATTATTTCTGCTCTGAGGGTAAGAATTTAATGAAAAAAAAATTCAGTTCTGTTCCTTTTCTTGTTTAAGGGAGATATTAGAGTAACCAATCATCAGATTTTAAATATTAAGAGAAGAGCTAAATTTTTTATTCTGGAGAAGAACATTAGATCTTGCTTCCCCTGATCCCCCAACAGACTGTATCTCTTAGATTAGGTGAAAACATTACTTTAACACAGCAAATTACTCTCTACCCCACTCACCCTGCCCCTGTATTTCCAGATGGAAAAAAACCCAAGATTTTAAAGAAAGCCAACAAACAAAGGAATTCTTGCCCAGCGACAGGGATTGGTTTTCCACGCTAAGTAAGTCTACCAGTGACTCATGGCATAGAGCAAGAACAGCCCTGACCCAGACACAGATCAAATGTCTGTTGTCATTATTCAGGGTAAACGAAAATGATGTAAAGGGAAATACAAGTCAGCCCAAAGTTTGGGATGCAGTCATATGAAAGGTTCAAAAAGCAGGTCTTAACATTTCAATTTTGGATTAAAAAAAAAATCTCTTTTGGGAAAGTCTAAAAACCTGCCAATAATATCATGTTGACTTACTTCCTTTGGTAAGATTAAATGCTTCCAGAAAGAATATATTTCATTTGGAAGAGCTTAAAGTTCTTTAAAAAAAGGTGTTCATATTCAATAAATACCAATAAGATAGGTACTGCTCTGTCCTGTGAACTAGGAAAAGTATTTGTTTACAAATGCAAAATCCTCAAGATAGAATATCAAAAACATTTTGTAATGTTGTTCTATGAATCTCTGACCAGAAAACAATGATACATATTATTTATATACCATTGAGACGTTTCAAATTAAAATCATTTATATGTAAACAAATCATTTCTCATTAAAGAGGACATCACTGTTCTTTCCTAACACTAGTAACTTTGATTCGGAAGCTGATTAGGGGAGGGACACAGGGAGCCCCCAGATAGATGTGTATGCAGAAGACCCCCAAAAGTCAATTTCTCAGGTATCTTAATCCTGATCTCAAAATTCTATCTAAAATATAACATGTAGTATATTTTTCATCCAAAGAGGTAAGAGTGAAAAAATATATATTATCTTGCATCATTTAGATCAAAATATTTCCTTTCTGGAAAATTATTATTAACTTTCTTTTGTAAACTCACACATTTTCATACATAGATTATCTCTATTAAGCCAACAGACAACAGACATCTCTTTTCTCTGTCTTTTTTTTCTTTACAACTCTTAATTTTTTGTCCTAATGAAATGTGCCTGGAATAAAGTACACTTCTGGGTTCACTGAAACTCATCGATGTGAAAAGATGCACATTGCCTGAATGTATGCATTTCAGGTTTAGAAAACATAGAACTTGTTAAAAAACGCAACATAAAAATCTAAATTAAAAGACATTATAAATCTTATACAAATCATCTTTCTAAGGTTGGGTCTTCCCTTGGCTAGATTCATTGAAAAGCTGGGTATGTGACTCAGAAGCTCTGATTCAGTCTGGTTTTGTTTTTTTTTCCTAAGCTATTCTCTTAGCTACTTTGAGGCGTACAATACAGTATTATTAACTATAATCACCATGCTGTACATTAGATCCCCAGAACCTACTCATCTTACAGCGGGAAGTTTGTACTCTGTGACCAACACCTCTCTATCTTCCCCATCCCCTCAGCCCCTGGTAACTCCCATGCTAGTCTCTGCTACTACAGTTTTGACTTTGTTGTTGCTGTTTGGATTCCACATATAAGTGATATACAGTATTTGTCTTTGAGTTATTTCACTTTAAAGAGATTTTTTAAACTAGAAAAGTAACAAATACTTAATGTAAAATATTTCACAAATACAGAAAAAAAAATACCATAAAGTCTTCTCTAAACTCAGGAATCAACTTGTCCTGAACCGCTAAGCTTAGGAGTGAAATGTGGAAAGTTCTACAATTGCCTAGCGCTCTCACAAAGACAAAGTCCCTGACATAATTTCTGTCACCTCCACAGAAGACGACAAAGTCTCTTCAAGCTCTGTTAGAAGTGAAGGGGAGGTGAACCATGAGAGACTATGGACTCTGAAAAACAACCTGAGGGTTTTGAAGGGGCCGGGTGGGATGGTGGGGGAACCAGGTGGTGGGTATTAGGGAGGGCACAGATTGCATGGAGCACTGGGTGTGGTGAAAAAACAATGAATACTGTTACGCTGAAAATAAATAAAAAATTTAATTAAAAAAAAAAAAAAAGAAGTGCAAAGCTAAGACCATGCTCGAGTAGAATGTCACACAACTGTTACTGTCTACAAAGAGTGCTCTCTTCGGGAAAGGCCATGTTGCTTTTATCCCAGTGTATTAAATGAATGTCTTGATGAGTTAACAGAAATGGGCTATAACACATGACATTTTAGTACAACCGGAACATACTGCTAGGATTGATTATTTCAAGTCATGATACTTAGCTGACTGGTCATGTTCGATTTGTTTATCAATTCACTTCCCCTTAAATCTAACCTGTGGTGTGCTAAAATTATACTTAATTTTGTACTTTTGGATACAAACCTCATGTTCTTTCTGCCAGAAAAAAAAAAAAAGGGTAAGCTATTTTCCTACTGAAAACCCACCCGATGTGCAAAACTTGGAACCCATTCTTTTGGGTACTGGATCAACTCTACATCATCTTAAGGGTGGTCATGTAGACAAAGAAAGATGGTTCTGAATTCTGTCTGGTGATCATTCAGTGCTGATTCTCATATAGTAGCCTGAGGGAGGATTTAACTGACACCACACGCATATATGAAAAAAGTTTGGGTTTGTCTGGTTGTCAGTCCAATTCAGTGCAGGTAAGATGGCACAGAAACACCAGGAAGGGCCTCCCTCACCTTTTCTGGACCAATGGTACTCCTACCCCTGCGTCTGTAACCTTATTTCCTGACTTCCTTCCAATGACGAGGAAATATCGCTGCTCCTACCCAAGACCAATCTTTCTACTGATGGGGTCTCAGTATTCTTCCCTTCCCAAGGATTCTGCTCCTGACACTATCCCTTCTCTCTCTCTACTACTAGATCTTATCATCAGCTATCAAACACATTCCAGAGCTTCTCAAACTCTGTGACTCTGCGGGGGCGGGGGGTGGTGGTGTTTTAAAGGACCAATTTGTTTTTTAAATTTCAGCCTGTCACTGATACATTTTAAAAGTACAATCAAAATGAGTATCGGAAAAATGATCACCTGCTTGGAGGTTTCAGGTACTATAAAAAGTGTTGTACGTTTCCAAACTCCTCCTCGCTATTTCCCACCCAGCTCACTCTGTGCTGTTAACAGACACTTGGCCGCTCAGTTGAGGATACTCTGAACAGCATTGTTCTAGACTAGTCTCTCACCTTAAAAAACACATTCCTTCACTTGCAAACAGTCCTCAAGCTACAGGCCCATTTCTCTGATTCACTTAGTGGCAATACTTCTTGAAAAATCTGTCACTAGTTACTACCCTCCCATTTCCTTACTCATGCCCTTAACTTCTCTCCTCAGCCGGCCCCATGGGGTGTTTCTACCCCAGAGCCCCACTGACACCACTCTCGCACAGGTTTCCAGGGCATAAAATTGGTATCCTGGCATATCTGTACCTGGTATTAGAATAATGAAACTCTTACAGGCTGGTTGGCAAATAGACCCCTTCCCTGCACTTTCTGTTCTCTTCCTATATAATATCATCAAATTCCATTTTTAGCTAAAAAGCCCTGATCTCTACCCAGAACTTCAATCTCCACTTGGGGGTCTAATAAACATCTCAAAATGTAACATGTTCTAAACAGAACCTGAATTCCTCCTTCAACCCCTAGATTCCCCAGGTCAACGACTGGCATCCGATCTACTCAAGCTAAAAATCAATACCAAAGAGTTAGCCTTGATCCTTTATTTTCCTCCACACCCACATTTAACCGTGCCTGTCAACACTCCCTCCAAACACAGTTTCCATCCTTCCATTTCTCCCCACCTTAGTTCTCGCTGCCAGGACCTCCTCCTTGGACTGCATTACCCTCATCTCCAAACTGGTCTCCCTGTTTTCACATGTGACATTTCCATTCTTGTCTAGACAGTACTTGAAGGTAACTCTCCCTTGCTTAATCCTTGGCCTAAGGGTCCCACCTCTCATTTCATTTCACTGACCTCCTCCTTCACCCTGCTCCTTCCTGGGGGCCATGGCACTTGCTCCTGCTGCTGCTTCATTTGTGGTCTGTTTCCGTCCTCTAGAATGCAGGCTCCACGAGAGGGGAGCCTGGGCTGCCTCGCTCCAGTAACTAGATGAGTATCTGATACACAGCAGGTGCTTGAGAAATGAAACTGACGCATGGATGATTAGGACAGTGACCCTGAACCCTGGGAGAGAGGCAGGTATTATGTTTCAAGAAATAACTGTCACATTTTTCTCACCTAGGTGGGTGCTAATAAAATGTTACCATCTGAAAGTAGTGTAAAATACCTAAATTAAAAACCAAACAAACAAAACCAAAACTGTAAGGTCCAGCAACACCCAGGATCAGAGACTATGAAACTGAGCAATGTTCAAGGCCTTTGGTTTCCTTACCCCAAAGATCAGGATGGATTTGGCATCACATCTCCCTTCAGGGGCCTTGTAAAACATTTCGTCACTTCCTGTGACAATTTTTAATATTTTGCTTTCTCAAAAGCTACACTCTTTTTTTCTGTCCTTTATTTACACCCACTCTAGAAAATAACTACTATGAAATTGTTGCTATACCAACTCAGACTTTCTCACACTTAACCCATCTCTTAAATTCCGATCAAACTGATACTTTTTTCCTTAGGCAATAATATTTCTGAGCTCTGAGCCTACTCTCTGTTTCCACCGTGGGAAAGGCAGCACAAGGCCCTTCTCTGGTTTGGTCTGATGTTCTGCTTTTCAATGCTCAATTAGCCTAGAAATCATTTTAAAGAATAATGGCTACAATGAACAGCCCTCAACAGCAAGGTCCATGCTTGAGAAATGGGAATGGCACAGTGTTTTTTGCTCAGAAACCTTTCTCAATGATAGCATGGGGACACAAAAATGTGTAAAAGGAAGAAAAAATTAAAACAAGCTTGATTTTTCAGGATCTTCTAAGAGTTACTTAATTCTACTCTGCTTAGAGTGATCTGATATTAATCCTCCAATATGTCTAGTTATTTTGCAAGTGGAATCAGATTATTTTAGTAAAAATGACAACTGTGTTCTGTTTCCTTAGTAAATCAATAAATCCTTGTTGAATTACCATGCTTCATTTAAAGAGGTCGACCTGGTACTATGTAGGTATGTAGAACTCAGCAGACATAAATCTTACTGCTGCCACTAACACCTTCTCTGCCCTTAGTACTAGTCACCTTTCCTTTCAAAGACCCAGATTTCCCAGCTATGGAAGGTAAGTGGATAGTATAGTGTAGCTCGGTATTTCTCAGCGCAGTCTATGAACCTCCCAGGGTCCCTGAGACCTTTTCTAAGGACCAGGTCCATGAAGCCAAAATTGCTTTCGTAATAATACAAATATGCTGTTGGCCTTTTCCCCCGTGCTAACATTTATCCTAATGGCACTAAGGCGATCAAGTGCTTTCATGGGAATCAAACCAGTGGCACCAAACTGTATTAATGGTCTCTGTATTCTTTACTGGCATGCACTTGCAGTTAAAAATAATGCTAGTTTCACTTAAGTATGCTTTTGGTGAAGTAGTAAAAAATTACTTTTATTAAATATTGGGCCTTTCACATAATCTTCTATATGATGAAGTGGGAAGTGTGCAAAAAAGCGTTTAGAAGTTTATAACAGTATGGAGGTTCCTTAAAAAATTAAAAATCAAACTGCCATGTGATTCAGCAATCCTGTTCCTGGGTATTTATCAAAGTAAACGCTGAAATCAGGCTCTCAATGAGAGATCTGCTCCCCACATTCATTGTAGTGTTATTTACAACAGCCAAGGTATAGAAACAACCTAAATGTCCACCAGTGGGTGAGTGGATAAAGAAAATGTGGTAGAAACATTCAGTAGGATACTATTCAGCCTTCAAAACAAGGAAATCCTGCCACAAGCAATAGCATGGATGAACCCAGAGGACATTACAGTGCTGCAGGATTCCAATTACAGGAGGTACCTAAAGCAGTCAAATGGAAACTGAGCATGGTGGTTGCCAGGGGCTGGGGGGTGGAGGGAAGTGGGAACCATTGTTCAATAGGTCCAAAGTTTCAGTTCCACAAGACGAAGAAGTTCCAAAGTCGCGCTGTCTAGTGCTGTGCCTACGGTACAAATACCGCATTGTGTGTTCAATTTGTCAAGAGGACATCTCATGTTAAGATTCTCATGAATCTTTCATTCATTCTGCACTTGCAGAGATGAGAAGGAAGAAAGTGAGCCATGGGAGTGGAATGTGTACCACAGTGAAGAGTACGCGATCTCTGTCACAAGTCACCACAGAACAGTGATGAAAGTGCGGGGGCCTCCGTAGTGATGTGTTGATTTTAAAGTGGTAAAAAAATGTATCACGACAACTGTAAAAGTGTTCTTGATGTGCTTTTTTCGGTGTTGAGACTCTGCTCTCTAGGGTAAAATGTGTGTCAAAAAAACTTTCTATGTAAAAAAAAATCTCCTTAAGTAGAGGATTAATAATTTTGGAAAGTTATTAAAAAATTATTTTGAAGTCCTGTAAAATTATCAGCAGGGAAGCGTATGCATATACGTATTTAGGAAGGGATTTTCTCTGGTAGAATGAGAAGAAAAAATATTTAGAGTACTATAAAATGGAATTGCATGAGGAGTAAAACCACTGTTAATATTTTGTCTAAATAGGATAAATCTTACTTTTTTTTTTTTAAGATTTTGTTTATTTATTTGACAGACAGATCACAAGTAGGCAGAGAGGCAGGCAGAGAGAGAAGGGAGGAAGCAGGCTCCCTGCTGAGCAGAGAGCCCGATGCGGGACTCGATCCCAGGACGCTGGGATCATGACCTGAGCCGAAGGCAGCGGCTTTAACCCACTGAGCCACCCAGGCGCCCCTAAATCTTACTTTTGAGGCACTTAAATAACTGTCTACATCTATGACTACGAGTCTAGGACTGTTTAAATTTACTATTTGTTTTTTAATTTTTTAAAGAAGATTTTATTTATTTATTTGAGGGAAAGAGAGAGAGTGCGTATGCACATGGGAGAGGGGCAGAGGAAGAGAGAGAGAAGCAGGCTCCTCACTGAGCAGGGAGCCTGACGCAGGTCCTGACCCCAGGACCTGATCATGACCTGAGCCAAAGGTAGATGTTTAACCCACTGAGCCACCAAGGTGCCCCTTTAGCTTTTTAAAAAACAGCTAACACAGGGGTGCCTGAGTGCCTCAGTGAGTTAAGCCTCTGCCTTGGGCTCAGATCATGATCTCAGGGTTCTGGGATCGAGCCCCACGTTGAGCTCTCTGCTCAGCGGGGAGCCTGCTTCCCTCCACCCCTCTGCCTGCCTCTCTGCCTACTTGTGATCTCTCTCTGTCAAGTAAACAAATACAATCTTTAAAAAAAAAGAAAAAACTAACACATTCACACGGTTCAAAAATCATGTGTGAGATACCTCCCTGTGTACCACCTGCCTGATCCTCCTCCCCACAAAGGCAACTGGTTTAATAATAATGTCTTATTCATCCTCTTGGAGCTTTTTAATGCATACATGCATTATTTAAATCATTTAACTATGCTAATATTTAATAATTAATATACTATTTAATATTTAGTATATTTAATAACTTAAATTTATTAACATTGAAGATTAAGTAATCTTAATTGAATATATTATCAATGGCTCAATATAATAACATTAATATTTAACTCATTAAATAAATAAAATAAAATAAAAAAATAAAAACTCATTAAATGGAGCTCTTCCCATGTCCATACATAAAGCTTCTTCTTGTTCTGTTTTACAAACTTGGAGGCCTCCTTCCACTATATGGCTGTACCTGAAATTACCGAGTGGGGCCCTTACAGAACGACATTTATGTTGCTTACGATCTTATGCTAGTATTATTATTTTTTATTTAAATACAATTAGTAATCTTTTGCTATTAAACCTTGCTTTGAGCAATGACTTGGTAAAAAATGTCATTCTGCATGTATGTAGGGGTATCTCTGGGGTCAATCTCTAGAAAGAGAAGAATTTTAGAAAGATAAGAACTGAGTCAAAGAGTGTAAGCGTTTTAATTTTTCACAAGCATTTCCAAATCACTGCCCCACTGAGGTCATACCAGTTTAAAGGACTAGGAGAGGGTTTCCTCACATTTCTGACAAAACTGTGCAGATTTTCCCCTATCTAATAAGTGGAAATTAAGATCTCTGTGATTTGAATTCACATTTCTCTTTTTATAAGCCAGGTTGAGGATATTTTCTTATTTTTCAGGGTTCTTTATTTCCCCTTTTTGATATTATCTGGAATACTGTTCTGACACCTGTTTCAATATCATTCATTTAATAATTTAACATTCCATAAAGAAATGAAAAGCCTCACGGTTCCCCATTTGAGTTTGTTTTTCCTCATTAGCCTTAATTTTAATTTTCTCTAGTTTTAACATACCAAATCTTAGATATGTTATTAATTCTCTTCTTCTTAAACTGATGAAATTTCTTCTATTATTATTTCCTTCTGTTTTCTTTTGTTGTATTTCTGGACTTTTTATTATATACCATTAAAGCTAGTCATGAGCCTGTTCTGTATTTTCTTACTATCATTTTTTAGAGAACTCTTGGAGACCAATGTTTAGTTCCTTGTTCCCCCCTTCCTTCCATAATGGAAGCACTTCAGATTTTTTTTACATTTTCTTCTGAGTATGCGGTCAGTCACATCTCATGAGTTTTGCTACATAATGTTCCCAGAGTAATTTTTTAAAAGACCTAATAATTGCAGTACCGATGTCTGCATTTCTGATTCAAGTGTTATTTAGGAGGTTTTTAAACATGTTGGCTTTTCAAAGTGGTTTGTTTTTAAAATTTTTATTATTGTTATTAATGGGTATTTTTACTGCAGTGAGACCTAAGAATGTAGCTTTTATCATTTCTGTCTGCAGTTTTAGAATCAAGTTTTTTTTCCCCTTAGTCTTCCAAAAGCCACATAGGAATTAGATTTTATATTATCCTCTCTGCTTTCTCCTTGTACATCACCAAACACTACTGTGCAAGTTCTGATGACATATCGAAATGCGGAACTGAAGGAGAGTGTGCGAGAACTTCCATGAGGAAAAGAAAAGTGTGTCATGGGGACGTCACGGACAGCAGGGCACCTATGGTAAAGTAGTATTTACTACCGCACCGTGTAGGTCAAAGGAGCTAGGAGCATGGCTCTTAAAAGTTCTCATCCCCGGAGAAAAGCTGTCTAACTCTGTGTGGTGGCAACTGTTAACCGGCCTTCTGTGGTGATTACTTTGCTATAGGCACAAGTATGGAACCTTTACATGATACCCCTGAAACTGACGTCATGTTAATGACACCGCATCCGAAAGAAAAATAAACGTGTTACCTGAAACATATCCGTATCCTTATCATGCGTGTACTCCACCACCACAGTCTGATTCCTGGACAGAGTATACGATATACTGTGTTGACCTTTGCAGCTGATAGCCTAATAATGAAATAAACACATACAAAAATTCAATAAAATCTCATTTCAGCCATTTAACTGCAATTCTGCTTGTAATTAACAAATATCACTCTTCCAGCGAAACCAGTACAAGCCAACTTTTTTTTTTTTAAGTCAGAGCCTGTCCCTGGGGTGCCTGGGTGGCTCAGTCAAGTGTCAGACTCTTGATTTCCGGCTCAGGTCATGATCTTAGGGTCCTGAGGATTCTCTCTTCTTCTGCTGCTGCCCCTCTCCTGCTCACCCTCTCTTTCTCTAAATAAATAAATAAAATCTTAAAAAAGAAAAAAAAGTCAGAACCTATCCCTGTGCTGTGCCCTGAATTATAGAGAAGCTAACAGTCACAACTCTGATTTTACTCAACACTTTTAGTATGAGCAATATTTAAGTCAAATCAAAGTTAATTTACTAGTTTGCAAGATTTGATTTAATCATATTTCTGGAAAAACATGCAGTTTCTCCATATTGCCTTAACTCACTGATTGAATTTTTAGATTAATCGTGTTTATTTAAAAATTTAAAATTTATTTCAACACTACAGCAGTTAGTTAAGTCAATGACATTTTGTTATATTTTCCCCATGCAATAGAGATTGTAATCTAGCAAAAAAAAAAAGTCATTGAAAAAATAAAAGTGTTCTGTAAGGATTTCTATACATTATTCTAGCCAGTGATAATCATACAAGATTTACGTAAGATGGAGAACGGAGCATAAGTAGTTGCTTAACCCAGACATTTACTAAGTTAATAAATAAGGAAGCTAAGTTAATTTTATCTTTTCTATTTTTAGACTCAAGCTAATAGCCTTTTTCAAAGAACCTAAAAACCAGTAAGACAATATTCTTATTTTCTCCATAATGATATATTTGAACACATCTTAAGCTGTGGTCACACACTTTTAATACTTCCAAATTAATGAAGAAGTTTATTTAAATTGTACTCCAAATTATTTCAATTACATTTTATCCATTCCACTTCAACCTAATTTATCTTCATTTCTACGCTTTTACATTAAGTATAATAAATAAAATTTTAATGAGCCTTTCTATTAAACATTTATTGAATAATGACACTGTATGAGGACCAAGAAAGCATTTGGAAGTAGCTGGACATATAAAGCATGTTAATGAAATTGTACTCTGAACATTTATATTTGACTAACATAATTGTTTAAAGCAAAAAGTAGTACAACATTCCAAATCAACTTTGAAGTTAGCCTGGTTAATCTCATGGTTATTTAATCATCTGGCCTGAGGAGCTTCGTGACTGAATTGTTTTGTTCTACGTGCTTCATTAAGACAATACAAGTATTGGAAATAATTTAAATATTTAACATGGCCAGAAATCTAAAAAAGACTTCTTAGACTACTTAACTCCAGTAACAAAAATAGTCTTAAATTTTCATTGGTCTGAGTCAGGTAAATCTAATGGCCTTGATATAAGTGACATTTTTTGAAAGCCAAACTAATAGCTATTTTCAAGATAAATGGATGTTTATATTATAGTTGGGAGAAATAAATAAATAAAACTTAAAAAAATAATTCTATTAAACTCAAACTTCTAAAACTAACAATCAGGGGGTGATCATTTATAAACTAATTTTAGGTTTCCTTAAAAAAGTGCCTGTTGGGGGCGCCTGGGTGGCTCAGTGGGTTAAAGTCTCTGCCTTCTGCTCAGGTCATGATCCCAGGACCCTGATCGGCAGGGAGCCTGCTTCCTCCTCTCTCAAATAAATAAATAAAATCTTAAAAAAAAAAAAAAAAAGTACCTGTTGCATTTAAAAGTATTCAATTTACAAATATCTCAACTCGAAACAAAAGTTTTATGGCATATACTTTGCATTAAATAAGAAATACCAGCAAAATCAGGAGTTCACAAGTGCCATAACAACTCCGTTTAAAATGCCATACATTTTTGTATGATCGTACCTTCTTAAGTATAGTGTTTCTCAAACTTCCATCAAAGTTGCCTTAAACTGGAAGAAAGTCACCTGAACCTTGGAGACATCTGGGAAAGCACTCTGTAGTGAAGTTTCTCCTCTTATAACATTTTACTTGAAAATTATTGTAAATTTTTATATTCCCTTCCATACTATGCTGATTGGTTTTAACATTTCCAAACTTGCTGGGAAGCTGATGCCTGGGGAGGATGCATTGTGCTCATAACCCAGCACAGCCCTGGGCATGGGAACCCACAGACACTTCCATCCTCCTCCCAGAAAGGCCGGAAATAGCCATTCTACAGGCCCTATGTTGTTGGTGAGCCCAATCCTTTTGACAGATTCTACTCACACTATTCTTGTGACCCACGTTAATATAAGCCCGCATATCGCACGGAAGAGACTACCGATAGGGAAGCCCTGCCCAGGAACTGTTCACGGTACAGGGGAGCACACAACCCAGGCTGACCCCTGTCTGGCCAACCCCAACAGGGAAGGAAGCACAGGGACTCTGAAGCCTTGAATGCCTGATCCAGGACACCTTGAATGGTGAGCCCACTTTAAATGAACAACTTCAGTCTTCTGCCTGCCTTTTATGTGGCTCAATGTGAATGACCAGGGTTAGGAAAGGTGAACGCTCTTGGGTTAGGGAAATGCTTTCCCTGAGACTTTTTAAAAAATTTTTTCTAAATTTTTTTTTTTAAGATTTTTACCTATTTGCCAGAGAGAGAGAGAGAGAGAGAGAGAACACACAAGCAGGCAGAGAGGCAGGCAGAGGCAGCGAGAGAAGCAGGCTCCCTGACGAGCAAGGAACCCGATGCGGGACTCGATCTCAGGACCCTGGGATCATGACCTGAGCCGAAGGCAGCAAGAAAATATCATAGGCAGGCTATGTTCAGAAGCTTCTGGATGTAGGGAAGA
Organism: Martes martes; assembly: GCF_963455335.1. Lineage (NCBI taxonomy): Eukaryota > Metazoa > Chordata > Mammalia > Carnivora > Mustelidae > Martes > Martes martes. Next base: position 102,254,366 of record NC_137894.1, on the reverse strand, counting down.
TGGAGAAGTGGAGGAAAAGAGATTCTGCAGGGAGAAATGAGTCCCAGAAAGTGGGGACTGGCTCTGGACCAGCAGGTAACAGACTCCCCTGGGGGCAGAGATGGCCGAGGAACTTCAGAATTAGACTGATAGCCACCTCTCTGTTGCTTCCAGTTCTCGCAGTGATTTCCCTCTGTTGAAGCCAGGAGGGCAGGCCTGCCTGGACAGAGTCCTGAGTGCTGGCGGCGTGTCAGGCTGCACCCACGGGGAGGAGAAGCATATCTGGCCCTCAGAAGACTGGGAGGTAAGCCAGGACTGGGATTTGGAGCAAAAGGTGGCAGTCCACACCAGGCCCCCTGAGGGTACCGATGGCATCCTCAGAAACAAATGGAGAGATGCAGACTGCCCTTGATGACACAAATTGGGCTCAGAATGATCTTGTGTGCATACTGAAGCCAAGAGTGGTGCCAGATTCCGTTAGTGGTGGCGGGAGAGGGGGAGATCAGAATAGAGTTGAAGCTTGAAGTCCATTTTTGCTTTCTTTCTGGCAAGTATCTAATGCATTATTACCCTCTTCTCTTGCTAGAAGTACCAATTTTTCAACAACACTTCTAACATTTAAAATAGGACTTTTGGAAACTCAGCGTCTAGTAAATTACAGATTCACTGACTTGTGTCAATCATTGCAGGTATTTTGGAAATACGAATTTCCCCAAGGTAACAAATGCTTTGAAATCTATTTCTGAAATATCATACAGAAAGGCAGGTAAGGCCTCCTCCTGGCACTCACTGTAATATAGCTCAAACACAATTACTGTAACATAATGTCATCTTTATTACACCAACTCAAACTTGGAAACTAGGTACTTTACAATTGTAAAGAAAACCAGCCCAACTAGCTTGCTTGGTGGATCCTACTGCTCTCCCCTCTGTGCTTTTCTACTATGGGGAGGGGAGGGGCCGGGATGCTGACTCTCTCTCAGCTCTATGAGTAGCTTTATCTGTTTTCCATCCCAGCACTGTGGGTGCAGTAGGCACTCAGCCTACGTCAGAGGACTGAATGAACTGCTACAGCAGAAGGTGAAATTTAGAGCTTCCTTCGTCAGGTCTCTCCCCCCCACCCCAACTTTTTATTCACCAAGGTGCCCACCGTGACACCTCGGCTTAAATTTATGCCATGTGATTTTTATCGGGTGAAAAATACCACAGTTGGGCAATTACAGATTAGACAATTACAATTATAGATCCACAGAATAAGAGGATTCCAGCTTTATCCAGCTTAGGAAGTCGATCTTGCAGATATTCTCGACGTAACATACAAGTACATACATTGCACCACCTTGCAATCCCAGTTGCCCAAGCTCGGCCCCTTCTCAGCCAAGACAGTTTCTTCCTTTCTTAGCTTTATTGTCACAGGTTCTGTTCCGCTCAGCCCACCTTTGCCTCTCAGGGGAGCAAGCACTGGTGGTCCTGGTCCAACGCAGATGAAATGTCAGGGAGTTTTCTGAGCTCCCAGACTCTAAAACAAACATGGCTCATAACATCTATAGAATTTGCTGGCTCCTAGAAGGCAGCAGGTACCTATCTAAGAGCACATATGGAGATATCAAATATGTAATGATACCGGAAAGGCAATCCTGCAGACGTCTGATAGGATGGATACATGTCTTTATGGCAGCCACAGAGGCTTCATTCACATAGTAAAAGAGGAAAACAATCAAATCTTTTATTTGTTACGAAGCAGTGGGATCAGCTCTCAGTCACAGAGCAGAAGGGAAAAGTCCACTGAGAAACTAACTGGCTTCTAGAAAATACTAATTTATTACAGTTATGATTGAGCCTACCTAATTCAAGCTCTATAAGGCTGCTAAATGAGCCTTTATCAACTGTGTAGGGAGAGAAAATGGAATTCATCACTGTGACAGACATCGTCGGTTACCTGCCTAATGCCTTTCTCCCGACTAGCTGAGATAGCTTCCTGTGAACAAGCCTGAAAGTGCCCATACCAGCTCTCCCAGGCTCTGTGGCTAGCACATGGAGATCTGAGCCAACACTGACCAGTGGGACTTAGGAGAAATCTGGTGTGGGGCTCTTTGGCATGGGAGCCGTCAGAAGAGATTCTTTCCTTTCTCTGTTACTACAACAGTACTGTGAGGTTTGGAGTGGAGGGGACCGTCTAGCACCATGAAAGGAAGGACCAGAGCCTCTCAAAGAGGTGGGCCAAGCCCTGACATCTGTGAGTTGAACCACATCTGCAACTACCTGCTCCACAGCTGGAACTACCTGGAACTACCTGTTCCAGACAACTTCTGAGAGAATAATGAGGGTTTTTAAGGCTGCTTTTAGTAGGGCATTTGGTTACTTGTGGTCTAAAGCATCACTCTACTCTTTGGCCCTAATTTTTTCTCTTCCTGGGCTTCCCCGTTCAGTCAGCGGCACCATCATATTCTCAGCCCCCCCTACTTAAAACAACCCTCACTTGTCACTATTGTCCATACACAGTTGGCATTATCACCAGGATTAAAGCCAGGAGCACTGGTTTTATAGCATTGAGACAAAAATCAAATACAAGTAGAAAAAACAATGTGTTACATTTCAGGCTTTCTCCTCAAATACAAAACAGTTATTGGGCAAAACTGATTTATTCCCCAAAGGAGTTTTATGACCAGCTCTTCTAACAGACTAGAGCTTTCTGTTCTGGAGAGGACTAGGCATCATCTAATCTGTCTTTATTGAATCTAGGTTGCTTTTAGGAACTTGCTTGACCAACAGAATGCACAAGAAGTGACATACGGGACTACTTCCAAGGCTGGGTCAGAAGTAGCCTTACAGCTTCTCCTCAGTACCCTGGAACACTCGCTTTTAGAGTCCTGAGTCCCCACAGAAGAAGCTTAACTACCAGGAGAGGCCCTGCAACCCAAAATGCCGTATGGGGAGAGGGAGGCCCCAGAGCACCAAGACCAGACAGAGGAGTGAAGGAGCCACTGTGGGTGTGGATTCTCTGGTACCAAACGCCCCAAAATTTACCATGCAGATCGAGACAAATGACCCATGCATGCCCATCCCAAATTCCAGACTCACAAAATTATGAACAAAATCAAATAGTTTTAGCTAAGCTACTAAGTCTACCACACAGGGAAAGACAACTGGACCAGTCAATTTTCAAGGCCTATTGGTGTCTGAGCATTTTTTCTCTTACGCCACTCATCACTTAAGACATTATGGTTATCTGCATATTCCCCTTACCACTGCCCAAGGGTGTGGGATTAGCTGTGTGACCAGAGCAGGTGGCCAAGAGCCTCCACGAAGAGCAGCGCTTAAGTTTCTCGTGGCACTTTCATGTGCTCCTGAGTGCAGGCTAAGAAGCGGCTGTCTGTGGCTTGAGCAAATATGTACTTGGACTGTGATAATCTTCAGTTGTGGGAGGAGATGTAAATAAAGTCTCATATTACTATTTAAAATTAATATTTATGGGTTAATACATAAAAGGAATCTGTAAGGCATTCAAAGCATTCTCAGAGGAGGCAAAGCTACCAAGCTCGTCAGGTGGGTAATTTTCAGTCCTTATGCGTTTGCATCAGGAATGGAAGGGATGCTAGAAACGCAGGAGAGAAAAACTGCTAGTTAAGTTAGATACTAGGAAGCCAAACTTCCACTATCATGCACACCAATGCGGGCACGCCTTACTAGATTTGACCTCACTTAAGGGAATACCGTGTTTGTGTAAGTGTGTGAATCTGAGTTTCAAATGAAATGAAACAAAATTCTTCTTCTTTAAATCCACATCTAATTTTTCTATTGATGTGTCTTAGAACCAAACGACTCAAGAGTTTAATAATCTCCCTTGTCTAGACATCCTGGATGCCAACTATGACAGGACAGCAGTCCCTATTCTGGAACCACACAGAGTCTGACTAAATCAAATGACCGTGGTTTTGGAAACAGCAGCACCCTGCCGAGTCTTCTCCATGAGTAGATGTAATTAGTGTTGTGTCTGCCTCTCCAAAGAGGGGGCCAGACGCATGGTGTGGCTTATACACTGAAGGAACCTTTTCCAAATAAATCTCAGCATTTCACAGAGCTGCTCTGAAGAGCTTTGCATCATGTATCCAGAGGTGGTGGCATTCTGTGAGGCTGTTCACAGCACCCCCTCCTTCAGTTTTCAACAAAACAACTCGGGAAGAAGTCGGAAGTGACCTAACAGCCCACCCAATGGGAACAGTCCTAGAAAACATCCTGTACACTCTACTTGGGAAGCCAGTAATGCTTTTGTCTTCTGGGTTCCCCCAAGAAACCTATAAGCCTGTGTTTCCAACAGCCTTCCAAATGATGTCCACAACTCAGCACTCTTTACTGAGGCAAAGTAAAGTATGTGCTCCCTGGCCAATTATTCCGCATGTTTACAGCAAGTCTATTTTGTGCCACTTTAACTGTTAGCTCTAATTTGTCAGTTAATATTTCAGTCCGTCCTGGGGCGCCTGGGTGGCTCACTGGGTTAAAGCCTCTGCCTCTGGCTCAGGTCATGATCTCAGGGTCCTGGGATTGAGCCCCGCATCGGGCTCTCTGCTCAGCAGGAAGCCTGCTTCCTCCTCTCTCTGCCTGCCTCTCTTCCTACTTGTGATCTCTGTCTGTCCAATAAATAAATTTAAAAAAAAATTTCAGTCCGTCCTATGATCTAAATAAAGAGCTATGCAAAAGGATTACTGCGCAGAGGACCTGATAAAACGGATAAATAACAACCCTGACCTCTCACAGCTGTTGTGGTTACCGAACACAAGTATTCTAGGACAGGATGGATCGCTGCAAACATCTTAATTGGTACGGAAAAAAATAATGGAAACCGTTTTGGGGTAGGGCTTAACAGCACCAATGAACTGAACCTTTTCTGCCCAAGCCAACTTCCGATATTTATGTTTATGGCAGAGACGGACCCACACAGGAGCCTATGAATGAGTTTGCTGTGAACTGTGCAGTGGCTTGGAAACAAGGAAATGATTTTGCCGTCCAGAGCAGTGTGTCCTCGAGGATCCTGGGCCAGTGTGGCAGGGCGCATGACTGCTGCCCTGGGAGGTCACCAGCACTGCATCACCTCATGGCAATGACCATCGATAAACCAGCACACTCCTGGACATCGGGCAGAAGCAGCCATTCCCGCTAGGTGGTTGCCTCATTGGACTGCCTCGCTTATCCTGCTGACTTCCAAGTTCATGTGTGAACTTGGTAAAGGTAAAGGTAATAAGACCATGTGTGGGTACTGCAGTGATCAACTTGGTCAGTGGATTCTGATGCTGGGAAAACCACACACTGGACCCCAGGTTTGAATACAGTCACTCACCAACAACAGTCACATTTCGTGACCTCTTTAGTTACCTTGATCATTCATAGGCAGTGGTGTCAGCCCCAGGAGCACAGATTTCACTGTATTCAAAGCCGAGGGAATGAGGCACAACATGGCATTTCCTCTTCTCAAATGCAAACCTGTTCTTAGAGCACCGCTTCACCACCCGAGGGGGTTTACCATCAGTTCACTGTCGTCCAGAACATATGCTTTGGAGATTACGATTCTGTTTGGCTTTAAATATATGTTCGATATTGACTGTATTAATTAGAGATAATCCCAGTATGACAAACATGTTTTTCCAGAACTAATGACTTTTATGTCAGGCTGACAAGTATAATTAAGCAATAAATCCTCCATCAGTCTGGCTCAAATTGCTACAGGGAAGATGAGGTCTCTGCCATCCTTGTCAATTTATGTATAAAATATGTATGAGTGCTATTTCTAAAGAGAAGAGGTGGCTAAAGGAATTCATAATTTATTTTGCACGAACACACTCTTTAAAACAGTCCATCTTTCCAAAGAGCCATATTTCAAACAAGTGCCTGAACCATGGGCACGATTAGAAAGTCGCAAAGGTGCTAACTTGGATTTCATCAAAATCAACAGTGGTTCACTGAATAAATAAATAGAAAAGATAAGCCTGTTTGTTAGAGGCAGTGGCTTTGAACCTGGCACTGGGCCACTCCCACGCCCGCCTAGGATCGGCTCACTGAGCTATGTGATGAACCCTGGCAGAGAACTTACTGCATGCACAGGCCGCACATGGGCTGGGGGGACCTTCAATCCAGCAGACACAGATGCCAGAGAAGATACTAACACTGGAGGAGAACCTGTTTCTAATTTGGAGTCACTCCTAATTACAAGGAAGTTGGATGTGGTCAGTGGGACAAGTGACAAGAGAGGACCTCAGACAGGGCTCAGAAAATATGAACCGCCAAGGGCTGCCGCTGGAGAGGTGGGCAAGAACACACTCACATGCCTTGGGGGAGATGTGTCCCGAAGGAATTCTACCATTTATATTGGATGAAAAGCTCCTCAAAGGCAGGAACTCCTCTCTTTTCAAATCAGCCTTCACTCAGGCAGTATCCTGCAAGGTTAACAGTCCAGGTCAAGACGAATTCCCACGTGCCACCTAGACAAGATATTTAAGGGCTCTGGGCCTCAGTTGTGTCACCTTACAAGCATTGGTCCTATGTCCATGAAGGTCCCTCCTCTCTCAGCAAGGTCACTGCTTCAGTTACATCTTATCACAAAGTACGGAGCAAGTGAAAGGTCAGATTCTAGTCTGCATTGATGATTTCACATAACAGGTACCTTCGGAACCTACTAAGCTGCCAAATATGCAATCTCTTCTTTTATTAGTTGTCTTATCGCTTCTCTTTTGGGAACTAGGGCCGAAGTGCAGTGTTCCCACCCAGGAGGTGGTGGCTGGGTCGCACAGCCTATTTCTTACGGTGACTTTCGAAGTGCACACTTTACTGCAGACTCTGCAGACGGCTTTCCACATGGATTGAGGAGCAGCCCCCACAGAGCAGGAGAGGATGCAGGAGGGATGCGGTCCCGCAAGGGCAAGGCAATGCTCTGGAGCTTGACCGGTCTCAACAGCCAATGTCAGAACCGCCGGTACCCAGAGTCCACCCCTCAGCAAGGACCGCCCCGTCCATGGTAACCTGGAGAAGAGTGGGGGGCCACACTTGGAGAAACTGACCTCCAGCAAAGTCATTCTTCAAAAAAACCAGTGCTTTCGCTTTTGAACAGTTTATGGTTCTAGATGCGGACAAGAAGGAGCATGGGAAGAAATGAAGATACTCCTGCGAGAATTAAACCAAAGGTGGGATTTCTTACGGCCAGACACCTTAAGACAGACAGCAATGCCTAGTTGCAGTCTCACATAAGAACAGGAGCTGGTAAGCTTTTTGGAGAGAGATTTAGTCAGTCAGTAGACAAGGCTCTAAAGGGTGCATGTGAATCTGTCTGTTGCAACAAATGTTTACTTATCTGATTATCTGAACAAGTATTTGCAGACACAGGGAGCTACTTGCCATGGGAAACAAAGCTAATTGAAAGAATGAACCTGAATAAATATGAATTATAAGGAAAAACAAAACACCTTGAAAATGACTAAGCTGTAAAAGATTCATTGTTCAGTAATTCCATTTACATGCTTCTTTTTAAATAATGCATTCACTGGGTAAAACAAGGTATACCTTCATTCCTATATTATTCCACAACACGTTAGTCAAATCATTATGCTGTATCCCTTAAATTTATACAATGCCGTATGTCAATTATATCTCAATAAAACTGGAAAAAATTCCAAGGTGTATCTTGTTTCTAAAGAGCACTGGATAAAAAATATACAGGAATCCACCACAAACCAAGTGTTACAGTGAGTCGGTAGTAAATGCAAGCCCTAATTTGTTGCCAGGAGCAGGCAAACTTCCAGATGCTATAAACTCAATCTGGTATGAAGGGACTATATTAAGATACCCAAAGATGTACCATATAATTACTTTAACATATAGGCCAGTTTATCAACTGTCAAAAAGACCCCTTGAGTAACGAAGAATAAAAAGGCTGAAATTTACCGTTGCTCAAAATACAAAGCCTTATCGATTATTTATAGTGATAGAAGTGAAAGTCCTCATTTAAAAAATGTTACAATAAAAGGGGGAGGGGTAACATTTCAAAATTTTCCCCTCATTTTACTTCAATTTTTATTTTTAAGGTTTGGCCTAGATTTAACATTCATCTCTCTGCTGAAGAACCTCCTTTTCTTTATGGAATAAAACCGTCCAACAAGGCCACATCATAGCTACACAGAAACATGAAAATATTTACTCTCAAAAGACAACATTTATCTTGGCAGCTGATATTTCCAAGATGGGCAGCCTGCTGGAATCATACAAGCTCCAATCCTAATCCACATAATTTTGAGTAAGACGACGGCTGTCTTTTCTTGGAAGTATAAGAAAACATCCATGGACCTGACACATGTACCTACCAGCACACACGCAAGCCATCCAGAAATGCTTTAGGGAGAAGCTTGGATGTGTATTTGGATGTTACTTCTCAATCCTAATTCAACTGAACTTTTTTTTAAAAAATTCAACTGAACTTCTTAAGAGGGCCCTTATTATCTGCATGTCCTTAAGGCCATATTCTGAATCTATTTCTTTACCTGTAAAGTACGGCAACTACCTTCAAGAGTTGTTGGAAAAACTCAGATGTTTGTAAAGGACCCAGAGCACAGTGTCCAACATGTAATAATTACTATAGTCAGCTATTTTTATTACTAAAACATTCATAATCTTTACTGGATAATTTAATTGTACAGGGTCTTCCAGGTTCTTGATTGATTCATAAGGCAAAGAATACTTTTCATTAGGTAATAATATATGCACAAAGTACCAAATGTTACCAGTGAATTAGTATGCTCCTTCCAATTCCAGTCCTTAAGCATAGGGAGAAGTCCTATGACCAATTCCCTAAGTATCCTTCCAGGGAAAATCTATGCCTATACTAACATAGTAGATGTATTAAAAAAATAGCATACTATTACACAGTGCCTAGCTACTAGTGCTGTCTCATCCTTTTTGATGTATAGATGTAGCCTGACTTTTCTAATAAATTTAATAAATTATTTTTTCTCTACTTTACAAGCGATGCTATAATAAATATCCATGTATTCAGTATGCATATAGGGAGATAGATCTATAGGATAAATTTCTAGAAATAAAATTACTAGACTACATGGCATATATATATATTCAAAGTTATTGTCAAATTATTTTTCATAGAAGCTAAGCCAATTTAAATTCTTACCAGATAGGAATTGTGTTCTCCCCACCCTCACCAACATAGGGATTTATTGTTAGAGTCTCCACAGTTGGATATATGAAAAATGATGTCATTGTGCTTTTACTAAGCATTTCTACTGTTATAAATGATGCTAAATATGTTTTAAAGTGCTTAAAAGTCATTGCTTTTACTTACTATGAAATGTTTACATCCTTTGCCCTTACTCTTACAGAATATTAGTCTTTTTCTTATTGATTTGTAGGCACTCTTTATATATTAAAGAGATTACCTCCATGAATTCCTATATGAATTCCAAATTTCCCCACTCATTTGAGTTTTGACTTTACCTAAAAAAAATTTTTTTTGCCATGTAGATTTTTTTTAAACAAGTTTATATTGTGAAACTTTTAAAATTTGTTTTTATGGTTCCCAGAGTTTACCTCATAATCAGCAAGGCTTTCCTCACTTTCACATAAAGCAAAGAATTTTCTATTTTTCCTTATGATTTAACTTTTTAAGTTTTAAAAATATTACTTAGGGGCACCTGGGTGCTTCAGTTTGTTAAGCATCTGCCTTCAGCTCAGGTCATGATCCCAGGGTTCTGGGACTGAGCCCTACCCCTGCTCCGTGGGAAGCCTACTTCTCCCTCTGCCTCTGCCTGCTTGTGCTCTCTATCAAATAAATAAATAAAATCCTTAAAAAAATAAATAAAAAACATAAAAATATTACTTAAACAACTTGTCTGAATAGTCAGTGTTTATAAAGAAGACAGTTTCTGTTTTATGTATAAAGGTTACATTATACACATATCACACAAAATTTGTTTCTTCTTCCATGCACTGCTTGTATATTTTAAGGAAATGATGCTATTTGATATATAATAACTCTGAGGTTATCATTGGGTTGCACCCCCTTTTCATTATACAGAACCCTTCTTTGACTTAATACTTTTACCATTAATTCATTCTATAAGATTGTAAGTTCTGGTTTCTTTGCATTTCATTTGTATGTTCTTCTCCATAATTTTACCCTCATTCTAAACCACTTTGTTTTAGTTTGTACCTTATACACAGTCTATAATTGCATTTGTTTCTATGTGAGCCAATTCTTTTAATATGTAGGTTTAGAACATTTATGTTTATTGATAAGCACAAGATATATGCTATATTTTCTGCTCATACTGCTACTAGTCTTACTAAAAACAGCTTTAGAGATATAATTGAGACACAATAAATTGCATCTACTTAAAATGTGTAATTTAATAAGTCTGGACATGTTTATATACCTATAAAATCATCATAATCAAAATAACGTACATTTCCATAAACCACAGAAGTTGTTGCACCATGCTCCTCTGTAATTCAATCTTCTCTTCCAGCCCCTACCTCATGCCTAGGCAGCCAATTAACTGTTTTCTGCCACTATAGACTAGTCTGCATTTTCTAGAATTTTACAGAAATGGAATCTTAGATTATGTACTTTTGGGGGGTTCTGGCTTCTTTTATTTAACATCATTGAGATTCATTCATGAGATCATGACTCAAGCCGAAACCAAGAGCTGGATGCTCAACTGATTGGGCTACCCAGGCACCCCAGTATATGTTTAACTATCTGAGAAACTGCCAAACCATTTTTGAAATTGATTGTAGCATTTTGCATTCCAATCAGCATGGGAGCTCCAGCTGCTCCACATCATGCCAACCCTTGGTATGGTCATCTTTCCATTTTAGTCATCCTTAGGAGTCTGTAGTGATACCTCATTGTGGCTTTAATTGTATTTCTCTAATGACATTGAGAATGTTTTCATGTGCTAATTGCCATCTCTGTCTTCTTTGGAAAGTGTTCAAATCTTACGCTGGTTTTCTTTTTTTATTTTATTTTTTTAAGATTTTATTTATTTAACAGAGACATAGCAAGAGAGGGAACATACAAGCAGGGGGAGTAGGAGAGGTTGAGAAGCAGGCTTCCTGCTGAGCAGGGAGCCTGACACTGTGGATCCCAGGACCCTGGGATCATGACCTGAGCTGAAAACAGATAGATGCTTAATGACTAAGCCACTCATGCCCCTCTTTCACTGATTTTTAAAAATTAGGTTTTCTTATTGAGTTTTGAGGACTCTATATTCTGAATACAAATCCTTTGCCAGATGTATGATTTGCAAATATTTCCCCCCACTCTGTAGCTCATCTTTTCATTCTCTGAACAGTTTCTTCCAAAGAGACGTTCTTAATATTTACATCTAATTAATTTGTTCTTTTACAAATCATGCTTTTGAGTCTAAGAAATCCTTGTCTAATCCAAAATCACAAGTTTTTCTCCTGGGTTTCCTTTTAGAAGTCTTAGATTAAGATCTAGCATCCATTTTGATCTAACGTTTGATCTGGTGAAAGGTATGGATCAAAAAATCACATTTTTGCATATGGCTATCCAAATGGTCCAGCACCATCTGCTTAAAAGGTTATCTTTTTTCAACGGATTGCCTTTGTACCGTCGTTGAAAATCAACATATATATCTGGGTCAGTTGGACTCTATTCTGTTGATCTACTTACATATCTTTACATCAATACCACACTGTCTTAATTCTTACAGCTTTAAAAAAAAGTCTTGAAGTTAGCAGGAGTATTCCAATCCTTTTCTTTTTTAAAACTATTTTTGTTTTTAGGTTTCTGCACTTTCAAATGAATTTTAGAATCTCCTTGTCAATTTCTATTTAAAAAAAAAAGCCTAGTGAAATTTTTATTGGGATTGTATCGAATTTACAAATAATTTGGGGAAGAACTGACACAATATTGAGTTTTCTGATCTACAAATACAGTATATCTCTCCATATATTTAAAGATATGATACATCTGTCAGCAAGGTGTTTTTAGTTTTCGGTGCAGAAATATTGCCCATCTTTTGTTAGAACAGTCAATTCTCATTATTCGTCATAGTTATATGCTACAAAGTTGTTTCCAAAAATTAATTACTGAGTACCTAGGAAAATGCAGGTTCTTGTGAGCCTCTGGTCACTGCATTTTTGTCAATCGATCAATACATAATCTTGTTTTATAGGAATTTCTGTTTAAAGACACCTTGGTTAATATGTATTTCTTTGAAATAATTGTTTACAATACGAGAGCTGAAATAAAAAGGCAGATTGAAACCTTGTTCAACCTCAGCAGGCAACTCAAATTTTTCATTACGCTGTTCATGCCTACAAATAACTGGGAAAGTGCTACACATACGGATTTTGAGGTTACAAATAAATTTTACTACATTTGCAAACATGGAATCTGTGAATAATGAGGATCAACTGGATTTTATATTTTTAAGTGCTATTATAAGTGACTTTTCAAAAATTTCAACTTCTCAGCTTCTGTAGTATCATTTAAAAAAATCTTTCACAACATTATGGTCTGTGCTTTTTGCCTTATGTTCTTTATTTTATATGATGGCTTACAAGGGTTATATTTCTATTCTTGTGGTTAATTTTATGTATAACTATATAAACATGGTTGTATTAAGTCTAATGAGAGCAATGATAAGCAAGAATATTTGAATTACCTCTTCACCATCCTCCCATATACTTTTGATTTTACAGTGTTTATTGCTTTTCTTTAACCATTAAATATACTTATAGCTTTGTTTGAAGTGATTTTTTTTTATCTCCCAGCAATAAAATCAGAAGATATTAGCATGCATACTCCACCTCTCGCCTTTTCGACTCTTCCTCTCCCCTATTCCTTATTATTTCTACATTGTCAGAATTTATGACACTGTCATTCTGTGGCAATCACTTTCTCTTTTGTTTTAGTCTTACAAAGCACATTGAATTTGATGCTAAGATGCTACAGTCTCATTGCCAAAGATTCTCCACTTATCTCCTTGTTTTGGCTGAAATCTGTCTTTTGGTAATTTCTTTAGTAAGGGCTCTTAAAAATTCTGTATCTTAAGTTCTTACATGTTCATCAATATTTGTCTGTTGGCTGTATATTTAAAAGAAGTCTGGAATCAGTGAAGAAATCTTGAGTCACTAGACTATGAATCCCTCTGGCAAAGGGATCAAAGCATCAGGAGCTGTGCAGGGACCTTCAGAACAATCGCAGATGAAACGGGTCACTACCAAAAACGGATACAAGGTTACTGTACATAAAAATGCTGTGCTCTGTGCATACTCTATCCTAAACCTTTCACATCCTGGCAGTATTTGTTGAGAATATCATCCAAAGAAATCAGGGATGTTATGTAACACAAGAATCAGGTTGTGATGACAACAGCAGTAGGATGTAATGTGACAGTGGAAAGAACGTCAGATCGGGAGTGAGACCCTTAGGGTGAGGCTGAGCCCCTCTAGAACGAACAGAATCCCTGGGCACATTACTAAAACCTGACAAACCTGGTCAAAAAGGAAAGAAGTAGCACGAATTTTAAATGCCATTTTCCACTGAAAGAATATATTGTATGTATGGAGAAGAATTATCATTATCATCCCCTCCCCCAACTTCAGCTATTTCTTCAAATTAGTTTATATTCCTTGAGAAACTAAGGGCTGACAGATAAGAAGGGGGGTAAGGGACATCTCAGTGAAAACTGTCTGATGTAAAAAAAATCTACAGATAATCCATTTATGCAGAATCAGTCAACGGGAAAGTAAAACAGTAGGATTTCAGATCTGACTTGGTTATTAAGTCATTAAGATGATTACTATCGATTAAAAGGTCTATCTGTGCAATAGGTAACACAATGTTTATTCCCCCGGCGATGCTGTGGAACAGACTCTGAGAATGGCAGCTAAAATGACCAGGGTCAATGCTGTGTTCTCATACTTGCTAACTAGCTAAGGGCAGACATGTGAAAGAACAGATGTGCCTTAGGGCTCTGCCTGTAGACTGCTGCTTAAAATAAATCTGTCCTGCCTCTAGTAGTTTTTGGAAAGAGACAGAATGGAAATAAGTTTGACAAATAAACGTGTTGCTATCTAGTGGATGGAACCTGCCCTGAATGGGAAGCCCTAAAGATGTCACCTATCAAAGAAACTTCAAGAGTAGAACTCTAGGGGACCAGAGCAGACAAGTCTCATTTCCCGTACTTGGGAAGTCAGCACTCTGTGGCCACATATTTAAATGTTAAGTTAGTTCGATGAGTCATTTGTATGCACACAATATCCTGCTTGGACACAAGTGTAACCAAAAAACTCAAAACAGATTTATATCCTTTACCTCTTTGGTTAGGTTTATTCCCACAAATCTTATGGTTCTTGGTGCTATAGTAAATGGAATCGATTCTCTAATTTCCCTTTCTGTGTTTTCATTGTTAGTGTATAAGAAAGCAACTGATTTCTGTACATTGACTTTGTATCCTGCCACATTACTGAATTGCTGTATGAGTTCTAGCAGTTTGGGGGTGGAGTCTTTTGGGTTTTCATATAAAGTATCATGTCATCTGCGAAGAGAGAGAGTTTGACTTCTGGATACCTTTTATTTCTCTTTGTTGTCTGATTGCTGTTGCTAGGACTTCTAATACTATGTTGAACAAGAGTGGTGAGAGTGGGCATCCTTGTCGTGTTCCTGATCTTAACAGGAAGGCTGTGAGCTTTTTCCCATTGAGGATGATACTTGCTGTGGGTTTTTCATAGATAGATTTGATGAAGTTCAGGAATGTTACCTCTATCCCTATACTTTGAAGCATTTTAATCAGGAATGGATGCTGGATTTTGTCAAATGCTTTTTCTGCATCAACTGAGAGGACCATGTGGTTCTTCTCTCTTCTCTTATTGATTTGTTCTATCACATTGATTGATTTGCGAATGTTGTACCATCCTTGCAACCCAGGGATGGATCCCACCTGGTCATGGTGGATAATAAAGCTTCTGCACAGCAAAGGAAACAGTCAACAAAACAAAGAGGCAACCCACAGAATGGGAGAAGATATTTGCAAATGACAGTACAGACAAAAGGCTGATATCCAGGATCTATAAAGAACTCCTCAAACTCAACACACACAAAACAGATAACCATGTCAAAAAATGGGCAGAAGACATGAACAGACACTTCTCCACTGAAGACATACAAATGGCTATCAGACACATGAAATAATGTTCATCATCACTAGCCATCAGGGAGATTCAAATTAAAACCACATTGAGATACCACCTTACACTAGTTAGAATGGCCAAAATTAGCAAGACAGGAAACAATGTGTGTTGGAGAGGATGTGGAGAAAGGGGAACCCTCTTACACTGTCGGTGGGAATGCAAGTTGGTGTAGCCAATTTGGAGAACAGTGTGGAGATGCCTTAAGAAATTAAAAATAGAGCTTCCCTATGACCCTGCAATTGCAGTACTGGTATTTACCCTAAAGATACAGATGCAGTGAAAAGAGGGCCATCTGTACCCCAATGTTCATAGCAGCAATGGCCACGGTCGCCAAACTGTGGAAAGAGCCAAGAAAGAGCCCTTCAATGGATGAATGGATAAGGAAGATGTGGTCCATATACACTATGGAGTATTATGCCTCCATCAGAAAGGATGAATACCCCTTTTGTATCAACATGGATGGGACTGGAAGAGATTAGGCTGAGTAAAATAAGTCAAGCAGAGAGAACCATTTATTATATGGTTTCACTTATTTGTGGAGCATAAGGGATAAGATGGAGGACATGGGGAGATGGAGAGGAGAAGGGAGTTGAGGGAAATTGGAGGGGGAGATGAACCATGAGAGGCTATGGACTCTGAAAAACAATCTGAGGGTTTTGAAAGGGAGGGGGATGCGAGGTTGGGGGAGGCTGGTGGTGGGTATTATGGAAGGCACGTATTGCATGGAGCACTGGGTGTGGTGCATAAACAATGAAATCTGTTACAATGAAAAGAAATTAAATAAAAAATAAAAAAAATTTTAAAAACCCAGATTTGTAAAATAAGGTAAACGTCTGTACCTTCATAACCAAATTAGCAAGAATTTCTGCATCTATAGTGCTTTTTCAAGGTGGAGCATTTCATGAATGTTATTTCACTTAATCATCTGATCCACACAACAACTATGATGTAGATACAATTATCCCCATTTTGTAAAATAAGGAAATGGACTTGGAGAGGATAGTCAATTTCCTTAGTTAATGGGTGGGTCTACAATGGCATTGAATCTTCTCTTCATTACACTTCATTGTTTTTTAAAAAAAATTTTATTTAAATTCAATTTAGTTAACATATAGTACCTTATGAGTTTCAGGGGTAGAATGTAGTGATTTTGTCACTTGCATACGACACCCAGTGCTCATCACAACAAGTGCCCTCCTTAATGTCCATCACCCAGTTACCCCATCCCCCCACCTTCCCCTCCAGCAACCTTATTTTATCCCTATAGAGTCTCTTCTGGTTTGTCTCCCTCTCTGTTTTTATCTTACTTTTCCTTCCCTTTCCCTCTACTCATCAGCTTTATTTTTTAAATTCCACATGTGAGTGAAATCATATCATATATGTCTTTCTTCGACTGACTTAGGTTTGTTTTTTATCTTACCAAAGAATATCCAAATTTTGTGTGTGTCCGGGGGAGACTCACACGAACTTTCATAATCACTTGTAATTTATGAGATCATTGCTTTGCAAATCCCCCTGAAAGTGATGTAGTTGTCACCTATCAAACCCCCTTTCTCTCATTAGAAAGGAAGGACCATTAAGTGAAGCACGAGGAGAACCAGGAAGGGAAGGTATCATGGAAGCCGGATTTGTCAGAATGAATTACAAGAGCAAGCATTAATCCAAACTGTAGCTGTGGCAGAGGGATTAAGCAGGAGAGATCAGGGAGGCCAGTGAATTTAGGTCACTTGTGCAATCACTGTACCCAATTAAAAAGTATTAATACAAGTTGAAATTGAAGCACATTCTTCAGAAGTTTCTAGAATCTCGACAGCACACCATTTCTTGCCAATGCCATCCAGTCTGAAAAACTTCCTGAACTGAATAGCCCGAGAAGCTCTGTGGTAGATAGAAACCTATCTTTCTGTAGCCAGAACATTCAGGGGAAAAACAAAACAAAACAATCCTTTCCCATACAAGAGTCCTTCAAACATCTAGAGACCATAGTTTGGACCTCACCTCCAATATTTCCTTCTCTTGGTGAAGCATCTCCCATTCCTTAAAATTTTTTTTTCAAAACTCCTGGCTCCAAATCCCTCTACCTGCCTTGGGGTTTATCCTACTCTGAGCACAAAGTGAGCCAACAATTCTGTTTCTATCACTTCAGCATAAGCTTCTTGAGGCACTTATCATACTATTTACACACATATTTACACACATGAGCATCATCAGACCTCAGATCTGTTTATGAAAATCTGTTTTGTATACTTTAAGAAGCAGCTTTCAGGATAATTTACATTTACTAAAATTCACCCATTTTAAGTGTGCAGTTTGAGGACTTTGACAAATGAATAGTCATGTATATAGCCATTTCTTCAAGATTTAGAACGGTTCCATCATCCCAAATGGTGCCCTCATGACTTTGTAGCCAATCCCCTTCTCCACTTTTCCAACAACCACTGAGCTGCTTTCTGTTGGTACAGAATTAGGTCTTTTCTGTATTTAGCTTCTCTAAACTACCAACCCCTTTTGAGATTTACCTCTGTTGCTATGTGTATGATTTGTTCCTTTTTCTTTTAAAAGTACATATTCATTCATTCATTCATTCATATATTTATGAGACAGATGGAGAGAGCACAGAGAGAGAAGCAGGTTCTCTGCTGAGCAGGAAGCTCAATGCTGAACTCGATCCCAGGACCCTGAGATCATGACCTGAGCTGAAAGCAGACACTTAACTGACTAAGCCACCCAGGTGCCCCTGTTCCTTTTTCTTTTATAGCTGTATTCTATTGTATGAATACACTATAATTTGCTTATCCATTCATCAATTGATGGATATTTACATTATTTCCAGTTTTGTGCTATCATGAATAAGGCTGTGGATGTACGTTTTCACTTCTTCTGGGTAAACACCTAGGAGAGGATGGCTGGGCCATATGGGGAGCAGGAATAAAGCTATTATTATTTCTTTGTTCACACTCACAACATGTCACACATTCAACGTGTGAGTTTTTCACACCATGCCATTCTAACATTAACTGCCTGGAGTTAGAACAGATCCCACAGGTTAAAGGTTCAGTCCCACAAGATTGCTCCCACTTCAGACATCAATCACAAATAGTAGGTCCCCTGGTTATTCACAACTTTTGTCCAACTCGGCTACAAATCAATGGTTTCCATGACCCCCATCTTGGGTTTGATGATTTGCTTCGCCAGCTCACAGAACCGAGGAAAAGTGTCCTATTACTGATTTATTGCAAAGGACATTCTAAAGGATTCAAATGAACAGCCAGATGAAGAAGTACATAAGGAGAGGTCTGGACGGGTCTTGAAGGCAGGAGTTTCTGTTCCCTTGGGGTATGCCACCCTCTCGGCATATGGCTGTGTTCACCAACACAGAAACTCTCCAAACCCCATATTTTTTATGGAGGCATCATCATGTAGGCTTAAGATGAATTATTAACTTAGTTTCCAGACCATCTCCCCTATTTGGACAATGGGGAGGGTAAGCTGAAAGTTCCAAGCTTCTAATCATGATGTGGTCTTTCTGGTACCAGCGTCCATCCAGGAGTCCACCAGAGGTCATCTCATTAGAATAAAAGACACTCCTCTGACCCAGGACATCCCAGGGGATTCATAAGCTCTGTGTCAGACACTCCTACCACTCAGGAGATTACAAGGGTTTTAGGAACTCATGTCAGAAACCACTATATAGTTCCTATTTCACATGTTATAGGTGTACATTCATTTGCACTCCGCCCCTCCAAACATTCTGGGATTTTGACTGGAACTGTGTTGAATCTATAAACCAATTTTTGGAAAACTGACATCTCAAGTCTTCCAATTCACAAACATGTATCTCCCCATTTAAGTATTCTCTAGTTTATCTCAAGGTTTTGCAGTTTTCAGTGTATAGTGTTATATATATTCTATTTATCTCCAAGTATTTCATATAGTATTTCTAATGTTTTGTTCTCACATTTTCCATTATCAACTGCTAAATGCTAGTACAAACAATGACTTCTACATATCGGTCTTGTATCTTATAAGCCCACTAAATCTGTTTATTAGTTTGAGGTTTAAAACAATTTTTTTTCTTGTATCCACTGATTTTCTACACGGATCATCTTACAGTCTGAGAATAAAAACAGTTTCACTTCTCTGCCTGCCCCCAAGCTGTATGCATATTATTGCTTTTTCTTGCTGTGCCAAACTGTAAGGCCTCCATCACAATGTTCAATAGAGCTAGTGAGGGCAAACGTTCTTCCCTTTGTCCCAATCTAGGGGAGAACAGCATCTAGTCTTTCACCATTAAGCACAATTACCTCTAAGTTTTTCATAGATATTCTTTATTGAGTTAGGGCTTTCCTTTTATTCCTAGTTTCCATGAGAGATTTCATCATGGATTAGTGTTTAGTTTATCAAAAGCTGTTTGTGCCCCTTTTGAAAGGCTCATACGGTTTTCGTTCTTGTCAGCAGATAATGGTAAATGGCACTGATTTCTGAATGATGAACCAACGTTGCATTCTTGGGATAAACAAGGAAGAATCTTACAATTTCCTCCTTCCTGGCTTGGATGTTACATTCATACTGTCACGCTATAAGCCCCATAATATTAGTATTCATTTTGCTCTAACCAATTAATCATCTTAGAGAAATCAAAGACAAGAAATGTCTTTTTTATTTATCCTCATTTTTACCATGTCTGGGGGACTTCATGTAAATCCAAATTTCCATCTGGCACTGTTTCCCCACCCCACCCCACCCTTGTTTGAAAACCTTTAAGATTTCTTGTTGTGCTACTTTGCTGGTGACATTTCCAGCTTTCTCTGAAATAGGTCCTTAATTTCATTTTTTTCAAAAAAGATTTCTTTATTATTTGAGAGAGAGTGCAGGGAGGAGGAGCAGAGGGAGAGGGAGAATCTCAAGTGGGCTCCGGGCTCAGCAGAGCTTGATCTCATGACCTGAGCCGAAATCAAGAGTGGGATGCTTAACCAAATGAATCACCCAGGCACCCCTTTATTTTCATTTTTGAAATACAAAATTCTAGGGTTGGAAGTCTTCTTGTTCTGTTTCTATACCTCCTTTCTGGTACTTTAAAGATGTTGGTCCACTGTCTTCTGTCATGCAGCATTTCTGATACGACTTTTTTCATCCTTTGTTCTTCTCTGCATATTGACTCATTTTTCCTCTGGGAGCTTTCAAGATTTTGTTTTTATTGTTGGCTTTTGGTCATTTGATTGCAATGTGTCTTACTGTGATATTCCTTATGTTTCCTCTTTTTGGGGCTAGCTGAGTGTCTTAGATATTGGATTTATCATTTTCATACTATACCTTGGCTAACTGAAATTAAATAAAAAAAAAAAAAGAGGAGGCAACTGGGTGGCTCAGTCAGTTAAGTGTCTGCCTTTGGCTCAGGTCATGATTTCAGGTCCTGGGATTGAGCCCTCGCATCGCACTCCCTGCTTCACGTGGAGTCTGCTTCTTCCTCTGACTGCCACACCCCCTGCTTGTACACTAATAAATGAAACATTTAAAATTAAAAAAAAAAAAAAAAGAAAAATCCATTCTAAAAAGGAAAATTTGGAAAATTCTTGGCCATTATTTTCTTTCTTCCTCTACCCCTATTTTTCTAGGACATCAAATACACATATTTGAGACCACCTACTATTTTTCCACAGTCAACTGTGGTTCTTCATTTTTTTTTTTCCCAGTCTTTTCCCTCTGTCTCATATCAGCCACTTTCCACTATGTCTTCATGTTCAATGACCTTTTCTTTAGCTCCTGATCTGCTGTGACCTCAGGACTTTTTACTTTTGGATGGTTCATTTGGGTCCTTTTGTACTTTCATTTCTCCCTTCAACATGCTCTTGTTTTCTTCTACACTCTTGACCACAGGGAATGTAACCATAGCAGTCGTTTTACCCTTGTGTCCTTTAATCCCATCAGTAATTTGGTTTTTTTTCCTACTGATTATTTCCCTCCCTCAGTAATACGTCATATCCTACTTCTTTTTTGTATTTCTGGTATTTTCGACTGGATGCTAGACACCATTAATTTTATGGTTTAGGCTACTGGATCTTGTTCAGGGTGTTGGTCTTGTTCTGGCAGGCAGTTAAAGCTACTTCAGAGCAGTTTTTCTCTCTCAAGGCTTGCTTTTTAAACCTTTGTTGGGGCAAGGCTAGAGGACACTTTGATCTAAGGATAAGTCAGCCTCTGTGGAGGCCAAGAAAAATTAAGGCCATCCCATCTCAGGTTTAGCCTTAGCATAAGTACAGCCATCTTAGCTCCAGCAGCCATCTCAGACCCCTGTGCCCAAAGGCTGAACTTTCCCCTACTTTACTTTAGCTCTAAGGACCCCCACCCTGCTTTAGTAACAGGAAACCCCACCCTGCTTTAGTAACAGGAACCCATAAATACCCCTACCTTAACTAAACTTGGGGTCCAAGTCCCTACTCCGCTGTATCGGGTATACTTGGGCCCAAGCTTAAGCTTGTTAAATAAACCCTCGTGTGATTGCATCGGTGTTGGCTCCTTGGTGGTCTCTCGGCTGCAAAAACTTGGGTACAATACCTCATTACTTAGGATAGAGCCTACACAAGAGTATAACCTATTTCCCTTGCATTATGAGGTCTTTCTACTCTTCAGGTAGGAACATAAACTAATTCCCAACCCCTTGTGAGCTACAGAAATCATCTGACCTATGGCTTCCCGGTGGTTCATTTCCTACCCTAGAGTTCTACCCACACAGGAGCAAAGCAGAAATTAGCCAATAGCTCAAGAGGCATCGTCTGCAGCTATCCAGAGCTCTTTCTCCCTGTGAAGCCTTCTTTATCTCTGGTACTCTCCTTCACAAATTCTAGCTGCCTCAACTGTAATCTCTGGCTCAACTCAATGACACCACAGGGCAGTTTGGTTCCTCATCCCTATGCTTGAGCCTGGAAACTGTCTTCAGGTAGTAATGTGGGGTGGGGGGTTTGCCTCATTTATTTGCTTTCCCTTAGAGATCACAGCCCTGAGCTGCCTATTGTCCAATGTCTGCCAACAGTATTCAATATATTTTGTCTAATGTTCCTGTTGTTTACAGGAGGAAGCAGCAGGGAATTTCTGCAGTAGTTAATTCTTCACAGGTAGAAACAGAACTCTGCTTGGCACACATTTAGAAAATCTCTTGGGGAGGGGTGGTAGAGAGAATCTAGTATGCTTGAAATGATAATTTTAAACTCAAACAATTCAACTTCCTGAAATATAGCACTCCTAGGGACAGTAAATATGAAGTAGTACTCCAATCTAGTTCTCTCTAATCCCATTTTACTTTGAGCACTTAATAAAAGCTGTCATTTGTTATTCTTTTCTTTCTTTTGTTTGTTATTCTATTTCTTTGTTTTGAGCACTTAATAAAAACCTTCATTTGTTACTTTGTTTACTGTCTTCCTCCCAGTTCACATGACAAAGCAAGCTCTGAGAGGGTAAGAACCTGATGGTGTTCATTGCTTTTATCTCCAGAACCCAGAATAGTTCCCAGCACCTAATGTCTGAAATCTACCGGTGATTTTTGTTCTTTAAGAAGTTATAGGCTAGATTAACTAGCAATTTCATTTATTCCATATATTAGCTATTTCTCAAGAAGTTCTAAAGTTTTTTGCTTTCTAACTATGATTTATATTAAAAATGCAAAAGAGATTCAGCCTCAACATAAAATCTTTGCTAAAAAATCCAACGCCAAATTAAATGTGTGTGTGTGTGTGTGTGTGTGTGTGTGTGTGTGTGTTTATTCATTCAAATTTCAATAAATGTTTGCTGGTACCCCCTTTCTCCAGCATCATACTTGGTTTCTAATTAGTTTTTATTTTAAAGATTTTATTTATTTATTTGACAGAGAGATAGACAGCACAAGCAGGCAGAGTGGCAAGCAGAGGGAGAGGGAGAAGCAGGCTCCCTGATGCAGGACTCGATCCCAGGACCCTGGGATCATGACCTGAGCTGAAGGCAGCCGTTTAACCGACTGAGCCACCCAGGCACCCTAATTAGTTTTTATTTTAAAGGGAGTATTTTGGGTCTTATCCAACCCAAACTAACTCTACTATGACCACCAATACACATCTTACAATATGTTACAGGTTAGATATTGTTCACATAAATGTTAGAGTTGTATTTCCTAAGACTTCTTTTAAAACTTACTGACTTGGGGCACCTGACTGGCTCAGCGGGTTAAAACCTCTGCCTTCGGCTCAGGTCATGATCCCAGAGTCCTGGGATCGAGCCCCGCATCGGGCTCTCTTCTCAGCAGGGAGCCTGCTTCCCTCTCTCTCTGCCTGCCTCTCTGCCTACTTGTGATCTCTGTCAAATAAATTAAAAAAAAAACAAAAAACAAAAAACAAAAAAACAACTTACTGACTTGGCAAATGATGGGTCTTGGGTTATATAGTACTTTATATACACATGAGTGTTCTAATAAATGAACACAAAGTTGGAATATCTTTGCTTTTGGAAATCTCATTTTAAAACAAGACTATGCTACCATGAACTGAAAATAATTTTAAAGAACTGAACACACACCTTTTTTTTTTTTTTCCAAGTCTGCCTACTGTTATAGCATCTTCACCCTTTGCTATGCTATTTACTTGTCTGTAAATTGTCAGCCCCTTACTATCTAGTTAGCATAATGTCTGGTACAGAAAGTACTCAAGCATTTACCAAATAAAGCACTGGGGGGTTATACTTAACTAATGAATCATGGAACACTACATCAAAAACTGAACATAATAAAAAAAAGTAAAATAAATAGAAAAAAATAATTAAATCAGAATACCCTATCCTCTCAAGTCTTCTAGATGCCTGAGATATTACCCTATGTCATCCTCAGATTACTTAAAAATTCTCCAAGTTCTACCTCATGATCCACTTACGCCCTGCTATGAAAAAAAACCCGAGAGACCAATGCTACACAATGTTTGGAGTCTCAAGCTGTCCTGTCACTCTCAATAGGAAATAAAGATGGTTATAAATTGAACTAAGATATCACATATGAGGCCACTCGTGACGTAGCAACCCCAGAGCTTTAACAACTCATCCTGATACACTCTGTTAGCTTTATGCAACTACCACACTTAACATTTTACATCTGATGGCCTGTCACTTAAGCCTGGAGGCCTCTTTCCAAGGTCTGTAGGTGTCAAACACTTGGGGCTTGGTTTTGCTTAACAATTGCAGAGGGTGTGGAATCACACTGAGAGGCACAGTAGCAAGGGCACCATGTTCAGTGCTCAGCGCTGAGAGCACCCGTAAGCCACTCACCCTCCCTGTGTCACAACTGCTGAAGAGGCAATCCCACCTCACAGAATCTGTGAAAGAGGTACTAAGGTGAGGAAGTGCAGATGTCAGGGATGTGTGAAGAGTGCCTCTGCTGGTGACCCTCCACAGGTCCTGTGCACCCGTCACCCCTGATACGGAGTGTGGGAGCTGCATGGTGGCTACTGAGGGCTCACACCCAAACTCTTTTCTAGGGAAGGGCCCTTGGACAGCTGAGTTGAGAAATGTGTGGGAGAGAATGATTTTCCTCCAAGGGCATCTTGCAGCCCAAGCCCTGGCCTCAAGAGGGGCAGCTGTGTGGTCCCACACTTCAGAGCTCTTGGGGGAGCAGGCGGAGGCCAGAACGAGGCTAGAAGCACATTTTCTCAGGTACTTTTCTGTTCTCTCCTGGTCCTCATGCTTCTTTACTGGGTTCTGCTGACAGCAATTCTTCAATAAAGCACTTACATAGGCTTTGCTTCTAGAAAACCTAATTTAAGGAACCATCCATATCTTCTGGCTGAAGTTGGACCAACCCTCATCTAGTGGAAGCATTTCCAGCATGGCCCAGGCTTTCATTCTGGCCTCCCAGGACATCACAGCTTTCTCCACAAGCCCCACCAAGTCTGGTTGCTGCTGGCAATAAGCCAGAAGCCAAGTCTGGGCAGAGCACATGGTATGACAGCAGGGACAGGCTATACCCCTGCTTAGAGCATCCCCAGAAAGGAAGACAGGATTTTCTGAACCCTACACACAAAGGCGACTTCTGTCCTTTGGAGAATAATCAGAGACTACCTGCCTCACTCCCTGTATGACACACCTCTCTAATCCAGTCTGTTGACATAAGTCAAACCAATCTTCTAGAAATGCTCCCTCCACCTCAAAAGGCATTTAAGTGACATCACAACTCACCCGCAGGTCTCAGAACAGCTGCTGACCACAGCAGGCACTCCGTGGCCTCTGACTCGGTCCATGCACACGGTCTAAGGGGACAGAGTGTCCCCTTAGATAGCTATATTAATCCTTTGAAACCAATAAACATTTCTGGGCACCAAATAATCCATCTTGTATGGCCAAGTCACAGGACTACTATAGGGAGGAACTGATAAAAGTTTTCCAACCTCCGTGGAAAGGCCCAGTCAACAGAAGCATGAATACAGAAGTCAAGGCAATAGCTGGGGCACAAGATGGTGCGTTTTATTTTTTTTTTAATTTTTTATATTTTATTAACATATAATGTATTATTTGCCCCAGGGGTACAGGTCTGTGACTCACTAGGTTTACATACTTCACAGCACTCACCATAGCACATACCTTCCCCAATGTCCATAACCCAGCCACCCACTCCCTATCCCCCTCCCCTGCCAGCGACCCTCAGTTTGTTTTGTGAGGTTAAGGGTCTCTTATGGTTTGTCTCCCTTCCAATCCCATCTTGTTCGTTTTATTTTTCAATCAGCGACTAACATGCTTCTGAGGCATTCACTCAGGGAAACCCTTACAAGGCGGATGGATGGGAGGCACAGAGGGCCGGCGTGGCCGTCCTTCACTACAGGCACTTAAACTTGGAATAGGTAGCAGCCACAATCCTCCCAGGTCTCCACTCTCTGAGGTGATAAGAGTCACCCCTTCCTTCCACTGGTACAGATTCCAGCCCCAACTCCAGAGCTTGGCATTTAAGACCCCATTGGATTTGGCCTCATATAACCCATCCGATGCAATCACCCATTATGCTCCAGATGCTGGCCTTCCCTCCACTTGCCAAACCCTCCTGGTTCTCCCATGACCACCAGCCTTGGCTCACTGCTCTGCCTAGATGCTGCTCTTCATACTTCACACTCACCCCATAGTACAATGTCAAGCCCTGGTTAAGGGCCACTCTGCCTTGGAGATTTCCAGAATGTTCCTGAAAATCAGAAAGAATCACTCCTAGTCCCAGGCAGTTACTTAATTTCTCTCTGCCTCCATTCCTTCAACTAAAAAAAAAAAAAAAAAAAAAAATGAGAATAACGATCTGTATTCTATCACAGCAGAGTTCTTGAAAAGCACGAGTGAGATGATGTACATGGTTGTTTTAATCTCTAAAATTTTTAAAAGTTTGAAGGATGAATAAAAATGTGCACTCACACTAATGTTCTCACTGTTTACTATGTTCAATGAAGCCACATATTTAATTGGCTCATATGCCATGTTCATTGCAGAACAGTTACCACAGTAGACACTGAAAATTATTTTTGTAGTCTACTTCATATTCATGCAACCACTTTTAATGGCTTAAGTCAATCCAATGTTCCGAAAATATATTTTAACCAATTATATTAAATTTCTTCTTGCTGAACAATTTCCCAATGGAGCATCAACACCAATGCCAGTTATGTGGCAGCTAGCCGAAGGGAATCAAAATAGCACTCATATTGTGTGTGTATGCAATGAAACTGGGCATTTTTAGACACTTCGCAAACTACAGACATCTGTTGTTTATATTTCAAGTTTTCCCAAATATAAAGTATCATCCTTCCAGACTGGGTAGCAAAGACTACTCACTAAATAACTACTTTCTTAACAAGATTCCATGAAGGCACCTGACAAGGTCTGCTGTGATGTTTTTGAACAACAGAGAAACACAGCTAGACGATAATTACCTTAAGTAGATTTATATCGGGGTGAATAAGATTATACCTAAAATATCACTTTCAGCCTAACAGGATCTCCCTGGTGGAATTACAGAATTATGTCCTAGACTCCGAATTCAACCTTTTTTAACCCATGATTTTCAAGATGTCAAGGAGAATAGGTTGATCACAAGAAATGATATAAAACTAAAGACAGTGAATCTACTGGATAAGAAGGTCAAAATCTATCTAACGACAATCCATTATAAAAACAGGCAAGATCTAATAAGATAAAACATTTTAAAGAAATAAATATAAATTTCTATATGTAGGTTCAATGAAGTCTCACGAATAAAGATATATGTATAAGACTGCTCTCTACACCACTATTTGTAACAGCACATAGACAAACTAAACATCCATTAACAAGGGAATCGTTAAATTAATTAAATGGTTATAGTATACTTTGCAGCTATCAAAAAAAACTAGACTGGACTGAAATATGATGATACGGAAGAATGTCTATGATAAATTTTAGGTGATAAACACAGGTAGAAGATATTATAATATAGACTGTCTCCCCTGCCTTTTTTTTTTTTTTTTAAGATTTTATTTATTTATTTGGCAGAGAGACAGGGAGAGAGGAAACACAAGCAGGGGGAGTGGGAGAGGGAGAAGCGGGCTTCCTGCAGAGCAGGAAGCCCCATCTGGGGCCTGATCCCAGAACCCTGGGATCATGACCTGAGCCGAAGGCAGACAGTTAATGACAGAGCCACCCAGTGCCCCTGTCCTCCCCTTTTTTAAAAGAATTCCATATGTATATACATTACAGTGGGTGAGGGGGAAAGGGAGATACAGGCTCCCAGTTATGGAGTGAATAAATCACAGGAATAGAAGGCACAGCCTAAGGAATTCAGTCAGTAACCCTGTGAGAGCGCTGTGTGGTGGCAGATGGCAGCTGCACTTGTGAGCACGATGTCACCCGTAAACTCGTCGAATCACTGTGTTGTACACCTGAAACTAGCGGAACATTGTGTGTCAACCACATTCAGATTTTAAACATTAAAAAAATGAAGCTTGGAGAGTGACTTAAAACAGGAATCTACCACAGGTAGGACAAAGAGAAAACAGGGAGTAAGATGGTAAATAAGCTGCCGCTATAAACACCTGTAACGAATGAAAGGTCAGTCCGTGGCCTGGACAGTCTGAATTTTAAAAAATCTTCATTTTGGGTTGAGGAAACTTTTTAAAAACTACTCTATTATTTCTAATAATTCTTTTTATTTGCTCAATTTTTCAGCATACCGATTTTCTCCCAACTGTCTCTTTTTTTTTTTTAAACAGGAGAAATTTTCTTAGCCTAGTGTGAGGAAGATCTGTTGCTCCCCTCCGCTTTATGAAAATATAATTAACCTAATAGTACCGTGTAAGGTGTACAATGTGATTTGACACACACGTATTGTGAACTGACTTCTGTAAGTTAGTTAACTTATCACCTGTTTTTTTTTAGACCATTTAAGATCTACTTCCTTATCAACTTTCAAATATGTATCATTAATTACTACCATGGTGTACCTTAGACCTTCAGAACTTATTCATCTTATAACTCGAAGTGTGCCCTTTGACCAACATCTTCCTTCTAGTTCCCATGCCATGAGGCCACCGTTCTACTGTTTCTAGGAGTTTGGTATTTTGTTTTAAGATTCCACAATAAGGGCTATTTCACTTGACATAATACCCTTCAGGCCCATCCATGTTGTTTCATATTGAAGGATTTCCTTCTTAAGGATCTTATTCCACCATGTGTAAGTATATATCACGTCATCTTTATCCACTCATCTATTGATGGACACTTCGGTTGCTTCCGTGTCTTGACTAGAGTTTATCGTATATAATGCTGTAGCTTTAGATAGACAGCCAAAAATGGGATTGCTGGATCACATGGTAGTTCTAATTTTTTGAGAAGCCTCCATATTGCTTTCAGTGATTGGTCCCACTAATTGACATTCCCACCAACAACGCACAAGGGTTCCCTCTGCTGAACATCCTTGCCAACATTTCTGATCTCCTGTCTTTTTGGTGACAGGTATTCTAACAAGTGTGAGGTGATATTTCTGTGGTTTTGATTTGCATTTCTGTGATGAATAATACATTCAATAAAACATTTTAAAATTAGTGAGTGATATTGAGCACCTTTTCACATGCCCGTTGGCCTTGCATATGTCTTCTCTGGAAAAATGTCTATTTAGGGCCTCTGCCTATTTTAAAATTGGATTATTAGTCTTTTTGCTTTTGAGTTGTAGGAGTTCCCCATATATTTTGGAGACTGACCCTTTGACACTCAGTTTACAAATATTTTCCTCCTGTTTCATAGTTGCCTCTTCATTTTGTTGACTGTTTCTTTTGCTATGCAGAAGTTTTTTTAGTTTGATAGCGTCTCACCAATTTGCTATTGTGGCTGCGCTTTTGGTGTCATATCCAAAAAACTATTGCCAAGACCAACGTCAAGGAGCTTTCTCCCTGTTTCCTTCTAGGAGTTTTACAGTTTCAAGTCTTACATTTAATTTTTTAATTCATTTTTAGTTAATTTTTGTGAGTGGAAATGACAGGGGTCCAATTTGCTTCTTTTGCCTGAAGACTCATTCTCCAACACCATTTATTGAAAAGACTACCCTTTCCCCACGAAGTATTCGCAGCTTCCCTGTTAAATACAAACTGATTATATATGTCCTTCTTTTCATATACATATGGATGTGCATGTGTTTGTGTGTTTAAATGTGTAAGAGCAAGTAACATTGGAGCTCTGTGTACCAGACACGATTCTATACATCCTTTATATATATTAACTAGTTCAGTCCTTACAGGGAAACAGGTACATGTCTCCATCTTATATAGGTGCAGAAGGTAAGTGGTAGGGCAAGAATCTGAAAAGGCAGTCACATCACACTCCTAGCAGAATTACTGGGGTAGGGAAGAGTTTTCTTCACATGTTCTCTACAGTTTAGAAGTTTTCAGAAAGCACGTAATACATTTTTATTCAAAAAAGGAAATGTGGCTGAGGCCGTGTGAGAAAGGTGTGCAACAGGTGCAATGAAATAATAAAAGGGAGTAGGAGCCACCTCCTGCTTCCTGGGTAAGTTACCTTGAGCCTTTACTTAACGTCCGAGTCCCAGTTTCCTTGTCAGCATACTGTCGTCAATCAAGCCCTCTTGTCAAGTCACATGGGTTTAATAACACAGGGCTGTGCCAAGCCCACACTTCCCTACACACAGTTGGCCTGCCTCAGTAAACACCGCTTGCTATGTAACAAACAAGAAATCCTTCTCATCAACAGGCAGATCACAACCATCCTGAGGAGCACTCGCACGCAGAGACACAGAGGGCCTGGAACAGAGGCGGAGAGGGGAAACCGACACGCGGAAGAAAGAGTGCAAATTGCAGCAAGCTGCCCTCTGAATGATATCTTAGTAAAAGATGAATATGGACTCTAAATAATTGAAGAAATACTGATTTAACAGAAAAATTAGATTTTCTTCTGTTTGGCTTTGATGGACAGAACCAGAAGCAATATATACAAGTTATGGGAAGAGAAATCAGATTCGCGTACATCCATAAGCCCTGTAGGAGTCACAGTGGTCGACAACAGAACGGAGTTGCCCTGCACCAAACCTTGCTCCACTGAGGACATTCCCAAACAGTGCCCCAGGACGGCCGCAGGGGCCATTTGTGTCCACTGAGGACGGAGGGACCAGATACTCCCGAAGTCTGTTCCTTTAAGATTTACCAGCTCTATGACATTCAAAGGATCTAGCCAGCTCAAAAAGTCTAACCGTTCTGTACTGAAACTTTTACCAGTGGAATTGCCTAAGGATGCTTATTCTTTTAAAGGAAGAAATAGCTTCCAAAGGTAGAAAACGTGCCTGTACAGCTTGAATAATATAGACTGAATACCAGGCCAGAATAGCTCTCCAACCTCCGAGGCAGTGGGCTCAAATTTTTCCAACTATGAGTTCACTCCATGGGCATATGGTACACATGCAGATAATTAACTGTAATAAAAAATTCATATATTCATATTTTTGAATATCAATAAAACATTTTAAAATTAGTAAGTACTCTATATCAGCACATTCTTCCATCTGGGTTCAATGACATATTAGCTTGAGAAATGGTCCGGGTACAAATCTATGGTTAATATATTTTAGTTAGGAAATCGTAGCTCATTGTGCTCTCCAGACAGCCGGGACTGTGGCAATGTCCTGTTCCATAGGCGTCTGCATGAAGGATGAATCCAGACATTATGGAGAAACTTTTCATGAGAGGCTTCTCTTGGCATCTACCAGAACCTAAGTCATCCCTAAAAGCGGGGAGATAGAAGGTTTCAACTTGCTGCAGATTTTTACATATGCCCAACATATCACTGCTTTCTTGATGAAAATCAGCATATTCGAGTAAAGAGCCAGATTCTTAGTGAGCAAGGCGTCAGCAGCGCCATCTAATTTTCAAAAATTCTCAGTATCTTATATCTGTCATGGGCCAGAAAGAGACAGATGAAATGAGAAGAGAGAAAAAAATACTTATGCTAGATGCTACCTAAGCCAAGTGATAGCACAGAAATGGTTTTTAGTCACACACAGCCATAAGGAAATATTTCATATCTTATTTCAGAGAGATCTCAACAGCCAGCAAAATTCAGCGTGGAAAAGCTGGGGTATTTATTTGCTATTTCCTCATACTGCCCGGTGGAAAACATACATTCAATGATGGAACGTTCATCATCACCTCAGTGGAAAAAGTGACGTGTGGGTAAGCATTTGCAGAACGACATCTTCCTGACTGCTCAATCAGCTGGTGCTCTGTCATTAGGCCTGTCAAGGAACCTTTTGATTGACATCAGAACTCAACAAAATAAACAACCAAAAAAGCAACAACAAAAAAACCAAATCAAAACAAAAACCCACCCCCCCAAAAAAACCCCACAAACCACCTCCCCTTCTGAAGCAAAGGTATTTCAATGAAAAGTCATTGACTACTTCTCCCTGATCTGTGTTGTCAGAAACGTACTAAAGGCTGACTTGTACCCTGCACATCAGGGATTTCAACAAACTATAAAGGAGAATTTTCTTTCACACACGGGACTGCTCCCCCACACTTGCATACCACTGACATTATGTGACAAGCAACAGCAGCATTTGATAAAGGGATTTTGCCAAAAGCTCGTTCCTCTTTCCCTCTGAGGATGTTCTCATCAGCTCCGAGGTTGATGTAGCAAACTTCTCAGCAAATCTGCCTTTGCTATGACGAATCCAATTTTGAAGGATGCCTTTGAGGTTTTGTTCTATTCTGGGCCCTCAGTGACAAAATTCGTCAATTTCACCCTGGAAAACATTATTTTCTACTTGATCTGGGAAGACGCAACTGGTTTACTAGAAAGGTCACTGTACTTTGCCTGAAAAGGACTCAAAAGTGTTAAGGGTTTCATGCCATTATTTGACAAAGTTTCATAACAGAGAAAGCGCTGGAGACTACGGACAAATCACATGCCAAGTAAAATCTAATTTTCAGCGAGTCATTGTGGTACCTTTCTATTTAAAATTTTTCTTTTTCTGTTACTTAGTGAAATTACCAATCTGGCAAGGTTCACTGGTCCCTGGACATTAAGATTCACATTATGTAATTACACTGGGTTTCTGTTCAGTATGTTTATGATGTTATTTTGAGCTGCAGTATTTTATTCCTATTTTTGTCACTCCTTTTATACGTCAGTGAACCTTTCTGAATGATTGATCCATTTCTGTGAACTGAAAACAAAACAGTAATTGTGAAAAATGGAAAGGTTACTAAAGTAATGTAGAATGTATGCTTACCATGTACCATGTGCTGGTTGAAAGACATTACATTTACTAATTGATTTACTCTTCACAGCCACCTTAAGGAGAAGGTAGTATTACTAGTATTACTGCCCTCATTTTATAGATGGGGACACTGAGCTGTGACCTCACTTGCCCAAGGTCACAAAGAGCCAGTTTGGGACCGGGCAGTCCAGCCCAAGAGCCTGTATTCTTCCCTGCACCACGCTCCCTCTCAAATGGGTAAAACGAATGCAATGACGCATTGCTTGTAACCCAAGGGTATGCCTTAGGAGTATATTAGAACAAGCTTGCCCTAAGAAGTCCTAGATAGCTTCCTTCAGGGACCTCGCTGCAATAAAGCCA
Source organism: Martes martes (assembly GCF_963455335.1). Taxonomy (NCBI): domain Eukaryota; kingdom Metazoa; phylum Chordata; class Mammalia; order Carnivora; family Mustelidae; genus Martes; species Martes martes. The sequence goes on along the minus strand of NC_137894.1, from coordinate 102,221,074 downwards.
TCCCACCTCCCTCAGAGATGGGATTCCATTATGAAAGTCAACAGCCAAGGGGCTGAGAGACCACTTTCCATCCTGCGCCCAAGTCACACTGGGGTGGAAATTACACAGAATTCCTTGGCAGGCTGGTTTAGTATTACACGGCCTTTGAAACGATTCTTTCTTCATTTTCCGGTTGTTCGTTTTGACTTCCTATTATACAAGGTAAGCCTTTAGCTTTCTCATGCAGACCCTCCCTCCCGATCTTGTAATAAGTGATTTTAGGAATCAAAATAAAATTAAAATAATTAAATTTTTTATTAAATGGATAGTCACATTTCCATGGTTACAACTCTATATAATGTTCACAGCTGAGCCTGTAATATACCATGAGTACATTTCCTTTCTTACTAGCTCTCTCTCCTGGCATTAATTATAACTTTGTCTATGCCTGTCTTTGTTTTCGATTTTCCTATCACTAACTCAACCCCAAGCCTTCTGACATGACGGTAAACTCCTCTCTGCAGAACCCCACCAGGTAATCTCCTGGTGGTTCCTCCTGACCTCCACATACCTCACACACAGGCATTCCTTTAGAGGCCCCTGCCTGCCTGGACAGGTGGACCTCCAGGACCACTACACAACTCTGTGTCCTCACTCTCCCGGGAGCCCCCTTTACTTTCTTTTCTTGTGGGAGCTCTTACTTCCTGGAACACATCTTCCTCTTTCTTCATCTTCCTGCGTTGTTGTTGTGGAGTACAAGTCCAGCAGGTAAAGATTTTAACCCTTGTAGATCTACAAATGTCTTCATTCTACTCTCACTTGATGGTTTGGCTGGGTATAGAACTACAGGCCGGAACTCCTGCCCTTCTAAGCAGTATATCGCTATTACGGAGAAGTTCCATGCCACCTGATCTTTTAAGTATAACCTGATTTTCTCCGCCTGGAAAGTTTTACTATCTTCCCTTTAATCCTGGTGTTCTGAAATGTCCCAATGAAGCACCACAGGTGAGTCATTTTTGTTTTAATGTAATTCCAGTAGAATGTAACCTCCATGATGGCACAGGTGTTTATCTGCTGCCCCTCCCCCTCACTCCTGTGCCTCTAGTGCGTGTCCCCGTCCATGCCTAAGAGCGGGTGCCCAGTGAATTGGGTCAAATGAAAGGAGAGGATAAGCCTGGTCTTGTCGGGCCCTGTGAATCTCAGTCAATCTAGAGGTATATGTACCTTTCTAAATTACTTTTTTTGTAACTTTCTCCTTACTATGTTTTCTGGAACTCCCATTAGTTGGGTGTTGGATTCTTGAATGGATACCCAAACATTCCTCCCCCTTCCCTTGTTCTACCTTCTGGGAGATTTCTTCCGCTTTTATCTTCGAAAGCTACTTTAACCTTTGGCTGGCAAATATTTAGCTTCTTGCTCGTTCTTTCTTGCAGGACCCGCTCTGAGTAATCAACAGTCCCTTCAGTTTCACTGAAAGGTCAGCATTCTAACACTTTGGTATTTTTAAAGTCTTTTCCTTTAGGTCTAGCTGGTTTCTTCAGAGAAGAATTCTCAAGTCTCCTGATGGACATTATTGATCCAGCTTCCAGGGTTCCTGGAGCCAGTGAGGGAAGGCAGCTGAAGACCTCACTGGCACATGGGCATTCACTTGTTCCCTGGGTTTTCAATAATGTACCACTTTCCTGCCCTCAGCTAACACTCCCAAAAGAGAACATGGATGTGCCCTCAAGCCAGATTTATTCCTTCTCACAATGGTTATTATGGCCACAAGGGTTAATATGCTCCACCATATTGTCAGAGAGCGAGAGATGGACTTAGTTCCTTCTCTCTCAAAGGTCCCCAGATTCTTCACAAACAAAACATATCCACCTCTACTCTCACAGCCTCCAAACTCCAAAAAAGGATTTAATAATCTTCCTCACCTAACCCTGACACACCTGGCCTTCCATATACTGTTAGCCCAAATCACGTGTCTGGAGAGAGTGCACTGTGCCATGGGATGTAACATTTCTTTTTTTCTTTCTTTCTTTCTCGTTTTTTTTTTTTTTGATCCAACATTTCTTACAATTTTGTTCTTGTGCCTCCCCGTCTGCCAGCTATATTTTTCCTGCTGGTATAAAATATATATATACATGTTTTGTATTAATTTTAAAATTAAAAAAATTTATAGTTATTTTAAAAAGTAACTCCAAAGCCATCTAATGAGTGGAATATGTCAGAATCTTAAGAATTGCACAGAACAGCTGCCTGGTACAAATTATGCTATTATTCATGCTGAGACAGATCAGCCGTAGGAAGTTCGAAGAGGGCAGATCCCAGCCATGAAGGTCAATACTAGCGACTTTGAAAAAAGCCCTGACGGTTTCTGCTTTCTTATTACTTTTAAGAAATATGTATTGATTTAAAACTGTAGGTTATCGTATAATATGGAAAATAAGAAACTGTTAATTTAATAATTATATAATTATGATTAATAATTAATAAAATTAATTAAAATTAATAAAATAACAGCAACTGTCTTATTGCTTTAAGCGGTCCATTTTGCAGAGAAGAAAACTGGGTTTCGTGAGGTGGAGGCAAGGTTCCATTCTCAGTAGCCAGACTCCAGGACTTGGGGTCCTCCCCACAACCACAGGGCCTCAGAGATTCGAGTCCGCCCGAGGCCAGCCATTCCACTTGCGTGGTATAAACCTCCTCTTCGTGGATATCAAAATCTCTTTACCCACCGATCCCCTCTTCTGTGTCTTCTCCCTATATTCGTTACTGCCTCCTTAGGCTAGCGTTCAAACATGCTTAGCACTCACTCATTTTATTTTTTATTTTTTAATTTTTTTAAAAGATTTTATTTATTTATTTGACAGAGAGAGAGATCATAAGCAGGCAGAGAGAGAGGAGGAAGCAGGCTCCCTGCCGAGCAGAGAGCCCGATGTGGGGCTCGATCCCAGGACCTGAGATCATGACCTGAGCCGAAGGCAGAGGCTTTAACCCATTGAGCCACCCAGGCGCCCTGCACTCACTCATTTTAAAACCCCCTCTTGGTCCTCCTCTCCCTCCACTTACTGTGCTGTATTGTCCCAACACCCTGAAGGCCGAACATCTTGAGTCGTTTTCTTGTACAGTCTCCAAATCACTGTCTTTCTCACTCATCGTTTGTCTACAGAGTGGCATTTGTCCTCATAACTCTAATGAAACTGTTCTTGCCACGATCTCTAAAAGCTTGTCCGCACTCTTCAGCATCACCCCAGTCTCCTCCGTCTCCCTCATGCCCCACATCCGGTCACATTTACTGAGATAGTCAAGGTTGCTTCTTACACATCTCTGGACTCTGTCCACCTCCCTCCATCCTCATTGTCAGGCCCCACCATCCCGCCACTGGATTGTTCTCAGAGGTCCCCCAACCTTAGGTCTTGCCCTCCATACTGCACCCAGAGTGACTTTCTTGAAACAGAAATCTGATCAGTTCGTGTCCCTGCTTAAAATACTTCTGCGGCATCTCCCTGCCCTTTCCAAATCCTTAAAAAAGCTTATAAGGTCTTCATGATATAACCCAAAGGTCTTAATGGATAAAGAACTGGAAATTTGGAGGCGTCCAGAAACTTGCTGCCACTGCCAGTTCGCCAGCAGTGGGAACCCGAGTTTGACTCCAGATCCCCCTGTCCCAACCCCACCACTCTTGCTACTGATGAAGCACTTCTTTCACTGTCTACTCTACATGGCTCATCTTCCTTGTCATTTCTATTAAGAAATGGGGGGCGCCTGGGTGGCTCAGGGGGTTAAAGCCTCTGCCTTCGGCTCAGGTCATGATCCCGGGGTCCTGGGATCGAGTCCAGCATCGGGCTCTCTGCTCAGGGGGGAGCCTGCTTCCCCCTCTCTCTCTGCCTGCTTGTGATCTCTCCCTCTGTCAAATAAAGAAATAAAATCTTTAAAAAAAAAAAAAAAGAAAGAAATGGGACCAGCTGACTGCTGTTCTAGAGGGCTGAGCAAATTGCAGGTGCTGAGAAGGGTAGTTTCTCTCCATAGCTACACAGAGTCAGGGTGGGGAGGTCTCCACAGAGAACTCAATTTGGTGTTGGAAGACCTGGAATCTAGTCTGGTCCTCTACTAACTATGTGAACAGATTCATGTCCTTTCACTTGGCTGAATTTGGTTTCATTTATTAAGTGGAGATACAGTCCTGCCTGGTGTGTGTGTTGTGTGTGTGTATGTACACACACATACACAATGTTTACTCTGCCTCTCAGAACTCTTGGGGAAATCAAGTAAAAAGAAACAAGAAAGTACTCTATAAATATTTATACTCTATAAATATAAATGTTATTAATACTAATAAAAGCAGGTTTAAAGGTAAAATTCTAGAACATGCTTAAGCAAAGAACATTACAGCACTCCTGTTCAATCTCTAATAAAGTCAGTTCTCTTCTGTCAAACAGGACTATCAAACTCAAAGGATTTAAACTGAATTAAAGTCCAGCTTTCTCCTAGAGAATCATCAAAGAGTTTTTAAAAGCAGACACTCTAAGATATTCTCCTTTGAGAATTATTTCTCTATTCTCAAATTCAAGAAATAACCTAAGTATCCTTATCTTTCTGGATTATCTAAAACTACAACTGTTTTGCAGTTTTGAAACTATACAGACCAAGGCTGGCAGTGAGTATCATCTGTGGTTTAATAACTCATGTTTTCCATGATTTTAGCCCCTTTATTACGATGGACTTCTACTTTCAAATAGTATCTCCAGGCCACTAATAAATGTTAGCATAAAAAGTCCTCTCCAAAAAATATGTGATATATTTTATAGTTAATTCATGTTTCCAATCAAAAATCAATGAAAAATATTTTTAACCACTAGCAGTAAAACATGTTTCATTTACTGCTTGAGCTGTTCTAGTGACTTCAAGGAAGTTTTCAGCTACCTCCCTAACTTGTTACTCTTCTAATCTCTTTTATGGCCAGGCAAGGATTTTTCTTTTCCCCTATTCCACTGAGTAAATCCTTTCATGTGAACCTTAAAATAACTTTAACCCGTAAATCCTCCTGGTTAATATCTTTGTCAAATATGTTCACAGGAAACTGCCGGGCTTTCAGACACATGCTTTATGTCCCTGTACAATTAAATTCAGGAATCACTGATGTAACTCATTAGAATTTGTCTGAAATTTAGAACCATTCTGTCGTAAACGTAATCACACTAAGTTGATACAAAACTAGTAAGCCCCACAGCCAAAGTGAGGAAATAACAGCAGGAAAAAGAAGGAAGAAGCTTTTATTTTGAGAAGAAGAGCAAAATGATTGTAGGGTTCACAGTCCTGAACACCGCTAACTGTACTACCACTGCCAAGAAGACAGCCTTCCAGAAATATTTACAACAGGAGCCTAAATTATAACTAATAGATCTTTTGATATATTATGTACTACAAGACTGAAATCAGCAGGAAATCTCATTAATGCAGTCAATATAAAACGGCAATTGACACCAAATGTTGGATAAGACGCGACTTTGAGAACGTTAATCTCTTTCCTTAAATTAAAGATAGTAAATGAAACTCCTTGGTTAAAGAGCTTGCAAGAGCCACTATAACTGCACGAGGTAGATTATTAATTCAATAGATTTCATTATTAAGAATAACTGAATAACTATCAATTTCTGCAGACAGAACTGATTGGCAACCTATCAAGTGAAAGTGCTAGGTTTTCAAGCTAACAATTTAGGAGTTTGAGATTCTAGATGATTTTGTATTGAAGGAAATTATGCTTAAGCAAAGATAAATGGAATCATATTGGGGCTTAATATGCCGGTTCCAAAAAGTATCAGATAACAGTGGACCATTTATCTTTAGAAAATGCACCATTATCCGTAATTTCAGGATGCGTAAGATCTGGCTTCAAACAGCTGACATGAAGGTCAGGGTCTGGGGGTAGGAGGAGGAGGGTATGGGAGGGAAGAACCCATTATTAGCTCAGCGTGCTGTAATGAAGCACAGGACAGAGCTTCGAGGGAAGCCAGGAGCAAAGACAGAAGCAGGCAGGCAGTCCACATGCTTGGACACCATCAGGCTCTATCTGGAATATCTGAGGCAGCTCCAAACATGCAGGAGCCGACAAACTGGATGCCACATGGAGGGGACCATCCGCAATCCTGGTGTTCGATGCTGGAAGTTTCAAGTCATGCCACACGGGAAGGGGAGACTTACCAAGAACCTCAAACCACCAGGAGAATGAAAGGGAGCTAGAATGTAGTTCCGTGTAAGAAAAAAAATCTAGAAATCACAGCTGTCTGACCAGAATGGGATTCTGAACCAGCAGTGAACACTGGATATTTAAGTGAGGTCTGGATGTCTCCCTGCATCCCTTTTAATTCTGTAAAAGGGATGCCAACCCTTGTGGCAGAAAGTCGGCTGAACAGAAAGGTTTAAAGCAGTCTGAAGAACTGAGACCTTCCATTTCTGGGAGGGTCTGCCCAAGTAGGTACTCTGACCTAACCTCACTGAAAAACTAAAAATACTGGCTAATAGGAGCCAGCTGATGAGTAAGGAATATTAGAAGCCAAAATTAAGTGAAGGCAGAAATCACGAGAGGTAAGCAGGGGAGTCCAAGTGACGTTTGCCTTGGGGGCATTTGCTGTTCTGGGGGGACTCCAGCTTTTATTTGTACAGTCTCTTGGTGGTTACAGGCAGGAAAAAAAAAAAAAGAAAGAAAGAAAAACAACTCAGGGCCCACTGAAAGTGGAACATCTAATTGGACATACCCGCAAAGGACCATGACCTCCGTGTTTGGGAGAACTGGAACTAGACATCTCACGACTGCAATTACAATCACCGCGTTCAAATTTCGATGCCAAGTGAAGGGGGAAGATCCCCGCACCCCTAAGAATTCAGAACCACAGGCCAGAACCTGATGCAAGTCTGTGGCCAGAAATAACTCACGTTGAGAGCTGAATTTACGGGGCTCCCAGGAATAGAAAGTGAACCCAGTCATCTGGGAGAAGCGAGGGCAATTCCTCTGTGGAGGAACTCACCCTCAACTCCAGTTGCAGAGACTTCTGCATAAAAATCTAAGAAATATGAACTCACAGTAAAAACAAAACAAAACAAAAATATACGCAAAAGCAGAATACCATGAGTAAAAGCCAGCAAAAACCACCGAGAGAACTGTACAAGCCTTAGCTACCACATTTATCAAAACCAGAAGGGAGACAGAAGACATGTATAAACATGCACCCCACACACAGTATCCAAAGCTGCCTGGGATTCTGGATAAGCTGAAATCTCATTCGCTCTTCAGAAGCATCTCACTATTGGAGCTGCTGTAAAGATTAACACATAGATCATAATTAAACCCTGAGAATAAGTCTCTTCCTGATTTTAGTTAGACTACAGCTCATCTCTGCACAATGAGCTGTAGCTAGAACAGCGTACTTGCACACACAAACCTATGGAAATGCGTTTTAAGTCAACCCCTAAGTATGCTTATTTTGAAACACAGTTGCATAGGTAGAAGTGGTCAGATTTATGAACTCAAAAAATTTAATTCTATCAACCTCACAGAAGATTTCCCTTTACAAAATCTCAATGAACCCAACATTTGTTAAGGAGATACATGGATTCTGCAGCAGATATGGCCCCCTGGAAAAAGGAACGCTGTCTCTAAACCTGCATGTCTCTTTCACTGCAAAAAAGCAATGGAGGAAAAGATGGGAAACAGTCCTAGCAGTATGGGTTCCAAGTCAAAGAGTCTTCAGCTAATTGGATGTGGGAGTAAGTCAAAATTAAACATTGGGAAGTTTCATGACAAAATGGAGAGGTTATCCAAGGTCTAAAATAACCAAGCATCCATATTCTTTTTTCTTTGACTCTCAATGGAGTCCGGTATTCTTTTCTTAGCTTCACACTTTGGTGCTAATGTGCATCTATAGAACACGTGTCAGGCAGGAAGACCAAAGGACGGCATCGTTCTTGTTCCGCTGGTTTCAATGAACTCATATAAAAAAAGGTATTTGATGCTGCTAGAAATACAGGACCCAGGATGGCCTCAGATGATTCCTTGTCTATAAAGGTTTGTCATGATCCAAACACTACTGTTACTATTAGTCTCAAAGTTGAGGGTAAGGAGTCAGAGGGATGAATAAAAGTAGGTTTATTAGACTCTGTTTGATGCATTACACATGGGAACAAATGTTCAACTAGAGCTTCACACCTGTCAAGATGTTCAAGTTTAAAAGGTGATCCAGCTACAGCTCCCAGTGCAACCTCTTCCAATATCTCACTAAAAAGATGCATTAAAGGAGGTGTGAGGGTGTGGAATCCCATCAGCACCAAAACAGAAGCAGAAACAAATTCCAAGGACTACCAAGGACTATCGCACTACTTCCTAAAATGGATTCCTTGTAATTGCAAAGCTAATGAAACCAAAACAAATAAACACATAACAGAGACCTAACCCCACCACCCAGAAATAAGATATGCCTTTGTGTCTGAATGTAGGCAGAGGCTGCCTCTTCCTCCACGGTTTTCCCGAGGTTTACAGGCAGACATGGGAGGAGCCAACAAGGAAACTGGGCAGACAAGCTCTCATCTACAGGGGAGGTGCTTATATATTAAAAATGCCAGTAAGAAATAAAAACAGTCCTCTTCCATCCTTCCATAAGTCGGCAAGATTCAGTCTTCCTCTAAGAATTTCTGAAGACTTCTGTGAAAGTTCCCAAATATTTGGGGGATATACTCTGATGCTATAATTATCATAATAATATTTTTTCTTAAGGTCTTGGTATTAATTATTCTTGGAGCATGTAACATTTCATTTATTACAACATGAGGTTGTTTTTTTTTTTTTAAGATTTTTATTTATTTATTTGACAGTGAGAGAGGGAACATAAGCAGGGGAGTGGGAGAGGGAGAAGCAGGCTTCCCACCAAGCAGGGAGCCTGACACGGGACTGGATCCCAGGACTCTGGGATCATGACCCGAACCAAAGGCAGACACTTAAACGACTGAGCCACCCAGGTGCCCTGGTTTTTTTTTTTTTTTTTTTTTTAAGGAGGTTGCAGGAAAGGAATGTTAAGTACCTAACTTTGAGGTAGGGATTATCTTTTTTTTTTTTTTTTTCAGGTTTACTTTATGAAGTCTTGTCTCAATTTTCTCTGACACCCTCAGAAAAGGGAGCGAAGTGGTGGGAAGAAAAAGGTTTACATGGTCACCTGTTGGGACAATTCCTCTTTCTTATCCCTGAGAGCAAATATGAGCAAGGAAAGGCCCTTGCAAATATGCCTCAACCAGTGCATCCTGAGGTGGGGCCCCCATCCAATTCACAGGCTCTCCGCACCCCAAACCACCTCCATTTTCCACTGCCCACTTCACCTTTATTTCTAATTTTGCTAGTTGGAAGTACACCCGTAGACCTGACTGGTTTGATTTTTTTAAATCTAAGCTCAAGGTAAATTTAGTAGATTAAATTCTTTAAGTCCAATTTTCTAAAAATGCAAAATTCTGTATTTTCCCATAATACATAAAATTACAGAGTATTTCAGTCACTTAGTTACAAAAGCAAGATTCATTGCAAACAAAAGAAAAATAAAGGATATTAGCCATGCTTAGAAAGAAATTATGGTTTTTTTTAGATATACCGAACAGAAGTCTATTTTTTCAGTTGCTTGTTAGTCTTTTTCCTTCAAAAATGTATGGATCTACTCATGGATTCCCAGAGTGGCATTATTAAGTGGTTACATGCTGCTAGAAAGGGAGGGCAGAGACCACAGCAAGGAAAATCACCATGACTAACAAGCATAAAAACAGTGTCTCTGTCAAACCAGAAATGTTTAAAGGCCATTTTTCAATAAAAATGTTACCTTTTTACATACAAACATTGTCATCTCTAGAATTTCTTATAACCGTTTTTCAGGTATGGGGGGGTGTTCAGTGAAGACAAGACCTTCAATTCAAAACAAATCATGAAAAAGCTGTACTGTAGGAGTAAGAAATTATTTTGGACCCTTAGAAGCAATGATGAGGTAAATTCCCTGCTTTAGTTACGTTGCTAGTAATGGCACAGGTCCACTCCACGGTTTGGATTTGTGTTTTTCTTTTTTTTTTAAGATTTTATTTATTAATTTGACAGAAAGAGACACAGTGAGAGTGGGAACACAAGCAGGGGGAGTGGGAGAGGGAGAAGCAGGTTTCCAGTGGAACAGGGAGCCCGATGCAGGGCTCGATCCCAGGACCCTGGGATCATGACCTGAGCTGAAGGCAGATGCTTAACGACTGAGCCACCCAGGTGTCCCAGGATCTGTGTGTGTTTCTTTTGGGAGCTTCACTATTTGATTTGATGCTTACACTGTCCAGACTTGCCAGTCTGGCTTCCAAGTCCCTCCAACATGTGTCATTCCTAAGCGCTTCCTTACTTTTTTTGCATGACACGATGTTCAGGCTCATCTTGTACTTTCCCTCCCCATGCCTCAGAATCAGAATCAGGGATTTCTCCAGGGAGCCCTGGTTGCTCTCAGTGGAGAATGGTATTTAACAGCCAAGGTCTGCTTGCTGGGTGTGCTCATCGGCCCTGGTATGTTGCTGCTCCCAGGGGTCGGTGAACACAGGGAGACAACACTGGACTGTACAGATGCCTCTATCCTTGTTTCTGTAAGTCTATATTCATTGAGATTCATGAATTTGTACCAGTATCTCCAATTCCAAGCTACCACCACAGCGTTTGCTCTAATTTTCTCCTCCCGAAGTCCAATCTGGCTCCCATCATTGAGATATTGTATATTTGATCAATTCCCTCATACGGATATAATCTCTTACTGCTGCCACTGAGCCCCTAGTCCCACTAAGGCACTCTCCTTACTCTATGTGGGCTTGAACACTCTGGATGGGGAATACTGTCACCCCCCGTTCCCCCCAGGCCACCCATCTGACCCCTCCCGGTCTCTGACACCCACACGAAGCTGCTCTCCTCACCCCAAACTAGGCGACCCTCCTAGGAGGACACCCTCCTCACCGTAGTTGGATCAGCATGGCCACATCCCCTTTCCCACACAGATGGCTGCCTTGCCCCATCCTAGCTAATAGTTTCTGGGCTGAACTACTAAAGAAATAGAAGAAGGAAAACATGATAATGATCTTAATAGAAAAGAAGAATGGCATGAGACAAATGCCAGATGGGTGCGTCTCTGAAATCTTTGCAGGTAAAGTTTACAAATAAAAATACAGCTAATGACAGGTGGTACATTTTCATTTTTAGAACAGTTGCCATCATGAAAATTTCCACAGACATTTAAGTTTTTATAGAGGAATCACATCTAGAGCCCTGGGGGCTTTTAGTTAAAAAAATACTGTAGTGAGTTATTTCATAAAGCAAAAAGTCATTTTGTAGTGTGAATAATCCCTCTTCATGTATCTGTTCTGTAGAATTTGATTTTCTCCAAACACGATCTTTTGAAATGCTGGTACTTTAGTATTTAGTGAACTTTATATCTTAACTCATCAATGTATTATAGGATTTTAGAACTCATGCCTAACATAGGCAAAATAACACCTGGTGGCTCAGTGGGTTAAGCCTCTGTCTTCAGCTCAGGTCATGGTCCTGGGATAGAGCCCTGCATTGGGCTCTCTGCTCAGCAGGGAGCCTGCTTCCCGCACCCCCCTCCCCGCCCCCTCTGCCTACCTCCCTGCCTACTTGTGATCTCTCTCTCTGTGTCAAATAAATAAATAAATAAAGTCTTAAAAAAAAAATAAAACAGGCAAAATGAAATACCAGTCCATTGTAATACTGAACCTCAGAGAGGTTTTTTTCTCCCCCAGTAAAATGAATTAAAAGGAACATTTAGGAAGTTAACAGACAATGTCATCGCAACATGAGTGTTAGTGCATCTAAGTCTGGAAGAGGGTAGTTAAAACTGACAATTCATAAAGTAGTATTAGTATAAACATGTGATGATTAGAATTTTAGGGATATATGATTACCTGTGTATTTATTTAGAAAATATAGTCCAAAATCCATCCAAGTGGGTTAGAAAAAAGCACAATGCCATCTCCCCTCGCTTTTGTGTCACGAATTGCTATCAGGAAAGAACAAAGTACCTTTTGGCCTCAAATGATGCTGGAATCAGGGGAGTCTGGTGGACAGCAGGGATCCATCCAGCAGGCGTAAGGAGGCCACAGCGGGCTGGCCCCAGGCTGATACACAAGGGTATCAGGTGGGCAGGGTGTGCAAGGTGGGCAAGGGTGAAAAACAGAAGGAATGAAGTACTACCACAGGACCGTGCTCACTTCCCAGCAACCTGGGAACTAGGGGCAGGAAGGCTGACCTGGAGAGAGTCAGAGCAAGGATGAAATGGGTGGGTCATATCGACACCAGATAAGCAGAGGAAATGAGAGTTAAGTCAGTGCACCTGACCTTCCCGGCTAGAGGCCAATTTTAATGCTGAGTCTTCTCCTGGCAACCCTGATGAGGGCAGTCAGTTCCCACACTGGCAAAGGAGTGTAGACTACAGTTAAAAGCATAGATCCAGGGGCGCCTGGGTGGCTCAGTGGGTTAAAGCCTCTGCCTTCGGCTCAGGTCATGATCTCAGGGTCCTGGGATCGAGCCCCACATCGGGTTCTCTGCGCAGCAGGGAGCCTGCTTCCTCCTCTCTCTCTCTCTGCCTGCCTCTCTGCCTACTTGTGATCTTTCCTCTGTCAAATAAATAAATAAAATTATAAAAAAAAAAAAAAAAAGCATAGATCCAGAAATCAGACTGAGTTCAAGTCCAGGATTCACTGGATGTATTAGCTGAACAACCTTGGGCAAGGTCCATAACCTTTCTGTGCCTCAGTGTCCAAGTGGCACAGAGATCCTAAACACTGGAATGGGGGTGAGGGTAGTCAGGAGGCACCCCTTCTCCCCCAGGAGAATGCTGGACCACTGAAGGGCAGGTGTGGGGAAGTGGTGTGGGGCTGCCCAAAGTCAGGTTTCTCAGGATAGATTCTCCTCAATGCTCTTTGGTAGCTTCTGCCTCCTCTAGGACAAGAAAAACAGAGTGGTAAAGATCCAAGGCAGGCAAAAGCTCTCTTGAGAAGGTAAGAGTCTGGAGCTGTGACATCAGCAGCTTCTCCTCCTCCCTCCTTCACAGTAGCTTTGCTGCTGCATCTGTTGGAGGACAGCCAGGACGGCTTCCATCATTCACACACGTAGCACAGAAGCTCACTGAAAGCATGTCCAGTTCAGGTCAATTACAGACCTCATCTCATATCATTCAGGGAGTTCTAGGGGAGGCTCAGTGCATCATGAGCCTCAATGCAGGGTCTCACTCTCATCGCTGGTTCCTCCTCCAGCCCCGGCAGCCTTGAGGGCACCGCTCCTTCTGGAGCTTACCTTCTCCCACACCTGTGCTCAGTTTGAACTGGATTCCTGGAGTAACTAGCCCCTCTGCCCTGCTTCAAAACTGTTCTATTAATAGCAGCATAATGCCCAACAAAGCCTGGATCGCTGGAGTCCCCAAGTTCATACAGCTGCTCAGGGTTCCTGGACAGGTCTTATTCTGTTTCCTAGGGTCAGATCTCCATTCTCATTGGTCCCCATTACCAACGACACTGATTACATACGCTCATGCACATTTCTTCATTCTCCATGTACTAAGCACCTGGCCTCATGGTAAGCTCTGGGCACATGTACACCGAGAATACAGATATCTGCATACACCAAGACCTTCAAATTAGAGCGCCCAGGAAGATATCAACTAGCAGATCAGTAATTACAGAGCAATGTGGCTGGCGCTAGGAAAGGATTACGTACACAGCGCGAGGGAACCCAGAGAAGGCAGCCGCAGTGAACAGAGGAGTGTGCATGCGCACTCACTGTTACACTTTAACTCAACTATACTTTATGTACTGACATTTTCACCATTCTCCCAAGTCCAAAAAAAGATTACCTTCTTCTTTTTTTTAAAGATTTATTTATTTATTTGACAGAGATTACAAGTAGGCAGAGAGGCAGGCAGAGAGAGAGGAAGAAGCAGGCTCCCCGCTGAGCAGAGAGCCCAATGCGGGGCTCAATGTGGGGCTCAATCCCAGGACCCTGGGATCACGACCTGAGCCGAAGGCAGAGGCCTTAACCCACTGAGCCACCCAGGTGCCCCAGATTACCTTCTTCTAACAAGCCCTTCACAAATGTAGCAAAGTCTTCTCATTCCATTTATATGTACAGAAATGAAACTATTACACATAAATATATTCTACACATAAAATATATTATCTAGATTCTGAGTTGCTTCTGTGGGTTAATTAGAACAAAATTCTGACACACTATAGTGGGTGTAACTTGTTTGTGAGCTCGGTTTCTACAACCAGAGAAAGATACAACACACATGATACTCTATCTCTACTGAACTTTGAACGCATGACCCTTTCTCAAGAGCAACAACTTTACCAGCTGTTTCGGAATGAACTATTAATGAGTTTTTAAAAAGCCACTAGAGGGCAAGATAGCAGTGGGCTTGCCAAGTTAGGAAATTCCAACTTAAAAACCACAGAGCACATCAAATCGTACTCACCACCTGGTAGGATGTGAGATTTGGGACAGATTAAGTAAATGGATGCCAAAGCAGAGAATCTGCTGGACCCTGAGTCTAAGTCACCAGTCCCTACACTTGAAAGCAATATTAAATCACTTTACTGAAGTATTCCACTAACTGAACATGGGAGCCCTTTATGTTAAACCAGTCCATTTAAATGAACGTCTATGCTACTCATGCATTCTTCTAGATACTTCCAAACCTGCTGAGTTCTGAAACCTGTTTTGAGTTCTGAACCAGAATTTTTAAAGTGTAATATACATTCCTCAACCCCCTTTTTTCCTTTTAAAAGCCATGTTGATCTACATTTCCACTGAAGACCAATTTATTTTACCCATTATCTTGCAGACTATGAAGACTTTTTTCCCCCTCAGAAATACACTCTAATGTACATTGATCTCACCATTGTCATACATTTACATTTGCCAAGGGAGGTGGGTGGAGGAAAACAGGTATTATAGGATACAAACTGGCAAATTAATCTCTTTCTGGAATTTTAGCAAATAGCACTCAATTCTTGTGAAATTAGGATAACTTTCAAACATGAAAAAAGAATAAAAACCCTACTGTGATTTCTTTCATCCTTCTGCAACTTTGGGAAGTTACTACACGTGGAATTAAAATCTGCATCTGGTCCTCAATGAAATTAATAAGGAATCAGATATCTTCCAGTCTGAAAAGGAAAGTAAGATGTATATTCAAGGGGCACCTGGGTGGCTAAGTTGGTTAAGTGTCTGACTCCTGATTTTGGCTCAGGTCACGATCTCAGGGTTGTGAGATCGAGACCCACGTCAGGATCCACTGCTGGGCATGAAGGCTGCTTAAGATTCTTTCTCGGCCTCCCCCCCAGCCCTGCCCCCTACATGAGCTCTCTTGCTCTTTAAAAAAAAAAAAAGTGTACATCCAATTTATAAATATCAATAAGCTCCTTTACAATAAGACATTCCTTTCTCCACATGCAATCCACAACTGCTTCCATATTTCACTTTCCTATTATTAGGATTCCATCCAACCCACAATTTTGGGCTTTCTTTGCACAACTGCAATCTCCAGGAGAACAGGCTAATCTGGGAGTAGAGACCAGGCCATTCTTCAAAGACCAAGGGCCAGTTCTCACCACCTCAGGGCTGACGAAAACTTGGTGGCAGGGAATCAGTTAGTTCTGGAGATGCCCACGTATTACTAATCAAGGGAAAGACCGCCAAGGCTCCAATGGATTTCTCATTACTCTTCCAGTCTAATTCCTTTGCTCCTAAAAGCCTTGGGAGCCTAAGAATAAGCTGCCCCCCCACCCCCACCCCCACCATGTTCTGTATTTAAGCTCTGCAGTTAGAGAAATTCAGACCAGAGAAAGGATCTAAGGTTAAGGAAGCAATGTTTCCCAATGACAAGGTGACTGTATGAGCAGCAGGACCTTCCCAGGTTTTGCAGAGCCATCCTTTGGGTTTTGGCCATAGGCTCTAAACAGGAATGGGGCCATGAGCCACAAGGGTCACTGGGAGGACCAAACTGCCTTACATGCCTCACGGAGAGGTGGGCCACAGCCATTCTCCTCCACCCCCATCCTGAAATTATTCTTTTGATTGTTGACCAGTTTCACAATCATTTTCACCTGGACCTGCTCTCTCCTACATTTGTTCCCTGACTTTTCTCTATCAACATCCCTGCCCCTCCCAGGCCCCTCCCCAAAGACACAGGGGCAGAGTTAGGCTAGGTGGTGTGATGTACTGGGGAGCACGAGGGCCTGAAATCCAGCCTGCACCGTTCCCTGAGCCACACACCCTAGTGATGGGCTGTGTCCACCCAAGAAAGGGAGGCCTTTCTCTATCTGGTATAGAAGCACCAACCCTCACCACCCTTGTGCCGTGGGGGCAGCATCTGCTCAGAGAGGGCCCCACTTTCTCTCGTATCGACTGGGGCTGGCTCTGATTCCTGGCCCCCTATGTCATCGTTGTCAACTAAAAAGAGTTCTTCCATCAAAACTAATTCTTTTGAATCACCTATAAAAATATTTCATTTTAAGGCATAATATTACATCAGTATATCCTTTCCCCTTTACGTCCAATAGAGCAGTTTTACCTCAAGTAAACAAATAAAGGGTTTCGAAGAGTGTCTGGCACATAGTCACACGGCGAGCTCCGACTTATCAGCTGTTTTTATTCTTTCTTCCCTTTTAAAATCCCATTCAACGCTGGCCTTACCCAGTAACTCAAATACTTTTTTTTTTAAGATTTTATTTATTTATTTGACAGACAGAGATCACAAGTAGGCAGAGAGGCAGGCAGAGAGAGGAGGAAGCAGGCTCCCTGCTGAGCAGAGAGCCCGATGCGGGACTCGATCCCAGGACCCTGGGATCATGACCTGAGCCGAAGGCAGAGGCTTTAACCCACTGAGCCACCCAGGTTCCCAACTCAAATACTTTTAATAGTGATGGGAGAGAAGTCTACCTTAGACAAATTAAGAGAACGAAGTCTTCCTGCTTCTGATCTATATCTGGCAAAATGATTGTTGGAAATTGAAAAAAAAATCACAACTGCAAAATAGTCTTTAATTAAGCCATACATATGCAAACCAATGAAAAAGACATCTTGCTAAGAAGATAAAATGCAGTGGCATACATACACGCTTCCAGCGTCACAGAGCGGGAGTTTGATAAACATTTTTTAAAAGATAAGGTAAAGGAGGTAGAAATATTCAAAAGCAGTCCAAAACTGAAAAAGGAAAGCCGCTCAGGATCATCATGCCTAGAGGAACTAGACCTTGGTACAAAATAACTGTTATTGCAGTCAATGAACTCCTGCTCCATATTGGCTTAGTGGGAGGGTTGGAGCAGGGACCCTGAGTTCCTGGGAGGCACTCCGTATTATCAGGATATGTGGTTAAGCTCTTCACAATTTATCAGCTGAGCACAGTTACCCCTCTTTTATTTATAAAAAAAAAAAAAAGGCAGCAAGAACGCCTGGCCTCAAGGGAAGACAGAACCACCTGGGAGGTGGTTAAAATCAATTGTGAATGGTCACACCATCAACTATTTATAACACTCATCTCTGTGGAAGCCTTCATCCGCTGAGGACCTCAGAGAGCCGACAGCTTCCTCCAGTGTAAGCTTCCTCTGCTCTTCTGCACAAGCGGGAAAGGAGGGGGAACTCAAAACGAGGGCCTGGGGCAGCCATGGGTTTGCATTTCAGACTCATCCCTTCAGTCCTCAAGGGCCTCATCAACTTGGCAGTTAGAGACGTTTCAGATGGAGCAGACATTCCACCCCAGTTTGGGATCTGGCAAACAGAAGTCTTCCATCATTTGCTTTATTAGATGAAATGACCATCCCTGAGCACTGTGGGTAAGTGGGGATCGGGGCACTGGAAGGAAACACATGTGTCTGCTTCCATATTCCCCGTGTGACCCCCTGGTGGTCTAACCTTAAACTGCCCTGTCCCTCTTTATCCAGGTCACCTGAGTTGCTCCTATTAAGGTCTCTGAGCCGGATCCCCCTTAGGAGGGCCTTTCCTCTCCTCCTCAGTTGCTGAAATTCAGTGTTCCACAGGTGTCTCCTCTTTTTCGGAGCAGGGGTTAGGAGTCTGTTGCGGGGCAGGTGGCTGGGAAGGCAGTCTGGGCTTCCTGGAGGGCGTGGCCAGCCTGGAGCAGGGTCTTGGTCTCAGGTGGGCTTCCACTGTCCAGGCCACAGAACCGCCCTGGGCCCGACCATTGGCCTGATTCAGCAACTGGCTTGCATAAACCTCATCTCCAGCACGGCTCCCTTATTGGCGCAGAATTCTGCGTTTCTGCAAACTCTGAATAAATGTATCAGCAGTATAACTTGAACTGTGCCCACTATATACTGTCCAGAAACCTTTACCAGATTCTGGGCTCGCATCGCCAAGACTGGCACCACGGGGTGCTGTTTCACTGTCGTCCTCCCCGTTTTCACGTGCACCTTCTTCAGCTCCTCCTCACCCTGGCAGCGGCGCTCTACCAACTATTTATGTGGAGACCTGGATTTCCAAGCTCTGCTACACCACCATGTCTCCTCCTATTATGGGTCAGACTTCTCCCTCCCTCCTTTTCCTTTGCATGGCCGTATTCTTAAAAAAAAAAAAAAAAAATCAAACCCAAAGAGCAAATGTATTGTTGTTTCATCTCACGGTTTTGGCAAAATCAGCAAGTCGTACGGTACCGTCCTTTCACACCAACTACGACATACATGCCAGGACTCAGGGTGGGTACAGCTTGGTTTCTGGCTGTTTTCTGCAGGGTGAAAATTCTGATTTTCTTTCAAAAGAAAACTGTAGGCACACACTGTGTCTTATAAATATGTTGCTTCAAAACTATCATTTTGTTTTTAGTTATTTCCCCCCCAAATACTAGCTTCCAGCCAGATTGTTATCTGTGTGTCAAACGGCGCAACACTCCCCTGCCCGTGCGCCTCTGCACAAATGAGATCCATCTGCCTTTAAAGCCGAGGAGTGAAACCATTATTCCCGCGGGGTGGCCGACTGCAGGCGCCCCGGCGCTGGTAAGTGGGCTCCAGCCCCGGGTGTCAGCAGCTGGGACACATCTGCGGCGTGCTCTTGTTCAGTGCCTTCTGAGGAGAGCAGACGCAAGGAACGAGCTGCAGCTAGATGTCTGCAGCTTGTAGATAAGAACCACATTTGGTGACACAGGAAAGTTCTCTGTGTCTGTCGTTTGCTTACTGTTTACCTGGACAGCGTGTGATAGGACTCCCCTGGCGAGCATTAATAGAGCAATGAAAAAGTGTGAGCAGAACACTTAAGTTATCTGTTCTGCGGCGTGAGTTTTTCAATCCAGAACCTTCTTTAAGGTGCCTCCATCCATTAAAGGTGTAACAAGGGACTCTTTCTGTAAGGATGCCAGCAGTCTCAAATCCTTTGTGGAACGGGGCTCATTGTAAACATGGGGAAATAAATGAGCCTCGCTGAATAAAATGCATGCATGTCATGTAACTTCTTTAGTTTACCAACCTCAGTGCAATTTTCCCCATCTAATTTTCTGCTCTTAAGTTGGCTGCAGAACTGGAAATGGGATAATCAGTCAGTGAAGGATGGTCTATAAACAACAAATGAGTCCTGGGAGCAGGACTAAGGAGCCTCTTGTGAGGGTCTGGCCGCTCAGAGAGCCCTCATCGCCTTCCTTCCTGATCCTGACTGCCCGGCCAGTGCTAGACTGATGGAGGGGTCGCTGAGGCAGGGGAGACACGGCTGCCCTAGCTGAGTGCTGAGCGGCAAAACCAACCACCTTGCAGTTCCTGGGAGAGGGAAGGATGGCAGAACAGTAGGGACCGAAACAGAACAGCAGCTAGAACGCTAAGTTGAAAACCATTCACTTTAGGCAAGTCGACAGTAGTGAGAAAAGAAACCTGAGAATTAACAGACGAGGAAACTTAATGTGGCCTGGGTGTGAAGACACCCCCCAACTTTGTAGGAAAAGAAGGTGAAGGAAGAGAAGAGGAAATCGACTTGGCCACAGCCAAGAAAGCCTAAGGATGCGACCCTGTAGGAAGTGCAGGCACGCACAGTGCCAGAATGTCACCTTTGAGAACTGTCACATTTCATGTTGACCAAATCTTCTGGGTCTGTGAATCATGGTGCTCCCTGCAGACATGCCAATAGCTTTCCGTAGCTTTAGTTTGTAATCTTCTTGGCAAACCAAATCCTCTCTCCCTCTGTCCTCCTTCTCCCACCCATGTTCTTGCCCTCCTCCACTGCCCCCCATCTGTGTCTTGGATCTGATTTTCTAAATGTATGACCCACAAAGACAAAGCAGAATAACATTTCCATCTCTCGGGAATAATAAAGGAGAACATCTGGGAGGTAGAAGAGTAGGCAGCAATAAATTAGCCTTAAAATTTGGCACAAATCATTAACTTCTACGCAACAGAAGGTTTCTATACCGTCCTCCAATGTGTCCAAAATGGTAACAATTAAAGAAGTAGCAATGTGGGTTTCCACACCAATCATTTTTATTATCACAATATCCACCTGGAGTGACTGCCCTGCTCTACCACCATAAAAGTAAGAAAGTGAACTTCTTCCCTTATAAACACTAGACTAATTTTGCTTGATTGAATATCAGAACAGAAAAACAAGATTAAAATCTTTTCAGTGCAAAAGCTACTCAGCTATTAAAAAACAAACACACACACACACACACACACACACACCAAAAAACGCACTTCCATTCTCTGAAAGGAGATGTCCTAGGCAATGAGAGGGCACAGCTACTGAAACAGTCAAAGGCAGGCACAGAACTACAGGAGACCACTGGCCACAGAGTGCGACCACACAGGGCTCCCACGCTGCATTGTCACTTCTCACCTCTGACACAGGCCTGGCTGGAGTACCCACTGGGAGCGGATCTGGGAGCAATGGCAGGAGCTACTGTGTGAGGCGTGCTCCCAAAAGCGCTTGCCTGGCAAATGACCCTTAGGTAGCGGTCGTCTCTGCTGGCCAGTCAAGCAGGAGGGTGAGCCTACAGACCGTGTCTCCCCCACAGACACGTGCGATCATGATAAGCTCCAGTAAAGGGCAGGCCACAGGGGAGGCAAACAAGGCAAGGAGCAATAATGCCACATCGGATCAAAATAACGATGACAGAAAGGACCAGATGCCTGACAAAATGTTAACATCTCAATTAAACAATAAAAATCAGGTGACTTTTTCTATCACATGCGTTTTGGGGTTTGTCTGTCTCCTGTGGTAGTGTGGGTGTAGGGTTCAGTGTAGAGAAGAAGAGAGTGTCAAATGTCTGGTTTCATACAAGTGTCAAAAATGGCCCGTTTGAAAGGCTCTCTGGTGCGGTGAGGTAGAGGAGAGAATGAGCCCTCCCTCCATGTCATTCAGAAAGGGGTGGCTAGGGGGCCTCTGGCCACGCGGGCTGCCCTCCCTTCAAAGCCAGAGGAGCCGTCCTCCTCTGACTACCACATCACACTGACCTCGTGGGTCCAGCTCCCGGGGCAGACCCGCCTGCAATGCTGAAGAGCTGTGTGGACCCACATGAACCCCTGCCTTCCCAAGGCCTCAGTTTCCTTCTCTGTGAAAAGGGGATACACGCCACTTTAATTTGCCTCACAGGACTATTATGACCATCAGATGAGATGTGTGTGAAGCTCTAAAGCAGCACAAGAATGTAAAGAATTCTATTATTAGAAAAAAACAACCTATTTGGAAACACTTTCCTTAATGTATTTATTTATTTATTTGAAGATTTTATTTATCTATTCATGAGAGGCAGAGGGAGAAGGAGAAGCAGAGGGAGAGGGAGAAGCAGGCTCCCTGCTGAGCAAAGAGCCTGATGCGGGACTCGATCATAGGACTCTGAGATCATAGGACTCTGAGATCATGACCTGAGCTGAAGGCAGACGCTTAACCAACTAAGCCACCCAGGCGCCCTCCTTAATGTTTTTAACACGCTATTGTGCCCTCAACGAATGCTTTAAAAAAAAAAAAAAAAAAGGAAAGGGAAAAAAAAAAACCCCTTCTAGACCTGAACTGAGATGCTGACAAAGGACTAAATAACTTAGGACATGTTTGGAAATGATTAAATTCTTAAATTATTATATAGGTAAGCAAAATTATTCTTAGGGACCTTGTAACAATGCATGTTAATCAGCCTCAGGAGAAGCAATAATTGTCAACAGCTCTTGGCAAGGAGCCAGATGTCTGCCAGGGAAGTAAATGCCTCAAGAAACTGAATTAGCTTTTTCAGAGGAGTTGGAACACTGAGCCCTGATGACAGGAATCCCAATAGCGATGGAGCTCTGAACACAGCCCCCGCCTGCAGAGTTTTGTTCCCTTCGTCCCTCTGAGTGAGATGAAAATGAATGCAATCACAATTGGTTTGTAACTGCCTACCAGCGTTCATTGAAAAACTACCATCAAATGTATGAAAACTCAAGACACCACCACTAAGACAGAGAATCATACATTTGAAAAAAATGACACCAATTATGTGAACTCTTTGCCTTTAGGAGCGACTATGCTGGCAGCTCGAAAGTGCCTATGTGGGTCTCACTGGATAGGAATTTGTACTTCACAGAATAACAGCCCTGCCTAACTATCCAACAATATCAGCTCACACCCGGCTGAACAAGTAGTTCAATATACTCTTATAATAAACTTGGAAATGAGTCTGGAGAACAAGACTGAGTGGAGCGTAACTCCACAACCGGCTCGGAAGGCAGATGACAAAATGGAAAGGAACCTTAACAAAGCACACTGCGGCCAAGCAAGGGTGACTGAGTGCCATTCCAAGACCCGCGGATGGTCCCCACCCCGTCCTCCCGCCAAGAACCTCCACGAACCAAATGACAGGTGAGTTATTTCAGATGCATGTTAAAGCAACCACACACAGTTTTGTTTTTATTTTTTCACAATGCTGATCAAACAGAGGCAACATTAAATGCTACCCTGGAAGCTTAGAGAGGACAGTTTTGCAAAAATAGAAGGCAGATGAAGCAAGTTCCCAAGTAGGGTCGACATGTATTTCCCGTGTAAAAATACAATTATGATGTTAACGTGAGCATGATATAGATTCTAAAGTAAGGTCACCACATGAAAGGGGACGACCCAATAAAGTGGCAGGGTTTCTAGAAGCCACTGCGCTGCCATGACCTTGCGATCCCATTATGTAGGTTTTGAGCTACTGACAGATGCCCATGAACATGAGCGATGTAAATTCCACACCAGTGGTGATAGTGACAAGACCTGGCAGGTGTAATTCAGCAACTGCGAGTTTAATTAAAATTTGTATTTGCAAAACTGGGCTACATTTAGACACTCTGAGTCTTTCTCAAGACTCAGTTAATTTTGCAAATAAAACGTTCCTCAATGCACGTGTTCTGCTACCAGAAATGGAGACTTTAGTTAAAAATATTATTGCCGTTGAACACCAAATGCAAATTTTCAACGAATGACTTGTATTGTTTGTAGTTCCTTTAGTCCTGGTTCATGAACTTATGTTTTTCAAAAGCTATAAATATGTCTTAAATCTAGAAAACAAGTATTGTTTCCTTCCACCCGACTATTTGAGGAAACCCAAAATCTGTGTGAAAAGAACACTCCAAAGTGTATTCCCTAACAATGCAATCAGCTACATTTCCCTTCAGTTGGTTTTTCTGTGTGCTGTTTTGCTACAGCAACAGTATGGGAGGTTTCTATCCTCAAATGCCCTCTCCTGAAAACCCTTTATGCTCCATGAAAAGGGTTTAGTATGCAAGACACATCAAAGTCTATCACTGTAGATTTACTATTGACTAAATATTCCTCTGAGGATAAGAACAATTACAATTGCCAAGGCTCAAAATAAAACTGATGAAGATCTATTTTAGCATCATCTAGATTACCAAGTGAGACAATGACACAGATATAATCACAATTATGCCATTCATGAATGAGATGTTCTGGCCTCGGGAAGTGAAGCGAACAGCACATATTAACTATTGATACCTCTTTCGCTCAAATTACTCAACAACTCTAAGACTGGCAACTCAATATTTTCAAAAGAACAGGTTTAAGTAAAACAATTACTAAAATTCCCAGCATCTTGAAAAGATAAAGAAAATCAGGAAAAGGAAGATGTCCAAGAAGAGCACTAACCCCATGCCGTCATCTTCAGTCATGAGCTCCCCTATCAAAGCAGGTCATACAGCACCACACTGGTCATCTCCGTGACCATCTCTCCCCCAGCTATGAAGCCAGAGGGTCACACTGTCTTGGCCCATGTACCCCAGATCCTCTCCCAGCTCCCTAATACGCTACAGGTGGGAGGAGAGGTCTGAGAGGAGCCCCTCTGTGTGTCATTCATCACATTCTCAAGGTTCTCCCCACTGACCCTGGCCCCAACCAAGTCTACCCTCCCAACTTTCTCCCCCACTAATCAAATACTGAACTTCAAAATGCTGTTCCTGTGTCCCACAGAGTCTGAATGTCTTACAGACGGAAAATATATATTAATAAGTGTTCCACCAAAAAAGTTGCATATCCCTCTTCAGAACTTCAGGGGGTTGCCAAATCCACCGGCTCCCTCCAAAGCACCCTTGAGAGATAAATGCAACTGACTCCAAGTTCAGTTCCTTTTAGGACACACAGACTTGAACCTTTTTCCTACCTAGAGGACAAACCAAAAAGAAAATGCCTGATCAAATTCATCCCACTGGACATGCTCAGGAGAACTGGGAAAAGAAGCTGAAAATAAGGAGAGTTTGCTAAAAGCTGTACACATGGGCATGTCATCATGTGTGGATATTTAAAAAAATACACCCCAAACCCAGTCAATCCTACTGGTGAGTGCCATCAATATACAAAAAATGAATTCAGAGATAAACCAGCATCACTCTTGTCCCAAACTCATCCCTGGCACCTGTCAAAGTCATAGCACAGGGCTCAGTGCCTTCTAGCCTCCCCTACCTCCCCACCCCGAACTCCATGCCTCCTGGCAGCAGACTCCCATCTTGGCTGGCTGGCTTCCCTAGGCCCTGAACTAAGGTGAGAAGGTAAGACAAAAGTTCTGGCTCTGCATCCCAATTAATTTAGGAACTTACTTCCCAGTGGATCCTAATTTGGGATCTCTGAGTTTCACTGAATTACATCATATTGACATTAGGACAAGCCTTATAAAGGAGTCATTAAACATTACTGCTACATGAGGTCTCTGTCATTCAGAAGATTGATATGTCCCTCAAGAGAAAAACTAAATAAACCCGAGCTTTTTGCTGGCGTCCTGCTCATTATCGATAACGCTCACTCTGAGCCCTCCTCTTGGTACTTCCATTCCCCCCTTCCCTACCACTGGCTTATTAACTTCACCCCAAACACATTTTTGCCCCCTTCCATCCTAAAACCACCACCAGTCTTTCCTTCATCATCGAAGTGCCAAACTTGCTAGGGACCACCGTCCATCTGCTGCTTCAGTCCCCGCTCTTTTCCACTTACTCTCTGCAAGCTCTTCTGGGAACCTGCCCTAAGCTGCCTAGTTGGGCTCGCCCCAGCCTTCCCACACGAACGCGACCCTGCCCAGCCTGCAAGTGTGTTGCTCCCAGCACTTGGAACAAATGAATTCCTTTCTGGATCTCTTTCTGCCTCTACTGTGCAAACCCCTTGCCTGGGTCCGAAAGGTGAGACGCAGAAGAGAAATCCAGGTAATTCCTAATGACACAAACTATAACTTCATGCACTGTGTTAGAAGAGAAAAGATGTCTTTACTAGTCGGTTCCTCTACTTTCTGAGGGAAGTGATAAGGATGTCTCCCAAGGCAACTCCCAAGGAGTTCTCATTCTTTATAATCTGGTACTCTTGGCAGTCTGCCTGTCCAATCACTTTCTGACTTTAGAAATAATTCTAAAGATGAACTTGAGTCGGCAAGAAGAGTAAAGGGCAATGAGGGGCAAACTACAGGTCAGGGTAGAGAACCCTGCCACCCACTTCCAAGCCAGGCTTCCCAAAAAGGCACCTGTGGCACACACAGACCCCAAAACTCCTGACTCTAACTCCCAACCCAGCTTTCATCCCCAGCACCCCTGCTGTGTCTGGGCATTGGCCTCAGCTTGACTTCGGAGTCATGGCTCCTGCCTCCCGCCTCCTGCAGGAACAGGTTTGTGCTCAGTCCAGGTACATGCCTAGACCGGCTACTGGAACACAGGTCCCTGTCCTTCCCAGCCTCCAGAATACTCGCAGGTAAGAGTAAGGGTTATGGGGAATGGTACTGTTCTTAACAACAGCGTCAGATGTTGACGGCATGAGCTTGGCTCGTGGAACTGCCACCTGTGGGACGAGGACAGAACACTTCAAAGTCAGAATCCTCTTCCTCCACAAGCAGATCAGTAAGGCAGCATCGGGAAGCTTCAGTTGTTCTCAGAAAGCCGAACACGGGCCACCCCTTCCTCATCACATACATTGTGTCTTTTAGTTCCCCTGTGGGAGCTCAGATAAACCTGTGTGGGGTCAGGGTTCCAGACACAGAGGCTCTTCCTTGGAGGCCAGGGGCCCAGCCTGCCAGGGAAGAGAACAGGGCATGCCTAAGGCCAACGGTGCCTGGGTCAAGCTATCTGCCTGCAGATCACTGATTTCAGTGTTCCACTGAACCATACTTCCACTCTTGGGGAGAGTCAACCTGTATGAATTTGCATGGATTACGAGTTTTGGTAGTATGGATTTTTCCTCTTAAAACAAGGAAAAGAAATGACTTAGCTAGATTGGGGTGGGGGGGGGGGATTGAAGAGACTTCTTACTAGTATCCCTACCCGACCTCTGACTTGGAATTCAGTCGTTTGGCAACTTCACCAGCTAGAAGTAGTAAACACAAAATACCATGTTTAATATTTTTATTATTATTATCATTATTTTTTAAAAGCAGACCTCATTCTAGAGATTCTTTTTTAACATTTTTATTTATTTATTTGACAGAGATCACAAGTAGAGGCAGACAGAGAGAGGAGGAAGCAGGCTCCCTGCTGAGCAGAGAGCCCGATGTGGAGCTCGATCCCAGGACCCCAGGATCATGACCTGAGCCGAAGGCAGAGTCTTTAACCCACTGAGCCACCCAGGTGCCCCAATATTTTTATTATTATTGTTATTATTAAGTAGGCTCCACATCCAGCTTGGAACCTGATGTGGGGCTTGAACTCATGACCCCAAGGACAAGACCTGAGCTGAGGTCAAAAGTCGGACGCTTAACCAAATGAGTCACCTAGGTGCCCCTGTTTAATATTTGTATAACAAAATTTCTCTAGAACTTTAACATCAATCAAATACCTCTCTTATTTCTAGTCATTAATTCACCCATGCCAGATATTACGTTTGGAGCTGCAGAAATGCACATGAGAATATGTTGTGTTCTCTAAAAAGGTTGGAAAACTTCTCTGAAAACACCTACAGCACAAAACACAAGGCGGTCTCTAAGAGGCGCACCTTTAGCACTATGTGAGCGCTCGGCCCCGCTGCGGGCGTCAGTCAGAGGAGGTGGCAACGTGATGGCGTGCTTCACAGGCGATGACAGGCCACGGCGGTACTAGGACATCTCAACCCAGAGGTCCACCTCCCAACCAGAAACCACCCAGTCACCTCCTGACACCATGACAACCTTCCCAGTGGCCAGAGCCAGTCAGCCAGCAAATAAGCAATGGGGGACATGTACAGTAACAAGCTAGAGTTGCTTCAGGGCCTTCCCCATTTCCAAGAAGGAGCAGAGGGATTGGGGCAGAGGCTCACGGACCTGAGATTTTTATCTTCTCTTCTGTGGCCAGAATCCCAGTAGGCAGGCTAAAAAGGCTTTTGAATGGCTTAGAAATCCTGCATATCCTATACACTCAGAAAGAGGGGACTGCACCCCAAAAGTCCGGCTAGTTCCTTCTGACCAAAGAAATGAGCGACACCGCCAAAAGCAACAATGGTTTATTCCAATTATTTTTAATTAGAGAGAAAAAGACTCATGTTGCATTTATGTGGAGGGAAAACTCTATAGATGTCCTGTCACAGGTTGGATGGAAGTAGCAGAGTTCTAGTTCCTCTACTGACTGACTGCGGGATTCCAGACGGAAGACTAACCGCGCTGCTGTCTGCCTGGTCCCCCGAATCCTGCCATTGTTGTAAGGCAACTAGCAACGCACTTGGTGGTCAGATGGAACTTTAGCCTCTCAATTCTTTGACTTCATTAATTGCAGACTCTCCTTGTTCATCTGCTCTCAAGGCCATTCTCTGGCCTTTATCCCCTCTTTATGTTTGGGAATCTTAAATGTGGACCAATCTGCTTACAAATCCCTATTTCAATTCTTTGACTCAAGAATTCTGCAACCTTTGTTTCTGCAATTCATCAAGTCCATCCTATTGGTCTTTGGTTTTCCCCTGTTCTAAAATTTTTATTGACAAAGTACCTGTACATTGTCTAAATCATTCTCCAAGACGTCAGGTGAAACTCAGAAGCCCATCCCACTCCCCCTTCTTTCCAGGCTGATGTCCCCATCCCAGAGAAAACCACTTCAACTCTCAGCTGGTTTCTAAATTTCTTCTGTAATTTTAAAAGGCACGCTTTCCAATTTCAGACATTACCCATGGACTGATCTTTCCCTCTTCCTTCTCTGCAGCCCTCTCTGATCATCAACACAAGATTCTTTTCATTCTTCCAGTTGGGTTACACTACAATTTTTGGTGAAATCAATATTCACTGTCAGTGTTGTTTTGATTAACACTATTTAGAGTTGAGCCCTGCAGGGCACTATGGTTAAATTTCTTTATACGTATTTTGTGTTGATCATGAATTAATCCCTAGACTCTCTCGCAGAAGTCTAGAACTCTCTCAATACGGTCATGTGTATCACTCTTGGATCCGAGTTTTTTCTTGGATATTCTCGCTTATCCATCTTCAGTGTTTTGCTCCCACCTGGATGGAGTATTTTCTAGGCCTGCTCTACAGCTACCATTCTGGGATTGCTTTTATCAGCATGGGAGACCCCCTGGCCTTTTTCTTCTGCTGGATATTTACCTGGATCCCCATGCACTCCTCCTTATTTACTCTCATCCAGATAGAGCACCTCCCTTTCTTAGCTTCATGAGAAGGAGGACACAGGCAGTTAAACTTTTACATCCTTCCATATTTGAAGATGTCTCCATATCTAGTTGATCACTAACAGGAAGTAGAACTTTAGGCTGGGAATCATTTTCACTCACAGTCTTGAAGATATTGCTTCATTGTGTTGCTGATCCAAAGACCAAGGTTGTTCTCATTCCGTTATAGGTGATGATTTTTCTGTCTGAAAGTTGTTAGGATTCTTTATCTCTGGCATTCTGCATTTCACAATAATATGCCTTGAAGTGGTTTTTGTTCCACCACAAGGTTGGGCTCTTCCTGTGAGTATTCGACCTGAAGATTCATGGTCAGTTCTGGGATTTTTTATCCCATTGTATCCCAATATTCCTTTGATAACGCCTTTCCTTTCAGGGGGCTTGCTCTCTGTAAAGTTCATACTAATCAGATGTTAGACTTTCTAGACTGATGCTTTTTCAAAATTTTTTTACCTCAACTTTCACTTATTTTTCTGTTCTATGTTCTAAGGATATTCTCTGAACTTTGATTTATTTTTATCGACTCATTTTTCCACATTTTACTTTGAAAAAATTTCAGTTGTAGTAGTTTTAAAAACTAATACAATCTTCGGGGGTCACCTGGGTGGCTCGATGGTTAAGCCTCTGCCTTTGGCTCAGGTCATGATCCCAGGGTCCTGGGATCGAGCCCCTCATCGGGCTCTCTGCTCAGTGGGGAGCCTGCTTCTCTCTCCACTCCCTACCCTCCCACCCCTCTGCCCCCTCACCTTGTGCTCTCTGGCTCTACCTCTCTGTCAAATAAATAAAATCTTAAAAAAATAAAATAAAAATAGTACAACGTTTGAACAAATTTTTTAAAATAGTATAGTGAATATCTACACATGTAGACTGTTCACCTAGATTTACCAAGTGTTAATTTTTTACCACATGGTCCCCCTCTTTCATGTAAGTGTATTTTTATCTTGGCCAAACCATTTGAAATGTGACATTTCACTCCTACATACCTTATGAAGCTTTGAAGAACAAGGACATTCATCCCACCATAAACACAATACCATTATTACACTTGCTATGACACAACACCAAAACTCAACAAGGAGTCATTTCTTAAGGGTTGCAACGTGGAATCTGGAATCCTATCAATGAGATTTTCTTACTCTGTTAAATCCACTGGTCTAACTTATACTTGAGCTCTTTTCACTATGTCTGAGTAATATATGTAATGTGAGTTATGTGTATAACTTCACCCACCAGTCTTCTGGAACATTCTAGTTCACTGAGTTATGCAGAGTTTCCAGATGTTGATCCATGTGTCAAAACATCACTATTAATGTCACTACCAAGCTCATCAGAAAAGTCCAGCCTCCGTGGCCATACAAGTTTTCCAAAACCCTAATTTTGTCTTGAAAGCTTGAATTTTTAACATAAAAAAATAGAAACTTCCTCTATTTTTCCTTTAGAAAATGGGTACCAAACACCCGAGTCTGGGTAACCACGTTTACAGGTCATTCTTTTGAAATGCTGCCCCCTTAGAGTGGACAGTTCAGCTCGTGAGTCAAACCACTATGCTTCTCCCAGAGAAACTAGCCTATTGTGCTGGGTGAGAAAGTGCATTATATGTACTTCCCCTTTCGGCACGCATCATAAAACGATGTGTACTCAGGGTTGAGATTTAATAAAAGAGTTTACTACCTCAGATAAAACTGCATTTTCTTTTTAACTTGCAGGGGCTTTGTGGCAGTGAAGAACAAGATGACGGTTTGTGCCTCTGCCTGGCCTCAGCCAGGAGCTCCCTAGGTGCAAATGTCAACACAGAGGCAAAGACTGATGCAGTAGTATCTCAACAGCCTCCCTCTCCCCCTCCTATCCCTTCTAGGCAAATGGAAAGATTTCTCATTCTTGGAGCAGATTTTGCTGTACCTCAACAGTCATCTCTTTCCCCCCACCCCTCCCTTCCCCACCCATTTATTTTTCAGGTCTTAGATGTCATCTCCTAGGGAAAGCCCTAACTCCCTCAAATGGGCTCCGCACCTGCAGGGCACCTGCACATGCTAGGGTCAGGGATCCTTGCCCCATAGGCACCTGCCTCTCACCCTGGCAAGCACTCGAGAGTGATTCTTTGCTCTCCAGACCGACTCCTCCACTGTTAAAGCTCCCTCCATGAAGCTGACTCGTGCAACTTACTAACGGCACGCTGAATTTAGGCACCAAATGCCATGCCTGACATGCAAGAGGTGTCTGGTTTTTATTGTCTGTATGTCTGAAAAAGAGGAGTGCTTTCTGTTTGCCTTAGGAGTCCCAGTCCTGAATTCTCAACAATCCCAAGGTGTCTATCATCTGCATAAGGATCCAGATGCCACCCAGCGGGAAGGCAGGATGGCCATCAGCCAAAGACAGCAGGGTCCATGCCTGGCCGCAGCTACTGCTCTGTACTAGTGGGGCCTGCCGAAGTCGAGGTTTCCCTACCCTCTGGCCAGCCCTGAAACGTCTCCTCTGTCCTCACTGCCACCCGGCACAAGAGTACACTGGAGAAATGGCACTCCAGCCCTCACCAGTCCTCTCTGGCTGGCGACTGCACCCCCCCCCCTTCCCCGCACTGGGTCTAGGTGGTGTTCAGGCTTGGCTGCGCTTTATCCACACTGTGGAACACTGTGTTTTCATGGAAAGACAACCTACGGAAAACTGCCCCCAAATTGGTCCCTTTTCTTAAGGCATCCCAGCAGTATTATGCTCTAATGGGACTTCTGATTTGCTTGCTGGGGTCTCCTATTACACTGAAAGCTCCTGGAGAATAGTGAGCATAACATCCCTAGTTCCTGGAACAGAGATACTCATAAAAGTCTCTGCTGAGGTGATTAAATGAGCTAATGTATATCAAGTTGTTAGCACAGTGACTGGGACACAATTGGGAGCCAACTGTGGAAGATGTTCTGATTTTGATATAATGACAACAACTATATTAGGATTTACACAGATTCAGTAATTTTTTTGCTCTGTTGGTCACATTGACAACGTGCAAAGTGTATTACTTACTAAGATCTAGTGAGCTCAGCAGATGTCTAAGGGCAATGAGAAACAATACAGTTAATCAATCTTAAAATCCTATGTTTGCTCTGCTCTTGGGTGGTCATTTTTGTCATAAACTTCTACCGTCATCCCGGGATTTCACTGTAGACTCACAATTCAAAAGCCATGTAACCACTGAAAATGATGGGCCCTTGTTTGATAACTTGTGGAGCACATCTTGGCCAGACACAGCTGACATGCTTTTGGGCCCGGCAAGTCATTCCCACACGGCAAGCAGCGAACCCCTCAGAGGACAGCACTGATGAGTTTAATAAAAGGAGTGCCAGTGATCCTGGAATTTCAGAAACCACTTGACAGAGTTCTGTATCAAAGGTTAACAGCCAGTGTAGGAGAGCTGTAAGTGGAAAGGGAAACTGGTATTAGATTGATAAAACACCAAACAGCAGGAAAAAAGAAAATGTCTGAGGACGATGGAGAGGAGTGTTAGATACCACATGAGCTGCTGATCAATTCCAGGGTTTTAATGTTCTTCTACAGCATCTGAAAGGAGGGGCACCTGGGTGGCTCAGTTGATTAAGCATCAGCCTTTGGCTCAGATCATGGTCCTAGGGTCCTGCCCCAAGCTGAGCTCCTTGCTCAGTAGGGAGTCTGCTTCCCCCTCTCCCGCTCCCCCTTCTCCCGGTTCATGCTCCCTTACACTCTCAAATAAATAAAATCTTAAAAAAAAATAAAATAAAACATCCTAAGAGAAGGCACTGCATCCTCTAGGACTGTAGACCCATTAGAAAAACAGACCGTGGGGAAATACTGGAAATAGATCCCATCCAGCCTGGCAAAGGGAAGGAGTCATTTATGGAATTCTGAAACGACAGCTTACTGGAGCACTTGGGAATGACGAGAACGAGGACGTTCAACCAGAAGGAAGCTCTTAAAAAGTCAGAGTATGATCCGTTCAGTGAAGAATGTTGTAAGAAGAGGAAAAACGGAAGAGATGGTTTCGTCAACTAAGGATTACTTTAAAAAAAAATCCTCCTTGAGACAGGGACAGGAAAGGTGACACGAAAGCCATCATTGTGATAAAACTTTTGTTTATCTCCAATTAACTCTGGTAATAAGTAAGAACTAATCCGTTTCAGTCAAGTAAAGGGAAGTAATTTGAGGCACTGACCCTGTCATCGGAGGACTAGAAACTTTCTGAAGTTACCATTTGTTCTAATTAGGTCACCTTCCTACTGTAAATACCCCAGTCAATGAGGTGTGTCATTTCAGTACCCAACCTTTACAAAGGAGAGTCAACCTCTCCTGGGCAGGATCGCTTCCTGCTGGGGAGCATTTGCTTGCAACCTAACTGCTCTTTGGTACCTTATCTGTGGTCTTTTCAGGCATTAAAATAATGGTTACAAATTGGTCCACAGGAAAACAAAAATCCAATTCTCCAATTACCCTCTTAAACACGCATGATACTGAGAAAAGCCTTTTATTTCAACTGCACCGAATTAACCACTCTCCTAGTTTGTTCAATGACTTCTTACCCCTAAGATCCCGCATCCAGCTTCCCCCCCATTCCCCCAACCCATGCACAGGGCAGCTGGCATGCAGCCCCTCCCCATCTCCTCCTCGGAGTGGGGCTGTGCCAGCGGCACCCACCCCACCTCTCCCCTACATGAACACCACGTGAAGGTGTAACACATTTATTTTCATCAACCGGTGAATAGTTTTGCTTTGTAAATCCCTTTTTAATCTCCCATTGAGCGGTCCCCTTTATCCACACTTCCCAGCATCCCTGGTGCTTCCTGTTACAATGGAGGAGGGAGTGCAGGCTTGCTCAGCCCACACCGCCTGCCTTCCATAGGATCTTGACCAGTTCCCTGCCCTCTGCTGCATCTCCCCTTCCCCACAGGCTCAAGACTGTCCCATTAAAGCATACTCAAAACTCTTCTATATTAAAAAAGGTATGAATAAACCTTTTTTTTAACTCTACTCCCTGCCCCCAATGTCACACTCTCAGTCTCCTGGTCACAAACTGGATTTGCAATGCCTGCTCCCTTTGGTCTCCCCTCCCCCCACCTCACAGGTTTGTCGTCTGCACCACCACCAGCTCCACACTCCACATCGAGTGAAAAGTGTGTTGTCAAGTTCTCCCAGAACCCTCACAGTAAATCTCATGGGGCCATGCCAGTCCTCTCTTTGCAGCCTGCTGCCTACTCCCTGGGCTTAAAGGGCTCTGGGTTCTCTTCCCAGACTCTGGACCCTTTACCACAGACTGCCGCCCCCCGCCCCGCCCCACTAAGCCCTTCAAATATACCCAGTCTCCTTATCAGTCTAGAAGCTGCCCCCAGGGGCATACGCTCTCCTTTCAAAATGCCATCTTTATGCCAATGACTCCCTATTCTTGCCCAAACCTCACTTCTGAACTCCAGGCCCATACACTTTACAGCCTTCTCAACACCAGTGCTGTGATCTCCCAAATGCTTCAAATTCACTGTCTCCACCTATGCTACTCCTCCACAAACTGAAAGGACCCTGGTCCTCCAGGAGTCAAGCTATCTGTCCAGGTCCCCAAGTCAGAGGCTTGGGAGTCACCCTGCCCTACACTCTCTCACCTGCCACATCCAGCCAATCTAAGGACTGATCTGAGCATCCAACCAACCTGGCCCAGACCAGTCCTCATATCTGTCCACTTCTACCTTCACTGCCACCCACTCCTTTAAAAACCTGGATTGCCACGTGGCTTCTAACGGGCTTCTAGGAATTCACGAACCTTAAAAGTCGATCACGTCCACGATGCCAAACCATCACCACTGTGGCTGTTCCAAGTGGAAATTTGATCCCATCAGTCCCCTGCTGAAAGCCCTCTAACGCTTGATACTTGAGGCTGACAAGCCCTTTTGGGAACTGAGCCCTGCCTGTGGCTCACGTCTCTATACCTAACCCTTCCCAGGGGCAGAAATCACTGTCCCTCTCTCTTGCTACAAGGCCCTGCACGGGCTTTCTTCATTCCACACCTTCTCCACCCGCCTATCCAGCTCCCCACTTCACACCGTTAACTACTAACCTTTCTTCAGAAGACTTGGTTATAAACTTGTTTTCCATGGTACATGGTCATAACCTTTTTCAGAGAGGCCCATAAACTCACATGGGACCGCAAGGTCAACTAGCACGAGGGCCAATCGCTGCAGCTGGCACATGGTCTGTGGCCTCCCATGATACATATTTCTGAGAAGCCCAGGCCAGGGTTCTTGTAAAATGCCCCATGATCTGCATTTGTCTGGCTGTTTGATGACCAGATTCAGGCGAAGATGTTGTCAAGAAGGGGTCTCACCTGAGGTTCATCTGATCTGATCTGATAGGTTGTGTACTTCTCACTGCATCGTATCAGAAGAATAGCCCCCAGAAGAAATGACCGTGTCCCCAACCCAATCCTAATGCATTTAAGCCCCACACTGCAGAAACCGCCACGCCTTCCCCATACCCAGATTTCAGCCGGCTTATAGAACAATCAAGCCTCAGACACTTAGGAAGCCCCCTAATGAGAGAGATGGGGCAGAGCAAGCAGGACATGAGCAGTGAGCAGGCCTGGAGACCAACAGGTTTGGAGCACAGTCAACGGGGGTGTTCCAGGGGGGGTTCCAGGAGGAACACCCCCACTGAGAAACACAACAGACAGGGAGATGAGGAGTCAGATGGTACAGAGGGCAGACTTACACTTCTGTGGGAGAGACAGGGGTATGAAGCCCTTCTAGAAAAACTGAACACTAAGCAAAAAGAAAAAAAATTAACTGCAGGATTATTTTTACATTTTAGGCAAAATTTCCTAAAACAAATTTTTTGCTAAAGATGATATTCTCTCTACTTTTCCCTTCCATTTTTTATGATCATCTCATTTTTATTCAATGATAATAAGAAAGTATTTCTTCATAAAAATACCTTATATGGTCCCAGTTGGATGATTTTAAATTGGCTGAAAGTGTGGGCTCTTGAGATGTGGCACCTACTAGCTGGGTGACATTGACAGGTGACTTTATGTGTCTCTGCCTCAGTTTCTCCAACTATAAAATCGGGCTAATAGAACCTACCCCACTGGGTGGTGACAATGAGTTAATATTTAGAACAGTATCTAACACAGTAAATATGCAACACAGCTTTGCCATCACAGTGAATATTAGTATTATAAGGTTAAGAAACCTGTTTTAAGTTTAAAATGACTCAGCAATAAGAATTCAGCTTTTGTAGAAAAAGAATAGGTACTGATTGACCATGTGTTCACGGGATTATTGTAAATAATCAGCCAGCTGAATTCCTGGGTAAACATTCCTAACCGCATCTCACTAAACCACGGAGCTACAGACCACCCACTGGTCTAGTAGTGGCTTAGAAGCATCACTTCACAGTACTCGGCAACTTAAGTAGATGGGAGCCTTGTAAGAACTAAATGGTTTCAGGAGGAGTCTGACAAGACAATTCGACCGAATTATATAGGAAGAAGTATTTTTCTTAAATAACATTTACATGGTAGATCCTTAATAAACATAGGCTGAATGCACACAAAATGCACTATACACAGGAACACAAGCTTAAGAGCAAATGGCACTGCTGTACTTTTTAAAATCCCTAGACCAGGGACGCCTGGGTGGCTCAGTTTGTTGAGCAGCTGCCTTCAGCTCAGGTCATGATCCCAGGGTCGTACGATCAAGTCCCACATCTGGCTCCTGGCTCAGTGGAGAGCCTGCTTCTCCCTCCCACTGTCTGTTGCTCTCCCTGCTTGTACTCTCTGTCTCTGTTAAATGAATAAATAAAACCTTAAAAAAAAAAGTTCTCTCTCCTACTCTGAATCTTT
Organism: Martes martes; assembly: GCF_963455335.1. NCBI lineage: Eukaryota > Metazoa > Chordata > Mammalia > Carnivora > Mustelidae > Martes > Martes martes. The sequence goes on along the minus strand of NC_137894.1, from coordinate 102,184,139 downwards.
AAAAAATAAAATAAAATAAAATCCCTAGACCAGTCCTGGGTAACTGTCCCCACTGGATACATCACCATCCAAGACTCAGATGAAAGACTATCTCACATTAAGTAGAGGGCACCTTGCAAATCTACTTAAAGAAAAACTGAAAATATCTGTCATGGGTTTCAGCTTATTTTTCTCCATATTTTCAACATTTCTCCTAAGGAACACACTCATGGAAAACCACCAGCAAATCTAGACTCATCCTTTGATGGAACAATGAAATGTGAAAAACTGCAGGGAAACTGGGCCAATTTACAGTTTCACTTTATGGCTTCCTCACTGAGGCTCCGAGAGGGTACCATTTATTTGGAGTCCCAAGCAGAGAGTAAGTTCCAGACCTCCAAATTCACAGGCCAGTACTCGGCCTGGGTTTATATTTAAAGACTGAAGCTTAATGTTATTTTATTTGGTGTTTTAGGTCTAGATCAGGTGTATTTTAATAGTAATGAGGACTGTGTATATCTTTTTGATGTAAAAAAAAGGAGGCCTATGAAATCTAAACATACTTGTGAATTCCCTGGATGGCATCTTTTAATAATGATCACTAATAGCCTCTAGACCAGGCAAAATCTGTGAGCCAAACAATCAGAATGTTTGAAATGCAAACGTAAGATAATTAATGAAAATGCTGACGGGTCTTCTGCTAAAGCCTGCTACAATATTAAAAATCAATCTAATCAATCTAATAGGAACTTTAATAAGGAGAGACCTGAGATAGGAACTCACTCTTTTTCAAGAGTCATCTTGGGGTGCCTGAGTGACTCACTCAGTTAAGCGACTGCCTTCTAGTCAGATTATGATCCCAGGGTCCTAGGACCGAGCCTGGCATTGGGCTCCCTGCTCAGCGGGGAACCTGCTCTCCCCTTCCCTCTGCCTGCTGCTCTGCTTACTTGTGCGCACATTCTCTCTCTGTCAAAATAAATAAAAAAAATCTTAAAAAAAAATCATCTTTGCCTGAACTGTAGGCTGTTCACTTACAATCATCAACATTCCAAATGTCTATATCCAAGATTTCAACACACGGGATTATGGTTGAGTGTTGGCTATATATTGATTATTTTGCCATCTTTTAATAACGTTTCTTTCATTGTTAGTCATCACTTGTAGTTCTAGATGGCGCCCTATGTGAAAATTTAAAAACCACCTCATTTCCCCTTCTTCCCCATGATCCTCTGCCTTGTTTCTTAAATTCCACAGTATCAGTGAGATCATATGGTAATTGTCTTCCTCTGCTTATTTCGCTTAGCATAATACCCTCTAGTTTCATCTAGTTTCATCCATGTCATTGCAAATGGCAAGATTTCACCTTTTTGATGGCTGAGTAATATTCCTGTGTGTGTGTGTGTGTGTGTGTGTGTGTGTGTGTGTGTGTGTACCATGTGTACCACATCTTCTTTATCCATTCATCTGTTGATGGACATCTGGGCTCTTTCCAAAGTTTGGCTGTTGTGGACATTGCTGTTATAAATATTGGGGTGCAAGTGTCCCTTCGGATCACTGCATTTGTATCTTTATGGTAAATACCCAGTAGTGAAATTGCTGACAAAACCAGAAAGGGAGATAAACTGTAAGAGACTCTTAAACAGAGGAAAATGGAGGATTGCTGGAGGGGATGAGGAGGATGGAGGGATAGAGTAACTAGGTAACAGACATTGGGGAGGGTGTCTATTATAATGAGTGCTGGGTATTATATAAGACTGATGAACCACAGACCTGTACCCCTGAAGCAAATACATTACATGTAAATCAAATTTAAATAAAAAAAAAACTCATTTAAAATGGAATCAGGAGGCCAGAATGGGGAGCTCTCACCCTACTGCTGGTCAGCTACAGACCAAAGAAGAGAAATATCTTGCAAGTCTAGCAAGTTGGTAATTACTACCCTAAGCAGGAGGAAGGTTTTCTTGTTGCCTAGCAATAGTCCTGCCAATGAGAGACTGTCATGATTCAGCCAATGAAAAGCCATTACACTGTGAACTCCCAGTTTACATTAATGGACTTTTTGTTTTCTCCCATCCAAGTACTAACCAGGCCTAAACCTGCTTAGCTTCCAAGATCAGACGAGATCTGGCATGTTCAGGTATGGCCCTAGACGACTTTTTGTTTTCTAAGAGTACCCCACCCCCGCTGTGGTGCTTCCCCCCTCCCCTCCCCTGCCCCCACCGTTTTGTCTATAAAAGCACATTCTCCTCTTCTGTGCTTCAGGCTTGCTTATGGTTTTGAAATAGTATGCATATCCTGAATTGCAATTTTCTGCCATTCCCAGAATAAAATCATTTTTTGCTGGTAAGAGAACTGACAATTTTTAAGGTTAACACCAATATAGGAACAATCCAGTGTGTGCTCACTATGAGAAAGCAGGCTTGGCCATCAGACCAGGTTTGAGTCTCTACTTCTCACCTTCTGTGTGATTCTTGGGGAGGTTCCTTAATTACTCTACACCTCAGGTTACTCATCTGAAAAAAGATGATAAAATCCTACAGGGTGAAACTGAGAAGGGAAACAAGGAAATCTACAGAAAGTCCTTAACACTATCTGGCATCGCCAGAGTAGAGTTAAGCTCTACTATGGTAGTAGCAAAGGAAAGTAGCTGGAAGTATTTTGATTCCCTCAAGGAACAAAAACAACAATAAATATTTGGAATGTGAATTATGAACTAGATTATGAAGAATATAAACATTTCTAGGAAGCTCTGAATTCTGGCTTTAAATCATTCCTCCCGGTTTCGTATGAACTCTTCATTCATCACGTAAATGGCCATGGGCCAGGAAACCAAAGCTCGACACCAATCCGCTGTCTCCCACGTGAATACACCAAGGGCTGCCCCCCTGTAGGGCAGGTTTCCACAGTGAAGGTGATCTGTAGCGACACACAGTCAACATCAAGTAAGCAACGATTTATCAAGCCCCACCTGTGTGTAGTACAGAATGAAATCCCTGGATCCCGATAAGCTGAGTGCAAATTATACACACTGGAGAAAGAGCAGAGAGATTGGTTTATCACATATGTTCACATATTTGAATTTACCAAAACAACATTTATCTCGGTATGCGGCCAGTAGGATTGGTGTTTAATCAGAATAAATATGTCAAGCTGGCCATTAATCCCATATTATAATGGGATTTCACTCATCTTTGCCAGTTACAAACCTTAGTTCATTGTTAGCCACCCTGAGAAGGCAACAGGAAGAACCAAGAAGCATTGGGTAGATTTAATTAGCCCATTTTAAATCTTCTATTTTAATATTCCTGAAAATAAGGAATGATTTCGAATTACGTCTGGCAACCTACCACCTGTGATTATTGGACATGGTCATTCTCAGTCCCAGTTCTTCAACTGGATTCGGCACCAGCAGCAACATGGGAAGAGAAGAAAGGACCCAGACTAAGCCAGCTCTTGTATAAACACAAAAATGGAACAGAAATAAGTGGCTTTATTAGAGCTCAAGCAGAGCAGAGGCATTCAGTTTCCAAACATGGGTACGTGGACAGATTCAGGACGGTCACTAAAGATGACTCAGAAACATGTGACTATCCTCGGGAGAAAAGCCTTGAGCAGAAAGATAGAAACTCTGGCTCACCCATGACAGTAATATAAAGCTGTTGTTGTTGCGACACCTGGGGGCTCAGTTGATTAAGCATCTGACTTCCACTTGGGTCATGATCTCGGGGTCCTGGGATCGAGCCCCACATCAGGCTCCTTGCTCAGTGGGGAGTCTGCCTCTCCCTCGCAGTCTCCCGCTCTTCTCCCTCTCTCTTTTTCTCTCTCGTAAATAAAATCTTTAAAAAAAATGTTGTTTATATAGTTACGATAAGAGAGATGAACTAAAATCCATGAAATTTAAGAAAATAAGTAACAGTAGAAAAATAAGTCGAAATCTGGCTTTTTGTAAATATGAGTAAAATGAAATACATTTAAACAAAAAGAAGGAAAAACAAAAATATACAATATTAGGAAAAAAGGGGGACATAATTACAGATATGAATGATTACAGGAAGATTCAACTGTACAACTTTCACCCCAATTAATCTATAGATACATGCAATTCCCATCAGAACTCTAATGTGCCTTTTGACAGGACCTGGCAATCTGATCCTTAGAATTCATATGGAAGAGAACAGAGACAAGAATACTGAAGACTTTTTTTTTTTTAAAGATACTATTTATTTGAGAGAGAGTGAGAGAGTGCATAAGCAGGGGGAGGGAGAGGGAGAAAGAGTGAGAGGGAGAGGCACACTCCCCATTGGGCGGGGAGCCCAATTAGGGGCTCCATCCCCGGACCCTGAGACCATAACCTGAGCCCAAGGCGGATGCTTAACTGACTGAGCCACCCAGACGTGCCCCAAGTGAAGACAATTCTAAAGAACAAGGGGGGTAGGACTTACTTTACCAAACATTAGGACTCATCATAAAGGTGTGATAATTGAAAATAGTGTGGTATTGGTGCACGGATAAACAGATGAATGGAAGAGAATAGAGAGTTACAGATTTGGGTCCACGTACTTATGTAGGAATTTAGTATATGACTGAAAAAGTTAACCAGGGAAAGTGCAGAGAAAACTGGTTACTGACAAGGAAAAAACAATTTTGGATCTTTACTTAGCTTATAACCTACACAAAATAAATTCTGGTTTAAAGTCCTAATCATGAAAAGCAAACTTTATTTAAAATATATTAAAAGAGGGCGCCTGGGTGGCTCAGTGGGTTAAAGCCTCTGCCTTCAGCTCAGGTCATGATCCCAGGGTCCTGGGATCGAGTCCCGCATCGGGCTCTCTGCTCAGCAGGGAGCCTTCTTCCTCTTCTCTCTCTCTCTCTCTCTCTCTCTGCCTGCCTCTCTGCCTACTTGTGATCTCTGCCTGTCAAATAAATAAAGAAAATCTTAAAAAAAATAAAATAAAATATATTAAAAGATAGTATCAAAACAAAACTACAATGAGGTTTCACCTCACAACATCAGAATGGCTAAAAATCAACAACACAGGAAACAACGAGTGTGGGCGAGGATGAGGAGAAAGGGGGACCCTCTTACACTGGTGGTGGGGATGAAAACTGGTGCAGCCACTCCAGAAAACAGGATGGAGTTTCCTCAAAAAGTTAAGAATAGAACTACTACATCATCCAGCAATAGCTCTACTGGGTATTAACCCAAAGAATACAAAAACACTAATTTGAAGGGACACACACACTTATGTTTACAGCAGCAGTATCAACATTAGCCAAATTAGGAAAGAGCCCAAATGCCCACTGACTGATGGATAAGGAAGATATGGTGTACACACACACACACACACACACACACACACACACACGTGCAGTGGAATACTGCTCAGCCATCAGAAAGAATGTGATCTTGCCATTCCAACTACTTGGATGGAGCTAGAGAATATAATGCTTAAAGTCAGTCAGTCAGAGAAAGACAAAACCATGTTTCACTCACATGTGAAATTTAAGAAACACAACTGATCATAGTGGACAAAAGAAAGGCAAACCAAGATAACAGACTCATCTACAGAGAACAAACAGATGGTAACCAGAGGAGAGGTGGGGGGTGGGGATGGCTAAAGCAGGTGATGGGGATTAGGGAGTGCACTTATGACCATCACTGGATGTTTCATGGAAGTGCTGGATCACTCAATTGTACACCTAAAGCTGATACTACATTGTATGTTAACTATCTGCAACACAAATAAAAATTTAAAAAAAGATAGTATCAGAAACAATATCTGTGACACTAGCATAAGAAAAAAGGATTTAAACAAGAGACACAAAAGCACAGACCATAAAAAAAGTAGGTAGAGGGAAGAAACAGATTTATCTAACTACATTAAAATCTAAAATCTTTTGACTTCTGACTTAAAGCATGATGGAGTAAGAAGGTCAACAAAATGCTCTCCCCAGAACAGAAGTCTGGTAACACCAAGTATCTGTGAGAAGGTAAAGAAATAGAAACCGATCTTGTAGATGGGAGTACAAAATGCTATAACCATCTTAAAGAACAATTAGAAATGGTTAGTGACACCGAGGATGAACTTCTGTCTTACCAAGCAACTCCACTCCAGGTGGTAGGTCTGGAGAAACTACTGTATGTGGCACCAAAGGACCCTGATCCTGCTCTGCCCCATAGTTAAAACAGTGTGTGTCTACACAGCAAGAGGTGAAGAGATCTGAAGAATAGGACAGCCAGAGACGGTTCCTAGGATTATATGGAAAGTCAGTATATAGGAACAATGGCAAGTAAAGTCAGTGAAGAAAGGAGAGACTATTCAATAAGGCTTGGGGCACAAGTGCTTCTCCTGGAAGTAGTGCAGGTAGACCCCTAACCTCACACCATATATGTGATCTCATCATATCTCTCCAGCACAGTTCTTAGATGTCAGCAGTTATCTACACTTTAAAGAAAACTGAAATTTCATCCATCACTTTTATCACTCCTGTAAAAACCATTCCTTCTGTCCTGTCAAACTCTAACCCAATTTTCTTTTCCACAGCTGCAGCAAACATTTATAATGGAAAAACACAGACTAGATCAGTGTCAACTCTCAAGGGGGCTTTCAACACCATCTTAATTATTCTGTTTCTTGCCTATATTTCTTCCCCACTCAACCTCCTACCTCTGTCTTCACACATCCTCCTTCCCCATTCCCTTTTATAGGAGCACAAAATCCATGACATGGAGCTCCTTCGTCCTCCCCAGCAACAAATATGACTGCTTGCCCAAGGACCTGTTGCTTCAGTGACACACCTTCTCTGTCCTCCTCTTCAATTGTCCATGTTCCTGGATCATCTCCCATCAGCACATGAACATGTCCTCCTATTCTCTATAGTTAAAGAGTAAAAGTGAAATTCCTTTGAGCCCAAATCCTCAACTATTCCTCCCCTAGTTTTGCTGCTCCCTCTCACTGCACAGCCAAAGAGTGGCCACAGGTATGTTCTTCCCTTTTTGTACTCCACTTCACTCAGCCCATTCCATTCCCAACTTTGTTCCCACTGCTCCATCAACTTTCCTTTAGTCAATGAACCACCAACCTGCAATCTGTCAAACCTAACAGTCACTTCTCCTTAATCTTCATCTTCTGGAACCATGCAGCAGCATCTGATGTCAGCTACTTTCTTTCAAGCTCTTGGTCCTCCTAGGTTTCTGGTCACTCCCTGTCAGTCTATTTCTGAAGGTGGCGTTCTCTAGTGCTTGGCCCTGTATCTTCTGCCCCTCTCTATACTGCTGAGTTCCAGAATCCTACCTCCAATTTGGATTCTGAATCCTTCCACTCATAGCTCAGTGGCACCTCAAATTAAACAGATACCAAACCGAACTCCTGAATTTCTCCCTGTCTTGGCTCTTTTCTGTTGCCTTTATTTCCATCACCCATCCACTCAGTTATAATTTGCTCCTCTCAATGAGTCCTACTGTTTCCTCCCCAAAATATGCTCACTTCTCTGTATTTCCATTGTTACCACCTCTGTTGCATTAGTCAGGGTTGTCCAGAGAAAGAGAACCAGTATGTGTAAATATATACAGAAAGTTTTGGCTTTTTGTTTTTGTGTTTCAAGGAATTGGCCCATGTTATTATAGAGGCTGGCCTGTCCAGAATCTGCAGGGTGAGCCTACAAGTCGGAGACCAGGAAAAAGCTCATGTTACCATTCAGGTCTGAAGGCTGTCTACTTGGCTACTGCAGAATTCCCTCTTGTTCAAGAAGGCTGGTCTTTTGCTCTATCCAGACCTTCAGTTGATTAGACGAGGCCCACCAGTATTATACAGGGCAATCTGTTAGTTAGAGTCTGCGGATTAAAATGTTAATCTCCAAAAACAGTTCTTTGCCCTCAAAGAACAGTATTACTCTAAATGTTTGACCAGGTATCTGGACCCCAGAGCCAAGTTGACACGCAAAATTAACTATCATGGCAGTCTAAGCCACTCATCTCTCCTAGCCTATTAGAGTAGTCTATCTTGTTTCTCTGCTTCCATACTACGCTCCACATCAAAGCCCAAACATGCTCTTTCTCCATACATCTCTCCCTAACCCCCACCCCCAAAAGCTTCCTACTGCATCTAGATTAAAAACAAGGCCCCTTACCAAGACACGAAGGATCCATTACTTCTGGACCCTCATCTCATCCCAGGCTCCCTCTCTGCACTTACCAATCCTCAAATCTGCCTCAGGGTCTTGGAATATCCTGCCACTCCCCCACCCCCAAACCGTCCCCCCACCCCCCACAAAGTTAACTTCAGTGTTTCCCTTCATAATTTAGCCTAACTCGTGTTTGTGTCCCTGGACCACACAGTATTCTCCATCACTGCTTCCTTGGCAGCTCTGGGATGAATATTATATATTTGTTTGGTAACTTATTCACTGCTTGCCAGTATGAGCTCCATTAACAAAGGAATCAAATTTTACTCAACAGTACGGAGCCCAGTGCCTGGCATTAAGGAGATGCTCAACTGATATTCTTTTAAAAATAAAATTCAAATGGAAGAAAAATCTAAATATAAAAAGTCAAAAAAGCATTTCTATAAAGTGTAAGATATGTAAACCTTGGGATAGGGTATTTTTTTTTAAAGATTTTATTTATTTGAGACAGAGAGTGCACAAGCAGGGGGAACACCAGGCAGAGCGAGATGGAGAAACAGGCTCCCCGCTGAGTAAGGAAGCTGATGTGCGACTAGATCTTAGGACCCTGGTGGGAACATGACCTGGGATGGAGGCAGACACTTAAGTGACTGAGCCACCCAGGCGCCCCGGATAGAGTATTTCTTAAGCAAAACAGGAAACATAAATCATAAGTGAAACAATTCCACATATGATTACATCAAGGTTAAAAAAAAACCCTCGAATAGGGTGAACAGAGTCAAAAGACAAAATTTATAAGACCTCTTTGTTAGATATATCACATACATAAAAAAGCCAAACAATACAATTTAAAAATAGGCAAAGCATCTAAGCGTTAGAGATTAAACAAATGCCAGGAAATGAACAGAAATTCCAGCCTTCATTCATCAGACAGGCAAAAAATTACCTGACATTTTAGAAATAAAAATGAAAAATACTTTCAAAGATTGAGAACAATGATTTTAAAAAATGGTTCTACTGGTCCCTTTTCAGATGGGCGGTAGCCTACACGCTCTGCGCAGTGCTCCAGCCAGCTCTGGTGAGAGGAAGGGATGGGCGTGGGTGGGGGGGAGGGAGTGCGGGGAACACAGAGGAGAAGACAGTTTCCCTACAGCCACAGCTGCCAGGATTCCGAATCCGCACAGACTTTGAAGTAGGGGATCCTGCATTTTCGAAAGCAAAGCTCACCAACCCAGGGACAGCAACATAATCATGGTCCCATCACCACAAGTACAATACCAAGGGCTGAAGTTTTTTTTTCCTATGGCTCAAATTCCTCCGTAAATACAGACTGAGAAGAGTGTCCTTCAGAAATCAATGCCAAACACATTAGTTTCAGGGTTTACAATTTGCACCTCCCCCCCCAAAATGCTTTAGGAAGGAAAGGTCTGGTTATTTTAAGGAGGGAACGGACTGCTAAGGAATATCTTGCTTCGCTCTGGCTTTTAAATTCACTTGGCATTAATTCTATTTACAGAACCTCTAAAATCCTGGAAATTGTATTTAAAAACCACAGCTAATATCTGAAGCATTGTGATATCCTCTTATCTGTTAAGGTGGATAAATGCCTAGTTCTATCAGACTCTCCAGCCACTCCCACCCGAGTAATCCTAGATTGACATTTTGGAGTCAGAAGGTCTATTCTGTCAGCTGGGAATATACTGGGTGGAAACGGTGCTCTCCCACGGGAGGAGTCCGTTCCCATTCTGCTGGACAGCTTACATGACCAAAGTGCAGCCGCCATCGTTCGTCAGCCTCTGAGAACAGTGTTCCACACTGCCCACTGGACAGACGGAGCTTTGTGACAGGTGATTCGCATACTTCCCGGCTTCACTGAGGTATGACTGACATAACCATAACGTCTTGTAAGATGTACAACACGTTGATCTGACACACATATATTGCAAGAAGGATTATTATCCAGAGCTTTAGCTCAGCCCTCCATCATGCCGGGTCATTACCATTACTTTGGGGAAGGGGGTGGGAATATAGAAGATTGATTCCTTTGGCAACTTTCAAGTATATGATACAGTATTTTTCCCATCATACAGTATTATTAACTATAATCACCATGCTGTACAGTGGATCCCCAGCACTTACAACCAGACGTTTGTACCTCTGACTCACATCTCCCCATTTCTGTCACCCTCCAGCTGGCAGCTACTGTTCTAGGAGTTCAGCGTTTTTAGATTCTACCTATAAGTTAGATCATATGCTATCTGACTTTTGGACTTATTTCATGTTGCATAAATATCCTCAAGGCCTATCCATGTGGTCCTAAATGGCAGGATGTCCTTTCTCATGGCTGACTAATATTCGCGCGCGTGTGTGTGTGTGTGTGTACACACTGCATTTTCTTTATTGGCTCTTCCACTGACACATATGGTTCTTTCTGTATCTTGGCTATTGTGAATAGTGTTTCAGTGAACACGGGAGTGCAGGTGTCTCTTCGACCTCCTGTTTTCATTTCTTTTGCATATATGCCCACAAGTATAACTGCTAGATTGTCTTAGTCTTGAGAAACCTCCGTATCATTTTCCATAATGGCTGTACTATTTACATTTCTACCAACAGTGCGTAAGAGTTCCCTTCTCTCCACATCCTTGTGAACACTTATCTTTCTGAGGATAGGCATCTTGACAGGTGTAAGATGGTAGCTCCCTGTGGTTTCGATTTGCATATCCCCGATGACTGGTGATGCTGAGCACCTTTTCATTTGGAGATCTTTAGAAGTGTCTATGCAGTTCCTCTGCCCATTTTTAAACCTGCTTGTTTTCTCCTGCTGAGTTGTGTGACTTCTTTACATATTTTGGATATTAACTCCTTATCAGAAATAATTTGCAGATATTTTCTCCCACCCTGTAGGCTGCCTTTTCATTGTGTTGATGATTTCCTCTGTTGTACAGAGGCTTTTTGGTTGGATGTAATCCCACTTGTTTATTTCCCTTTTGCTGCCTTTGCTTTTGCTGTCAAATTCAGGAAATCCTCACCAAGACCGATGTCAGGAAGCTTACCCCCATGTGTTCTTCTAGGAATTTTATGGTTCTAGGACTTCCGTTTAAGTCTTTAATCTTCTGTGTGTGGTTTAAGATAGTGGTCTAGTCTCGTTGTCCTGCATATGGTGGTCCAATTTTACCAACACCATTTATCGACCAGAACATCTTTTTCTATTGTTATTCTTGGCTCCTTTGTCATAAATGGACAACATATGTATGGGTTTATTCTTGGGCTCTCTATTCTGTTCCACTGGTCTAGGAATCTGTTTTTATGCCAACGCCATCCTGTTTTGATTACTACAGCTTTGGAATATAGCTTGACATCAGGAAGCATAATGCCTCCAGCTTTGTTCTTCTTCCTCAAGATTGCCTTGGTTAGTGGAGTCTTTTGTGGTTTCATAAAAATTTTAGGTTTCTTTTATTTCTGTGAAAATGCCATTGGAATTTTAATAGGTATTGCACTGAATCTGTAGATGGTTCTGAGCCTTACTCATATTTAAATAACCAAAAGATCTCTGTGGAACCACTCTAAAATCTAAGAAATGGTTTAATGTAAACTAAAACAGTGAAGGTGGGGGAGTTCCCTCTGATGAGTGGTCTGTATTAATTTAACACAGAAGGTGGTGGCATTTAGAAGGAAGGTATCTCCACCCCACGTTTCTTTAGTGCCATTTTTCGTAAGTGAAAAGGTCTCCACTGCTTCGAAAGCCTTTAGCTAAATCGCTGAAAGGTCTTTCACACAGTAATTCTGTTTTATGGTCATTAAAATGCCCAACTAGCTTCAGAGCTGCCTTAGTGAACAGATGTTGTTGAAAACGGCTTCAGCCTCAGACCAGCTGTGAGCGAGGTGAGGACGGAGGAGCCAAAAAAGCATCATCGAAAAAAGAGAAATGGCACCTCGGGAGAGCACCACATGCGGATCGGTAAAGCAGAGCTCTTTCCTGGTCTGAGCAGTGTTGGGGTCTTCGAGGCCTACTAGAAAACAAGGCAAGGTGAAATGGTAAGAAGCAAACACAAAGGGTGAAGATTGAACCACAGGGACTTAGCGAAGGGTAGATTTTATTTTTAGCAGGGGGTCCCCTTTTACGGGGATGGTCACAAGGGTATTTTCATAAGGGCATGTTACAGGGACTACCAGAAAGGAATGGCATTCATTTTATAGACTATCTCTGGCTTGCACACACCCTTGAGCCTGCATGGGTACCTAAGAATTTTTTATTGAAAACTGGATAAACGTGCATCAAGGAAAAACATTAAATGAACGCCCATCCAGTTTTTAGTTTCAGATTTCCCCATCAACAGTGGGAAGTGGATTTCCCCACATTTCATTCAGTGGTCACCACACACAAGGGGCAGGACCGTGTGAATTTTCTGCCACTGGCAGCTGAATTCTGACAGCAGGACCAACATGCAGTCCTTAGTTTCACATATGTAAAGGCCAAAATCTTAAACATACTCATCCCTTACCATTCTCCATTGACTCCATTTTCAAGGAGGAGAAAAGAGGTGCCAGGGGAGAAAAGGAAGCTGGAAAGGCACAGGGGCCAGGCTGTGAAAGACTTCACAAGCCATTCCCTGAAAATGGGGCCTTATCCATGTACGATGGAGCTTTCAGCTGGGTGAAGTGAGGCACTAGGCAGACACTACAGTATGAAAGGGACAGCGCTTCCCATCACCTGAAAAGCATTTTCACACATCAGTGGCATCTAAGAGGTATAAAGAGTCCATGGCCTGGAGTAAAGGAAAAACTGTTAGGGCTCATCCATCCATCCATTCAAGAATCACAGTCAATGTCAGCACCAGGGACTGGCTACAGAGATAGGGAGGAAGGCAGCATGGGGCCAGTGTAGACATACATCGTGCAGGATCTAGAGGTGGGCAGGGTTGGGGTGGGAGGGAGGGGACGGGCAGCAGGGGTAGGTGCCCAGGTAGCAGTGGAAGGAAAACTTAGTCATGATACTCAGGTTCTCATTTAGACAAGGTGATGGACTAGAACCAAAGACAGGAGGTTCAGAAGTAAATGGGATGGAGGGAAGCAGGTCAAGAAGCAGAAGCTTAGGACAGGAACAGAGGTGTTCTAGGAAGGAGGGGCAGAGAGCCACTGGGAAATGCTACCACACAGGCAGAATACTCAGTCAGTACCCCACATTTCATGCAATAAAAGTATCTTATGCTCAGCTGTGGATTTTTAAGTGCTTTTTACCACATAAGAGTCCACAAATTTCAGAAATAATGACTGCTTTAATAAAAAAGAACAAGGTGGTAAAAGACTTAATTTCTCAAACTGAATTAAGAATCCAACAACAACAAAAAAAATCGAACACTTAAGAACCTTGGGTTCAAGCTAGCCGAGCAAACTTAGAAAGGTCCCGTAGCTCTAGACCTCAGTTTTCCTATTAGGAACACTGACCAGGTAGCTCTAGAGTTTTCCTACAATTATTACAAAATGGCATCATAACCAGAGGTAAATTATATACTCCTTTGACAAAAAAGGAAGCTGACTGGCCTTTTAAAATTATATATTAACTGGAAGTTTTAAGTTTAAAAAAATACTTTAAGTTAAAATTTAAACTTAAAATTTTTTAAATTCTGAAAATTCCCATTCTTTATTAAAAGTGTATTTTTAAGACTCAGACTCAATAAGATGTGAGAAGAAGATCTGTATTCAACATATACAGGATTAATGAATGGATTTTTTTTTATTTAAAATTTTTTATTTTAATAAACATATAATGTATTTTTATCCCCAGGGGTACAGGTCTGTGAATCGCCAGGTTTACACATTTCACAGCACTCATCATAGCACATACCCTCCCCAATGTCCATTATGAATGGATTTTTTTAAAACCTAATCATCATACAATTCAATTGCATATATCATCAAAGGAACTATTTTGTATATTTAAATTGTTTCAAGTCCCTCTTAATATGTATGACTACAGATTTGTTTGCAATTCCTTCTTTTTCCATTCTCAGGATGTAGAGAAATGTTTTCCTCCCCCCAAATCTCTGCTGCTTCTCCCCACCCCCTAAACAAGCCCCTATACCCTATCGCCTCCACTGCTTTTTTTTTTAAATTCTATGAAATTAGCAACCACTGCCACCACAGTCAAGGCTTTGGCAAGATGAATTTGTCCATGTCAGATTGGATAATGGGTGAAATTCAAGACAGAGGGAGGTTCAACTAACTGGGGTAACAGGAAAAAAAATGCATTCCTTCCAGCCCATACTTCTATCGGGAAGCATTTTTTAAACTTTTATTTTATTTTATTTTTAAGATTTATTGGAGAGAAAGCATGAGCACAAGCGGGGGGGGGGCAGGTAGGGGGAGAAGTCGACTCCCCCCACTGAGCAGGGAGCCCAGTGAGGGGCTCGATCCCAGAACCCCAGGATCATGACCTGAGCTGAAGGCAGACGCTTAATGGACTGAGCCACCCAGGAACCCCTCTGGAAGCCTTTCCACTGCTCTCCATCTCAGGGACAGAAGGTCTTACTGCACTCCTGACCCAAGCAAGAGAGAGGCTTAGGACCTACATTACACCATAATGTAGGGCAGTTCTTAATCCAGGCCAAAGACAGTCAATGTGCAAAGCATCCCCCTCCACCCCAACCAAGCCCAATTTTGAGGAACAGTCTCTGCGACGCAGCACATAATCACTGAAGGCAAGGGAGTGGTCAGAAGAGTCTTGTATCACTTCACTGCCACGCTGCCTGCCAGCCACAGCACATGGTGATACAGCTTTTAAAAAGGGGATTAATTTGCTGAAACCCTTACTGGATTATGATTTCCCCTTAGGTCTCCATTCTGTGACACAATGAAAAAATAAGTAATAGAAGGAGGGAAAGAAGAGAAAGATGTGATAGGACACCCAATGTTCTTATAAGCAGTAACCAAAATAATCACAGTGAACATTTACTCAGCATTTACAGAATGCCAGGTGTCATTCTCAACGCTAAGAACTTTACATGAATTAACTCACTTACTCCAACCTAGGAGTTCAGTATTATTTTCTGTCACTTGCAAGATGAGAAAACGGAGGGACAGTGTAGTTGTCACTTGGCCAAAGAAGAACTGGCATATCAACCAGAGGACTCTAACTCCAGAGCCTGCGCTCTGAACCAGGTGACACACTGACTCGACTAGGGCCATCCCTCGCTCCAAAAGAACATTCAGCAAAGTCTGGAGACAGTTCTGGCTGTTAGAGCTGGGAGTAGGGGTGCTTCTGGCATCAAGTGGCGAGAGGTCAAGGATGGCGCTGAACATTCTCCAACATACGGCAGTGCCTCACAACAAAGACTAATCCCACAGAACAGTCAATAGTGCTGAGGTCAAGAAACCCTAATCAAAAGCAGTATTCATAAACTTCTTAATCTTTTCCCTTTTACCACTGTTCAATTTGATTCTGTGCAAAGAATGAAGGACCAGAAACGCAGAAAGTGGTTGCCTTTGTAGCAGAGAGAAACGAAGAATTCCATTTACAGTTGCTCCAGAAAGAATACCTAGGAATCAGCTTAACCAAAGAAGTAAAGGACCTGTACTCCAAAAACTATGAAACACCGATGATGACGATGGCACAAATGAAAAGATAAGTCCACGCTCACAGACTGTAAGAATATTGTTAAAATGTCCAAACTACCCAAAGCAATCTGAACTGATCTAAACTGATATTCATGTTAGTGTCAACCAGGCACTACGGAAAGACTTAAAAGGGGTTTTCTAATCTAAACGATTCATGTGAAACAAAGGCTTAACTCTAGAGTGAAAAAATATAGAACTACTCTTCTATTTGAAAAGGAAAGAATGAAACGAAAGCTGGCAGTCTGAAAGAACCAAACTGGATTCAGGACAGATGGCATTTTCACCTAAGAATGGCTTACCAAAATGTTCTAATTGTAAGTATGTCTTCCGGTAAGGAAATACACTGATCTTCAGAGAGAGTGGGGTTGACTATTCAAAAAATTTCATTAAACCTTTGTTGCTGGGATCTAAAGAAAATTACTAATTTAAAATGTGAAGTTTACAGAGAAAACCTGTATTCAAACCATGGAAAAAACTACAGTTTTTTTTTTTTTAAATCAGTGCATTTTAAAGGTTTTTTTTTTGGAATATATAATCAAATTGCTAATAATTTGCTCTGGATCCTAGGTGTCATCCTATCCTAAGCCCATTTATATCTTCTTAAAACAGACAACTAGTACTTTCCGAGAAACCAATCACTAGTACGAGCTCACATTCATCAATTGCTACTCGTACCAGCTATATGTGATCCATTCCAAGTGTTTCCCTTCCTGAGCGGCTACCTGGAGGCAGACTGCACTACCATTTGCAAATATTTGCTGCCTCTCTCTGTAAAAGGTGTTTATGCATCCCAACCTTTGACCTTTGTCAGCCATAAGACCTGCTTTAGCCAGTAAAGTCCAAATACGTCCTCTCCAAGCAGAAGTTTTTTTTTTTTTTTTTAATTTTATTCATTCATTTGACAGAGATCACAAGCAGACAGAGAGGCAGGCAGAGAGAGAGGAAGGGAAGCAGGCTCCCCGCTGAGCAGAGAGCCCGACGCGGGGCTCGATCCCAGGACCCTGGGATCATGACCTGAGCTGAAGGCAGAGGCTTTAACCCACTGAGCCACCCAGGCACCCTCCAAGCAGAAGTTTTAAAAGCTGTATTTCCTTACGTTCCCCACCCCCCACAATCTTTGAAATAGAAGTCATGATACACCCTCTATCTGGATCCTTGAATTCCCATGATGAACCCTGCCCCCGTGCTAACCCACAATGGCCATAAACAGGAACAGTAAGTATGCTGGGCTGCCAGAAACCCACAGAGATTCAGGAGTTGTTTTTACTGCAGGATAATTTGGCCCATACGGACGTAAACCTATTTTATAAAAAACTGGAAAGTGAGCTACGTAAAAGTATTTTGCCCAAGTGAGTCTACAGGCAGTAAATGGGGGAAACTAGGAATTCAGGAAGTCAAAACTCCAAAGACCACCCTTTCATTCCATTCTCCTTCTCATGCTTTATAAAGCTTATTAATGGGGCACCTGGTTGACTTGGTTGGAGGAGCAAGCAACTGTTGATCTCAGGGTCATGAGTTCGAGCCTCATATTGGGTGTAGAGAGTACACAAATGAGTAGATAAATAAACTTTAAAAAACAAACAAAAATAAAAACAAACAAAAAACCAGTCTCTCTCATGGTTAGTCTCCTTCTCTGATTTCTTCCCATTTAGTTTTTCCTCCCTTTCCCTGTGGTCCTCCCACACTATTACTTACATTCCACATGAGTGAAATCTTACGATAACTGTCTTTCTCTGCTTGACTTACTTCACTTAACATAATCCCCTCCAGTTCCATCCATGTTGTTGCAATTGGTGGGTATTCATCCATTCTGATGGCTGAGTAATATTTCATTTTATATATGAACCACATCTTTATCCATTCATATGTTGAAGGACTACAGAAGGCAGGGGGGTGGGAGGATGGGGTAGCAGGGTGATGGGTATTAAGGAGGGCACATGTTGGGATGAGCACTGGGTGTTATAACCAACTAATGAATTGCTGAACACTACAATAAAAACTTAGGATGTACTATATGCTGGCTAACTGAACATAATAATAATAAAGAAAAAGTTGTACTACAGTTCTAGTAGTTTGGGGGTGGAGTCTTTCGGGTTTTCCATATAAAGAATCATGTCATCTGCGAAGAGAGAGAGTTTGACTTCTTCCTTGCCAATCTGGATACCTTTTATTTCTCTTTGTTGTCTGATTGCTGTTGCTAGGACTTCTAATACTATGTTGAACAAGAGTGGTGAGAGTGGGCATCCTTGTCGTGTTCCTGATCTCAATGGGAAGGCTGCAAGCTTTTTCCCATTGAGGATGATATTTGCTGTGGGTTTTTCATAGATAGATTTGATGAAGTTCAGGAATGTTCCCTCTATCCCTATACTTTGAAGCGTTTTAATCAGGAACGGATGCTGGATTTTGTCAAAAGCTTTTTCTGCATCAATGGAGAGGATCATGTGGTTCTTCTCTCTTCTCTTATTGATTTGTTCTATCACATTGATTGATTTGCGAATGTTGAACCATCCTTGTAACCCAGGGATGAATCCTACCTGGTCATGGTGGATAATCTTTTTAATGTGCTGTTGGATCCTGTTTGCTAGGATCTTGTTGAGAATCTTAGCATCCATATTCATCAGTGATATCGGTCTGAAATTCTCCTTTTTGGTAGGGTCTTTGCCTGGTTTGGGGATCAGGGTAATGCTGGCTTCATAAAAAGAGTCTGGAAGTTTTCCTTCTGCTTCAATTTTTTGAAACAGCTTCAGGAGAATAGGTATTATTTCTTCTTTGAAAGTTTGATAGAATTCCCCAGGGAATCCGTCAGGTCCTGGGCTCTTGTTTTTTGGGAGGTTTTTGATCACTGCTTCAATCTCGTTACTAGATATCGGTCTATTCAGGTTGTCAATTTCTTCCTGGTTCAATTTTGGGAGTTTATAGTGACAGTACAGATAAAAGGTTGATATCCAGGATCTATAAAGAACTCCTCAAACTCAACACACACAAAACAGATAATCATATTAAAAAATGGGCAGAAGATATGAACAGACACTTCTCCAATGAAGACATACAAATGGCTACCAGACACATGAAAAAATGTTCATCATCACTAGCCATCAGGGAGATTCAAATCAAAACCACATTGAGATACCACCTTACACCAGTTAGAATGGCCAAAATTAGCAAGACAGGAAACAACGTGTGTTGGAGAGGATGTGGAGAAAGGGGAACCCTCTTACACTGTTGGTGGGAATGCAAACTGGTGCAGCCACTTTGGAGAACAGTGTGGAGATTCCTCAGGAAATTAAAAATAGATCTTCCCTATGACCCTGCAATTGCACTGCTGGGTATTTACCCCAAAGATACAGATGCAGTGAAAAGAAGGGCCATCTGTACCCCAATGTTTATAGCAGCAATGGCCACGGTCGCCAAATTGTGGAAAGAACCAAGATGCCCTTCAACGGATGAATGGATAAGGAAGATGGGGTCCATATACACTATGGAGTATTATGCCTCCATCAGAAAGGACGAATACCCAACTTTTGTAGCAACATGGACAGGACTGGAAGAGATTATGCTGAGTGAAATAAGTCAAACAGAGAAAGTCAAGTATCATATGGTTTCACTTATTGGTGGAGCATAACAAATAATATAGAGGACAAGGGTAGATGGAGAGGAGAAGGGAGTTGAGGGAAATTGGAAGGGGAGGTGAACCATGAGAGACTATGGACTCTGAAAAACAACCTGAGGGTTTTGAAGGGGCGGGGTGGGAGGGTGGGGGAACCAGGTGGTGGGTATTAGGGAGGGCACAGATTGCATGGAGCACTGGGTGTGGTGAAAAAACAATGAATACTGTTACGCTGAAAATAAATAAAAAATTAAAAAAAAAAAGTTGTACTACATGTTGGCTAATTGAACTTAAAAAATTTTAAAAAGGAATTAAAAAAAAAAACCTTTCTTCCTAAAACTCTCAAATAGGTGATTCCTGAGATTGGAAGGAAAAAATGTATGAGAAATTAACACAAGTTTTGTAGAGCAAGTTATCACATTACTTATAATAGAGAAAATTTGAAAACTGAGTTAATTTACTATATGTGCCTGAAATATAAATGGGCCTGTGCAAGTACCTGCGGGTTTGCAGAACACTGACCCATTAGAACCACCAGCTGTCCCACCCTATGCCCAAGGCAGGCCACAGCACCTGGCCACCCATTCGGCAACCAGGGCTGGGCACACTGAAGACAGAACAGACCCCTGCCTTCAAGGGACTTGCTTTCCAGCATGACAAGACAATAGGCTGACAACTCTAGCACACTGTAGAACTCTTGTGGAGATACACACACACACACACACATTTTTTTTTTTTTTAACTTTAGGAGTCCACAAAAGGACTTTTCACTGAGGTTAGGAGTGAGGAGTATCTTTCCCAGGGGAAAGGTCATCTGGGCCATGTTTTAGAGGATGGTGGGAGTATAGGTTAGTGTTCAAGGCTAGAGCACATTCATGGCCACCCTGGGGAATTTAACTTGAGTGTCAGGCTGCAGCACAGAGAAGACAGAGCCTGTCCCACAGGGCTCACCCGACAGCAAAATAAGGATAAAGAGAGAAGCCAGAATATCCGAGAGCTCCTGAGGCCGGACTCCACTAAGCTCCCGTTAACTCAACTCTGGTAAGAAAAACCCCAAAGTTCCCTGAAGCCATGTATTCATGCCTTGCCCCCAACATGGGTGTGATCAATAAAGGGCTTTCAAGTAGGTTTCTCCGTGCATCAGGCAGCAGCCTGGGACTTCAAAGGGCTGAAGCACTTTTTCACAGAAGAGAAGGTCAACAGCACACTTCAATGTGAAAGGCAAAGGTGTAACGAAGGAGGCCGCCAGCAAATTGAAGACAGTCCATGATACCTCTGGGACCTGCCCTCCAAGGTCAGGACTTCTTTTCAGCTGCACAGAATTTATTCTGATGTTGCTTTTACTACTTCCTGTTGTAAGTACCACTTCAAACAAACCAGCTCCTAAATGCAAGCCTCCATCGCCGGTGCCCTTTGCAGAGAAGCCTCCCTCTGGAGAGCTGGATTCCAGACTGGGCAGCTTGTGCTAACAGTGCTGATAATCCTTATGTTGCCAAAGCAACTTCCACTCTTACTAACAAATACCATATTCATTTATTGCATCATTACAAGCATTCCTAGTTCAGAAATAAATGGACTTTCCAAGCCACGCTCCTGGGAGGTAAGACACTCAGGAGCAGAATATCCAGCATGGTTCCTGTCCTTCAGAGCACTCTCTGCCTGGTACTTGCAGCTACAGACTGGTATTCTGGGGCCCTGGGCACCACATCTGGCTGGGTGACCTTGGACTAGTTACTGGGCTTCTCTAAACTTCAAGTCCCTTGCGTGTGAAAGAGGAGTCAGAGGACAGAAGGATCCTTCCAACTTTCACGTTCCATGTTTTTAAAAAGGAACGTTACAGGCAGAAGATGCTCTTCCTCCATGGAAAGACAGGATGGGTGTAAGTGCCCAAACCAGGCATAATTCAAATAAGTCTGCGTAATGACATAACTGTAAGAATAAATACAAGTATTCTCCCACATGGACATGTTAAAAGCAACTCATTAATGAAAGTGTGCTTTAAGGACAACACAAATTAAATATGATTTTTCCAACTGATATGTGAATCAAGTCAATAGTAAAATTATTTTATCTCAGTAAAGCAGATAATTACATTGATAATTAAGTTAGTGAGTGCCACAGTCAAGCTTTCCAACAAGCTGCTCCAACACTCAGAATCCAAGAGAACTAAAGAAAAGAAACACAAACCTCTTTTCCTGCCTGCCAGTTCCGTGATGGCTTCCCCAGCCTTCCATCTCCCCCAGTACAAGGTCAAGGGCTACTCAGTAACACAAGGTATTTTGTATTCAATTTCCCACAATAGTACACAGAAGTTTTCTCATGCTACTGTAACAAATTATCACAAAACACAGCAGCTCCAAACACAGATTCCTTATCTCAAAGACCTGAGGCTCCACAGGCTTTCTCTGCCCAAGCCTCGGGAGACTGAGATCAAGGGGACCGCGTTCTTCTATGAGGCTCTAGGTAAGGTGGTTTCTAAGGACATTCAGGTTGTTAGCAGAACTGAGTTCCATGTGACCACAGGGCAGAGGTCCTGGTTTCCTTGCTGCTGCCTGCCAGAGCTGTCCTCAGCTTCTAGAGGTGGCCCCTGTTCCTTGGCTCACACCCCCTGCCTCCAACGTCAAAGTAAGGACTGGCAGGTGGAGTGCTGCTCGTGCTTCAAACTTCCCTGCCTCTTCCTCCTGCACATTTCTGTGAGTCTTCCACCTTCCTCTTCCATTTTTAAGGACTCTTGGGATTATTGTAAACTATGGGGGTGGGCCCAAGTAAGCCCCCTATGTTCAGTTCCACAACTTCAACTCCATCTGCAAAGACCCCTCTGCCATGTGAGATGACGTGTTGACAGGTCCCAGACAATAACGCATGAGCATCTTCGGTGGGGGGGAGCCTTATGCGGCCAACCACATCGTAAGTATGTAAAGACATAAATATCTTTTGGGAGGAAACAGTAATTCTTCTGCCCACTCCGCAGAGCAGAGATTTAGAGTAAATATCAATGAATAGGAAAGACAGCACAAGGACCTTGTGATTATTTTGTACACACACAAGAAACTCCATTCATTATTTGTGCTTGAACCGATGAAAACATATGTTAGAAGGATTAGAGAAAACGAAAATGTTAGTGCCAAACTATGTTAATGGCAAATGGGATATTCTAAAGATTTTTCTTTTTTTTATTTGACAGACAGATCACAAGTAGGCAGAGAAGCAGGCAGAGAGAGAAGGGAGGAAGCAGGCTCCCTGCTGAGCAGAGAGCCCGATGCGGGGCTCGATCCCAGGACTCGGGGCTTGATCCCAGGACGGTGGGATCATGACCTGAGCTGAAGGCAGCGGCTTTAACCCACTGAGCCACCCAGGCGCCCTGCAAATGGGACATTCTAAATCTACTTCAACTTTCTGGGATTATTTGCTGTGAACGTACTTCAAAATTTAGTTTTAAGAATACTATAAAATATCTCAAAACCTACCTTAAAGCCTCTCACACAAATCGAAATGGAGAAATGGTGATGAACAATTACTGTTTGAGATCTTCAACCAGTACAAGTCAAACTGTCTAGCCTAAACACAGCAGGAGAGATGTCAACATTTAGAGGATTTGAAAGAAAATGTACTTAAATAAGAAAAGCTACTGTTTACTTTGTGTCAAAGCTAAACCAAAAAAGGGAAAAGAACAGCTCACAAATTACTAAACTTACCCTATTTGCAATGGCAAAGCCATCAAAAACCTTAGAAAACCATACAAGTACTGGTTAGCCAAAATATATAGAAATATAGTAGTTGATAACTAATTCTTGATGTTAAAACTCCTAACATGTAAAACATAAAATGAGAAAATCACCTAGACAGATTTATAAAAATTATTCATGTCAGGAGTGCTAATATTTAACAATCAGAATTATAGTAAGTATGTAAGTCAAAAATTTGAAAACATTCCATGGTCTGAATAGTATGAACTATAGATAGTATAAAACTGTTCCTAAGCCATCCAAGTCAGAGCACGAATCATTCACCAAATCATGCTAATATATTTCTAAGTCATCTGTTAATTGTTAGATATTACTGGTGTGATCCTTTACTTGATGTAAAAGGTCACAACTAAGCAATGTCTGAGCTAGGATTTCATATGACAAACGAAACTCTTCCAATAACTTCCCCCATTTAATTGAAAGCCAAGGAGTAAATGGAGTCTTACAAAGACTTTCCTGTAACATAATGTTGCTCCTGGTAAATCTACTACCTTCTGTTGAACAAGTACCCATTCAGTTCCTTATTTTTCTAGCCCAATATTACAGTTTTTATGTTCAGTATTTCTATCATCACCTAAGCCAAGAAAGCCACTTATTGGACTGTCCTAGTCAATTATCTAGCTTACTTTTACAAAATTTCATTCACCTTCCATCCACGTGCTTTGAAACCAGCATCGTGATCAAATTCCAAAGATGAATTAATTAAAAGGAAGTCAGTTATACTCTTCAGATTTGTTATCAAATAAGAATTCTCATGTTAGCTGGATAATTTAATAGTTTTTCTCTTGGAATATTCTGCTGTATTTCAAATTTGTTTCTCCAGTATTCTCCACTTCTCTATCACAGTTTTCTGTATTTGGTTTTATATATGCTACAACCCATTTGTCAAGTAAATCTATCCATTTTAATAATTGAAATTTCTTTCTTCTAAAATCAAAGAAATAAGAATGGTTAGAATTGCATGTAATAAAGCCAAATCTCTTAAGTATTTAATCATCTAAATGCCATCTCACAGTTTCTATTAAAGTGAATATTCAGGTCTTTGATTTCCAAACTCAGTTTGCATCAATAATGCCACAAGCTGCCCATCTCACTGGAACCATTTTTCTTGAGTGACAGTAAAGTTTAATGTATTTCGAGACTTTGTTCCTTCCAGCTCCATGCAATCAAAAACCATCAGCTATCTTCAAAGTTTTGAATATTGTATTTTAAGTAAATTGTTAAACCGCTTCTATGTGAAATGGTTGCAGCTTTGTCAGTAAGGACTGAAATTTTACTGCCCTGATTTACAAGCTTTCCAAGAAGGTATTCTCTCATCTAATATGTTTTGCAACAATCCAGACCGTAACTCTAAACTGCCACACTACATTCAGATAAGAGTTAGTTTTTGAAGTCTCAATAAATACTAAATCAGAAAATTATTTTAAACCATGCAGTATGTTGTTGGTATTTGAAGTAACCTTTTTTTCTTTTTCCCTCGGCTTTAACAAAACTCTTTGATAAAAATGTTTTTGGAAGTCATTTCAATCTTTTTTTTTTTGAAACTTAGGTTTATAGGTTTTCCAGCTTTGAGATATATTTGACATATAACATTAAGTTTAAGGCACACAGTATGTTACCTTGGTCCACTTCTGTATTGTGAAATGACTACCACCGTATCCCTAGTGGGTGCCTCCATAATATCACATAATTACCACTTCTTTTTTGTGCTGAGAACATTTCAGATCTACTCCTCACGTTCAAGTATATAAAACAGTTTTATTAACGATGATCAGCATGCTGTACATGAGATCGCCAAACAGTATTCAAATTATAACTGGAGGTTTCTAAGTGTATGTATACATTGACCAGCATCTCCCTATATCCTCAACCCTTTGGGCCCAGGCAGATACCATCATTCCAGTCTGTCTCTAGGGTTTCAGGTTTTTAGATTCCAGATATAAAAGATAAGTAGTATTTATCTTTCTCTCTGACTTACTTCACTTAATCTAATGCCCTCCAGGTCCATCTAGGTCGTTGTAAATGGCAGGAGGTCTCTTCTCATGGCCAAACAGTATTATACTGTAGAGACATACACAGCTGACCCTTCAACAGAGGTCTGAACTATGTGGGTCCACTTAACACAGATTGCTTTCATATGGTAGTATTCTAAATGTAGTTTCTCTTCTTTAGGATTTTCTTAACCTTTTCTTTTCTCCAGTTTACTTTTAACACAGACCTGTACCCCTGGGGCAAATAATACATTATATGTTAATTTTAAAATACAGTATAAAATACATGTTAACATACAGCCTAGGTGTTAAATGACTATGTTATCAGTAAGGCTTCCAGTGAAGGTAGGCAATTGGTAAAGTTACAGGGAGTCAAACTTTTATGAAAATTTCCAACTATTTGGCTGGTGGTGGGGGGGGGGGGTTGGTACTCCTAACAGCCATGCTGTTCAAGGGTCAACTATGTCCCACATTTTTATAAACCATTCATTCAAACTGATGACAAACATTTAGGTTGGTCCCATACTTTGGCTACTGTAAAGAATGCTGCAAAGAACATGGGAGTGCAGGTATCTCTTGGAGATGCGGTTTTCATTTCCTTTGGATATATATTCAAAGCAGGACTGCTGGATCAGAAAGCAGTTCTAGGTTTAGTTTGAGGACCCTCCATATGGTTTCCCACAGTGGCTGCACCAATTTACATTCCCACCAACAGTGCATGAGAGTTCCCTTTTCTCCATATCTTTGCCGATACCTCTCTTGTCTTTTTGATGACATCCATTTTAACAGGCATGAGGTGATGTTTCATTGTGGTTTTGATTTGCATTTCCTTGATCATTAGTGTCCCTGAGCACCTTTTTATGTACCTGTTGGCCATTTGGAGGTCTTCTTTGGAAAAGGGTCCATTCAGAACCTCTGCCCATTTTAAAATCAGACAGTTTTGGTGTTGAGTTGTAGGAGTTCCTCACAGATTTTGGATATTAACTCCTTATCAAATACAGGATTTGAAAATCCTATTTCTCCTATTCTTGAAGTTGCCTTTTCATCCTGTTGACCATTTCCTTTGCTGTGCAGAAGCTTTTTAATTTGGTGTGGTCTCACTTGTTTATTTTTGCTTTCGTTGCCTTCACTTTTGGTGTCAAGAAATCAATCATTGCCAGACCTATGTTAAGGACTTTATTCCCTATATTTTATTCTAGGAGTTTTATAGTTTAAGGTCTTATGTTCAAGTCTTTAATCCACTTTACGCTGTTTTTTTGTGTATGGTGTTAGACAAGGGACCAGTTTCATTCTTTTGCATGTGGCTGTCCAGTTTTTCCAATGCCATTTATTGAAGAGACTGTCTTTCCCCCTTTGATTATTCTTGGCTCCTTTGTAATTACATAAATAGACCATATATGCGTGGTTTATTTCTGGGCTCTCTATTCTGTTCCACTGACCTAGGGGTATGTTTATATGGCAATACCATCCTGTTTTGATTACTATAAAGTTTGTGATACAGTTAGACATCAGAGAGCATAACGCCTCCAGCTTTGTTCTTCTGCTTCAACACTGGCTTGGCTATTTGGGTTTTTGGGTGGTGCCACACATGCTTTCAGGCTATTTATTCTACTTCTCTGAAAAATACCATTGGAATTTTCATAGGTATCGCGTTGAATCTATAGATTGCTTTGGGTAGTGTAGACACCCATGTTTGTTTATGGTCATGAGCTGGAAGCATGGTCTTTCCATTTATTTGTGTCTTCAGTTCCTTCGGTCTTTCCATTTATTTGTGTCTTCAGTTCCTTCCATCGACATCGTATAGTTTTCAGTGGACCTATCTTTCACCTCCCTGGTTCAACTTATTCCTATTTTATTCTTTCTGATGCAATTGTAAATGAGATTGTTTTAATTTCTGAGTTTGTTACTGATTATTGTATACTGA
The DNA here is from genome assembly GCF_963455335.1 of Martes martes. Taxonomy (NCBI): domain Eukaryota; kingdom Metazoa; phylum Chordata; class Mammalia; order Carnivora; family Mustelidae; genus Martes; species Martes martes. The sequence continues at coordinate 102,157,154 of NC_137894.1, read as the reverse complement.
TTTTCTAACTTGCAACTTTACTGAATTCGTCTAACAGTTTTTTGGTGTTGTCTTCTGGGTTTTCTCCACATAATATTATGTCATCTGCAAAGAGACCATTTTACTTATTCCTTCCCAATTTGGAAGACTAGCTCCTTTTCTTGCCTCACTACTCTGCTAGGACTTCTAGTACTATATTGAATCAAAGCTGCCAGACTGGGCATTCTGGTCTTATTCCCGATCTTAGAGAAAAAGCTTTTGGGTTTTCACCATTGACTACAAGATTAGCTTTCGGGTTGTCACATATGGCTTTTATTATGTTGAGGTACATTTCTTCTGTACCCAATTTGTTCAATATTTTTAAATTATAAATGGATGTTGAATTTTGGGTGTTTTTCCTTATCTATTGGGATGATCGTAAGACTCTTACTCTCATATTGTTAATGTAGTATATTACACTGATCTGCAGATGTTGAATCATTCTTGCATCCCAGGAATAAATCCCACTTGACCATGGTGTATGATCCTTTTATTGTACTGTTGAATTTGGTTTGTAGGTATTCTAAGAATTTTTACATCTACATTCAATCAATCAGGGATATTGGCACGTGATTTTGTTCTCTTCTAGTGTCCTTATCTGGTTTTGGTATCAGGGTAATGCTGGCCTTGTAAAAAGTTTCAAAGTAGTCCCTCTCCAATTTTTGGAAGAATTTGAGAAGAACTCCTGTTAATTCTTATTTAAATGTTTGGGAGATTTCACCAGTGAAGTCTTCTGGTCCTGTACTTCTAATTAGCAATCAAATCCCTAAATAACCTCCTTACTAGTAATTGGTCTGTTGAGATTTTCTATTTCCTCATGACTCAGTAGGTTGTATGTTTCTAGGAATTTATCCATTTCTTCTGCATTGATCAATTTGTTGGCATAGGATGGTTCATTGTAATCTCATATGATCTTTCTTATTTCTGTGGTAGCAACTGTAATGTCTAATTTTGAGTCCTGTTTTCTTGGTGAGTCTAAAGATTCATCTTTATATTTTCAAAAAAACAGCTCTTAGTTCCATTGCTCTTCTCTATTGTCTTTTTTTCTCTCCATTGGCTCCTGCTCTGACCTTTGTTATTTCCTCCCTTCTCCTACCTCTAGGCTTAGTTTCTTGCTCCCATTTCTAGTTCCTTGAGGCATAAAGTTAGGTTGTTTGGGTTTATATTTTGTCAAAATCATTAAAATAGATTCCATTCTATAAATAAAACAAAGTCAAACAACAACAACAACAATAAGACAACTATTTAAAAGCTGCATTGAACAGTCTGAGGAGAATGATAAACAGGGAATTCCTCAAGCACAGAGGGTTGCAGCTTCAGAATGACCGTGCAGCAGAGACAGGCCTCCCACTGCACCAAGACCCAGGCTGGACAGACAGACAATGCTTCAAAAGCAGACCCCGCTATGGCCTACAAAATTAGCTTGAACTAACGAGTTTATGTTGCAGTTTATATCAGCACGTCTGAGTTACTACCATATCATTCACTGCTACAGAAGAGTGTCAGTATCAACCAGGAGAGCTGTCACAGCACCAACAGTTCAAGAATGGTCCTGGCTGCAGTGGTCACTTGAAATGGTTCTGACTTCTTGCTCAATGGTCACTCCGAGAGCACGGATATTTTCCATTCTGAAATATGCCAACTGGAACAAAGGGATAGTCCGTCACTTTTGAAAAATAAAAATGCCCAAAAAAGGAGATTTCAATAAAGCACAGCCTATAAGGGAACACGATGATCAAGAGTTTTCCTCCGTGACGTGGCTAAATTTAAACCATGGTGCTACCAAAATAGTCATCATTGCCACCACTGGCCTATTTACTGGTCAGGAGCAAAACAGTTGCCCCACAGCCTTAAAAGGAAATGACCAAACAAAAAAGGACTTAAATTCTCAGTCTGATGAGGCCACGTCCTCTACTTAATACCCTCCAATATTTCCTTTTAGAAAAAACCTGAATCTCTGTTCCAGATCACTCTGCTCTCCTGGCTAACTCCTCCTGAGCCCTCACCTTGAAGCTCCCGTGCCCTCAGAGGTCCTGCCCTGTCCACCCCATCCGAGCCCTACCCTTGTACTCACAGCTCCGTCATCTTTTCCTGCCCTGCACAACGTGCAGCTAAGCATGTGTTCACACGAGAACCCACTGTTTGCCTCCTCACTAGACAATTCACTCCATGCAGACAAGGTCTGCACACCGCAGCAGAACCAATCCTAGCGCACGCTGGGCCACAGAAACGTGCTGCGTAAATATATGAATAGATGAACGGTGAATAAACTGCTAAACGCCCTATTGTCTATGTAACAGAACTACCAGAAGTAGAACAAGGTTTTACTTTAGGTTTTCTTTAAACAATTACGTAAGAGATGAAATAGCTGAGTATTACTATTTCAAGAGTAAATATACACACGAGGAGAGATTATACGAACGAGATTACCCAACAGTAGCACGTCCTTGCTGTCCTCACGGGACTTTGCATGGACAGGGGCACGTATGGTAGACCAAGAGGCCCCATTTTCCAGCAGCCACTACTATTCACAAGGGGTACACCTTGGTGTGCCCCCAGGGGGTGGGGCAGATAGAAGAAACATAGGATGTCAGCACTTGGCCTTCTGATTAACCATGGTAACCACACCTGCCATTCTAGGTCTCCTGTCGGCAAGTCCAAATCAAAGAGGACCCTTTCATTACCCATACTGCAGAATGAGAAATTTCAGAGCAGAGAAACCACGGCTGATTCAGCCCCAACAGCTTTTGCCAAGTACACCACATACCCTGGCACTCTGACAGAAAACGGGGTGAGCAAGAAAGAAGAAAAATAGGCCAGCAGGAATGGGTCCAGAGGCAGAGACTCACAAAGAAGGGTGCCCACAGGTACCAGAGAAAGGGAGTCCAGGGTGAAGTCAACACGTAACTGCAAAACCCAAGTGGGCTAACAACCGAGCCGAGGACAGGCTGAAGGGCTGGAGGTCTTTAGACAATAAAGCTGTGCATACATGAGTAGAATCTACTGGAGAGTATGGTCACTTTCAAGTGGGAAAAGTGAAGGGAGACTCAAACTAGATGAGTTAAAGAATTATCACCCAAGGATGCCAATGTATGGTTTAACACAGGTTAGGGGAAACAGAGGGGCCCAAGTATACAATCACTGAAATATGCAAAAGATGGACTGCAGGTGGGTGAGGCCAAGAGACGCACGGGAAGAGGCAGCTTATGTCAATAATGTAGGGATAAAGAACAGACTGAAAGGGAAACACAATGAAATCATTTCTAGTTCCATAAACTGGAAAGATGGCAGGGAGAAGGGAAAGAGGAAAAAAGACTATTGGTGGGGAAAAAAAAATCAGCATTCAGTTCAGGTGAGGCAGGAGGAGGAACATTTGAAGGAAAGGTTAAATGTCTAAGAGACTTTGTGTAGGGGTCAACAGAGCAGGTGGCAGCTGGAGAGGCAGGGCACAGCTGATCAGGGGTGGAACAGAAAGAGTGAGGACCAAGGGGCTGGGCTCAGGTGGGATGGAATCCTGTGCGTGAGGCCCTCCATGCACATGGTACCAGGAGGAGTAAGATGCAGAAGGGCAAGGCAGTAAGGGCGAGCTGATCCACTCACAGAAAGTGTGTCTGGTCTACTCCTCTCGCTCAGTCCTAGCTGACTGACCTCCGCCAGGCCTAGCAGCGTCCCCTTCCTCACAACTGAAAATCTCGAGGGGAGACAGAAAGGTAGTTGGAGCCAAGTCACTTCCCAAAACCTTTCAAGAATGTCCACATTTACCCCTATTGATAGTCTGGTTCTCTCTGAGCTGTTCCTGCCCTGTAGGCTTTAATAATTTTTCCATTTTCCCCTTTTTTTTTTCTTCCCCCAAGCCAGAATCATGTGTTGCTTATAACCAAAGTATCTTGCCGGAATCAGCATGGCTCCCGTCCACAGCCAACTCATTCATTTTGTAGAGGAGGAAACCGAGGCCCCGAGAATATAGGTTTTTCCCAGGTTACAAGACCAAAGACCAATTTCCCTACTCCTAGTCATGGAGACCATAAACACAGATTGAGACCAAAAGTTTTAGAGTTATTTAAATGTTAGGTAAAATCTAGGTATAAAAGGTTAAAGTTTCATAAAAAGCGAAAATTAGAGCCGATGGAGGTGGGTAAAAAAACAAGGGAAAAGCCACTGATCTTCTGAGAGTGGCTACGGGAAGATCTATTTCAAATTCCAGCTGTATTTCATATTTTATCACAACGCGAAGCCTGAGGAGTCCACGATTTCTATAAAAATGTTCTGAAATATCTGAAGCCACTGTATCAATATCAAATCCAAGCTTAAGGAAAATAAAGGTACAGAGCTAAAGGAAGGGAAGATGCATGCCAATCCACGGACAAATATGAGGACCGGGTCTACAATATCAGAATATTTTTGGCACTGATCACAGACTTAAACACTTTTGTCTTCGTAGCCTCCAAATATTTTTCAACTATAAAATATTTCTCCTACTTCCTTAACCTCCCAAGACTGTTACCTCACTTCCCCTTTTCTCAGAATCTTTGTAAAGCTCATTTCCTTTGTTTTCCCTATCCAGCGTCCTTCCCTTCCTAGAACTTACTTTATTTCCCTTTCTCTAGCCAAAACCTTGGCTGCTAAATATTAATCTTTCCTGTTTCCTTGGTGTTTGATATTTTTGGATCTAACCATTCCTTCATTAATACAAGACAATCTTAACGGGTACATTCTAAGAAATTTTTTCCATGGCACAGCTTTAGAAACAGCAACAGCAGCTTTTTTTAAAAAATAAAAACATTAACCAAGGTGATCAGTTTCTAGGACAGAGCATAAATACCACACATCCTTCCCTGAAGCTATTTATTTCCCTTTGAACTATGGGTTTTCAGTAAAAATGGGAATCAAGTCTTATTTATTCCAGATGGTTCAAATCCATTATGATAAACATGTATAGCCAATGCACCACATGAAATATTTCAGGGGGATATAATTTTTATAGAAAAGGAAACTATGTTACAAGTTAAATAATTTACTTAATTGGAAAATTTTCCTAAGTAGGTGGAACGTATCAACCAGAATGGAAACTCAGGTTTCTCCCTATTTCCATATTAGAAAATAAAGTAGTCTTAAAAATTAACATGTTAGGGTGCCTGGGTGGCTCAATGGGTTAAGCCGCTGCCTTCCGCTCAGGTCATGATCTCAGGGTCCTGGTATAGAGTCCCGCATCGGGCTCTCTGCTCAGCAGGGAGCCTGCCTCCCTCTCTCTCTCTCTGCCTGCCTCTGTCTACTTGTGATCTCTCTCTGTCAAATAAATAAATAAAATCTTACCAAAAAAAATTAACATTTTATATGTTTCAAACCTATGAGAGGAGATATAGTACATTTCTTACACAACTTAGCTGTTTGCTTCCAGTCTTTCTAGTAATCACCCAAATTCAATTCCATGTACATGCAGATTATGTGAAAACTACTACTCAATAAATAGAAGGAAAATAACAAATCTTAATGAGGTTTTACTAAGACTTAATGCAAAAACTCTTCAGGATACAGAACATCATTTACCCTTCAACCACAACTATTCTAAATTGACATATGTTGGTTCCACTATATCCCAAGCAGTGAGCGGTCCATCATGGCAGGGGGTGGGGTGGGGGGGGTATTTGCCGACTACCACTCAGGGGCCATGTGGCCATGTTTGGAGACCTGTTTGGTTGTCCCAACAGCAGTGGCAATTGGGGATGGGGATCTAGTGGGTCAAAGCCAGGGATGTGGCTCACATACAAAGCATAGGACAGCCCTTCCCAACAAAAAACTATCTGGCCTCAATGACTGAGAAACTGTCCCACCAAAAGAAAAAAGAAAAGCAACTGGGACAAACAAAAACAAAAACAAAAACACCCAGCCAAGACAAGAAGTGACCATGAGTCACCACCCACCAAGGCCTTCCCAATACTGCAGGAGCCACCTACCTTGGACGCCTGCGGCGTGGATATCACATGGACCGTGCTGGGTTTGACTCCATTCGCCTTTGGCCGCTTATAGAGAGCAAATCTGCTTTTCCTCCGGCCTCGGTCTCCATTAGGTAAAGCACCATTGTACCTATAAACAAAAGCCAAAGTTCATTTATTTGTAGGTTTTTTTAAGTTTTAAGACAAAAAGATAGAATAAGAGAAAAGACAGGGATGGTCACAAAAAAAAAAAAAAGAAGAAAGAAAAAAATCGCCCACTAAACACCCCACAGAAGGAACGGGCTGCAAAGGAGACTTCAGCTGTAATGAAATTCAAATCACTTCTAGAAACTTAATTTAAGAGTGATGTACAAAGTAATTATAGGTTTCCTATCCCATAAAGTGAGACTCTTCAAATCTTTTTGGAAAGAGACAGTATAAATAAGCAAATGAGAATTCTGCAGAGGCTGTATTAGAGCCAGCTCAATTTAGCAAGTGTTGTTCTAATGGACCCCAGAGAAACACTCAAGAAATATTTTTAAATGAACTAGTTAGAAAATAGCATACTAATTAAACCTCATCTCTCACTCCCAAATCATGTTAATGTCTTTAGGATCTTTATGTGTAAGAAAACCAAATTTAGTTACTTGCAGTCTTTAAAGTTCTAAATTCTCCATATTCACTCTCATTTCTACTTGAACTTTTAAACTGTCAGGTGAGCAAAAACACCTTGTGAAAATTAAACATAAAACAGGACTTCACAAGAAGGCTGCCCATAATGAGGCCCAGAAGTGGGGGGGTGGGGGGGAGGAGTCTTAGTTCAAACTCTCCAACAACTTAAAAAGTCATCTGAAAAACAACGTCCTTACGCAGATTCCCTACATTAATACCTTAAGCTAATATCCGTGTTTAAAAGAAATGCAGGGGGTGCCCGGGTGGCTCAGTGAGTTAAGCCTCTGCCTTTGGCTCAGGTCATGATCTCAGGGTCCTGGGATCGAGGCTCGCATTGGGCTCTCTGCTCAGAAAGGAGCCTGCTTCCCCCTCTCTCTCTGCCTGCCTCTCTGCCTACTTGTGATCTCTGTCAAATAAATAAAATCTTTAAAAAAAAATAAATAAAAATAAAAGAAATGCAGGACTGCACTTCATATTTCTGTTTCCAATTGTATTTCTAACTCTGGATTTAATGGGTCCCTGTATGTGTATGTTCTGACCAGTGTCTCCTACTGCCCAGCTGACAGGACTGTTCTTCACCCCCTTATCTGGAGAAGTTCAACTTGGAAATCTTGCCTCTGTCTCCTGTTGAGCCATGCCCGGGACAGGGTGGCCAGGAGGGTGGGGGTGGGGGGGGGGCTCAATAAAAGTGGAAACAAGGAATTTGTTTTATAACTCGGTAGCTACAGTTTGACCATGGATTTAAATTATCACTTGAAGTGATTCCTGCTGTGTTTTTAATCTGTTTCCATTTCCATCACAAAGGAACATCAGCTACAGAAAAGTGTCTCTAGAATACAGAGATGATTTATTGGGAGTCTCCTCTTTGTGAGGTAAGATCAAAACATGCACGGTTTTCTTACACAGATTTGTGATTGCTACTATAATGAATCTATCTGGGAGTAAACCACTTTGTTTTATTTTATTGTATTTCCAGATCACTTAAATCAAGATGAACATTCTGTATTAAGAGACACATATGTAAATGAATTAAAGCTAGGGCTCTCAACAGTTTAGAGGAATGGTGTTCCCCATTGAGGCCTAGAGGCAAACGGGACAAGATCTGGAACCATTTCCTGTGCCTCTCAGGTCTCCCCAGATCCCTGACCCATCTTCCAACTACACGCTGCTGCCTGAGATCTAACACGGCAAGAGGGTGTCAGATGCTTTTAGGGATCCCTCACATCTGCACACCCCTCTCAGGAACCCATCCCTTAATGGCCTCAGGTGTCTGAGGCACCATGGCTGAGAGAAATGGCCCAGCCAGCAGCCTCCCCACCGCACTGTAGCTGAATGGCTGGGGTGGACATCTGGCATACACTGGCCAAGGACATGCTCATTGTGGAAAACTCAAAATTGGGACAGAGAGAAAGCCAGCCAGTGTCTGTGGACGGCCAGAGCTGTACAACATAAGTGCACCAACTGTGGGGATGCCCCGACTGGTCACGTGATGCAGTGGCAGCAAAGTGAGGAACGAAGCAGATGAACAGAGAGCAGTGACCAGAGACAAAGAGGATCCTCAGGGCTTGTGTTGGCCCCGTTGTACGCCAACCCTTGTTCATGACATCTTCTTTCGTTTCGGCTAGCTCAAGTTGGCTTCTGCTACCTACAATCCCCGAGTCCTATCTACTATAAAGGGGGTGAGGGGCACAAATCTAGGATCACCTTAACTTCTACAGAAGCGTTTAAAAAGACCTGAGCATAGAAGCAGATGCTGCACGTGAAGCCAACACCATGCCGGTCTACAGACAGATTACCTACTCAATACAGCTAAATGATCGGGGAACAATTGTACCAGAAATAATTAAGGTGATGGTGGAAAAACCAGTGTTATGGTGAGAAAACCAGTGTTATGATGAGACAAGTTTTTAATTAGGTGAAGCTACATGGTCGTTCAGTATTAAAAATGCCAAGTCCTAGAGCTACAGTGATGAGTATCGGCTTCCCGGTCTTCAGATCTCTGCAGAGAAAGGTATAAGATATAAGGTATAAGGTATAAGAACAAGACCTGCCACAAGATGGGACTAGTACACAAAGCATGTGGGAAGGGGCATCAGGGAGAGCTTCGTGGAAGAGGCAGTGTGTGAATGGTCTTGAAATGGGAACCGGACTAAATGGACAGGACAACAGTCCGTACAAAGGCAAGGAGTGTGGGTAATTCAGCACTGTGAGAGCATCAAGGCCCATGGAAGAGCCGTAGCGAGCAAGGTGACGAGAGCCTGGCGCTCCGTGAGGGCGTGGCTCTTTGGAAGAATGGGGAGCAGTAAGATGTAAGCAAAGGACTAACACGACCGGACATAAGGTAATGGCTGAGGCAGCAGGGTGCAGGACGACTGGCAGATTGGAGTCAAGATGGTCCGGTGGGATGGCCAGCCGAACCACAGGCAAGTGTAGTGGGTTGAATGGTGGCCCCCAAATAGATGGGTCCATGTCCTGGATCCTTTGGGAAAAGGGTCTTTGCAGATGTAGTTAAAGCTGAGGAGAGGAAATCATCCTAGGTGACTGGAGGGCCCTAAATCCAGTAACAAGAGTCTTTGAAAGAGACACACAGGACCATGTGAACAGAGACACAGAAACTACAATTGGACAATCGTGAACCAAGGAATGTCTGGAGCCTCCAGAAGCGGGAAGAGACAAGGAAGGACCCCGCCCCCCAGGGCCCCCCCGCGACAGCATGACCTTGGCAGCACTGTGGTTCCAGGCTGGAGGCCTCCAGAACCGTGAGAATCCATTCTGTGGTCTTGAACCACCACGTTGGTGGTAACTGGTCCCGGTAGTTAACAGCCTAGACCAAAGCAGCGAGGAAAGGACTGGGAAGATCAGCTGAGAAGTTCCTAAGTGTTGTCTTCAGTGCAAGGTAAGCATCAGAACCTCCAGAGAAGCTTTACCAAACAATGCACGCCGAAGTCTCGAGAGCTTCACGTGTGGAGTCTGGCGCAGGGCTGCAGGTGTGTATGCTGTCAGCCGCACAGGGAGACGCACCTGTAGCCACGGTTGAGCACCATAAGACAAGTATCAGTAGCGCCCGGGGACTTGTACGGCTGCACAGGGTGGAGGGGCAGAGGGGTAAAGGCATATGGGCTTCTGGCCTCAGTAGGGTGGGGGGGATGGCATTATTAGGAAGCAGAACAGGAATTCCAGGGATATCCAGGGAAAGCCACTTGGGAGGTGAGAGGACTTAGAGACCTGGAGGACTTTTCCACCCAAGTGTGGCAGCTGCAATCATGAAAAAGTGCAGAATGAAGAAGTCAAGGACCAGAAGGCAAGGACAGACTCTAGAAAATGCAACCATTTTAAGAAATAACCCCTTCTAGTCCAAGGCAGAAGGCCCCAGGAGAAAGTCATCACTGAAGACGAGGGAACTGACAGTGTTTACGAAGTTAAAAGGCCAGTTCATAGAACCAAAATGTACTACCATGATCTGGAAAAGACCGGGTCACTGGGGACCCCATCCATCTCCAGAGTGAACAAGGAAACACAAGTCAGCCCCTAACCCTGGGTCTCCCTCTGAGCCTCCCCTCCCATTCCATGTTCCCCTCACGGCCGAGAATCGCCGCAGAGCGCCCCTCTCCCACAGTCCTGCTTCAGATACTCCCGGACTATCACTATCACTATCACCTGATCTTTGCCCCAAACCAGAAAGTACATTTGGCCACGGGTCCTGCCATCACCTGTCCAACCTCCAGCCCACCCTGAAAGTTTCCCATTGGCTCTCAGATCAGTGTGGCATACCAGAGAGGACCACAGGCGCCCAGGACTTCTCCCGGGTGGGGGTGGGGGGGAGTCTAACTTCTACAGCTGGGCTGGCCTTAGGGCCTCGCTTACCAACAGGATGGGGAGGGAAATGACGTGCTGAGACGTTCTGAGCCAAGTCTGAAAGAGCCTCGCAGTTTCCGCCTGGGTCTTTTGTGAGCCTTTAAGAGCCATGGGAGAAACCTGGAACCACCACCATGCTGGGGGGCCTACATCTAGGTACTCTGGTTGGCAGGATCAGCTGAGCTCAGCTTTCTAAGCACCCTATTAAGGCACCAGCCATATGAATGAAGCAGTCTTGAACCTTCCTGACTGGCCTATCTCCCAGCTGACTATTACCAAGTGACTGCGATACCATGCAGGGCAGAAAAGCAGCCCCGCTGAGCATGGCCCGAATTCCTGACCCACACAATGGTGCAGTAAAGAAGAATGGTCACTGTGTCATGCCACTAAGTTGGGGGTAGGTGATCACACAGGAAAAGTGATCTATCAAGCATGGTCACCTCTTCCTGATCGTGATCACAGACTCTTCCCCTCCCACCTCCTGCCTCCCCATTCAGCCTAGCTTCCTCCAGGGACTGTGCGGTCCAACCTCAGCACCCAACACCGCACCCAAGCATAGGAGGCACCCAGGCACGGAGACCCACCCAGGGCAGCTACATGACCAGAGAGAAGGACCATCATTTATACAGTGGAGGAGAGCCCAGAGAGGTGATTTTCCCAACAAAGGCAAAAAGTTATCATTCCAAGGAAGAACCCGAGAATGTTCCCCACCCTGGCAAGCTCTTCAGCCAGTAAGTTTGTAGAAATAATATTTCCAAGTGTGGCTGCCACCTGTTTTAGCTGAACAGGGGTATTTGGGTTCAAACCCACACGTCGTTTTTCAAGCTTCCCATTAAGACAAAACAAAACAAAAAACAAACAACAACCAAAAAATCCACTTATTTAGTAAGTGTGAAATGAAAATTTAACTCTTCCTATATGCGGGGCAAATAGTGGGTCTCGATAGTGAAGGTATTTGGATGCTGTGAATGACAACAAAAACTATGTATAAGAAACCTCACAAATCAAGCGTTTTTCCTAGTTTCAACTGCGGAGTTCGTATGTTTTCACCATCATTCTCTGTGCATTTACCACGGGACAAGGAAAGCCAGGAGGGAGGCATTACTACTCTCCATAGACAGGCAAGAGGCTCGAATGGTTGAAATACACACACAGACATGCCCAGCTAGGAAAGGGCAGACAGAACCCTAATGCACACCTGCTTCTGTCTGACTCCAAATGTCATGCTTTCCAGTAGACGCTGACAATTTCTAAAGTTAAGGCATTTCTTGGCATATAACACCAAGATACCGTCTCAAGGAGATGCCTGCCACCTAAACATGTACTTGTCAGAAAGAATTTTCTACAGGAAACAGCAAGAGAGGTGTGCCAGGGGCTCCCCGTCCCACTTGGGAGGCAACACATTTGATCCTCAGCAGCCTGAACTTAGAGCCGCGTCCGCGTGGACATGGGGAAGAGGACCTGGAATACAGCATCCCAGACCGGGTTCCAGAGGCAGCCCAGCTTCCCGCTGCAGTCTGAACATCCTGTCCTCCCTCCAAAGCAGCATTTCTGTCCCTTGTACAGACAAATCACGAACTCCTGCAACCAAAGCAAACTACGCATCAGACGAACAGGTCAGGGACATGACAGACGAGATGTGCAGACAGGGCACAGAGGCTGATGAACTCCTGCCATGTGGCACCTGCCCGGACACACAGCAGCTCACCCGGATAGTGAATGCACTAGTGCAAGTGCAAGAACATGCACGTGAGCTTGTAAGTGCCGGACACCAGCCTGACGTCGTTACAGCCCTGACTCAGTGCTCACTGTCAGAACGCAACTGGCCTGGCCTTGCCCAAATGAGCATTCCATCCAAAGCCTGGGACCCAACAGTGTCCATTCCTCTGTGTCTCACGGATGCTGCATGGTGTAGGGTTTTGTAAACCGACATGCACTGCTGGCCAAAGAACTAATTATGACAGGACCTAAGCAGTCTCTCCCCTCTGGTGATTACCTGTTGCAGCTTTTTAAAACACCACGATGTTCATTCAGAAAATTGTCCTGGGCTCGGCCTGAAAATGAGAATTCTCCACGTCCCATTTCTGGTTGGAAATGGTCCTTGCTTCAAGTAGCTACTCAAGGTCCAATCAATATAAAAACAATACATTCTCTCAAGAATGCCCCCCCATGAGGTGTCCCAGGTTGGGGGGGTCAAGCTCCAGGGCCAGGGGCTAAGGATACTCACAAGAGCCCTTCTTGCGAGGTGAAGGCAGCCAAGGTAACAAAATGAGAAAAATACTGATAAACACTAACGAAAGGGAGTTAGAACACAATGGGAAAAAACAAACCAGAACATTAGGTTCTGAATCAGGACCCAGATTGTGGGATCGGAGTCATGGAACTCTAGGAGCTATCTGCTCTACCAGACCCGTGCGACATCACAGGCTTAATCTTCCCTTTATAACTTACACCGTTTTGATTGGATGCCTTTCGAGAAGTTTCCTTCTGATTTGCAGAAGTCCCTTCCCCTCTACATGGCACCTTAAAACTGAGGCGGGGCTCAGTAACACAGTTACCACGTTAGTGGTGCGGGACCGGTAGACAGGAGTTCTAGCTCCCACTCCTTCCTACCCGGGGCTGGGAACCTACCGAACATGGGCCTGTTTCTTCAGCTACAGAGAGAGCAACACAAAATTACAAATTCTATTTCAGAGACTCCCAAGCCTCTTTGGAGCATTCCAAGTACGGATGGACACAGAAGGTGTCTCACTGGCTAAAACCGTGGTCCTGGCTCAGGAAGGTGAAGGTCCTGGCAGTTCCGGAAACTACCGGCTTTTACAGACGTGAACCCCTTCCAAAAGCCTCCCCGATCTTTAGGGCATTTAGGTTTGCAGGTGCCTTTTTCTATCTTGAGGTTTTGTTTTTTTGTTTTTTTTTTTTTTTAGCATCCCCAAACCAAAACATTTCCCAAGGTGAAGTATTACAAAGTCTTTTATATCAGGAACATAGTACTGTCCCCACAATAGGAGATCTCAGGCTATTCCTCTGGGCTTTGTACACCGGCACACTCTCCTCCAGCCCCTCTGCAGCAGGCCTTACCCAGGGAGCCCTCCTAGTCCGTCCTCCCATTCCAGAGGGGACTTGGCTCAAGTTCCTGGACTCCTCAGAAGTGCACTCTCCCTCCCCCTCAAGGAGGAAAGTGGAAAGTTCTAGGTTTGCATTCTGCTGTGGTGTGCTGGGAGAGGAGCTGCGGAGAGGTAGGGACCCAGCCTCACTAGTGCCACACCTACACTGTCAGCTGGGCCATCCTGTGATCTTTTTCGCATTTGCTCAGTTCCTACAGAGAAGGTCACTCCTCCCTAGGTGCTTCTTCCTCCAACCAGGCCTTTCCAAAGGAAACCAACGAAAGAACGTGCAGAGCAAATCCAGTCTACCTTAATAACAAAGGAACGGTTTATGAAAAGACCATTCTCATCTAATACTCAGTCATTTGCAGGACTGAAGACTTTCTCCTCCTTTTTTCATCTCAAATTGGTATCATCACTAAATCACATAGGATTTTTTTTTTACTTTTTACTTTACTTTTTTTTTTTTTTTTACTTTTTCTACTTTTTACTTTAATTGACTCTTTCATTTTTAAGCATTGCTGGAGGGCCAACAGCAGAGCATTTTTCACTGAATACTTAAAGATATGCAAAGAATCAAGAATAGGGAAAGCTATTTATGTTACCCTCACAACATCTAAAACTACTTCTTTTACTCTGCCATTGGCTCCAACAGTCCAAAACATCTCCAACTAAATGTGTATTAATCTCGATGCTTTATGGGAGAGAATCTCTTGCTTACATTAGGCGAAAATTAAAGCACTACCCTTTAGTAACCTGGTTCCTAAAAGAGAAAAAGATCACAAAGAAAAAACTAAAGTGTGGCCAAAAAAAATGGGTTTGATATAGTTCAAGATTTGTACAGTTCAAAAACATCAGGATTTATCTCATTCTTGGATTAAGTACAGATCAAATCCCCAATGTTCCTTCTTCATCACTGTAACATCTCCTCATTTCCTCATGTAACATTTCCTCTCACCACATAAGCTAAAAGGATCAGCTGTATGAATGGTATGTGGTAGGCTAGACTACTGGTCCCAGTTCTTAATTCCTCCCTGAAGACATCCCCTGAGCCGTGACTTTCTAACTCCGGTGAAAGTCCTTATCCTGGACTTTGGGTTGGGCTAAAGGGAGGTTCACGAATGTGATGCAAGCAGGGGCTGGAGGTGCACTTGGCAGTGGGGTACATGCTCTGGGCCCTCAGACATGGTCACCGGATGACCGTGTTCCAGGTAGCCTGCTAAGGAGAGACACTTGCAGGGGATCAAATCACATGCAGGCAGCACAAAGCAAAGCCACGCCATCACTGCCTAAGGCAGAGTCATCTCAACCAATCCACAGACTCATGAGAATAAATCATTGTTTTTTTAAAAGTAGAGTTTGGGGATGATTTGTTACTCAGCATTATGGGGCAAAAATGAAACAAAGCTTTGCAAATTAATGTAAGCAGCTTCCTCCGAACCTAAAGACTTTAGGCTAGAGACACAGAAAACATCATACACACACACACACACACACACGTATATATACATACATGTATATATACATACATACATATATACATTATGTGTGTCTATAAGTGTGTGTGTATGTATATATATATACACACACACACCCAGTTTTATATAAAGACTTCTATTCTGAAGGAAAAAGATTAGAATTCCAAATATGTCTCTTTTTAAATTAAGAAAAAACTGACTTATTAAAAAATGTGTACTTTTTAAAGAGGGAGACAAAATATCAAATTGTAGGTCTTTTCAATAAATTATGTCGGTTAAAAGCTGTGGTCCCTCAAATAAGTTATATGTGTGTATAAGGTCTTAGTCTCTAAAAACCAAATTTAGTAATCTGATCCTAATTCTTTCATGTCTATTTGGCAAAGCACTGATCCTTTTAAATGTTTATATACAACTTCTACCATAATAAAAGGCCTCTAAAAAGTGAGTATTTCAAAGGTTGCCAGAAAAGGGAGCATCTAAAACTAGCACTGGGACCACCATCTAATGTATACTAAAGCTCTGAGCATTTCAGATCAAGAACTTGACATGCAAAGATTTTATTACTGGCCCAAAGAATTAAAGCCAGAAATTGAAACTAGCATTGGAATTTCTTCTGTCTCATTAAGTTATAACTATTCCTAACCACTAAAATAATTACTTCAAATCTCTGTTCCTTTTTCAAAATTTCTCCTAAAAGACCCACACTAATGTAACCTTTACTAATGTTTACTTTAAACTTTTAGCATACGCACATGGAATTTAGAAATTCCTAGAAATATAGATGTGTCAGAGCAAGCAAACCCAACTTTTAAAAAATTGTTGGGCAATGCCCTGATGAATTAAGAGATTTATAATTGATATTGCATGGAACAACTAAGTTCAAGATGGTTATAAAAAATATTCACTTTAATCAATTACCCATGACAGAACGGGGGGGGGGGGGGGGGAGGGTTTACACCAAATGTAAATACTGCATTTAGCGAGCTGCAAAGCTTAAAGCCGGTGGTGGCTTCACATCGTGCATATTGAGGCTACATGGACTCACATCCTTTCATGTAACTTTTCTAAAGATTTTTTTATTTCTAGAAGACCTACATATAATAGTTGAAATACAAGATCAGAAAATATTAGAATAGATATAAAATCAAGTTTATTTCAAGAAATGGAAGCACCTCTAAAACCACATTTTGTAACAGAAGTAGTAGGTGAAGGTCAATTACACAAGAAGGCTTCTTTCTGAGCATCTGTAGTAAATGGTTTTTGTGACAACCAACCTTCAGTGCTACAGAAGCACATGATCTACAAGTGAGTTTCGGTTTGGTATATTAACCCAGCAACTGCAAAAGGAAAAAGTCCTTCACATTCATCATGAATATGTTAATTTGTCAATGACCACAAACACATTATTTTTCAAATGCATACTAGGAGTTGTCAACAGCCATGCATATCATCTGAATACAGGGAGTACCTTAACAAGAATTCAAAAATCAGACCATTATAGATTTCCTTCCCAAATCTCCCAATATATAAATTATTGACATATAAGACTCTAAGGAAATTTCCAGCCATATTCAGAGAGGCACAGTTTGAGAGATATGAATGACCAAAGATATATATACTGATTCATTGTATAGAGTTGTGTTATCCAATACAGTAGCCACTAGCCACATGCAGCTCTTTTTAAAAAATATTTATTTATTTTCAGGGCACCTGGGTGGCTCAGTCGGTTAAGCATCTGCCTTTAGCCTAGGTCATGATCCCAGAGTCCTGGGATCTAGCCCTGCATTGGGCTCCCTGTTCAGCGGGGAACCTGCTTCTCCCTCCTCTGCTCCTCCTGCTTGTGCTCTATCAAATAAAAATCTTTTTTAAAGAGTTATTTTCTTATTTTAGAGAGACAACAAATGAGTGCTCAGGGGTGAGGTTGGGGGAGGGGCGGAGGGAATCTCAAGCAGACTCCCCACAGAGCACCAAGCCCAATGTAGGGCTTGATCTCAAGACCCTGAGATCAAGACCTAAGTCAAAACCAAGAGTCAGACACTTAACCAACTGAGCCAACCAGGTGCCCTCACATGCAGCTATTTAAATTTTAATTGAACTTAAATTAAAAATTCCGTTTTTCTTGCCAGCCATATTTCAAGTGCCCAATAGTCACATGTGGCCAGTGGCTACCAAACTGGATGGCAGGGCTATCATCCCAGCAAGTTCAACTGGACTGGTGCTGGAACAGAGATTCAAGCAAGTCAGATCAAGAGGCATCTTCCAGGCACCTAGCCATTTGGTACTGGATCCTGAATCCTACTTTAAATTTTCCCTCAGGAGGTCCAGAATTTAATGTTTTTGGACACTGTTTCTAAGAGTTCCTCAGAATAACGCCAGCATCAAGAACACATTCTCAAACTCCATCTTTCTTCTTGAAGAGGTTTTTCTAAGTGGGAATTAAAAAAAAAAAATGTCATACTGTCTTTGAGGGAAAGGAAAGATTCTGGCACCAAATATGTATTTTGCTTGAGGCCTAAGCATTTTCTCTAGGGACACACTTTGGAATGTGCGATGTAAGTTCTCGCAAAGTGTGATTCACTTATAAAAATTCACTTTATAAACAACTTCCAAATTCAGACTTTATACAGATACTCAAAGGGCATCTCATAAGCTGCTTTCGCCCAGATTCATGTTTTTAAGAGCCCAGAAGGGTATTTCCTTCCCACAATTACTTAAAGTAAAACAGTAAAAGTATTTGTATTAAAAACCAGGAATAAGGATGCTTATTATTACCATTTTTACTAAACACGGTTTGAAAAGTCCTTGCCTAATTAAAAACACTGAATTAGAAATAAGGGGTATTAACTATAGGAAAAGATACAGAACTAAGTGTTATTCCTATAATAATTAAAACAAGGTATTACTTGAGAACAAAACCCAAAAACCAGTGGAACAGAAGAGATATTCCAGAAGTAGAACCCTGACTGTAGTAAACAGAAGGACCACTAGTCAATGGGAAAGAAATCCGATTATTCTACTGTGTAAGGAAACCAACTAACTAAAAGGGAAAAAAAAAAAAGTATTTAGAGCTGCAGCTTAACTTCCACCACAAAATTCTGAAATACGCAGAAGATAAATGTGAACAACAGTCAAAACTAAAGAAAAAAAAGCCGATCGCTGATTGGGGGATATAAAAAACAATGTTCTAAACACAGTGGTAGGGCGCCTGGGTGGCTCAGTCAGTTAAGTGAGGGATACTTGATTTCACTCAGGTCATGATCTAAGGGTCAGTGGGCTCAACACAGACTCTGTCCCCCACCTCCCCCTGCTGCGATCTCTTGCTCTCTTTTCCAACAAATAAATAAAAAACAAACAAACAAACAAACAAAAAAAACAGTGAAAAAAATTACAAAGAAAAGGATTGGTACACTTAAATACGTAAAAATCTGAACTTCTGCATATCAAAAGTTATAAGATTATTTATCCAAAGCTAGAAAAACATTGGCAATAATATGACAGTAACTTAGTATCTTTAATAAGTAAATATTTTTAGAAGGGAAAAAACCGACATCCCCATAAATATACAATGGAAAAAAAGGCAAAGAACATGAACAGAAAATTCAGAAAAATGAAAAATGGCTAATGAACACTTTTTAAATATTCAATCGCATCAGTAATCAAAGAAATGCAAATTAAGGGTTATTATTTGCCAATAAAATTGCCAAACTATTAAAGTGACCCCTTACTCTCACACACCTCTGGAGAGAATGTTAATTGGTATAATCTCTGTAAAACAACTTAGCAACATGTAGCAACACTCTTATGAAAGTACTCAGGTACTTTAATACCTTAGTAATTCTATTTTGAGAGATCTATTCTCAGGACTTTATTTTGAAATGTGAGTTTTATGCACAAAGATATTAATTATGTCATTATTCATAATGGCAAAAACTGCAAAGAGCCTAAACATTCAAAAATAATGGATTAAGTTGATCCTGTAATTCTACACGACAAAACTGTGTTTACCACAAATGTTTAACAGCAATGAAAAAGGATTATAAAAACCAGAATACAAAATGTACCTTTAACATGGTCAGAGTACTTAATATTCATAGGAAAAACTGAAATACACCAATATATTAAGTGATTATGGCTAACAGTATAATTATTTAATTTTATAATTTTCTGTGTCTCAGGCCTATGTTGAACATATTTTTAAAATCAGAATTATATGCTTTAAAAAGCATATATTAAGTAAGGTAGCTGCCTTTTTATTTCTAATGGCACAGTACTGATCAGTTTGGATGTAAACAAGACACAGAAATTTAAAAATTTAAGAAATAAGTCAACACTGGGGATAGGAAGATTTACATTTATACTCAGTAGAAGGCCACAAGGAAATCTGAATTGTTAAATGGCTACATTCACAAATACCACTTGCCCACAGATCATCTCTGGCACACAAGTAGAATTTGGCTTTTTCATAGTTGGGGAAGCTGTTAGCCTTACAAAAACCCCTTTGCACCCATCATTCTTGTATTTCTTAGGAAATTAAGTTCTCTACGTCTACTGTGGATATTGTGATGTATATGCTTAATTCTTTTATGCAGAATCTTCAAATTTTTACCTTACATAATTTATCATTAGAGTACGAAAATGGTCTCAAGGGCTTACAGATATGGACCTTCGTAGATTTTAAATCTGAACTCTCCTGGATTAACGAACTCCTAAAAGAATGCTCAGCACCACTTATCAGGCAACAACCTTTCCCTTCACTCACGTGTGACCACTTTGCTGCTACTTCCTCTGCAGATGAACAAGGAATCAGGCTTGATACTTACACCTTGACCAATAAGAAGCAAGAGCAGGAATTGCAGGGAACTCCTAGAATTAGAGCCTGGTTTTTTATGAAACTTTGAGGGACGGGAGGATTTTTCATACTCCCAAAACCACTACATCCAGACCCTGATCTTCCAGAATACTTAAAGCAGCACTACTCAGGCCAAGAAGTCCAAAAGTTCATTTTCAAAAGAGTTTGCCAAATGAACCAAAGAAAACGAAGCAGGCTTCTCTGCTGTCGCGTCCTACTCAGAGCTTTGCATCCACTAGCATGCCCCGCGAATCTCCACGTGGAACACACAGCGAGCCAGAGTTCCCCAGTCTACTTGGACTGGAGTCCCACTGTCAGGGTACATGCGTAGCTATTTCCCGGAACGGTGCTCTCAAGTCTGGGAGCTGCCAAGGTAGGTGCTTGCGGTCACTACCCACACAGGAGACGGCTCAGAGAAAAGAGGAGGGGTTACAAGCCACTGCACGGCCTACTGCTTTCCATTAACACCCATTTCCTAGTTGACATCAATTAGAAATCTGTTTCAATATAGGAAGCTTCACTTTATAGCCATTATTTTACTACTACACCTGCTATAAGGAAGACCGAATGTTAAAATTATCAGTTAATATGATTATAAATGCGGGGCGCCTGGGTGGCTCAATCAGTTAAGCCGCTGCCTTGGGCTCAGGTCACGATTGCGGGGTCTGGGAATCGAGCCCCACATTGGGCTCCCTGCTCAGTGTGGAGTCTGCTTCTCCTTCTCCCTCTGGTGCTCCCCCTGCTTGTGCTCTCTAATAAAATCTTTAAAAAAAACTTTAAAATATTAAAAATATATATGGTTATAAATGCAAGGCTTCTTGTAACTTACTTCCTTGGTATATTCATGACAATTAATGATAAGCTACAGTAAAGGCAGAGCTAAAAATGAAAAACTGGGAGGTCAAAACCATAAACACAGCTCTCCACCCTTTCTCATGATTGACCCAAAGGCCTCTTTAGACCTCTAAACAAGACCTGTGCAGGACAGGAAGCTCCAGGTTCCTGAGACCTACAGTAATCACAACCAAGCTCGGCCACCCAGAAACCTCCCAAAAGGAGGCCAGCAAGGAAGCCTGGTCTTTGTTTTTTCCTGTCCCTCGACACTCATTCTCCCTGCTTCCTTTTAGCAAAATAATCATAATCATTGCTGTATATACAGTACTTCCGTTGTGCCAGGTACAGTCCTGAATGCTCTACTTATATTAATGTAATCCTCGCTACAACCTGGTGACGCGGGTACCCCCATCTTAAAGACCATAGAAGAGGCACAGAGAGGTTAAGCAACTTCCCCAGAGTCTCACAGCCATTCAGTGGCACGGCAAGAAGCCCTGAGTTACCCTTGGAGCTGAGTGTGGTCATGTGACTGTTTGGGACAATAAGACACTAAATGATGTATACAAGTTCCAGCTCCTCTATACAGTTGAGACCACTTTTCCTGACCGTTCTCTTCCCTAAGGGCTGGAACGCAGATGGGAAATAGGACAGCTTGTACTATGCGACACCAATACTGAGTGCTAAAAGGAGCCTGGCTCCTTCCTGACCCTGTGCACTAGTCACTGAGGACGGCATGATGCTGGGCTATTTCAAGGGAGGAAACATATATTAGAGTTCAGCTAGGTTATTTTAGGTAATATTTTGGAGTATCTTTAAGTATCATTTTGTTCTTAGCCCCAAATTTGCTCCATTTTAACTAAACTCTACTAGTAATTTGTTTCTTAATAACTTGGTTCTCAGCTTTGATCCAGGTAAGAGCTACAACTTATGAAATGCTAACTTGATACTATCCTAAGCGCCTTACGTGTATTGACTCATTTAATGTTAATAAACTTATAGGGGAGGGGAGCTTGTAAATACCCCCATTCAACAGAGGAGAAACTGAGGCACTGGCTGAGCCACCCACCCACCATCCCAGAGCTGAAAGGTGACGGAGCCACGGTGAAAATCCCAACACTCTGATTAAGTCCTCACTAAACAGGTGTGTTCCATCGGCTGAGGTCTGGTCAAGTTACCGCAACATGTTGTGGCAAGTGCGGTTCTCGCAGCAAGGCACGCCATTTACTACGCAGAGCATGGTTCTAGAACGGGACTGTGGGGAGTGCTGAGGGAATACTGAAGATGGAGCCCCTGGGCCCGGTTGGTAGGAGGTAGGTACAAACAAGGGTCACAAGAGTTCACTAGAGAGGAAACCATCGGGCAATGCATTGGGTCGGAAGTACAAATTCTCCAGTAGATGGAAGACGAGAGCAGGGCGGAACAGGAGGGACTTGACGGGCAAGGGCCGTGGGCCTGAAGCCCCTGCACTTGCTCTCCGAGTTACCAAGAGGCCTCACATGGCACCACCAGAGCCACCGACTCCCATTCAAGTTCATTTCACCCTTTCTCAGCTCCAGCTGTCAACATGACAAAGGTGCCTCCTGCCACCCTCATTTTCTTAAGTCCTTAATGCTCAAAAAGTAATCTCACAGACTCTGTAAGGTCTGAAGCAACCTTGGGCTCCGCCTGGCTCAGCTTCTCCCTGCTGGCGAGAGGCCAGCCTGCCCTGGAGACAGAAGGCCAGCCAGCCACCTGCTGTGGCACCAGGGGAGGCCAGGTCTCTGCGGAAAGTCTCCTGTCAGTTAAACCGTGCCTCTTTGCTGTGTCCACCCAGTGTCCATATCAAGTCTCTCCAGCAAACACAAAGGAGACTTCCCCCTTACCTACTTGATGGCCTTTTAGAGATTGAGAATTGTGGAAGTAAAAGGTCATCAAGATAGTTTCCAAGTACAGTAAATACCTCAAAATGTATAAACGGATATTTAAATATTCTTATTTATGTGAAATCTTACTCCCCCCAATTCATTAACAAACACTCTACCCCTCAGTATTGCGCCAAATAGAGAGAAGCTAACCTGAAAAAGCTGAAGTGACTACTGAAGGTATTTTAAAATGGTAAAAAACAAAACAAAACAACAACAAAAAAACCCTGAAAGAGTAATGGACAATGCGCTCCATGATAAGATTACACCAGATTCACATACAAGGGCACTCATTAAAATTCAACTTCATTCTTAAACTCTGTTTAAATGCATTTCTTTACTTTGGCTATACATGGGGAACCGTCACCTTCAAGATGGTGTTTTGGCAGTGAACGCTGGATCCAAGAGTCAACCACCAGACACACTTGGCAGTTCCATAGTGCTTTTTGCCAGTGACATAATCCCCCATAACATTTCCTCCTCAGACTGGTTTGTTTTTGAGAAGATCAAAGCACTTTACCTTATTTATCCTTACACCTGCCCTGAGAAGCAAGGTAGCAAGAGATCTAAGTTACTAAAGTTTCCTCTTAATATTGGTAATATCCATCCCTCACACTGCTAGAAAAGCCAGTAGGCTTGTCCACAACATAGCTGGGGTCAGCATAGAAAGTTATAGGAAAGCAGGACCTGTTAAGTCTCCCACTACTACCACCAAAAAAGGAAGAAGGCAGAGGGGTAAAAAGTTTGTTCTGCACATGAGAGGAAAGACATTAAAGGTCCTTTAAAAAGAACAACATATTTGCATTATCCTCTGAAAGATACCTGAGCTCTTAAACCAAAAGAAATGTAAAGTATACAGTATTTTAAATAGAGATCTTAACGCTTCATTCACAGATGCTGCAAAGGTATGAGAAATGATATAATCTGCAAATGAGCAGAGCCAACAGGACTCTTGAAGGTCGGGTAAAAAATTAATCTAGCAGAAGGACAAAAAGATTTTTCACCATTGTGATATAGTTGAAAAAGTAAAAGGTGGGCTCCAATCTCCAAGGAAACTGGAATTATTGAAGCCGGATGGAGAAATACTTGGTGAGGAGACGGATGCTTCCATTTCTCCCCTCACGGCATTGTCTTCGTGGGCTCCCGTGCTCCTTCCGGCGGGCGTTATTTTACAAAGCATGATTCCGTGTGTGATTACACTTGGCAAGTTGTAGAAATAAAAAAGGATAAAGAATGAACTGCAGTGTCCAGAATATCTAACCAGAATGAAGCAGAACTATGCATGAAGAGAAATTTAAACAGGAAAGAAGTACCTTGTATGCAAAGTCCTCGCTTATCAGTAATCACGGGTATGTGGTTTAAAGCTTACCTAATAGGTTCATGCATTTTGGCATCTAACTTCACAACTCTTCTTTCAATTTGATTACAGCTCTGGCTTAAATGTTTTTGTACCTTCATGGCAGGATCCATGCATACTGAGGCTAACGGGGAGGGGGTATATTTAAGCCCTAGTATAAAGGATTTGGTGAAATATAATTCTACAGTTCTGAGCATGAGGGCTTCTGATTCCAGAAACCACAAAAGGAGGTGGTGTCACTTATGAAACTCTCAGTCAGCAGGTGGGTTTGGGTCTAAACCTCCCTGAGAGACACAGAGTGACCCAACATGCCTCGTCCCAGCGCTCACGGATGGCTTCTCACTTCCCACAGTGTCTACTTTCACCCAGACTCCTCAGCTCCTTACCTGCAAAATCTCACCAAGTCCAACCCTGGTGTCACACGCTGTCTAGAAGTCCAAACTGCAGAGAACTCCCTGCTACCAAGGAGTACATAGCCCAGCCCAGAGGACAGAGCAGTGGGCACATGACTGCAGTACTTGGACCAAGTCCCACAGAGAGGCATGTAAAGGGCAGGGAGGCAACAGGAAGAGTGGGGCAGGCTGGGGGAAGGGGAGGTAAGGTATCTAGGAAGGTTTGGGTTAGCCTGGGCACCTACATGCAGTCTTGGAGGGATGAACTTTGGGGTTCGGAGCAGACCAGGGTGGGAAAGGACAGTTCTCCCCGACAACCAGGGAAGGATCTGCAAAGGCCGGAAGCTCCGGAGGAGGGACATCTGAGCAGCCCCGAGCAGTCCCACGAGGCTGGAGGCTGTACTTGGGGGACGGGAGGCAGATGCGGCCCGCATCGTGAAGGCCCTTTCACACCAAAGAACTTTTACACTTCATCCTCGAGGCAACACGGACCACACGCATTTTTACACAAATCCTAACAGGGTCATGTAAACTGCTTGGCATTGCTAACAGATCCCTCCAGAAGCATCAGGATGTGGAAAGGACAGGCTGGGAGGGAGAAAAGGAAAGGAATCAGGAGGCAGCAGACCTGGCAGGGGCAGCAAAGAGGAACCCGACTGGAGGAAAAATTTGAAATTCAGTGATCCGGGAGATGCGGGAGGGAAATATCTGGGCTGACTTCCAGGTGCCAGTTTGCATCATGGCTTGGAGTGCCAATTACAGAGATGGAGTCAAGGGTAAGGCGGCAGATTTAAGGGGAAGAGACACACCAATATGGGCAAGGCATTCATATTGTGACCGAAAGGTATGAGGTAATCTGTACTTCCCATCTAATGCCATTACAGCATTAAACCTCAACCTGTCTGTTTGCAAGCTATTTACACATAAAACATTCAGTCTTGTACCTAATCTGATTCCAAGACAACCTGTCACACTAATAAGGCTGTGGTCAAAATATTCCAGTGGTAAGGACCAAAAGATACTCTAGTTCTTTTCAACACACACCCAAACCACACACTGAAATACCCACTCCTCCTCCTCCATATTGCTTGCTTCTCCCTAACTTTCTAAAAGTTGGGCCAGAGTATTCCACTGCAAGGCAGACAGACAGAAGGGTGTTGTTTTAACCCAGATGGAGATCAAACGGGTAGTTTTCCCCCAGATTCCCATGTCAGACAGAAAGTTCACATAAAACCAGAGCCCATGAAGAGAAAAACACTGAACAGAATGAAAGCAATATTCTCTCCAGACACCATCCGGCAAACTTGGTGCTGGTGAAGGAATGCAGAACATCTAGCAGGAGACAGCAGCGACCTATCCCACCACGACCTATCCCACCACGCTGATTTCATGTCCTTTCTTCCCTTCGCCCCATATACATAATCACTTGTCACCGATAAGACCATACACAGTAAGATGCTATAGCTGAAAAAGCAGCTTGGCAGTTTCTTAAAAAGTTAAAGATATACTTCTTATATCCAGTAACTCCACTCCTAAGTACCTACCTAAGGGAAATGAAAACCTAGGTCTATGTAAAGACTTGTCAGCGAAGGTCCATAACCACATTATTTACAGTAGCCCAAAATCAGAAACCAGCTGGTGAATGGATAAGATGTGGTACCTCCATCCAATGGAAGGTCATTTCGTCATGAAGAGGAACGAAGTTCTGACACGTACCACAACAGGGGGATGCTCCAAAACATCTAGAAAATGAAACAGGCTTGTGTCTACAAAAGACTCCATGCTCTATGAGCCTATTGATAGGTATTTCTAGAAATGGCAAAATTACAGAGATAGAAAGCAGACTGGTGGCTGCCTGGAGCTAGGGGTGGGAGCAGGAATTCACTACACTGGCATGAGGGAACACTACGGGGGGATGGAAATGTTCTGCAACTGGACTGTGGTGATGAATTTGTAAGTGAATATAACAACCTGCAGAACCGCTGAGCCATATGCTGAAATAGGTAAATGGAGTGGCACAGAAATTCTAGCTCAAGCTGTAAAAAAGACACTATTCATCAACAGAAAAATGAAGACTTTAATCCTAGAGTGTTCTATAAAACAAGTGAAATATTTCTCCGCATGTAAACACCAGAATTGTGTAAGTATTGTGTTCGAAGGCTACCATCAGCTCCAGAAGTCCTCCTTTGTAGGACATCAACCTTCTGACAGCACGGAACCACCCATGCCACCAGGCTCCCCTGGCCTTCTCTACGCTGTTCGTTCTCTGGCTCCTTCTCATCCTTCGAGTTTCGCCCCAAATGCCAACGTCTTGTCCACCATCCCAGGCATCTCACCCATGATCCCAGTACAGCACCAACTCATCACATGGTAACTGCACTTGCCCGACTCTCCCTACTGAACCCTGGTTTCTCTAACAGGGATTCACACACCTATTCTTAGGGGTCCAAATCAAGCTGTGGGCTTTCTATTTTCTTTTCCAGCATCCCAGTTCGTCTGGCATTTAGAATCAAGATGGAGCAAACTAGTAACCCTTTAGTTGTCTGGCATGAACAAGAAACAGAGGCAGACCTACTATGCAGATGAGACATTTGGGTCAGCAGAAGGCCAAATGAAATCCAGAACAAAGACTTCTGCAGTTCCAAGAGCAAACTGCTGGTGGGAAGTCTGAGTCATGTCATGGCAGCAGAGGCATGCCAAACTCAAAAGCCTTGGCCCTTATGAGTCAATGCGGTATTTTGGATCGCAAATGGTGCTTTTGTTTTAGCAAAACAATATCATCTGTCACGTTAAATTAATGTAGTTAATTTGGATTTCAGGGACTCTAGTTTTATAGTACATCACAAATTGGCAATAGGAGATAGAAGTACAAAGGGTGTATTCCTAGGGACATAGTTGTACATACCTAAGTAACATTATAAAAGTAATGTAAGTCAACAGAGGGCATTCCAGATAATTTTTTTCCCTTTTGAAACACTAGCATGCATTACTGAAGTCAGAAAAGCAGCACTAGAATATTTATACTTTCATAGCAGAGTCCTTATCTCTTCCTCTCTACAACCCAAATGCATGGCTTAAGAGAAACCCTCAAAAGACAGGATTGAATAAATGACCATTTGTATGACTCTAAAACAGCAAAAACATGAATTGCTACTATCTGTTAATGCCCTGAACTACTCTATTTCAAAGCTTCAAACAATGGGAAGGTATCCTTTTCTCCAAGGTAGAGAAACTCACCAAGCAGAACCTGTAGCAAGGGTCGGGGGGTGGGGGGTGGGGGGGTCAGGATGGGAAAAGGGATGGCAGGGATTCTGAGAAAGGGGTGGATTTCAGTCTTTCTGTGAACTATTTCAGTATTAACCCAAGATAAAGAGAATGTTTGTCAAACATTTCCTTGGAATCCACGGTTTAACCCAACACCCATCTTTTGGTCTCCTTCTGCCACCTTCTAAGCTGGGTGCTATGGCTTCATTCCTCTTGCTTAATGGAAGCACTGGCAAAGGGGAAATTTGGTGATCAAGAAATCTTAGGATGATCATCTTACTCATTTTGTTCATTCAACAGTGAGTCACTGTACCAGGAATCGTACCAAGTTTGGGGCCACAGGGCAAGACTGATTAGGGGTCCAGTGAGGAAGACGATAAACAAGATTATCAGCAACAGGGACAACTGGCCATCTCCACTGACACTACTAGTCTATATTCATCACTTATAAATTTTACACAGAAAACAGTGCTTAAAAACCAAACCTTACCTGTTTCTCTAGAAAGCATGGATTAGCAATTCTGTTACTGCTTCTCTTAAGAGGTACAATGGTCACGTTTACACGTCAATTCTGCTAAGCCGCAATCCCCACTTACTCAAATGCTTCTGTAGGTATTATTATGAAGACTTTAATCCAGTTTCATATTTAAGATATGAAGTCCATACTCGGGTGATTTTAAGTAAGAACAATTATCCTAGGTAAGTGTGTGGGCCTTAATTCAATCAGCTGAAAGGCCTTAACAGCAAAGCTAAGGCTTCCTTGAAGAAACCAGGTCTGTGGACAGCAGCTTCTGTCCACTGGATTCCAGCTGTGCCCGCCAGTCCCCACAAGCATAAGAGACCACTCCTTGCCACAAATCTAATAGGCCTTCTAACTAGTTCTGTCTGGATACTCGGTAGACAACAGGAACCGGGTTTCTCATTACCTAAGAAAGAAGTTAGAAATAAGAGGGGAGTTGGGGCGCCTCGGTGGCGCCGTCAGTTAAGCATCCGACTCTTGGTTTCAGCTCAAGCTGTGATCTCAGGCTCCTAGGATCCAGCCCTGCTCTGGGCTCGGCACTCAGCCCAGAGTCAGCTTAGGTTTCTCCCTCCTTCTGCCCCTCCCCCCTCCCTGCAATAAACAAATCTTAAACAAAAAAAAAGGAAAGAGAAAAAAAAAGAGGGAAGTCTAGAATACACGATGTGGTACTGGACTGGGCTCAGGTGCCAGTACAAACTAGCACTAGATATATTTACACGGAAGTAGAAATAGCTACACGGATGCAAGTGTAGGTGAGTATACACCGGATTTTCCTGGCTTGGTCCATTGAGAGGGCCTGGGAGCAAAGATAGGCCACTACCACTGAGTTCACTTAACACCCAGACCTTAGTTTCTAATCATCAGTCTCCGATAAAAGGACACAAGGCTCCTTGGAAAAGTGGTTGATTCCAGTAATGCAGCAGAGAAAAATGCAAGGTAAGCCTAAAACTATCTCTGGTGTCAGAAAACAAGAAAGTGCTAGACAAAGGCTGGGCATGTCAAAAGGACACAGGAGTCAACCTGAAGGAGCTCCCAGTGGCCAAAATTGGAACAATTTGAGCAAAAAAACAATAATACTTTTGGGTTATAACTCCTAAAGAGATCCACAATTCATTCTGGTATGAATGATAAATACATAAACGGAGAGAGGACAACTCTTCTGCACAGAAGAATTCCAATCAGGAAATGTAAAAGGAATGAAGGAAATACAAGATCGCCCTTGGGCCAGATTCACAGCAGTACAGTAACTGGTGCAGGCTAGATCCACTGATGGATGGTCAAAATCAGCAAGCAGAAGTTTCAGGAGCAACATAAAAACTGGTCCCAAAGGATCTCCCTGAAGACATTTATCAATTAGAAAGGAAAAAGACAGTAAGGTTACAGAGGAGAAATGATGCATCGCCTTGGCCAAATGATCAAGGGAAGACCTTTCATCCACACATACTCCTCACACACGCCACCCTGAGGAGAGCCCATCACTTCCATGCACTTCTCACCTGCACAGCCTTGGTCTCATCATGAGAACAGACCAGACCAAGCCAAGCTGAGAGACAATGTACAAAAGCTCTGACCAGTACTCCTCAAATGAGTCATGGTCATGAAATGTTGAGAAACCGTCACCGACTGAAGGAGACCAAGGACACAAGATGGCTAATGTAATGCAAGATCCTGGACTGGACCCTAGAAAGGAAAAGAAGCACTAGCGGAAAAACTAGTGAAATGCATCTAAGGTCTGTGGTTTCCTAGGATCGTAACAGTGTTTATTTCCTGGTTTCTGTCATTGTTCTATCGTTATGATAGCCTTAGAGGAAGTGAAGGATGTACAAGAATTCTTTGCACTATTTTTGCAGTTTTTGTAGAAGATTAAAATTATTCAGAGAGCTACAGTTCAAAATAAAATTATCTAAATCTGGCCCCACATTTTTAAAAAGTTTTAAATGTAGTGCAGTAGTCTAGATCTAATTTAAGAAGAGGGAGACTGTACTCCTATTTTTACTAAAAACTGTCAATCTTTAGGTTTCTTTTAAAAGTATGCCATTATGGGGACGCCTGGGTGGCTCAGTGGGTTAAAGCCTCTGCCTTTAGCTCCAGTCATGATCTCAGGGTGCTGGGACCAAGCCACACGTTGGGCTCCCTGCTCAGCGGGCAGCCTGCTTCTCCCTCTCCCTTTGCCCCTCCACCTGCTTGTGCTCACTCTCTCAAATAAATAAATTCTTAAGAAAAATAAAAGTATGCCATTATAATCTCAACCTCTTCATTTAAGATAAAAACAAAACAAAAATCCATACTGACCTATGAAAAAGAAACTGAACTGAGAATTTTGTAAAGGACCAATGTACATGTAATGATGTCTTTATTAGTGCGCAAAGAGAAGGGCCTGAAAGATTCATCTATTCATTTATTCCTTAATAAATTTCTAATGAGCCCTAACAATATTCCAGGCACTTGCCAGCTATAGGATCCTACTGTGACATGGTCCTCCTGCTTCTCAGAGCTCACATTCTGGGGAGACAGAGAGAGAGAGAGACAGACAGACAGACATGGTTGGGGAGGGACAAAAACCCAGTAAACAGATATAAATACCAACAAGGATATGGTCTCTAAAGGTCACAGAATGTTGTGACAGACTCAGGGTGGGGGAAAGAACACATAAGCCTACACCAGATGGCCAGGACCTGAGAAGCCACTGACCAGTGTAAGTCGGGGTGACACACAGGACACAGTTCATGCTGGCCCGCTCCCTGCCATGTGGGTATGCCCTGCAAAGGTGGGGGGAGGGATGGGGTGTTGGGAGTCCCCTCATGTGGTACAACCTGTGAGTGCTTCCCTTTCCCCTTCACACAGGTCTGCTGTGTGTCCACATCTTCAACAGTGAAAGGTTGGAGCCGCCTTAAGAAAAGGTACTTGTAGGGATGCCTGGGTGGCTCAGCTGGTTAAGCCACTGCCTTCAGCTCAGGTCATGATCCCAGCGTCCTGGGACTGAGTCACACATCGGACTCCTTGCTCGGCAGGGAGCCTGCTACTTTCTCTGCCTCTGCCTGCTTGTGCGCTCGCTCTCTCTCTCTCTCTGATAAATAAAATCTTTAAAAAAAAAAAAAAAAAAGAAAGAAAGAAAGAAAAGAAAAGGCACTTGTAAAAAGAAAAAAAAAAAGCTTGAGGTACCTCAATGAGCCACTGCTCTAGATCTGCATGTTTCTAATAACCTTGGGATTTCTGATTATAACCCTTTCTTCTAAGAATCGTGTTCAGGAAAAAGAGAAATTTCACTTTCCTATTTGGGAGGAAATGGCTCTCTATGAAACATACTCCACGTGTTTCTGAAGTCGAAGATCTTTTGACTAAGAAGCTCAGAGTTATAAGAGGAGCTATCGCCTGCAGGCATTAAACTCCTAACACTCTGAAAATTCACTGTGAAATACCTGAGCATAATCACTGGGAAAGGGGAGCAAATTCCTGCCATCAGCCCCCACATGTTCTCAGGCAGTGCCCTGGATGGAACGAAACCCCTTAGATATACCAGCACTTAAGAAGCAGCATGTCCCAATTTCACCCCAAGATCTATAAATAGGTAATTTAGCGCTTAGTTACCTGAAGAAAACTTGAATTTAAAGCATAAGCAAAAATGTTAAAGGTAGAACACAGATCACTAGCAATATGTGAAGTTCTGCTCACAAGCTCACAGCTACCTCTTACCTCAAAGCACTGATGGGGGATGGGCAAGTTCAGGACAGAGTTAGACATCACTGCTCATGAAGAACTCTCTGGAACCAGAAAAGGGCAGAACTACACCAACGCTGTGCTGAATGGCCATGTGCACGTGGCCTGCATTTGCTTAAGCAAATTCCACCTCAGAAAAATCTTAACAGACCAGGGAAATGGGTGTTTACTTGCCTAATCGGCCAATCACGCACCAGCCAGTCTTCACACACATTCCTGAAGCAAGGGCACCGAAGGCTCATGTGAGACTCTGTTCTACCAGCTAGTACGCACTTAATTTTCCAGACCGATACATATAGGAGACAATGCCTGAGAATTATGAAATATTTTCATTTTTCAGTCAGATTGTCGCTCTCAATACCGATTAAAACAAGTGACACGTTTAGAGGAGAGGACTGGTGTTAACCGAACTTACTGTGGTAATCACTTTACAACATACGTCAAGTCAAGGGATTATTTACAAGGGATATAAATTTACAATGCTGTAGGCCAATGGTCTCGAAACTGAAAGAAAACCAACCAAACAGAATGACCCAGTATCACTTTTATCTCAACCAAGGGATGCCCCAATTTACAAGAAAATAGTACCATGCAACTGCCATCCCAGCCTGATGGGCCAAGCCTTGCCAGCGGCCTCTTGGGTTCCAACCAAATCAGAAAGGACATGGTTTTTTATATTACTGAAGTAATGTGCTCGTTGGCCGATAGGACAACTCAACAGGGAGGTACCAGGGGAGAGAGACATACATGAGACACTCAGCTGCTGTATCAACTTCCAAGTGCTCTGGCCAGCCAACCTGACAAGCTCCCCCCATCTGCCCATTCTCCTGGCCTTCACTCCCATGCCTGCCAAAGTGCGGTCAACTCTGGATAAGAACTTGACCGCCTACGTGTCCACTAGGCCCCATGCACTCCAGTTCCAGCCATCAGTTTTTCCCCTGTCTTGCGGCTGAGCCAAAATTTCCAACTCAAAATACTGAGTCCTTGGCACCAAGTTAAACACTAAAATTTTAAGCCTCGCACATTCTCCCTTCCTGCCGTCATTTGATAAGGAGGCCGAAAAAGACCCTCTTCAGGAGGGTTAGCGATCTTGCTGAGGGCTGTGCTGGGTCTGCACATAACGTAGGATAATCTTTACTTAGAAATGCTCATAACTTCAAAGGAGTCATTTTCAAAGATTTGCTTAAATTCAACACACTTTTCTTTTTAGACCTCACTGTAAAGATGCGGTATTGTTGCATCTGCTGTGGCTTTTACCACTTTTGAAAAATTAGACTTGCACCTCATAAGAATATATCCAAATGATTTGTTTCAAGCAACCACTGACTGTTTTATGTCATTTTAAATGGATATCTGGGATTGGGCGAAAGAGTTTATGGGTGTTTTGCAGGGAGGAGGGTGTTACTAACTATTCTTTGCAAGTCCCAAAGACGTTAACAGGAAACATGCATCAGTTCCGTGAAGTCACCAACTTTACAGAGTCGCCCCACTCAGCCGCACGTCTGGGGCACGATGCACAGTTCAGTCATGATCAATAGGGCTGCATTTTCATTTCATTCAGACATGCGCTAACATGCTAATCAGAGAGGAAACAGAAGGGGAAGGCAGAAAGGCCCATTTTCAGACTGATGAAAGCCAATTTACACAGCAGTGAAATGCCCTACCAGTGACAAGCCTCGAATATGCAAATCCCACCTCTCCTTTTCAACAAGGGTGTACACCACCCTTTCCAGAGAAGGGAGCCCGATTTTTACAACTAGAAAGCTTGTTGAGTGGGAGAGCTCTGGGGTGGGGTTATGTCCCTATTAGTTAGTCCCAGTTTTTCTATTCTTCATCTGTGCCCGTGGAGGCTCTCGGGTTACCAGAACTGTAGTCTTAGAAAATTTATTTTAAAAAAATTTTTGTGACGTGTAAGAGCAGTAACGATGGCAAGCCGAAACACAACAGGCAGCAAGCAGGACACACCACACACGCACACACGCACACAGGCCTTCAGGCACTTGACTCAAAAGTAAATTTAAGATTTAGAAAAATAAAGCAAAATATCATCACACCTGAAGAGAGGACAGTAAGGAACAGTTCACAGGGTGAAAGGGGAACAGGTAGGGGAAAAGGAATTGGTTCAGTAAGAAATGAACTAGGCGTGCCTGGGTGGCTCAGTGGGTTAAAGCCTCTGCCTTCAGCTCAAGTCATGATCTCAGGGTCCTGGGATCAAGTCCCACGTGGGGCTCTCTGCTCAGCAGGGAGCCTGCTTCCCCTCCTCTCTCTGCCTGCCTCTCTGCCTACTTGTGATCTCTGTCAAATAAATAAATAAAATCTTAAAAAAAAAAAAAAAGAAATGAACTTTAAGGGCACTAAAAGTAAAACTACAGGGTATACTTAGGAAATACACACTGGCATACAGAATACAAACAGACCAATTTTCAATACAGTTTCATAATTAGTCTAAGACAATTAAATCTTGAAACTACCAAACACAAAGGAAACCCAGTACTCCCCAATCCCACCCTGTATGGCAGCCCCAGGGCCCTCTCCTCTGACCCTCTCCCCTCCCACTCCGCCTACCTCCCGCCTGTCTGTCTCCCTTGCCTGTCCGTCTCCCTTCGCCTGCCTCTCTCCCCCCACCGCCAACCAGCACCAAACCAAGGAAAATGATGGGGTAAGTAATGCCCTATCCTTTAGGGTGTCGGAGAAGCAAGGCACACAGTCACATCACTGAGGATTCTGTGGCTTATCCAATGAGTCCACCTCCACCCAGCTGTCCCTGCAAGCTTGGAAGTCCCTCCAGCTCCCTGTGGGCAGACCAACTTGAATTACTTTTGTAACCCCCATCCTCCGCCTCCCTACATGTTCATCAACTTTGTCAGCAGGAAAGAAGTGAAAACCAGGCTGGGAAAAGGCACCTGAGAAAACAAACACACCAACAACACAGGAGAAATAATTGTTTCAACATGAACCAAGCATTTCCATAATCATGCTATGAAGACTTCAAACAAGTTGCATGAATGAACAATACAGACATTCCTAGATGGACAATATTTTGAAAACGGTTTGCTTGCGCTAGCTCTTTGTTATGCTACAAATTAGCTGAAAATAAGTGCTGTTAACTTAGGGGATCAAATCTTGACAATTTCCATCTTCCACAATTATTCAGACATCTCTAATAAGGAGGGCTTTTTAAGTGTGCCAAATAGATCACTTTACAAAGTTTCCAAAGTCAAAGCTTTACAGATTCAAATTTGTAAATACCCTACTACGTAATATACCTATGAAGCAATTGTTATCTCGGCTTTCCTTGTACAGATGTTAGAAAATTCGTGAATATGTTTCAGTCTATGAAAGACAAGAAGAGCCACAGAACCATCTGCACTTTGATCAAAAAGTTGCAGGAGGAAATGTTTTTGCTTTTGCTACTTCCACTGTAGGAATAAACTCCAAATACAAGATGCGTTGTGTCAAAACCTATGGAGAAATACACTCTCTCTTTCGGGACTCAGCACTTCTTACTAATTAGGTGTACAATTTCCAAAGAATACTCCTGAACTTACTTTTACCTCCTCAAGGAAAAGGACTACTCCAAACAGGAATAGCCAGTTCTTGGGAGAAAGCAGCTTTCAAGCACTGTGATGCTCCGGTGAGCACCGAGGGGACACAGGCTACCTGGGAGCTGGCAACAGGAGACCAAGAGGGAAAGAGCAGGGCAGGGCCCGGGCTGGCCGCTCCCCCCTTGTCGGGAGCACCTGAGCACCCAGCAGCCTCCCCCAGCGGCTGTCTGCAGCAAAGGCGGCATCACAGGCTGCCCTCCAGAACCAGGCATCTTGGAGCCTCTGGAAACCACACAGGTAAGGAAGAGATGGTAGGCAGCAACCTGCAGCCCAGCGCAGATCAGCTTGTGGTCCCCCACTTCAAGACGGGCATGTTTGGGGGCTCCTGGGTGGCCCAGTCAGTGAGGCATCAGACTTCTTCGGCCCAGGTCATGATCTCGGGGTCCTGGGATAGAGCCCTATGTAGAGCTCCCCACTCAGGGGGCCGGAGTCTGCTTGTCCCTCTGCCCCTCCAACCTTCCCCCCCCCCCGCTCTTATTCTCTCTCCCACTTGCTCTCTCACATAGATGAATAAAATCTTAAAAAAAAAAAAAAGACTAAAATGCTTGGAATCAAGTCATGTTTTTAGAATGATCTAAGCACTACTCTTATAGGTTTCTGAACTCTTCTGCCAAGATGAATCTGTTTAACTCCCTAAATAAAGCAAATAAAGCATATTAGCAACTTAAACTCAGAACAGTTTAAGATCGTAAATCCAAACCATCAGCCTCAAATTCAATCACAATCTTGTTTAGGCAACCGAGGGCAAGGAGAGCACACCAGTCTACGCAGCAGCTTTCCGTCAGCTCTCCAGCTGAAAACCCTGCAAAGGGGGAGCGGGCACAAGACCATCCCTCCTACACACGTGCCTCAGCTTCAGCCTCCCACCCAAGCCGAGACCTCCACAGCAGCATTCTGGGGTGACAAGGAATCAGGGTCAGGATGCCCCAGTGGGAACCTGGAAAAAAGTCTGCTGTCCTGGCCACAGACCAATGGCCCACTAAGCTCGAGGCAACTTAGGTGTCCATTCTTTTCCTCCCCTTGAATCCAGATGCCAAGCAGGGACTGCTCACACGGCTCCAAAAGCTTTTTCTAGTACTTACTCCAGTGACTGAAGAGAAATTTCTCCAATTGCTCGTTGAGTCATCTTAGTCCGCACACCCAGCAGCCTCTTCCCAGGAAAGAAAAGTTACTGTGGGATTCTTATGTTAATGAGAAGCCATAAACGCCTTTATCCAAGAGGTGATTACTAATCCCATCCTAGATGCCTCACTGCACACTGGATGCCCATCCCCCCCCTCACCCCTCCACCCCCGCCCCCAGAGCAGTAAGTCAATGAAAACCGGTTTCTACTGAGTGGGTGAACTTCACCTTGTTCTGCGGACGCCCAGTCAAACCCACCGAGCAGCAGTAGGGCCAGCCCTGCATACGCGGTCACCCCCTTCCAGAAGGCAAGAAGGGGGTGGGGGGAGACAAAGACTAATCTCATACGGGTGGGTTCTTCATGGGACCCTCCCAGGTAGAAGTTGCCCAAGGCAAACTGCCAAGGCCTCCCTGTAAAGGAGTGATCTCAGAATGCAACGCTGGAGAAGAGGAGGGAGAAGAGGGAGGGAAGGTGAAGGAAAAGACGAGAACCAGAAAGACGCACATTCAACGCCAGGCTCCGTTGGCAGGTGTCCCATATGAACTCCACGCTTTATACACCAGTTAAAAACACTTGGCGCTCAATAAATTACATCAGGCACTGTCACAATTACCAAGGTCAGTGGGCTGAAGCGGGCAATTATTTTTATTATTTGAACGAAAGGCATTCCTCGAGCGGAGCAGCCCTGGGGGAGTGATCGATCACATAGGTCTTCTCTAGTTTAGTCCGATGCTTCGAGAAAAACCACCAGTTTAAAAGGTTAAAAATATAATTTGGCAGTTAGCAGGGTTCGCTTCTAAATTATATGCTCCCCTAGCAAATCCGTTTATTTTTTGTTGCCACACTATCCAAATCCAGGGCCTCTGGGCAGGACCCTAAACAGTCCACCACACCCCTGGGAGATACTGAAAAACCTAAATACGCAGAACGTAGGTGTACCAGTGAAACCCTTGGCCAACACAAATGCCTTCCCTGTAACCCGCCCTTACACAGAGCCAAGCTACCTGGAACGCAATTTTTTCTTTAGGGGCTAAAATATTTGCAAAGGATTTTCAGAGGATTCCCCCTGGGTCCCAGTTTCTTTACCTCGTAAACTAACAGTGTTATTCAATGATTACTAATGTTCAAAAAGATCAACAAGGCAAGCCTAACCCATCAAAGAGAGTCAAGCAGACTCCATATGTTCTATTTAAAAAAGCAGAATGGTGGTTGTTTTTTTTAGTCCTCTGCAGAGATTTCTGCTTAACCTAAGAGTTAACCTAAAACCTCCAAGGTCCATGAGTATACCATTCCTGAAGCATTACGCTTAACGGAGATCTTTAAGGTAGAAAGCTGAGGTTAAACACTGGGCTCAATGTTCTTAGCAGAAAATGCAGCATTTTGTTAGTCTTTTTTTACTCCATTACTTCTGGTCCAGAACAGACATGAGTTCTAGCTTTCAAAACACATTCTATCAGAAAGTAAAGACCATTTTCAATTTAACAATAGTCACCATGTGTAGCGAATACATTGATTACACAAAGCCTAAAACATCAGCTCTTGGAGAAATCTCACTTTAAACAGATCTTCAGTAATGAACTGACTTATCAACCACCAACATTCCACCAAGATCTCTGGGCTACCATCCCTGAACATTTCTCATATTGACAAAAATACTTGCAATTTGGGGGTTTTGGTTTTGTTTTTTTTTTTACTGAGAGCAGGTGCCCATAATATACCAGAAAGAAAATCTCCAAGGCAAAAATCATCAGCCAAATACTGTAAGACGGTCTTATTGTAATCCAATCAAAATTAAATGAGCAAATTCATTAAGCCACTTTGCAAAACCACAATTCACAAATCATATGGACTGCAGCTTACTCCCAAGGATTTGTGCACACAGGGAGAAATAGACCGTTTCCCTCCTACGTGTTGGCAAGTCACAAGTGTACACATGCTCCCAGAATCAGATCCAGGTATATTTTATACTTAGAATACAGCTTTGGGGGGGCGCCTGGGTGGCTCAGTGGGTTAAAGCCTCTGCCTTCGGCTCAGGTCATGATCCCAGGGTCCTGGGGTCGAGCCCTGCATCAGGCTCTCTGCTCAGCAAGGAGCCTGCTTCCTCCTCTCTCTCTCTGCCTGCCTCTCTGCCTACTTGTAATCTCTGTCTGTCAAATAAATAATCTTTAAAAAAAAAAATACAGCTTTGGGGTCACAGAGACCCCAAAAAGAACAAGAAGCTTAATTCAGAATAATTTATGCCACCATAGTGCACTCTACCATGTATGCGATTTTTTTTTAACATCATCACACACCCTTTTTGTTATAAATCCCATGAATAACCTGAGTTTTAGACATCTTGTTATCACGGGCCATATAAGACCTCAGGTGGGAATGGAGAAGGAAAAATCCTCGTGTGAGGATTCTACAAACTGAGTCACGCAGGGTGGGAAACTGACGAGGTGGGGCAGGGGAACGCAGAAGAAAAGCCAGCCAGAGAAGAGGGCTTCTATTCCTCCGTGATACACAGCCCTCCCCAGTAAAAAGAAACCGTTGAGTGTTACAATCTTTGGTTCCTCAGGAAAATGATTTTCCAAAAACGAAAAGGAATTAAAAAAAAAACCAAAAAACAAAAAACAACTCCAGTTGGCTTCCAGAGTACCCCAGCTGCCTCCCTTCAAATATTTAACAAGCTGTACTCAAAGTGGTGTGATAGAGGGAAAAAGTCAACAAACAGGCAAGTATGTTTGTAAGGACACGGGAAAA
This sequence comes from Martes martes, assembly GCF_963455335.1. Taxonomy (NCBI): domain Eukaryota; kingdom Metazoa; phylum Chordata; class Mammalia; order Carnivora; family Mustelidae; genus Martes; species Martes martes. Next base: position 102,117,784 of record NC_137894.1, on the reverse strand, counting down.
GAACACTTTGAAATTGGCTAAACAGCAGAGGTCCCATACACAAGCATAAAACTCTCCAAAAAAAAAAAAAAGAAAGAAAAGAAAAATCAAAGGCAAGGAGCTAGCAAGTTAAAGGTGCAGGCGAAAAGCGCGACAAACCTCCAGCATACAAACAAGAAAGCCCGCTGGGTGAGTATCAGGAAAACAGAATGGAAAGAATATTTATCTGCAACTTTTAGAGTGGGAGGATAAGAAACCAGAGCAACTAATCTTGAGTAAAAATAAAGATTTATCACTGTCAAAATATGCTTGGAATTGCTGATTTTTCTAGGGAGAGGCTTTCTAGGGAGATTTTTAATACTACATATGAAGATCATTTAGAGTCGAAAGCTGAAATTACCATCAGCTCCAGACCACCTCCCGATACTCTTCCACATTAACCCCTTATCTTTTTTTAAGTTTAGAAGAAAATTCTAAGTTCACACCATCTCCTCTCAGGGCTCACCCAGACCCTTTTCAGCAAGTTCCCAACATATTTATGTGCCTGGGAACTTTGCAATTTACCTCGGGGAAATGCAAACAGGAGAATATTTTTTTGGAAAGCAATTAAAGAAATAGAAATAAGCCAAGTACCTATTTTGAAGTGAATAATTCATTCTTTAAAACCCTAGTTAGGAGCAAAGAAAAGGGGGAAGAGGCCATTCATATTAGAACGCTCACATTTCCAGGCCACCATTTGCTCATCCACATCTTGTCCCATCCACCAAGTACCAGCTACTCCACGAGGTGCTGAAGTGTTGGGAAAGAGTGCAGGCAAGGCCATGGGAACTCCTTCAGAAAGCACTGAGAGATCCCTGGAAATAACTGCTCCCACTGGGGAAAAAGAGGAGAGTCAGGGAGGGAATCCTGCTGGAGGTGACACCTGAGCTAAATCCTAGCCGGTGAGCAGGATAGAGCAGACAGATGGAATGGCGGTGCAAAAGCACAGGGGAAAAAGAAAGGCAGAACGAAGTTCAGGGGGAAAAGCCAGAAGGTAAGCCTCAAAGGCAAGGAAGCAAGTAACCTTGGGCTTGACTGGGCAACACGTGGAGAATTTAGTGTCCTTCAAAGTGTCCTTTTCTCTAAGCTCCTAAGAAATTTATTTGCAAAAGTCATGCCCCTGGCGTATCTAGCAGTCTTTGAGAGAACTTTTAAAGATCTCAAACAGTGAATAACACTGTATTTCTCCTCTTCCCACAGATTTCCTTGGAACAGAGGGCTTAGAAATCCCATAGCAATCTCTCATTTCTCAATTTCTCATTCTGCAACAACCCCCCCCTCAAAAAAAATTACACAGAATAACTGGTCTGATCAAGAAAAAAATAGATTTGGCTTACTTTAAATGTTTTCCCAGCATTCATCAAATTCCCTTACAATGAAAGTGAGTAGCTAGTCCTTTACAGAGCAGCACATACACCATGTATAATGAAGTATATAAAATATTTTGCTCTGTGGACAATGACTAGATGTGACTGTACAAAATATTAGCATATGGAAGATTTTTCTTCCTTCTTCTAAAATGTTCATTAATACTCTTTATATATATTTTTAGAACACAGCTTTTTTTTTTTTAAGATTTTATTTATTTATTTGACAGAGATCGCAAGTAGGCCAAGAGGCAGGCAGAGAGAGAGAGATGGAAGCAAGCTCCCTGCCGAGCAGAGAGCCGAATGTGGGGCTCGATCCCAGGACCCTGGGATCATGACCTGAGCCGAAGGCAGAGCCTTTAACCCACTGAGACACCCAGACACCCCTAGCACACAGCTCTTAAGGTTAATTCCAGTACCGGAATATAAGCGGTCTGCCTTAACAAAAACTGCATTTAAAAATTGATCAGTGGAGGAAAGCTAAATGATCAGTATATTAGTGATTAGATGCTAACATCTAAGTTACGAGAATGTATGACCCAGAACTTAAAACTGCTTTAACCCTAGGAGAAATTGGGGTGAAATAATTACCCAGGCAAAATCAAAGAGTATGTGATTCATGTTAACTAACAGGGTGAGTATTCAAGTGAATAAAAAAAAAACAATTAGATCAGAGAAAGATTCACTTCCACTGAACATAAGGGGCCACACAGAGCCCTTCTCCAGAAGGAGTGGAGCTCCATTGTTTGAATTTGATCTGAATGAAGGTAACAGGAAAAACAAGGGCAGGCATCCTCTTACCCTTTCCTGGAGCCTGAAGGAAGAGGAGCAGAAAGGGAAGCGTGGCCAAGCAAAGCCGTCCAGCAGGGAGAAGGGGCTGGCTCCCTGCAGGGCTGTCCCCTAAGCCACTGTCCATCCCTTCCCTGCTGGTCCAGCCAGAATTGGCCAGCATTTCCATATAATCACAACTTCAGAACCTAATGCAAACAAGAGTAACACCTTTAATGCAATCCTTCAGGTGGTTATCAAAAGTTATTACCAAAAAAATAAATAAATAAACTTACTACGAACCATGACAACGTGAGGCAAGGCCATGGAACTCCTTCAGAAAGCACTGAGAGATCCCTGGAAATAACTGCTCCCACTGGGGAAAAAGAGGAGAGTCAGGGAGGGAATCCTGCTGGAGGTGACACCTGAGCTAAATCCTAGCCGGTGAGCAGGATAGAGCAGACAGATGGAATGGCGGTGCAAAAGCACAGGGGAAAAAGAAAGGCAGAACGAAGTTCAGGGGGAAAAGCCAGAAGGTAAGCCTCAAGGGCAAGGAAGCAAGTAACCCTGGGCTTGACTGGGCTTTGAGAAGAAGAAGAGACACAAGCTTTTAAGAATCCGAGATCCAGATTCCAATTCCTGAGCCTGAAAATCCTTTCCTGGCTGTACAGGCTCCTGGGAATCAGTGGACCTCCAGTCATGTCTGCTCCCCCATTTCTTGGATGGAGAGGACATCCTATCCTCGGAGTCCTGCTGAAATGGAACACAGGGCAGGGGCTTGGGCCCCACTGCAAGCCTCCCATACCGTGCAAGGGACCCCAAGATCTTGCTGCCTCCTGAGGTCTGTAAACTGTAGGGCAGCCGGAGAAAGAGCTGGTGGAAAAGCTCCCCCGCTGCGCCCTCCCCACTACCTCCCCAAGGAGGAGCAACTCGCCACAGCTGCTCCTGAAGCATGGGTTAAGAGAAGAACCAGGTTCTTCTCTTCCGGGATGGGGTTGGGGGGGGGGGTGTCCCCTCAGAGCTAAAGAAACCTACGGACTTATCACTATATCTCAACTGTACTTGGCATGACTGAGGAGCAGTTTTAGTTCTTATACAACACGAAGTCTGTATGCTTCATTCTTGGGGACAGGAGTTCCAACTAAGAGCCCCCTGGGTAGGGGAGGCAGTGGGAAAGAGGGCACACAATGAGTAAGGTGATGAAGGTCTGCCTCTTTGAGCTCCCGTCCAGGGAAAAAGTAGAGTTGTATTAGTTTTCCATATTTAAAACAGCAGAACATGGGAACACCACCATAAGACAATGAACTCGACTGAAGGGCATTCCAGCGTGCGGACGCCTCGAGTTTCACCCTTGCACGGTTCATTACATTATCAGAGCCTCTTGATTGAATTACTTTCCTGCAGCGCTTCCAAGTGTCTGCTCCCCCCCCCATATAATATCTAATATCGCTCATCAAGATGCTATATTTGTCCTTTTGCATTTTACCACCCGATATCTTAGAACGCCCGTTAGCTAAGAACGCTGTTTTCAGAAACTCTGGGTCATCTGCGCCTTACCACACATCTGTGACTGAAAAGGCTTAAATGCCCTCACAGGAAGGTTGGAATAGTACAGCATAAAGCTACGCCAGCTTCCAGAAGGTTCTAAGCCAACAATTTCATCAAAGCCTTGAAGTTGGCATCTGGTCTAAGTTAACACTTAGAATAGCAAATAAAAGGCACTTTTCCTGACTGCTGCTGGCCGGTGCTTCTCAGATGAGCGGAGCTCATGCCCCTGCAGGAGCGCGCTGTGTTAAGCACCCTTAGTGAGGAGACAGAGGGAAGCTGGGTGGGCCTTTTCCCTTCATCAATACTAACAGAAGATGGGCAGACAGGGAAGGAAACATCAGCGTGCAGGGACATTAGTTTCTAACCAAAGACAGACCCTCACTTGAGAGGACAAGGGCTGGAAGCCCCTTTTCCAAGCTATAAACAAAATATCAATGCTAGCCTACATGACCACCAACAGCAGCAAGAACAAAAAGCCTTCAGGAGTGCTTGCCACAATTAAGGGGATTAAAGAGCTTTTCTCAAGGAACAAGGAATAACTCAGTGCACTGGCTTCAAAACTAGAGAAATGAGCTTGGAATTATTTTGGATTAAAAAAGCAGGTCTTTCTTGAACTTAGCTATAAGATATTCAGGTAAATAAGAAGCCAGACAGAAGGATTCATGCATTTATTTCCTGGAGATCACATAGTTCCATTTTTTGGAAAATACACTAGGAATATAAACACAAGTGGGCAAAGCACGTATGTAGCAATTTTCCCCCCAAAAAGGTTCATTTAAGTTGTAAACATTTAAAAAAAATACAAACCATTTAACCTTACTGGTGACCTCATTAAACAAGTAAGATTTTGTGTCACTGTGTTTAATGAGAATATGCAGTACGGAAAGGGTTTGGTTATAAAATAAACAGAAAAGGTGCAAAGCTGCACACACACGTACACACACACACACACACACACACACACACACACGACAGGCTTTATGAACAAAGGCGTTGGAGTCAGAAAGGCCTGGGTTTGAAGCAAAGCTTTGTCACGTGATAGCCCAGTGACCCCAGACAAGTTTCTTCACCTGTACCCATGGTTCAAGTTCCTCATCTACAAAATGGTAAGTGATGGTACCTGAGAGTCTTGGTCAGAATTCAAATGCATGAGCTGCACTTTGCACAGGAGCTGCCTAGAGGCAAGCACTTAACCCAGGACACTGAGACATCACCATCACGACCAATGCCGGGCCCTCTGCGCACCTCTGTGCACCGAAGAAAGAACCTGCCACTAAGAAGCAACAGCCTAGCTGGAATTTCCTCATCCGTGCAGGAAGAAAAGAGAAAGCTCAGGTCCCAATGATCCCTTTTTAAGGATGATTTTAAACTGTGGTTCTGACGGGAGACTGCCACTTCGAGAGTTAGAAGGAGCAGAGCGCCCTGAAGGTGAGGCAGAAGTTGAAATGGGAGCAATGGGAGAGCAAGGCAAGCAAACAGGACAGAAATCAGACACCCTGCACCTCCTGCAAGAATGAAAACTGCTCTGCTCTGCTCTCCCAGCAACAGGATCAACACACCACCAGAGGGGATGTTCCATGGGCAACACTGGTCCCACCTGTCCCCACACTTCTGCCACAGGCACAGCTCGGCCAGAGACAGCCAGGACCCCGGTGATTTGCTGGAAGGCTAGCACACTCAGCTTACTTGGGGACAGAGAAAGGGGGCCACGGGCTGCAGATCCTCTCCAGCCAGCGGACAATGCACAAGGGATGTCATCATTGGGGTCAGGGAAAGCGAGGGTCCAGAGGACAGCAGGCTAAGTGGCTTAAGGTTCTTAGATCTGCTCTGATGGGTGGGGCCCGACCCACAAACATTCCTGGGTTCTGCACAAGTTTCCCGAACACACTAGGAAGCGAGTGAATGAGCACTTTATCCCACCACCACCATTTCTCATTGCTAGACCCAGTGTGAGCCACAGTCCCTTGGAGACAAGGAGGGGGAAATCATCTACAAGAGAAAATGCAGATCTGGCTGGAGATCTGATCTGTCCTGAGAACTACTTAAGGCAACTGCTCAGAAGCCTGCAGTGGTGCCTGCCCCTCCCTGTGGAATACGTCCCCGAAGGCCAAGGCTTCCCAGGCTCGGACGCATGAAGCTTTGCAGGGCCCAAGGCACCCTTCGGGCCATGTCTCTCGAGTCACACTGGCCCTTCCAGCCCTCTAATTTCCAAACCCACCAGATGTCTCTCAGCTCTTCAGCTTCTAAATGTGTCTTATACACACCATTCTCCTCCCCCTGTGACCCTCAGCTAATTCCTACTCACCCTCCTCATCTCAACCTAAATGAAATCCTTCCCTCCTAGCAGAACCAAGGTTTCTTCCCTTCAGCTCCATGAAGGCAGGGACCACTCAGTTATTACCTGCTTATCCCCAGCATGAGTAGCTGCTGACTAGCTGACAGTTCTCCGACTTCCTCTCCTTCCCCAAGCCCTTGGGTCTCCAGCCAAACACCCCAGGCCTTTACTACTCCTGCCCTATAAAAACCCCAGCTCACCCCACAAAACTCCGCTAAGGCCCGTTCCTCCAGGATATCTTTCCCAAGCTTTCAGGAATACACCTGCCTCTGACCTTCACCCTGGCGGAAAGAAACAAGCTTCAGAGCACTACAGACCTATCTTCAAATCAGGCCCTGCCACCAATGAGGTGAGTGACCTGAACCAGAGCCTCACTTTCCAAATAATAAAATCCAATTCCTGGGACCGATCAAGCAGAACACCTAACAGAATCTGGCCTCCAGTCCACCTGAAGGAACAGCAGTCTCCTCCCAGCTCTCCTCTGTACCGTGTATGGTCTGTTGCTAAGTTATTCACCTTGACCTCGGGTTGTCTGCCCCTAGAGGGCATCTCCTTATGTGGGTTCCTAACTGTGCAATCAGCAGCAGCATCAAAACAGCAACAACAGCCATCAGCTCACCCCTCCTGTGTGGTTAGTGTTTAGTGTATCTGTCTGTAAGGGCTTAACTTCTAGTATGTACAATGGCTCCCTTTTTGAATTAAGTATCTATTCACACAGAAGACACATGCGGTAAAATATACCTATCTCTGTATTTGGTAGCCCAAAAGTCTTAGTGAGGCACTGAGTTTTAAAAAGCGACCAAATTACAGTAGTTCGTACAAAACAGATCATGCAGAAGTCTAAATTTCTTTTACATGCAGTTTATAAATTCTGATTGCAAAATTCTGAATTTTACCTGTTTCAGTCCCTCTGGTTAAAAATGGCAAATGTTAAAATCCCCTAAACAGAACTGAGGGATATTGAGGAAGTTACGTTCACTATATTACAGGAATCTTTTTCTTTTTCCGCCAACATGCTCCAACTGGAGGTGGTAACTGGTGGCTTCTGCGTGTGTGGTGGTGCGAGCTATGCGGTTGGCTGATGCCACGGGCCCAGCCCTGACCATGCCACCCCAGGGCAATCTCGCATCTCCCCTCCCCTCTTACCCAGCATATAACCAGTCTCCACGGCGTGAATGAGACACATAAGGTCCTTCAGGAACAGGGGTCTTCCTTCTCACCGCTGACAGCCACAGACACATGAGACTGATAGAAATGAGCTTTCCATCCTGTCATTTCACCACCGAGCTGCAGTGTGCACACGTTCTTCCGGCCCATCCATCGCCCTGTGCCTGCGAGATGCTGGTAGAGATGACCTCCCCTACTCAAATCTCTGTGGGCTCTACGGCTTCATGTCAGGTGGCCTTGAAAAGCCTGAAAATCTGTGTCATGCATTAGCTCCCTGAGTTAAAGCTACTTATGTTCGAGCGTTCCAGAAGCATGGTTCTTGGCTAAGCTGGGCCATTCTTCACCTCCTGTGCTCTCAGCGTATTTCAGGAGAGAATATTGATTACGGAGATTAACGAAGGCAGACAGACTCGGAGATAATGTACACGTGATCGAGTTATTCCACAAATGCGTCTGTTAGCTAAGATTTTCAGACCATACGGTACTTAATGTCTGGAATAACTCATCTAAAAGGCTGAAATTGTGCTTATTAAAATAATCAATAACCCGAAGGAAACAAAAAACAACTCAACAAAAGCTCAGTGAATCATTCCAGATCAGTCTGTCGGGTCTGACAGCAGAACCCCATGCAGGGAACAGCAGTGTCTGAATTGTCCGCCGCCCAGTTAACAAACCACCTCAGTGTGGAGTGGCTAAAAACCACCACCCACGGTTCCCTCACCTGGGCAAAGCTGGGTGGAAATGGCTCATCTCTGCTCCGTGTGGGGTGGACTGGGCAGCCTGATGGGCTGAAGGATTTGCAACAGCTTCACTCCCAGGTCTGGTGCCTCAGGCGGGGGTCTGGACTGACTAGAGGCTGCCTTCTCAGGGGATATTACAGACTGAATTGGTATGTTGACGTCCTAACCTCCAGTCCACCTCAGAATGTGACTGTTTTTGGAGAGAGGGTCTTTAAAGAGGTAATTAGGGTGAAATCAGGTCAAATGGTTGGGCTCTGATCCAATATGCCTGGTGTCCTTAACAGAACAGGGAAAGGCCATCAGGGGTGGGCACCGAGAGACAAAGCCATCTGAGGACACGGGCAGAGATAGCCATCTGCAAGCCAAGCGGGGAGGACTCAGGAGAAACCCAACCTGCCAACACCTTGATCTTGGACGTCCAGCCACCAGAACTGTGAGAAAATAAAGTTCTGTTGTTTAAGATGCCACATCGGCAGTATTTTGTGATGGCAGCTCTAGCAAACTAATACAGAGGACAAAGATGGAAGCTTCAACACCCCTTAAGGCAACATTCAAAAGTCACAAAGTGTCACTTCCCTCACATGGACCGCTCACAGCAAATCACAAAACCAGCCCAGATTCGAGGGGTGGGGATTCACCTCCTGATGGGAGGTCCAGCAGGCACGTGCTCTCTCTCTCTCTCTCTCTCTCTCACACACACACACACACACACACACAGGGAACTACTATGGATCATATTTGAAGACAACAGGGAAGGAACACAGGATTAAGTCAAAACCCTGACTTCCTCTTCCCTGATCACTACAAGACCATCCGGGAAAGTTGGGTCATGTTTGCCTCAACAACATGACCATTCGGTACAATTCCCCCACTGGACAGTTTCAAGCACCAAACCAACAAATGTTTATTAAATGGAATAGCTCAGGTGTGTAAAAAACTATATTGAGAAGCATAAAGTGCTGACAAATAGTACGGCTATATGTACAATAACTTTCCTGTATACCGTATACATCGCAGCCGAGCAAAAGTACAGATTTCATTCTGAATTCTCTCCACGAGCATGTAATAACAAAAGCAGCCAAACCACAGTGAATCTAATGTACCCTAATGCATACTGTAATGCATGAAGCTGTCTGTGTCATCTTCGGTGATCTGGCGTGAGGCACACTCCTCTGTGTCTATGGTCACTGTGCAGAAAGGGCCTTTCCGCAAGGTAATGAGCCAATCAATCAAGCGCTCCAGAAACCCCCACTGTTCTCCCATCACAAGTTCTGACTGTCCACAGAGTGTTCTATGACCATGTGGCACGACGAAGCACAAGAATCCCAGGTAGGGATGGGAACGGAGGAGGGGTCTCTGGGGTTCCTCAGGGGCCCCTGGTAGAAAATACACAGCAGTTTCACACCAACAGCCTTGAAGCCAAACACACAGCCGCCTGCTCTGGCCAGATTCTGCTAAGCCAGTACCAATTAGAATGGAAGTACCAAGCTTGCAACAATGATTCCTATCCTCAAAAAGAGAGCCTGCATGAGCACAAAAGCAGGGAACGCGCAGAGTTAAACGTTTTGAGAGTGAGAGGCATTATGTGGATGGCTGGAAATAAAACCTCAGTCAAGAATGACTTGCCACAGTCTTCAACCTGACGCTGAAAATGGCCCGCTGCATATGTATTAGGTTTGTCATCCAAGAGGCTTTTATTGCGTGGTCTCTCCAGCCATCATTAACAGGCGCTAATGACCGCAGCCTTTCAATGCGACCAAGGCACACTGCAATGCAGCTCAGCTCGGAGCAGCTGGTGGGATCCGAGCAGATGGCCTGCTTCCCTTCAAGGCAGGACTTTCTGCAGGTGACAAAATGACTGTTAGGTGACTGACAAAAAGAAAAACAAACAAAAGTGGAAACTGGCATATCTGATGTCCGAGTTTAGCAGTGCAGGGATCCTTGAACTTGGGCCCTGAAGGGGGGGCGGGGGTGGACTGCTGACACAACCCACAGCTGTGCTACAGAATGGGAGAGCTGCTTCCAGATCCCAAACCATGCCAGGAGCCCCAGGGCTGCTTAGTGCCGAGTGGGGCATAGGAATGTGCCGTACAAATCCATCTCTGCCCCGTCCCTGGCGAGTGCCTACTGCACGCCTGAAAAGGGGTGCCCGGCACTCCGAAGGAGGGCAAGTCAAGGTCCCTGACCTCTGGCGGCCAGCTGGAAGGGGAAACCAGACCATTTCAACAAACTCTAGTGGAACACAGTTGCCACTCTGGGCACATGGCGAGAGCACAGTGGACTGGACCACGTTTATCTCTAGGGATGTTAAATATAAGCCCCTATATTTGTTCACACTTCTGTTTTCCCTTTGGTTATTTGCTTACATGCTCTGCCTCCTTCACTAGAATAATAATTGGAATGCTTTGGCTTTAAGAGTGGAACCCACTCAGGGGGGCTTAAACCAAAAAAAAAAAAAAAAAAAGGAAATAAAAATTGAAAAAGTGGGCACTCTCAAAGGACACAGGATTATTTTCTCAGAAAAGCCTTTCCTGATTATTCAGCCTACCAGGGCCTCCCCCTGCCTCATCCCTAGCTTCTTACCCTGTTAGTCCCCCACCCCTACCTACTCAGGTACTTTCTTCCCATTCATCCTGCTTTCTTTTCCTCCTAGCACCTGTTTTAGCCAGCTGTTTGCCCGCCTGTGTACACAGTGCCCCACTCCCGCTAAAAGATAACTACCCCCTGCCCCGGCAGGGTGTTGTCTGTCTCTTGGGCTTCCCTACAGGCAATACTGGAGCAGCGCTGGTCCCCAGCCAGTACTTTTGACACTGCATGAATGGCCAGACACGCCGAGCTCCAGACAGAGGACAGAACAAGAATCTGGAACTAAGTAGCTGCTCACTGGCTCACACTCTGTTCCCTCCTTGCCTGTTTCATGGAGGCTCTGACCTCTGCTATTCCCTCCACCTCCTTCTCCTCCTACCTAGGTTGTAACCCCCTTCATACAAGTGCTTTCTCCACTTCCCCTTCAGAGCTGAAAACCCTACTATGGTGGCCCCCAAGATAAAGTCCAGAATCTTTCCAGGGATTTCTAAGTACTTTATGACCTGCCCCCATCCTCATCTCTCATGTATTTAACTCAACTGCTCTTGCTAGCCATGCAGGGCTTTTCTCTCTGTTCCTCAGAGGAGCAGGCATACTGGCCTCTGGGTCTCAGAGCACAGTGTGACCTCTGTCTGGAGCACTCTGTCCCCCTCACCTCCTCCTGGCTGGCCTCTTCCCATCTGGGCACGGTGTTAGGTGACCCTTTGTTCTGTAGATTGCTTTCTGTCTCTCCAACTGGACTGTAGGCTCCAAACTGGCAGGGACCGTCCCAGCCTTATTCTCCACTGCATCCCTTAGTGCCAAGCTCAGCATCCCACACTAGTAGATGCCCAAATATTTGTAGAATCCATCAATGTACTATATATTGGTAATGGCTATTCACTAAGGAGCTGTGACAAGAATCAGATAGCAGTTCACGAGGGCAGGGAACGTGATTGCCCGGTCTAACTTCCCTGTGCCTGGGAGCGTAGACACCCAATAAATATTTGTGGAATGAATACATTCCTGGCTTGCCTGCTCTAACTCCACCCCTTTTTCTCCCACTTGAGAAAACATATCAGAAAGCAAGTGGGTGAAAAATGACATTATTAAAGGGACATCTCAGAATCATTTGAAAGATCAACACTTTATTCCTTGTCATAAATTACTGGACCTGTAACTCAACACTGATCATTACTTATGAGGTGGTTTGAGACAATGGCTGAGAAGAGCTGATTTAAACAAAGCTAAAAATATGAAGCACTTTCTGCTCTTATCATTTTGTTTTCTAGAAGCTGAAGATGACAGTAAGTTCAGGAAGAACTGAATCATTTATACCCTCACTTTGCTTTTTACAAAACAGGTTCTGCACACCCCAGGAGAAATCTTCACTTAAATCAAACAATGTTCAAATTTCCTTTCCAGTTATTTTTCTCCCATACCAATGAGGTCCACCGAGTTGCTGCTGTCGCCATTCAAAAGCCAAAGAACGGCACCACCTAACTTACTTCTGGAACACTATGCTGCTGATCCCTACAAATACAGAATCATTGCCCCAACGTAACAATACTGGTCTCCCTCAAATACAGCAACTGGGATGTTTTTGGGTTTTCAGTGTTTTGTGTGTCTTTTTCATCTCTTGGACAAAATGTGTTTGGTAAAGTTGCTGGGACCTGCATCAACCCGGTTTTATTTTTGTTTACATAAAGCATCCCTAAATACGGATCCCATGATGAAATAAAACCAAAAAATGAAAAGTCCTAATGAAGTGTCAGTCTTGATGTGTTAAAGAGGGAAACCAGTAAATCTGAGAAAGTCAGGCAAGAAACCACACAGCCAGCCACATACTCCAAACAAGGCTAAAGTTAGTAAAGGAAAATATAGCAACCCAAAGCTAGTAACATCATGACCATTAATAGCCTACAGAATTAGACACTCCATCCACACAAACAGATCTGAGCTCTTCAGATCACCCCACACGCTGAGTGACAGTAAAGATTTTGTTTCCTATATGGAAAAAAAAAGTTCAAAGACCTTTTAGTCTATAAAGGATACCAGTGTTTGAAGTCTTCGGGCCCAAATTAGAGAGGAGGATGAGAAAAGGAGGGGTGCAAAGGCAAGGCGCCAAGGTTAAAACAAAAACAGCATATAGAAATCGGGAGCTGCTTGTTTTAAAAAATAAAGACCATAAACTCTTCAAGAAACTGCCTTCTTTGTATTACCTGATAGATGCTGCACCATCCAAAGGAAAAAACGGCAAGTTCCCCCACCCTACCCCATCCCTGACTTTTTAGCCTTTTCAAGACCTTAATCAGTTTCCACTAAAATACTTTATTTTCATTCATATTCATAACCATTCTTTTATAGAGGTTTTTAGCCCATTTTTGTGCCAAGGATCCCTTTGGCAGTCTGGTAAAGACTACTGAGCCCTTCTCAGAAAAATGGTTTAAATGCATAAAATAAAATACAAAGGATTACAAGTGAAAATAATTACACTTAGTTATCAAGACAGTTTTAAGTTATGATACAATCATATAAGCAGTTCTGCATTAATGCAGTAAGGAGCAAATCAAGCAGCAGTTCTCTGCTGCCTATTATCCTGAGTGAAATGGTAAATTTCAATCTGACTATAGTGAAAATAGAGATGCATTTTCCTCCCCAATCCCAAGTTCAGGGATTTCCTGAATTCTATCTGAAGACCCCAAAAACCCATAGTTGGGAGAGCCAATAAAAATACATTTGGTGGGACGCCTGGATGGCTCAGTTGGTTAAGCAGCTGCCTTCGGCTCAGGTCATGATCCCAGCGTCCTGGGATTGAGTCCCACATCGGGCTCCTTGCTCGGCGGGGAGCCTGCTTCTCCCTCTGCCTCTGTCTGCCAGTGCTCACTCTCTCTCGCGCTCTCTCTCTGACAAATAAATAAATAAAATCTTAAAAAAAAATACATTTGGTGAAGCATCAAATTAAAATTAAATCCTTGCAAAATGTATTACCCATTCCACTGTGAGGTGAGAGGAACTAAGAGTAAGCAATATTTTCCCAAAAAAACATGATGGGCCATTAGCACAAGAGCTGCATGCTTCAAATTGAATCCAGAAAGGGATTCAGGTGCTCTCTTGGGCAGCACATATACTAAAACAGAAAGGGATTCAGCTCCCCTTGTGCAAGCTACAAAAAAAACCTAAAGCTTTGAGGAACTCACAGCCCTGCTGGAATCTGCCGTGAAGTGGGAAAACAGTGACCAGGGCAGTGCCGTGATCCAGCTCAGCTATGAACTTGAGCAAATCTCCTTCCTGCCAGGAACCTCAGTTGCTTCTTCTTCAATAAAATAAAAGGGCTAAATGTACACCAGCACCTCTTAGGCCCCTTCCAGTTCCAAAGTCCTACCCAGATTATCTCTTCCTTATGCTGGCTTTTCCAGTCTATTGGGCTTAACTGCAAAACATTATTGCTTTTCTTAAGTTTGGAACAGGAAGTTTTACCAAATTTGAACGTCTTCACATATAACCGAATGAGACAAATATATGCGCACCATTACAACTTTTTTTTAAAAGCCTGTTTTGCACATAGCTACTTCAAAAGAAGTGATCGCATATGCGCACCATTACAACTTTTTTTTAAAAGCCTGTTTTGCACATAGCTACTTCAAAAGAAGTGATCGCATTGGTCTTTTCTGCTATTTAAAGACAGTTCCCATCAGAATCCTGCCACCATCCGTCACCTTAAGAGTATTCAAAACCAACACACAGAATGTTAACTGCATTTCCCACATTTGAACCAAGGAACAGTATAACAGGGTACAGACAAGGAAGGATCCTTAAAGATGGCCTAATCCAATCATATTTCCTTATGGCTGAAGAAGCACAGACAGGGTAAGAGACTAAGCCAAAGTCACAAAGCTAGCTGGCAAGAAAGCAGAGATTGAATCTGGGTCTCCCAACCGTACCTTAATGCTCTCCCCACTATAATGAACAGCCTCTCAAATCCAGACATGCTTCCCCAACTTCAACATGCCAGCCGGCTTTAAAATGAATAGCAAGAAAGACCTGACAGTTAGGCCAGTCATTTTCTCTACCTTGATTCATGTAACAGGCACAACAAAGGGTTGTGGCATGACACATTCATTGGTTGGAATCCAGAAATAATGAACTTTCACTAATCCAATGAGAAGGTGATGACCCTATTGACGCCCTAACTACCTGTCAAGTCCCTTAATATTGTATAATACGTGAAAAGACACATATTTGCATGTGGATGTGGACATGATACATATATAGCTCTTCACACATACATTTATACACATATACGTGTATGTCTGTACATATACACATATGTGTATGTAGTTCCTCAGTCTGCTCCCCAGGATTTTTAACATTTTAATATGAAATTTAGAAGAGAGAAAAAAAAGAAGAAACTTAGAAGAGAAGAAAAGAGAAGAGAAGAGAAGAGAAGAGAAAGGTAGTTATACAACTACAAAAAAAAGTAAAAGCTTATATCAGTACCAATATTGATCATTTTTAGAGGTCAAGATTAATTTTATCAATTAGAAATTGATCAACTAGAAATTTTATCAACTAGAAATTCTCTATCAATATTTATGTCCCAAATGATCAGATATGCAAAGTTGATACTGATTCTTTGACGGTTATGATTGTTTTAAGGGGCCAGGGCACTGTCTCAAGTCCTGAGAGTAGGATACAAATAAATAGGGTCTCTTTCAAGTCTACCTATTACTCACTATTTCCCCAGCATTCTTCAGTGTGTTTGTTATTTCTAAAGAGTCAGAAATCTACCCTCAAAAAAGACCAGAATTCTTCTCAAGTATTCAATAACCTGACAAGTATCTTCTCAGCAGTCTGAGGTCAACTCACATTTCACTTTCTCAGAGACCTGCCTTGACCTCCCAGCTCAAGAAAGCAATACCTACCTAGCGCAGACATTCCCCAAGTTAACCACCTTCAGTGGCGAGCCTGGCAACACCTGAGATTTGCCATGCATTATTCATTTGCTTACATGTTTCTTTCTGCTGATGCCCGCCCCTCCACTCTAAACTGAGCTCCTTCCTCAGTGCAGGATCCTGAATACCTAAGCAGGGCAGGCACGTATCAGGTGTCTGGCCCCAAATGGTAAATTGCCAACTATGTCATACTTAGTGTCTCCCGGAAAACCATCAGTTGAGGACAAAGCACATGCAATGGGCAACACATGGGCATAGCCTACTTTGGAATAAGACTATGATACCAGGACAATCCTGGGTCTAAATCCTTTCCACGGCTCTGGAACGCCCTGCACTTGCAGCTATAAACACAAAATCTCTCCAAGGCCCACTTGAACACCGCTTTTCTGAAACATCTCCACAATGATTTCCTCAAAAGGACATAATGAAATAAAGTTCCGGAGTACGTTAATCTTACGCGTCGAGTTCACAAATTTATGTTAAACACACTTGAAAGCCAGACACACAAACAAAACCAAACTCTACAAAATTAGGTTGGGCTGAGGTTACATAAGACAAGCTAACCTCGGGCTTCTCCCCGTCATTCCGCTCTCCTTCCACTGAACCCTGACATCTGTCTCTTCAGCGTATTTAAAATGCAGGTGGGAAAAACCGCTTATCTGCAAACTTCAAAATAGGTAATGAGATTTCCAATAATCCTCCACTTAATACTCTAGCAACAACGTGAGGAGAACTAGACAACTTCCAGCTGTACTGTGTCTGGAAGCTCTCCTTAAAAATCCTTCTCTTCAAAATTATTTTTAAGTCGGCACTTACTTCAACGTATTCAGTTATCAAAACACGTTTTTCAGAGTTCGCCGAGATCCTCCCTACCCGTGGCTCCTCATATACGGGCTAAGCCTACCTACCAGCACCAAAGACGATCTGAATACAGGTCTTTCAACAGAGAAGGACAAAAGCGCGGGTTCCCAAGAGTGACACATCCAAAGGAGAAAATAATCCTTTCTTCTCCAAACGCTAAATCCAAGTTGCTCGCACTCCCGAGTTTCCTGCATTTCCCTCCTCCCCATTCTGCTCCCCTTTCACTGCCCACTTTATCCTACTTTAATCCCGCGAAGCCTCTCTCCCGGCTTATTAAGGGTAAACAATAGAAATGTCACAAGGAAACTCAGGAAGTAGATGAAGTCTCTAATTGCTGCCGTTTAACGATTGTAGATAATTACTATCTTCAAAATGTGGTTTTCACAAGCGGAGAGGGAGCCGAGGCGGGCGAGCTCCCCGGCGCCGGGAGAACAGCAGCGAGGCCGAGGCCCGGGACGGTGGGGATGCGGCCCCGCACCCCGGAGCCCCGGCAGGCGCTGGTGTGTCCCTGCCCCCTCCAGGGCACTCCTGCCTGGGAGAGCCGAGGGCCGGCCAGCCCGCCCGGGTCACAGACAGTTCACTGCCCCCGGGCTGCGGCTACCCGCGGCGGTCACCATAACAATATGCAAAGCGCTACCCGCGGGCGCCCACCGCGCAGATCCCGCCGCCCGCGGCGGCCGAGCCCGCAGCGCCGCGCTCGGAGTTCCGGGACCCGGGATCACAGGCCACCCGGCAGAAGGTCCCCGGGGACCGGGCCCCACCGGCCTTTCAGCTTGGTCAACTGGGGGGTCTCCCCACACACCGTGAGGTGCCTACGACGGCGGCGCCTCGGCCCCGGCCCCTGCCCCTACGCGCCCTCCCTGACCCAGGGCGCGCGGGGAAGTCAAGCAAGGGTCCGCCCCTCCCTCCCCCCGGTAAGGACTAGGACTCTCTCTCCGAAAGGAGCGCCCCGCGGGACGCGGGATCGCCACAGTCCCTGCCTCCCCGGGGCCGACCCCACTCCGCCACTTCCTCGGCCGCCGTCCTCCGCGGGGAAAGCACATCTCGGCGGTCTTTGCAGCACCCCGCGCGCGCGGATGGGGGGCACCGCTCCCCCGGTGCTTGCCGCTCCGGCCCCAGAGCCGCCCCCGCCGCCCCAAAAGCCCCGGCGTTCCCCAGGGAGCGCCCGAGCCACCCCGCTGGCCCCGCTCGGGGATGCCGGCGCCCCGCGGCCGCCCAGCCCGGAGCACTCGGCGACCGCCGTTAAGCTCCCGCGGAGATCTCGGGACTCACCCCAGTACCACCAGCTCCCCGTATTTCACCGGCTCCTTATTGGGGGCGCAGTGCTCCTCCTGGCCAGGGGAAAACATGGAGCCCCGATCGGCCGCCGCCGCCGCCTCCTCCGCCGCTATCCCCGCCGAGTCCGCGCCTCCGCTACAATCCCATCCTGAGAAGGGGGTGAGCGCGCCGGGGAAGGGCACGGCGGCGAAGGGGGCGCGGGGCGGCCAGTCCCGCGGCTGCTCCGTCGTGGCTGTGCGGCTGCCCCGCCGCGCTCCCGGGAGCTCCGCGCGCCGCTGCCGCTCCGAGCCGGACTCGGCAACAAATGGGACTGGGCAGCAGGGGGACCTGCCCGCGCCGAGCGCCGCCGCCGCCGCCGCCGCCGCCACCGCCGCCGGAGCCCCGCGGAGGGAAGGAGGGAGGGAGGGAGAAAGCGAGAGCGGGAGGGGCGGGGGCAGCGAGCGGGGGAGGGGCGGGGGCAGGACCACGGAGCCACCCCTCTCGCGCGCGGGCAGGTGGGAGCCGCCCGGCCCGCCGCCCGAGGCCCCGCAGCCCCCCACCCACCCGGCGCCCCTCCCCCTGGCGCGTGGGGCGGCCCGCGCCCCCCTCCCCGCCCCCCTCGGGCCCGGCGGTGGAACGGCCCCCGTGTTATGTAAACATAGAGTAAAAGGGAAAGGAAGTTCTTAAAGGAACAGTTCTATTTTTTTTTCCCCCTCTCGCTTCCTTCCCCAAACTTAAAGCACGGGGTTCTCAGCCCTTGCAGTCCAGTTCTCTAGCAGCTGAAGGCTGCACTGGATCCCGGAAACGCAATAGTCAAGATTCCCGAGCCTAGCCTAGCAGTCCCGGGTTCCGTTAGATGTAAAAAAAGAACTTCCTCTCCGGTTAGAGAGCATTTGCTCTCCCCGTGTCACTGTATAGCGGCATACATCTGGAGGTGCTGCGCTCGTGCACCTGGGTAACTCTTCTTCCAAAACCAAGTCTTTCAAAGCTTGAAGACATTTAGAAATTTGCAGCGTTTTGCTAACTGGTGCTGAATTAGAGGAGTTTTGATTTTTGAAGGCATTTGGAGCACCCCACCACTGCATAGGATATAGTTACCCGGTTTGTGGTCAGCAGGGTTCTACATGGTTTAAAAAAAAAAAAAAAAAAAAAAGCTGTTGTTGTTGTTTTAATCCATACTCCATCCATTTTTCCCATACCTTCTCTCACTCCCCTAAGAAATTTAAGAGGAAATTACCTGGGTGAACTTTTTAGTGAGTATCAATGTTCCTTTATTACCACAATGTAGTCAACCCCCTGTGTTTGCTTACAAGCTCTTCTAAATAGTTACTACTATGGCTTTAAAATGGTTTAGAGTATAATAGATTTACTGACTGCTGTTTTTCATCATGCAGGGTTTTATTGTTTTACCATTTATTAAGCACTCATAACCTACTAGGAACTCCGTATTATTGCCAGTCACTGCCTCCCAAGACTGTTAAATATTTAGAGAATAATACTTAGAGAAATAAATACTGCAAAAGCTACCCTATGCATAAACAATGACTGATTAGCCATGACCCTAAGGAAAGGGCTAGAAAAAAAATGACTACATCTGTAACCTTCCATCCTGCCGTTCAACACCCTTCGCCTAACATTCCCTGACAGGTTATTACTATGGTGAAATGATGCTTCAGAAAGTTTTACTTTGGTTATTAACTGATTTTTTAAAATTGAGGCTTTAGAGATGAATTGTTCCAAAGTAACTAGAGCCACACCATTGGTAAGCCTAACACACACACACAAAATCTAAACCATGAATTGTTTCAGCTAACTATAAAAAATTATATACTTCAACTGAATACAGTTTCTCTGCATATTTTATATATTCTTTGTATTTTTTAATACATATATTCTGTTGTAGTTTTAACCCACAAGTCTTCACTAACAGGTTGAATGTTCTCTCATCACCAGGGTTTTAATGTGAATTTCTGTCTGAATTTTCTGTTTGATTAATGCTACCTTCATCTATGTATTCTATGCTTCTACTTACCACATAGATGTGTGACTAGCAAAGATCTATCCGAATCATGCCATGGTTACACAGTCCCCTGTTATTACAGTACTTGGCTCTGTCATTCGAACTTCTCCAGGCTTGTTCTGTTGCTGCTACAGCTCTCTAGGCTACAATTACCTCCTCCCTCCTTCTCTCTTGGCGTGCTGTGCTTTTGTGCATTGCATTACACTATTCTGGCTCCATTTCCTCCTTGCTGTGCTCTGCATCTGCTCTTAGGAAGATAGAAACAAATATTTATTAACCTCCTACTAAGTATTCCAAACCCTAGGCTGAGAGTTTCCCATGGGATGTCCCAGTCTTTGCAGGTTCTCCATTCTTGCTGTCTGCCCATGGCGCCCCTGACTTTCAGAGGCACAGTGCTCTCTTTCTGTTCTCCCAGCGTGTCTTTGAGCATGTTTATGGTTCTGAATCAGGTCTACCTTTATTAGAATTATTTAGGAAGTGTTGCTTTGAATGAGGGGGGGGGGATTGTTTTGTTTTGTTTTTCTTATTGTTGTTTTGTTTTTATCACTGGAGACTTCTACTGTAGGCAGCTCAGGGCTGCCACACCAGTTTTGTAAATCACTTTGAGACCCTAAAGCCTCAGGAATGTATGCAGGGACCAGGAATGAAAATCCAAATGAGCACAAGGGCTGAATGAGGACTGTGGCAAATTGGTGAGCCATGCCATCTAACATGAGCATCAGTCGCTCATCTCCAGCAAATGGCTGCTATGTGACAATAACAGCTCACTATTGCTAACTTTAACTTTTTTAAAAGCCCAAATCCTGAATTTTATGCCAAATCTCCCAATTTGGAACTGTCAAACAACTCATTCAGGTCTGTTTGTCTTTTTTTAAACAGGGCATGGGCCCACTGAAACTATATCTACTTTATACTTTGGGCTCAAGCTCCCCAAATTTGTATTCTCTGATTTCAAGGAAATGTACAGGAGTATAAGTAAAAGAACACTTTTTAAGTGGTATCAAATGGCAGGGCTGGGCAGGGAGCAGAGTGATGGGGCATAAATGTAACTTTTTCAGAGAGTCAGTGACTTGTGTCCCTTTAGAAGGCAACTTGCACCTTTCTCTGTCCATCCTTTACGAGTTTTCTGCTCACAACTGACGCCAATTAGAATATTACCCCTACCGTCCCTAGCTAATATTAGGAATCTGATTGTAGCATGAATTTATCTCTTCTTGAATGTAATTGTTTTAGTTAGTAGCTCCAGGCTGGTGGGACAATCTGGCTGTGCCATCTGCCAACCCATGGTGGGTTGGACTGACCTAGCTGCCAAGGCAGACCCGCCCATTTCCCTCCCTGCTTACCATTCCATTTGCATCTCTCCTAAACCACTCTCCTGGAGAGGATGACCCACCCACAGAATCCCAGAGGGAGCTGATGCTATTTCTTGGGCTACCAAAGGCCATATGTTTACTAACGCAGATAAATAATGTAAGGCTTTCTCTTGATTTTCTCCTCCTGTTATATCTACCTCTTTTAAGCTAGAATGAAAACATCCAGTGAAGAAGTTTGCTTGTCTTAACCATACCTTAAATAAAGCCAACAAATACCTTCTGGTATTTCTAGAATGAAGAATCTAATTTTTGGTCATTCTACATTCTACCTTACTTGTTTATGTTTGCAAAGACTTAAAGAGTAAGGTGATACTCTAAAAAAACATGTTTGGAAAAATTGGTCTTTTCCATTTCATGAAACCTTAGATCACATTCCATTTTAAAATCATATATAAAAATATATATAAAATACATATAAAATATATATTTAATAGAAAGTATTTATATAATAAATTAAATACATAACACTGTGTGTTAAATATATCTTCAAGTCTTATTTTAAGTCATCCATAATCTTCTTATCCAGAAATACCCCATGTAACATTTTTTTATCGATTTCCATCACTTTTTTTATTTTTCATTTTTTGACATAGTAGTGATAATATAATGTGTAGCCACCCTTTATGCAGTTTGCTTTCCTCCCTTTCATTATATTAATAATTTATAATATTGATGCTATTGTATATTATATAATTATATTAATATTAATACTATATTTTGAGTAGTTTTCTCTTGTCGATAAACTTCATAAACATTTTTGTTGTTTCATCCCATGTGTCAGCATCTATTAACCATTCCTCTCCCATGGAACATTGGGAAGATTTCTAATTTGGGGCCTTAATAAATAATAAACATATTTACATTTATTATTACTGCATGAGAAGAGAGTCCTACAAGTAAAATTATTACATCAAAGGGTGTAAACACTTTTAAGACCCTTTGATGAATATTTCCAAAGTGTTTTTCAAAATGGTTATGCCTGCCAATTTACACTGTAACTAGCAGTAAATGAGAGAGCCTGCCTCAGGGAACCCTTGCTAATGTGACAGGTGATAATTTTTTATTTGCATTTCTTTGATTGCTATTGTGAGGTGCATTCACTTTTTTTTTTTATTGTGGTAAAAAATGCATAACACAAGAGCTGCCCTGGACAAATTTAGAGTACTGTAGAGCATTGTTAACTCTAAACACAGCTTGTCCAGCAGATCTGCATGAACTTTTTCATCTTGCGCAACTGAAACTTCACACTCATTGAAGAGCAACTCCTCATTCTCCCTCCTCACAGCCCCTGGGGACGACCATTGCACTTTTTCCTTCCGTGAGTCTGATGATTTTAGATACGTCAAAGAAGTGGGATCATGCATTGTCTCTCCTTCCGTGACTGGCTTATTTTTTAGCAAGTCTTCCAGGTTTACCAATGACATAGCATTTAACAGGATTTCCTTCTTTTTAGGGATGAATACTATTCATTGTGTGTCTGTGCTAAATTTTTAAAATTTTATTTACTTATTTATTTGAGAGAGAGAGAGAGAGAGAGAGAAGGAGCTGGGGGAGGGGTGTGGGGGGAAGGGGCAGAGGCAGAGGGAGAAGCAGGCTCCCTGCTGAGCAGGGAGCTCGTTGAGGGGCTCCATCCCAGGACCCTGGGATGGATCGTGACCTGAGCCAAAGGCAGACACTTAATTGACTAAGCCACCCAGGTATCCCAATACTACATTTTTTTAATGGATTCATCTCTGGGTAGAGATTCAGGTTGTCGTCACTACTTGGCTATTGTAAATAATGCTGCAGCGATGAGGGAAGTGCAACTCTCTTCAAGATCCTGATTTCCATTATTTTGAGTCAATACCTGGAAGTCGGACTGCTGGATCATATGGTAGTTCTATTTTTAGGTTTTTGAGGAAACTCTATTTTATTTTCCATAATGGCAGCACCAATTTCTATTCATGTTAGCAGAGCACAAATGTTCCCATCTCTCTCTATTCTCCTCAACGTTTGCTATTTTCTGGGGGTTTTTTGATAATGAACATCCTAACAGGTGTGAGATATCAAATTGTGGTTTTGATGTGCATTTCCTTAGTAATTAGTGATGTTGAATATCTTTTCATATATCGATTGTATTTGTTTATCTTCTTTGGAGAAATGTCTATTCAGTTCCTTTGCCCACTTATAAATTGGGTTCTTTCTTTTTTTGCCATTGAGTTATAGGAGTTTTTATGTTTTTCACATATTAACTTCCTATCCGATACATGGTTTGCAAATATTTTCTCCCACTCTATAGGTTGCCTTTTCAGAGTGTTGATTATTTCCTTTGCAGTGCAACAGCTTTTTAGTTTGATGTAGTCCCATCTGTCTATTTTTGCTTTTGCTGCTTGTGCTTTTTGGTGTCAAATCCAAGAAATCATTGCCAAGACCAATATCATAAAACATTTCCCCTTTGTTTTCTTCTAGGATTTTTACAGTTGCAGGTCTCAAGCTCAAGTCTTTGATCCATTTTGAGTTGATTTTTTTGTATGGTGCAAGATAAGAGTTCAATTTCATTCTTTTTCATGTGGATATCTAGGTTTCCCAGCATCATTGAGTGAAAAGGCTATCCTCTCCCATTGTGTATTCTTAGCACCCTTGTTAAAGGCCAGTTGGCCATATTTGTGTAGGTTTGTTTCTGGACTCTGTTCCATTGGTCTATATGTCTATCTTTATGGCAGTATCATACTGCCTTGATTACTGTAGTTTTGTAATATGTTTTGAAATCAGGAAGTGTGAGACCTGCAGCTTGTTCTTTTTAAGATTGTTTTGGTTAATTGGGATTCTTTGTGATTCCATATGAATTTAAAAATATTTTTCTATTCTGCAAAAAATGCCATTGATACTTTGATAGATTGTTTTGTGTAATATGGACATTTTAACAATATTAAGTCTTCTAATCCATGAACAGGAGATGTCTTTCCATTTATTTGTGTCTTCTCTCATTTCTCCCATTAATTTTTTCTAGTTTTTAGTGTAAAACTCTTGTCTCCTTGGTTGTGTTTATTCCTAAGTATTTTATTCCTGCTAATGTTATTGTAAATGGCATTGTTTTATCAGTGTCCTTTTCAGATAGTTCATTGTTGGTGCATAGAAACACATCTAATTTTGGTACGTTGATTTTGTATCCTGCAACTTTACTGAATTCTTTTATTTCTTCAACAGCTTTTTATTTTTTTTGATAGAATTTTTATGTGTCTACATATAAGGTCATGTCACCTGTGAACAGAGATAATTTTACTTCTTTTCCAACTTGGACCTTTTCTTTCTTTTTCTTGCCTAATTACTCTGGCTAGAACTTGCATTACTATATCGACTAGAAGTGGCAAGAGTGGGCATCCTTGTCTTGTTCCTGATCTTATAGGAAAAACTTTTCGTTTTTCACCATAGAGTATGATGTTAACTGTAAGCGTTTCAAACCTGATCTTATTTGTGTTGAGGTGATTTCCTTTTATTCCTGGTTTTGAGGTGTATATATTTTTTTAATCAAGAAAGGGTGTTGAATTTTGTCAAATGCTTTTTCTGCATCTGTTGAGAGCATCATGAGATTTTTATCCTTTGTTCTGCTAATATAGTGTGGAACCATTCTTGTATACCAGGAATATAGATCTCACTTGGTCATGGTGTATGATCCTTTCAATGTGCTGTTGAGTTCAGCTTGCTAGTATTTTCTTGGGGATTTTTTCATCTATATTCATCAGGGACATTGGCCTGTAGTTTTTCTGTAGTGTCTTTTCCTAGCTTTGGTATCAGAGTAACACTGGCCTCATAAAATGAGTTTGGAAATAGGACAATGATATTTCTTCTTGTTCAATTTTTTTGGAAGAGTTTGAGAAGAATTGGTATTAATTTTTTAAATGTTTAGTGGAATTCACCAGTGAATTCATCTTCCTGGAATTTTCTTTGTTAGAAGTTCATTCTCCTTACTCTCTTTGTTCTGTTCAGATTTTATATTTCTTCACAATTCAATCTTGGTAAGTTACATATTTCTACAAATTTGTCTGTTTCTTTTAGGTTACCTTATTTGTTGGTGCAGAATTATTGCTAGGACTCTCATAATATTTTTTACTTCTGAAGAAGTGATAATAATGTCCCTCCTTTTATTTCTGATTTTATTTGAGTCTTTCTCTTTTTTTCTTAGATAGTCTAGCTAAAACCTTGTCAATTTCATTGATATTAAAAAAAAACAACTCCCAGTTTTGTTGTCTTTTTCTATTTTCTATTTTGTTTATTTCTGCTCTAATCTTTATTGCCTTCCTCTAACTTTGGGCTTCGATTGTTCTTTGTTTTCTAGTTCCTGGAGGTGTAGAATCAGGTTGTTTATTTCAGATTCTATGTCTTTTTTAGTGTAAGCATTTATCATTATAAAGTTCCCTCTTAGTACTATTTTTGCTATATTCTGTAAGTATTGGTATGCGGCACTGTTATTTTCATTTGTCTCAAGATATATTGTAATTTCCCTTTTGATTTCTTTTTTGCCCCATTGACTGTTCAGGAATATGTGTTTCATTTCTAAATATTTGTGAATTTCCTAATTTTCTTTGCTATTGATTTCTAGTTTTATTCCCCTGTGGTCAGAAAAGATGCGAGTATGATTTTATTCTCCTTAAATTTGTTAAGATTTGTTTTGTTATCTAACATGTGATCTATTCTGGAGAATGTTCCATTTGTACTAGAGAAAAACGTGCATTCTGCTATTGTTGGGTAGAGGTCGTCACTTTTTAAACAGCCACGTGGTTGGGTCATATTTAGCTTGTGGTCAATAAAATTTTAGCTTTTTGTCAGGGGAACTGGTTTTAAACAGGATGCATCTCACCAGTTCCTGCAGAACTGAATTACTGACTCCAAGCGAAATGTTAAATATTTATTCCTGTTACGTTTCCAATTCGCTAGGTTTAGACAATCCAATGGGTTCTTGCTTTCTCATTCTTTTAAAGAGGCTTTAATTACTGTAGTAAGTAATACATGCAAGTAGTAAACAATCTAAATAATACAAAAGAGTGAAAAATGTTTTAATCCTATTTCATCCTGCCATCCTTCTCCCTAGTGGAAACCACTGTTATCAATTTCTTATGTCCCTTTCCAGCACTGTTCCTTGTATATATTTGTGTAAATGATATTTAAGAAAACACAGAGAAATGCAGGCACACAAAGCACACTCTTTCATACCTACCTCCTTTCACTTAGACCAGGAGAGGCCTTTTAAGGAGGCCTTTGAGCAGACACCTGAATGCTAAGGCAGTCACCTGTGCGAGAGCGTCAGGAGACCCAAGGGAACAATGAGATGCCATCTAGAAGGTACAAGTGCAAATGCCCTAGGGTAGAAATGAGCTTGGCTTATATTAGGAGCAGAAAGAACTCCATGTTGTTTGAACTTATGGAATGAACAGAAAAGGATGATAAAATAACGTTGGGGATGCAGGTAGAAGCCAGATCATGCAGGGTATCAGGATAATGATGTGAACATTCGATCTGCTTCTCTTTGGTACTGTAAATCACTGGAGACTTGGGTATGGTTGTTGACACAGTAGAAAACAAAATCAACTAACAATGTTACCTACATAGATATCATGAGAGTATAAAATGAAAATCAAGGTACACATGTTAGAAGCTACTTTATAAATGATTTTTGAATAAAAGAACTTATTGTGCTATCCTTAGCCCAAGGCTAGAATAACTACAGACAATGGAGGGAACTTGTACCCATGAGATTGCTGTGGAAGAGAGACTTCCTGCTGTCAATCACCCCTGAGACAGGGACACAAGGAAAGAGGTTGCACTGAGACAGAAGAAAGGCATCCGAAAAGAGTGGACAGAGGGCTAGGTTAGGGGACAGAGACCGCAGTACCACATCATTAATCCCTTTATTCCTACCTTGGTTATCCCATCTGTGAAAGAGGAATGATCATTTCCTGCCTATATATATCTCTCTCAAGGTTTTTGAGAAAATCAGATGGGATGATGCCTGTGACAGTAATTTGTAGCCTACAAAGTATGAAAACGTGTATAGTATGGTAATTTTTTGAATAAAACTACAGGAAGAATTTGTGGAAAGGAGGAAGCAGAACTATTAAAGAAAAACGAATCAATAAATGTGTTAAAAGCTTCCTGTACTTGTTTTATGCAGTCCTGTAATAATAGGTCAATTTGATAAATATTTACTTAGGACCTATTCTTCTAAGGCACCATGATCGAGCCAGCAAATGATCCAGCCACATGTAAGACAGCAGGGAACCGGGGCCCCAAGGGCTCACATTTGGAAGGTAAACTCCTAATCCCAAAACAAAGCACAGAGAGGGAGTATTCAGGACTCTGGTTGGCAGAGATTGCATAGTCGGTGGCTTTCCCGCTAATTTTGAGATGTTGCAGTCTAAGGCTCCAGCAACTAGAGCCTTAGAATCAAAATAAGAAATGACTCCAGGGGCGCCTGCGTGGCTCAGTGGGTTAAAGCCTCTGCCTTCTGCTCAGGTCATGTTCCCAGGGTCCTGGGATGGAACCCCGCATGGCATAGGGCTTTCTGCATCGCATGGGGGTTTCTGCTGGGCGGGGAGCCTGCTTCCTCCTCCTCTCTCTCTCTGCCTGCCTCTCTGCCTACTTGTGATCTCTATCTGTCAAATAAATAAATAAATAAAAGATCTTTAAAAGAAAAAAGAAATGACTCCAAATGAGAATGCTTTCTAAACTGTAAGGTGCTATACAGTGACATGACTCGGAGGGAGCCTTAAAAGATACCAGAAAGCTAAATCTAAAATTTTGATCTACTGTTTCATCCACTTCCAACTTGCATATGAATGTCCATCTGACCTTGAATTCTACCAGACGCATTTGTTTTATTTTTCATTTTCACAGTCTTTTAAATTCAGCCAGTATGGGAAGTGACTGGATGCGTTTAGTTGCAGAGTCGACACATGAAGCAGAGTGACCTAATCTCCACTACCGCGTGCCGGTTCACGTGAAAAATCCAAGGGCACGCTGATACAGACAGCTCAGCACAGATGGGGCTGACCCCCACAGTTAACAGCTAAAGCAGGATAACAGTGCCAGATAACAGGTAGAAGTTATAACTACTACCCTAAGCTCAACAATAAAGCAAAATGATATTTTTCATTCCTTTTGAAAGACCTTAAACCAAGGTTGCAACTTATATTCACAGGAAATGCAAAATTAAACATCTAAGACCCACAAAATCAAAAGTGTCAATTCACAAAATACCCACCTGCCTCCTAAGTTGAAGGTCCTATTACCCTTTCTCTTTGCTTGGTCAGTGGTCAGTTAAACGAGGGGTCTTTCCCCCATCTTGTTGTACTCAATCTTTATGCTGTGATTAGCTAAAGTCAACGTGCCAGAAACCATGTCATCTGCAGTCGACAAAAACAAGCCATAAATACACAACAGGGGAGTAAAGAATCTTCACCAAACTAACCACATTTATTTCTTTTATGAATAATGAACATTTTATTACATGTTCAGCATTTTATTAACTGTGTCCTTGTCTATGTTCAGACCAACAGATGCTGAAAGCAAGTTAAAAAAAAAAAATCTTAAAAAATCAAATCCCTTGCCCTCCCCTCCTTCTCTAGGCATTTTAAAATTCATAATCTTTCTGGCATTTATCACAGACTCACCATATGTTTGCTACTATACATGATATTCAATAGAGAACTTTCTTGCACTCCACAATCTTTTTATAATAAAATCATATGGGTATTAAGTTGAAATGTCTATAGTTCTAAGCATATTTTTTCATTCACAATTAGAGATTTTATTCAGCAACTTTTGAGGACGATATACCAGCTATCAATTAGTGCAAAACAAAATACCCCAAAACTTGGTGGCTTCAGACAAAATCCCAAACTACCCTTGGTCCCATCAGCTAGGGTTAAAGGGTGGGTCACGAGTTCTAACACAGCTGCTATGGGAACAATTGAGAAGGCGGGATGTGAGCTGGAAAAACACCTCTAATTGTCTCCTACAACTATAATTCCGATGGAAAGAGAGCAGAAACATTTGAGTATAAACAAAATGTTAAAGTATGAAGGAGTTATATTTAGTACTACGTGTGGGATAAAAATGAGTAAGAAGAACATAGCCAAAGAAGACACATTAACTCAAGTAGGCAAGGAATAGTGAAAGGGGCCAACTACATAGAAGGAGAGACGAAGTTCATCCCAGGTGAGATCTCTGAAAGACACGAAATGCAGGACGAATAATTCAAACTTGAGAAAAATCTCATTGAAGATTCTGAGACAAGAGGTGAAGGGGTCAACATGGCGGGAGAGATATTGACATTCAATCACTGAAAATAAGTGAATAGATGGTGAGTATCTACCGTTTGCCAGACCTTGTGCTGGGCCCTGGGACTGTTTGAGTGGTCTGGTTCTAGAGCATCTGAAGAGCACACGCTGCCTGGAGGGCTGCCAAGGGATTCTACTCTTGTGTGTTACTGCAGAGAGAATGACAGTGAAGGCCGAACAGCTCAATGACAAAAATAAAAGGGTGGGGCAAATTAGGAGGGACATCACCTTTAGTATAAAATTTTACTTTTCATTCTTCAGTTTTCCCCACCTGTAATTAAAGATAAATATGGGCAATGTCATCCTTCTTTCACAGAATCATGAGAAATGCAAAGTTTGGTGTTATCTTAGAGTGTTAAAAAAAAACAACAGTGTCAAACAGGAACTTTGTAGCTGATCATCGTATAGGCTTCAGTGAGTATCTCTGTTAGCCTTAGTCTTGAAGTGCAGTAGGGGCTCATAATCAATAACATGGACTGAGTATTATGTACCAGGTGCTGCTGTACAAGCTTCATACAAATGAACATAATCCTTGCAATAACCAGATGAGATAGCTCATTATCCCCATTATATAGATGGAGAAATTAAGATATAGAGAATTTAAGTGTCTTGACCAAGGTTATCCAGGTCATAAGCAGCGGAACTATGTTTTAGACCCAAAATATCTGGCTCCAGAAACCGTGTAATATGCTATGGTGCCCTGTAGTTACTTTTTAAACTTAAAATGTTTTCATTCATACCTCTTGGAATTATTGGCTGAATATCCTTTCATATGTCTATGGTTGTCAGCAGTCTGTGTCGTACATCCACTTCTAGCATGTAGAACCATTTAACTAACTGGATATGCTTCCCTGTCCTCAAGCGACCAATAGCACAGGGCCAAAGATGCCTAGTCACAATGTACCACGGGGGCAGGGGCATCATAACCTGTCCATCTTTGCTTACTGCTGTACTGGCCAGGCACCTCACGCATGTGTGCGAATGTTCGTGTGTGTGTATGCACGCGCACACATACAGACACACACATTCCACTCAGGATGAACAAGCCGTTTGTGCTCCTCATTGTTACAGAGGGATTGGAGTATCCAGCTTTCTACCAGATCACTTCTACCCTGGCTTCCAGAGGAACAACTGCAGCCAGCCAGTAAGTCTGCCCACATCAGCATGGGTGACAGAGACATCCAAGCTTGTTGCTCTGGGAAAGCAAGTCAACATTAAAATGCTTTGCATGGCTGCTAACCCCCCAGTTTTCTCAAATTTCATTATTGAGGGGATCAATGTCAGTGTAATAAATACCAAATTATCAAGTTTCATGACCTAATATAAGTTGGCAGCCCTTGGCCTTTTTACATAAACCCAGGATAAGATGGGGTTGAAGTTTGGCCTTTTGAGTTACAAGAAACAGAGAGCCACTCATGATCCTCTAAGGAAAAAAAAAAAAAAAAAAAAAAGAGGTTTTGCTACAAATCTCCTCATGGATTAAAAGTAGAATTGGGGCAGCTGTGGGGTATATCCTTTGGAAGATGCCTGATTTCTAACGTGTTCCTACTTTTCTCCTCTCTCTCTCTAGGCGGGTTTCCTCTGCCAGCTCCTATTTCTTCCCAACTGGACGTTTGCAGACCACATTGGAAATCAAGTCTCTCCATGTTATAATGATTCAGCTTCTGCTCCTAATAATACTTCCTGAATTCCTTTCCTTGGCATTCCTTAGTTCACATTTCCTGAGAGAGAGAATACGATTGCAGGCCAGGGGGGTGGTCTCTCCTGGTCCAGTCAGCTGTGGTGATGAGGAAGAGTCAAATGATAGAAAGCTTGACTTGCCAATGGCTCTTGGTCTCTTTCAAGTAGAGTTTGCCTCCCTAGAAGCTACTATGGGTTGGCAGGTGCCATATACATGTCTAATGTAGATGGGATATTTGGGGCTAAACTGAAGCAAGCTCATGGTAACAGGGCATTAACACTGTAAATTTTACACAATTAAAATGGCATCATCGAAATAATTTTTTAATGTTCAAATTTATAGTCATTTCTAGTCAGTCTTTATTTTCATTTTGGAGCCATAAGAGTTTCCATATTTTATGAAGTTAGTTCTTCAGTAAATTCATGTATTAGTTTTGAAGAAAGCAGATTTTTAAATGAGTAAATTATCAGAGAAAAGTTCAAGGCTACTTACAATCTCTTTTATCTGCTTAAGCTTCAAAAGTGTCCCCAGCTTTTTCAATCCTTTCCCTGGAGTTTGATTTCCACTATCTCCAACCTCACTTTAATTTAGGCCAAATGGTCATTACAAATGAAACTGCCAGAAGCAACAAGAAATATTCGAAGGATTTATCTTTGTTATTTGGCTTCTAACTTAGGACCTACAAGGCCAGGGTTCACAAAATTATCCTCTAAAGATAATTTGTGGGAGAAAAATAGCAGATTCAAAGATGAAGATGTATTTTAACAATAAAAAGTGAAGTAGTATTAGGTACAAAGAATGAGAATGAATTTTCATCATTTTTCGTTTAAATGTTGTCATGACAATTAATCCAAACAAAATCATCTCCTTCTTCCAAAGACAGATTTTCAGGGAAAATTTGGAAGGTTCTTGATCTAGATATATCCATCATTTTCTCCTGCCCACACCCTTTTCCGGAGAATTTCCCTGCTAACAGCCCTAAAGGGGTATGACTTGTCCCCTTGGCAATTGTACCAAGAGTGGTCATGTGACTCAAGCTAGGCTGTTCAAATGATCTCTCCTAGAAATTCTGGAAATTGAAACAGACCGCATCATCTACATTTTAGGCTCTAGAGCCATAAGGTCATACAGACTTCGTAACAGAATTGGCTTCCTGGCCAAATTAAAAACATAGCTAACGTCAAAGTTAAATGCAGCTGAAGTTATGGGAAAGCAGATTCCAAAAGGCCTATAGGAGAGGCTGATTTCCACAGGGAAGATGGAGCCGACCTGGAAAGAGAAGTAAAGACAAGATTCTGAGAAAGACCAAGAAAACCAATCTGCCTGCAGATATTTGAGTTCCCATAAGTCCCCCAGCTGTATCATTAGATTCATAGAATTTCTTCAGACCCTTACAATAAATTCCTCTTTACTTCTACTAGCTCAAGTGCATTTCTTTTTCTTGTAATGAGGTAAAGATACTTGTTTCTTGTGTGTATCCTTTCGATCTGGATGAAGACAGCGTTTAATGTGCCTCAAAAGACAAAAGGGGATGGCCTCCGCCTCTTCCAGTGCTCCCTGGAAAAAAACTGAAAGCAAACACCATGCATGCATACCTTAAGTATTTGCACAGAACAGCAGTTTCATCCAAAATGGGATTTGATGAGTAACTTCTGTGACTGAGATGGAACTTAATAGAAAAGCTTTTCCTAATAAGATGGATGATTCAGTCATTGCGGTCATTCAGCAAATTATATTGAGTGGCCACTATATGTGCAAAGTAC
This sequence comes from Martes martes, assembly GCF_963455335.1. Taxonomy (NCBI): domain Eukaryota; kingdom Metazoa; phylum Chordata; class Mammalia; order Carnivora; family Mustelidae; genus Martes; species Martes martes. The sequence continues at coordinate 102,085,051 of NC_137894.1, read as the reverse complement.
TGTGAACGGTTCTGAAGCCCTCGAGGAGATTAGGTGAGTTATAAATAAGGTTTCCAGTAGGACTATGAGTAAGTCACAGTTATTATATAACATATCTTAGTCCACTGAATGCTAAGAAGGATTTCAAATGGAGAGCACTGGGCTGGAGATTTGGGGGGTGGGGTTGAGCCACATGTGAAAAACCCAGCTCTTTCTTGCTTGAATTTCTTTGACAAGGCCTTCCAAGTTTAAACAAAGTCTTGTGAGCAAGTTTCTGAGATAATTCTGAACAAGTCAATAGACATCAATTAAAAAGGTACTATGTGCTAGGCACTAACCAAACAGTAAGATGAAAAAGGCTTGGCTCCTTGTCAAAGAGCTTTTGTACTAGAAAGTGAATTAAAATAAATACATCCCAGTGACTTTTAAATCCTTTTATATGACATGAGAGATATCCTTCAGTCATTAGCTTTCTGTTTGTGTGGATGCCTGAGTGTTATGTTGGTGAATTCTGTTACTGTTTAAGAACTTTGTGACTTCTCCTTGATCTCTTCTCATTAGTTTAAATTCTATCCCATTAGGAACAGATGTGATTCCAAATCATATCCTTATAACTTGATAAGAGCATTATAACTGAAACCCCTCAACTTGCCTTGTGGATAAAGCCCAGGGAAGTCTGCTAAGTCCCAGCCCTGGAAAACATAGTGTCAGTCTTCAAGTCATGATCTATTTCATGCCATCTTTGTTGTTGAAGCAAAGGGCAAATGGCATAGCCCTCTGAATCCACAGGTCGCGAGCAAGTTAAAACATCAGTTGTCAGCCCAGGAAGCAAGTCAAAAGAGAGCAATCTGGCACAAGAGCTGGAACTGTCGGTCCCATTAATAGAATAAAGGAGAAACACAAATATCTACGGATTCCAACATCAAACTGCCTCTTTCTTCCGTGGCTGCTCAGGAAGCTCTCCTAGAACCCCAGCACTGTGGAGGCTGGAGACAAAGAGGGGAGAAGCACAAGACGAGAAAATATTTAGGAAGCATCTTGCGGATGCACGGTCCTACCTACGTGCTTCCTAATCATGATGTTATGGTTGAGTGCCTATCAAATTACAGCTGAAGACCAAGTCAAACACAGGCCTTTTCAGAGCAGTTACTGTCCACTTAATGGTCTGATAGGGCAAAGGATAAATTCTTGAAAATGTCAGGTATTTGATAAGGCATATTCTTAGAGGAAAAAAAAAAAATCCTTTCAGAATTCAGGCTTATTATCTAAGGTTAAAGTCATGGTTCATGTCCAGCAGGAATTTATAAAGATAAACACAAATGTGGCGGTATTGGTCCCCAAAGCTCCATAATCAAACTAAGAGATTTTCAGCTGCTCTGAATCGTTCAGCTATGTCCTCCAAATGCCATTCTACTGAGAAGCAAAACACTCCAAGGTGAATATTTGAGCTAGGATTCAAATGGACCCGGGACTTTGGGAGTAGGTAGATTGGAGCTACACAAAGATGGGAAGAACAGATAAACTGAGTAAATTAAGTAATAAATCTGAATTCCAGGGCCACCATTTGCCAGCTCTGTGACTTTAGGCATGTGATTTCATATCTCCGAACCTCCATTCGCTCCTCTGTAAGATGGCGGTAGTAACGCCCGCCTCACAGGGCCACCGCGAGAATCGAGAGGGGACATGCAGTGCATAATCCCTGGCATGGAGTGGGCAATCAATAAATCCAGGCCCCCACTCCCTAGCATGGCCTAGAAACAAACGTCAATGTACAGTTCATTTTTCATTTTACTTCTTTCCCCATCGGGTTGAGGAGGCAGCTCAGCGGAGTGGGTCTGAACCGTCGGGGCATAAGTCCTGGGTTTATTGATCTCTAACTGTGTAACTTTGGGCTACTTACTTAACCTTTTTGTAACCCAGTTTCCACTGAGGATGAACTGAATTCATATAGACGCTTGGGAAAATGTCCGGTACACAGAGAAGATTCAGTTACCATCATTATTAGCCTCATTGTTAACCGCGTCCTGGATAAAATACATATTCCTTCAAGGCGCTCATTCCAGTGAAGTTTGTCTCTCTGGCTGTCAACTCAGGGATAATGTGCGTTTTGAAACACTGTGGCATTTTTCATTCCCATGGCAGATTGTATTTTTCCAAAGACAACTACAATAATAAGTCCCATTTCGCAGGCTCTTCTGTGATGGGACCTGTCACTTCTCCATCAGCAGGTGGTGTCCCCCTCCCCATGAATCTGGGTGGGCTTCTCGCCCCTTTGGCCAAGCGAGTGTGGTGGGGGTTGATGGCATGGGTCACAACAGGGGATGCAGCTTCTGCTTCGTTCACTGGGTCGCTTGCATTTGGATCCCTGAGGCTGCCATGCTGTGAGGAAGCCAAACCACACATAGGGGTTTCCGTCGGCGCTCATCAGCTTAGCCCAGGTGCCTGACACGGGAGCCACAGAGGAGTCCAGCCTCCAGCCTTCATTGTACCCTCAAGTTTTAAGCCTTCTGCGCTGAGATCTCAGACACCCCGGAGCAGAATCAACACAACCCTTGTGTGCCCTATCCAAATTCCCGATCTGCACAATCCGTGACCATATTAAAAATGTTGTTGTTTTAAGTTGCTGTACTTCCAGATAGTTTCTTACGCAGTTAACTGGAGCATTTTCTTTCAAGTAGAACGTTCCATTATTTTAAAACTTTTCTGGGGTTAACATGTGAGAAAAATTTTTTGTCGATGAACACAAAATATGGCCTTCAGAATAATTCATGGGAGTAACTTGAAAAATAGACGTTTCAAATCATATATATTTGTATGAGTTGACGGGCAAGGCCTGGAACTGGTGTTTATACATCACATGTCAAAAAGCTCTGCGTGGTTTTCCTCCCCCCAACACGTGTGCAATTATTTTTCTAGAACGAAAGTTCCTGAGAAGAAATTCCTTTTTTGCAACTGGAGCAACAAAATCTTTCTGGTGTTTCCTCACTCTGAAATAGAAATCACTTAGAAATGCTCAAACAGCTGTATTCAATTATTGCTGAGTATTTCAAAAAGCCAGCGGTCTCTGAATCATTCTGAAAATGACCCACGGCACCTTGTGAATGTGGCAAAAGGGTCTCCATCGACCTGCATTTGCATGCGCGTCTGCACCCCTGCCCACCAGCTCCCGCAGCGTGGTGTCGCCGTGCAGAGCCCAAGCCCCTATTTTACAAGGTGTGTCACTTGCAGCTGGAGAGCGACATGGACACTTCAAGATAGGGTTTGCACTGTGTGAAATAAGGACACAGAATCCCATTTCTTAAAGGAAGCTTTCCGAGGAACAGCCATCTGTCCTGTTGTGTGTGCGTGTGGTGGTTTTTTTTTTTTCCCTGAGCTATCCCGATTTCAAACCAGACAGGCTAGTAAGAGCTGACCTGAAATATTTCCATACTGTCAGCTTCTGCCACCTTCTTGAGGGCAACTGCCTTCTGTCCCTTTGGTGTTTGAGAGAGGCTGTGGGCTGACAGTGAAGGACATAGGAGGCTGGGGTGCTGAGAAGTGACAGATGTGTACCTGCCACGTGCCCTGAAAATTCTCCAGTTTCATTTCTGAGGTCTCTGAGGCTTTCTTCCTCTTAAGAAGCTTCTTTTTGCATGGACCCCTCCCTACTTCCTCCTGTGTAAGTGGCTTGCCCCTGTCACCCCCTGGGGCTGTGGTTTATGGCAAGAGCTTTGCTCTTAGAGACATTGGTGTTTGATTTCTGGCTCCTCTACCTACTAGCTGTGTGACTTTGGGTAAGTTACTTCAAGTCTCTGGTCATCCATCTTGGAACCTTAAAAGTGGAGACACTAATATATCCACCATGCAAGAATCTTACGAGAGTTAAAGAAATAATGCATCATAAGCATACAAAACAGTGCTTAGAGTATAACTGAATGTTAACGCCATATTAGCTGTTATTTAGAATAAAGGAATGCATATCAGAGATATTAGAACAAAGAAGAACTTCAGACTCCAGACCCCGCATTCTAAGACGTCCTCTAGATTTCAATTATTTGCAGGAGTGCTAGGAATAGGCAAAGCTGTCGAAGTCCATGAAAGTTGTTCCAGAGATCTCCCAGGACCAGGCTGATGGGCTTTGCCAAGGTCAGGCCCCTACCTGGGTCATGCATTACTAGTTTAAGAGGTGCTGTGTTTTAGCTGCAGCTTCCAGCAGGATTAGGCAGTGAGAGTGGATGGACCAACAGAAAGCATCCTCCTACAGGCTCAGGAGAGCAAATGCACCCGTACCTCTGTTCTCCATTGCGAGAAACTCTCCTAACAGCCTATGAATTGGGTGCACATGCATCGCCACCTGCCCCAGGGGTTAGGCCCCCAATTCCAAAGTATGTTCTTTAGGGAAAGCAATGTATCTCATCTCATATTCATATAACAGGCCAGACGGAAGACGCAGGTGACACAAGTGTGCCAAAGCGGCACCCGAGTGATTTTGTTATCACGTGCAGCAGTAACCACCAGGACCCTGGGAATGAGCATGAGGAAGTTGACTGTCGTCTTTCACTTCTCAGTATGCTTTTCTTCCCCTGCGCCCCTTCCCTCAGTGCCAGGATCCTCAGCACCCCCCAGCGATATCCCACTCTCATCTTCCCTCCCCCGAAACGTCCCAAGCTCCAGGAGACTCTCCCTTGGTCCTCAGCAGAGCAACACTCATTACTCTTTTTTTTTTTTTTTTTTTTTTAACACTCATTACTCTTTACATAGATTTGTTCACTGGTTAGATGAATTCGCAGTAAGCTATGAATGACCAACCAGCCCTGGGACTTGGAAATTTAGTGCAGTAGGTTAGATTGTGGTCTGCCCCCTTAAAATATATCCAAGTCCTAACCCCCACTGCCTGTAGGTGTGACCTTAGGTGGAGGAACGAACGGTCTTTGTAGCAACAGTAAGTGAGGGATCTTGAGATGAGATCCCCGTGGATCAGCTGAATGGGCTATAAATCAAATGATAAGTATCCTTATAAGAAGAGAAGAAGATAGGGAAGACAGAGTCAGAGATTGGAGTCAGGAGTCACAGCTAAAACACATCGGGATGACACCTTGATTTTTCACTTCGGTCCTCTAGAACAGTGTGACAGTACGCTGCTGTTATTCAAAGTCACCCAGTTTGGGATCTTTGTACACCCGGTCACCCCACCCCACTACCATCGTCCTGAGGCCCACTGAGCCTGGAATGTTTCCCTGTGCATTATTTTAATGAACCTTCCCCAGGAGAGCAAAAGTAGGTACCCGATCTTGCCTCGAGGGGAGAAGAACCTGAAGTGAAGAAAGGGTCGGTAACTTGCCCTTACCACAGAAAGAGGACGCAAACAGTTGCTTCTGTGCCTTTCTATGCCTTCAGTTTCCAGATTGCTGTTGGTTTCATTTTAAAAGAGAAGCCTAGGGTTCCAATGCACTTTTGACAGACAAAAATGTTTTGCTGGTTCCTTCTCCTTTCCTCACTCTGCCACTGTTGTCTACAGAGTACAGGGTGCCTGAGTCCTGGCTTTCACACGGTGGCTGACTCAGAGAGAACAGGGAAGGAAGCAAGGTGCCCGAAGTACCATAAAACGTAGAAACACAATTTTTATGGACTTCTCTTTGCATGCATGCTCCTTTGTCCCAGCTCAACCAATACCAGACGTTGGCCCATCTCTAATTTATGAATGAACACTTTAGCAGTGCTGTTAATTTCAACATTGGCTGTGCTTTGTACACATATTTTTTAATTAAATGATATCAAATTGTGGTCACAGTTCCCCATCCTCGAATTTTCAATAGTAATTATGTTTCCAGTTATATCTTTCAATAGGTTTCAGAAACATTTTCTTCCTGGGGGATTCACTAGGATCTCCCTTAAATTTTCCACGGCAATCTGGAGATGACATGAGCTCACACACTCATAACTCACGGAGGCTCCAGGCACCTGAGGTATCAGCAACAACCCATCACTTTTGCCTTCTTGTACTCGTCGTTTTCATCTACCTCTGGAACTGCTTAAATGTTCCCACATCTTTGTAAGGCTGAGAGCTGCTGAAATTGACACGTATTTATTGAGTGGTTCCCCTAGATCTAGCATTGTGTTTCAGTTGCTGTAGAAATAAGCCAGAAAATCAAACTCTGGATTCTCCATGTCTCACATATTCAAATTTAGATGAACGTGGCTACAAAAAATAATTATGCCATCTTCCTTGAGATGGAAATGCAAATCTGCAGTTTCATGTGCCTCTTTAAACTGATAAAGCCAGCAGGGAGAGACAGAAATCATTTGGTCTATTTTATTTTCTCTGGACTTGAGGGAAATTCATTTATAGTAAAAACTTAGTTTTGGATATTCTAGATGCTCTGAAACTTAATGGAACAGGAAAGAAAGACAGGAGAGAAAGAGAGGGCTACACAAGAGGAAACGGTACACTTTGCTAGTGTTTGAGATGACAAACTACTTTCATTTTTCTAATAGTATGTCACAGAAATAGAATTCACTGGACACTGGCCAAGACTGACTAGCCAAGCCCAAGGAGGGGTAGTACAGGTGAGGTTTAGTACACATCCAAAATTTGTACTGAGTCAAAGATGAAAAAATAAGGAACCAAAACCAAACAGCCGGTGTTGAGAGAGAAATAGTTAAAATGCTCTATTTCTTTTGAGCCAACCCTTCTTAGTTTTTCTTGAAAAGAAATTGAAAATCAATCCAGTACACACACCACTCTTCAGCTCTTGTTACTATAAAGTGTGCATTCAATGTAAAAGTAGTATTGCTAAGAATAAAGCCATTAAGAAATGCTAAATTGGGGGGGGGGGTGCCTGGGTGGTTCAGTTGGTTGAGCAGTTGAGCATCTCTTCAGTTCAGGTCATGATCTCAGGGTCTGGGGATCAAGGCCCTGTTGGGCTCCCTGCTCAGTGGGGACCCTGCTTCCCCCTCTCCTCCCAGCTCCTTCTCTCTTTCGCTAGCTCTGTTGCTATCTCTCTCTCACTCTGTTGCTATCTCTCTCTCTCTCAAATAAATAAATATAATCTTAAAAAAAAAAAAAAGAAACTCCAAATGGGATGGGGAGTCAGGAGAGATGAGAAGAGAAACAGAAGAGCATAAAAAGTTATAGATCTCATTAAAGTAAGTCTTCAAAATAGCATTTTTGGGGCACCTGGGTGGCATAGTCAGTTAAGCATCTGACTCTTGGTTTTGGCTCAGGTCAGGATCTCAGGGTCCTAAGATCGAGCCTCATGTCAGGCTCTGTGCTGAGAGCAGTCTGCTAGAGTTTCTCTCTCCCTTTCTCCCTCTGCCCCTCCCCACTCCCCCCTCTCTCTCCCCTAAATAAATAAATCTGTAAAAAAAAAAATAGCATTTAAAAAATAGCATTTTCCCTTTAGCCCATCAGGATTAGGAAAATCTGTATTTGACAAAGCACTTGAATTATAAATTCCATGCTGCAATATTTGAAAAGAAAATTGATTAATGTGAGGACACTGAGAGAGGACTTACACATACTTCTTCTCAATGATTTGCACCATAGCATTTAAAGTCACCTGGTTGTTGGGTCGAGGCCTTTGAGTACCTCAGGTTATATACCACCACAGGAAGATGGTCCAGCGTTACAATGTGAAGGTGTTCATTGACAGCTGGATGGGAGCTTGGGGATGTTAACTAAAGAGGTTCAAAGACGGTAACATGTACCTTTACTTCTATATTCTTTGAAGAAGCAAGAGGGTCACATTGAGCTTCTAATTGGGCAAGGGAAAGGAGATGACAGCTTAGAGTCTGAAAGGACAGTATGAGGAATTTAAATTGGTTGTCAAAGAGAAAATTTCTTATAAGAATCTAGGGATGTTATTTAAAAGACCTTCAAATGACTGACTGAAGCCTTGCCCATGGCAGCCACCTTGGCTTTCCCTTCCCAGTCACGTGATTCTATAAAACAGAGCAGCAGTGCTCTATACAGAGGCAGGGAAAGATAGTGACTATACGCTTACACTTTGGAATCAAATAGACGAAGGTTCAACTCCCCTATCTACTACTTGACAGCCGATTAAGCTAAGCAAATTATTTAGCCTTGTTATTTTTAGTTTCTTCACTTGTAAAAGGCTGGAAATAATAAAAGTGTATACCACATAGGATTCTGGTGAGAACTAATGAAGAAATGTGGAATCAGTACTGAGCCTTGTGTCTGGAACATAGCAGATATTTAAGCAACAGTAGCTAGTATTGTGGCTACTATTATTATAACTTCAACAGAAGCAAGATAACAGCCCAAAATTCTTCCTTCTTTTCATTTATATACCGTGCCAGTGGGATATAATAACTAATAACAATAAGTAGTATAATCATATGGTCACTGTCATTCCTGCCACTACTTCAAGTACTCCAGGAATTGCAAATGAATGTCTCCTGAAGCTGCCCACACATGTCCAACATTTCCTTTCCAGGCTGACCTTTAACCCAGGGCTACCATATTAAGCTACCCTGCCGCATTCCACGACACCTCAGTGAGCCAACATCAGCTTGGGCTTCACATCACCGGAAGATACTACCTTTACATTGCTAATTTGCAATTTCTCTCCGGTCTTAGGGCTTTCAAAATTGGATATGGTCAATTTCATTACTAGTGGTCTGTAGAGTCAATTTTAAAATCATTAATCTTTGTAAACTCAAAGGTGCGCCCATCAGCAAAGGTTCTTGCAGGGTTGTCATTATTCTGGGCCACAGAGTGGATGGATACACGGGTAAAATCCTTCTCAGAGCACTAAGATCATAATGACTTAATTAACAGAGAAATAGTTATCTGCTGCAAGTGGTATACAACTCTTGCATTCTTATCGGATTTTTTTTAAGATGCTGAAAATGAGTTGCTGGGAGTTATTAGAGGCATCCAGCTAATGAAAGCTATGCAGAAAAGCTCCAAGAAAAGCCAGGAAGAGATTAGGTGACACAGAACAATAAAAAAAGGGACGGGTGAGTGCGGAGTGGAGACATCTTTGCCCAGTCCTTTAGGAAAAGGGAGGAAAAAATAAAAATGCCGTACTTTTGCTTACTTATTTCTTTTTGGAATCCATACATGGGAGAGGAGAAAAACCACACACTGTTTTTGTTTTCTTGTGTTTGTTTTTCTGTTTATTTACTTTGTCCTTCTAATCCCAAGTAAATATGATTCAACAAGAAAACGTGAGCAATTACTGCCTAAAAACAAACAAACAAACACAAAAACAATAAGCAAACACACAGAGAAACATAGAAGAAACGAACTTTGCAGTTCAAAATCTTTAAAAAAAAAAGCAAAAATGATTTATTGGACTTCATCAAGATAAAAAGCTTCTGCACAGCAAAGGAAACAATAAAAAAGGTAATCTATAGAATGGCAGATGTTTGAAAGTGACATATTTGATAAAGGGTTAGTATCCAAAATATATAAAGAACATAAAAACCTTATACCTAAAACATCAACAATCCAGCTAAGACATGGACAGAAGACGAAGAGACATTTCTCCAAAGAAGACATACAAATGACTAACAGACACATGAAAGAATGCTCAACATCACTCATCATCCGGGAAATATAAATCAAAATTACATGAGATATCACCTCACACCTATCAGAATGACTAAAATTAACAATACAGGAAACAGCATGTCAAGGATACACAGAAAGGGGAACCCTCTCACCCTATTGGTGGGAATGCAAACTGGTGCAGCCACTCTGGAAAACAGTATGGAGGTTCCTCAGAAAGTTAAAAATAGAGCTACCCTACAACCCAGCAATTGCACTACCAGGTGTTTACCCAAAGCACACAAAAATACTGATTTGAAGGGACAAATGCACACTGGTGTTGATAGCAGCATTATCAGCAATAGCCAAATTATGGAAAGAGCCCAAATGTCCATCAACTGATGAATGGATAAAAAAAAAATGTGGTATGTGCAACAGGGTAGATGGGGTTAGAGTGTGTTATGCTAAGCAAAAGAAGTCAGAGAAAGACAAATACAATATGATATCATTCATATGTGGAATGTAAGAAACAAAACAGATGAACATAAGAGAAGGGAAGAAAAGGGAGGGAAGCAAACCACAAAAGACTCTTAACTACAGAGGACAAACTGAGGGATGCTAGAGGGGAGGTGGGTCAAGAATGGGCTAAATAAGTGATGTGTATTAAGGAAGGCACTTGTGAGGAGGACTGGGTGTTATATGTAAATGGTTAATCACTAAATTATACTTCCAAAACTAATATTACACTATGTTAGCTAACTAGAATTTAAATAAAAACTTGAAAAAAAAAAACCAGAAACAAACAAATGGAAAAAGAAAGTGAAAGCCTGGAAAAAGATATCCCATGCAAATTTTAAACAAAAGAGGGCTGAGGGGACCACACTAATAAAAATTAAGCTAAAAACTGTTACAAGGGACAAAGGAGGAAATTATATATTGATAGAAGTGTCAACTCATCAAGAAGACAAAAACAATTTTAAATCTGAATGCATCAAACCATAGAGTTCAAAATATGTGAAGAAACATAGACTTGGGGCACCTAGGTGGTTCAGTGGTTTAAGCCTCTGCCTTCAGCTCAGGTCATGATCTCAGTCAGGGTCCTGGGATAGAGCCCTGCATCAGGCTCTCTGCGCAGTGGGGAGCCTGCTTCGCACTCTCTCTCTCCGCCTGCTCTGCCTACTTGTGATCCCTCTCTCTCTGTCAAATAAATAAATAAAATCTTTAAAAGAGAGAAAAAGAAAAATAGACTTGAAGAGAGAAATACACAGATCTACAATAATAAAAGGAAATTTAAAAATCAACTCTTGGTATGATAGTATGCAAATGAATAAAATACCTAGGAATTTATCCAAGGAGGTAAAATATTTGTTCAATGAAAAATATAAACATTACTGAGAGAAACTAAGGGAGTCCCAAATAAATGGAAACCATTCCCGGTTCAAGATTGGAAGAATAGTGTTAAGATGTTAATACTACTCAAAACAATTTAGAAATGTAATGCAATCCCTATTAAAATTCCAATGCCATTAAAAAAAAAAGAAAAAAAAAAGAACAGGGAGGGTCTCCTGACATTTTCTCTGAGAGAAGTCAGGTTCCAGTAAATGAGCTGTCAGGGGGCCTGGGTCCCCTACAGCAGCAAAAGATAAACAGAGGTAGGTGGAATAAAGGGAAGCTACTTAACCCTGAAGAGCTAAGTGTAGATCTCGTTGTCTCAGAGATTTTCTGCAGAGCTCAGGGTTTGAGGGAGAATCAGAGTAACAAAGGAAACAGAAAACTCCTCAGATGTGGGGGGCTCTTTAACCAGCCCAAGACAAAAAATGTCAGGGAGGAAACTCCCCAGTCCCTTAAACCAAACCAAGACAAACCAAACAAACAATGCTGCTATGATGAGAATAAAAATCCTCCTCATTAGTTTACCCGTGAAAGAGCAGATAGGGGTGCCCTGTGAAAGGAAAGTCTTTTTGCAAAATTTGATCATCGTTATTTTCACAGCAGATGGGGCCAGAGTTGGCCCGAGGTTCCTTGCTGGCAGACAACAGCCAGATCTGCCACTAATTAGCAACGCACCACACTGCTAAATGGCCCCGGCCTTCCATTTGCAGCCAAAGCCACGGTGACCTGCCCCGCGCCGCCTGAGACCACGGGCCAGCCACCCCCCACATCCCCGGATGCCGGCCCCCAGCCTCCAGTCCCTGCCAAGGTGCCAGCCACAAAGGAAGCCCGTGGAGGCTCTGGCTTTCCCTTACTTTTCCATCTTAACTCCACCAAAGGAAATTCTGATTTCTCCGAGATCATTGTCCGAGGAAATAAGGATAGGTCTTGTCTCACCACCTGTCTTCCCTACTTTATCTTCCGTACGGCTCTTTCTCACAGGAAGGAAACGGGAAGGATATTTTTTCTCTTAATAAGGACAAGGGGAGGCTTTTATTTATTTCTCCGTGCCCACAGGATCCCTCCTAAGAGCGCATGTATGTCTTTGTAATTGGTTTTTGCACCATCTGAGGGAGAGGCTATCTGGTCAACCCTTCTGCCAGGCGAAATGAACGTGCAGGGCCCGCAGCAGCTGCCTGGCAATGCCTCTGTCCAGGCTTTCTGCACCGGCTGCTGGTGCCGACCTAGGGGTCCATGGAGATCGGGCACCTTGGGGGTTTCCTCTCAGCCACAGAGCCCCCAGCGTCTCCCTGTATCCCACGGATATGGCTGGCTCTGTCTAGTCCATGAAGACAAAACTTATATTTTAAATCCCTTTATCAGATGCATTGTCCTTAAGAGACACATTTCAGCAAATTCAGAAGCTGCACAATGAGGTAGGTAGCTGTTCTGGTCAGAAAGAAAGTTCAATTCTCCTTCAGAGTGTGTGTGTGTGTGTGTGTGCACGCGCGCGCATGTGTGCACGTGCACACATGCTCGTGTGTGATGACTGGTAAATTTTATACTTACACTTTATCTTCATAGCTGTGTCCAGCACTTGTAGCAGATTTTTTCCTGAAACTATGCTAAGAACTTTATGCCCATTACCTCATGTATTTCTCAAGACAATGCTGCTTTAAATACTAGCCTCGTCCTCGTGTTAGAGATGATAAAACTGACATCAGAGAGATTTCGTGACTTGCACAAAGTCACACAGAGTAGGGCCATCTGATCCCAGCATCTGAACACTTAGCATGGCTCTTGCCTTGCCTGCCTTTAGTAAATGGCAAATGACTGTCTCCCTAGAACTTTTCGAGAAAAAGCTTACTTTGGATGTATTTGCCAAGCCCTTTCTAAATAAAGAAAGGGCCGTCCTGGCATCCTTCAGCCAATCCCTTTCTATGTGTTTTATATGTGGGAATACAGCCATGGCCAGAGATGGGTCTCTCATGGAGGGCAGTTGGTTCTGGCTGTTGGAAATGCTAAAATCAGCCAGAGCAGGTGCTTCTGAGACTTCGCAGTTAGCCAACCTTTCCTGTAATAGTTTTGGTGACAAACAACCTGGGAGAAAATTTAGGAATCACACACACTGAAAAAAAAAATTGAGGCGGGCAAATAGTTTGCAATGAAAATTATGTGAACCTTAGGTTTTTTATTCTTCCCTGTTCTTTACTCTTGTCTTCAGACGAGGGATGGTTTAGTGTCATACTCAATCAAGAAGCATCGCGATGAAGGTGGGGGAAAGACAAGACTGTTTTTGACACTACAGACTTTGATTTCTATTTCTGATACAAATTATTTGTGAGAAAGACCCTGATTTGGCTAGTTCTTTTAACAGATGTGGCATTTACCCAAGAATCTTCAGAAGCAACTTTCCTACTGTTTTCTCCTCAATGGTCAGAAAAATAAAGTCCCTGAAATGAGGTAAAGGTCAGCCACCAACCTAGACTTGTAATCTCCCCTCAGGCCCCATCTCCCCTCAGGCCGTTAAAATTGTCCTTCTTTATTGAAACGTTGTGCTCCGTAGAGGTCTAAACAAATTGTAAGAGGCCATTTGTTTAACCATCTGACAGCTTAACCAAACCTCCTTGTAGCAGGGCTTCCACTATAAGATTCCGTTCTCATAGGCCACGGAGGGAAATTCATATTCAGAGGAGAGAGGAATCTCCTGTGAAAACGTGTCACGTGGACAGGGCAGCCCCTGCAGTTACACTGTTCACAGGGTTTGTAATGGCCCAGCCACATTACCATATTCATGCCGAGTCTCTACCATCTCCTTCACCTTCGGAAGTCTTGGCATTGAATATAATAATAGAGCTGATCCTTTATGCAAATACTACCAGTGAATACGGGCTACTTAGCTTAGATGCCGTTTCTTGCCATACGGAGCGTTAGTACTGGAAACACTGCTTTCTGCCAAGAACTCCCGAGTCATCCTGTCATGAACTATTAATTCAGAGATTCGTCTTCTTGTTGGCAGCTAACCACGAAACCCACAAAGTTGTGTTTAATTTGCTCTTGGAGGATAGACGGTTCTCCCCCCTTGAACTGTGTGAGAGCAATGCCTAACCGTGGGGGCCCAGGACAGGTCTGTAGCAAAGCTTGTGAGCCGTAGGTCCTTTTCATGGCTGGTTAACGGTACGGCTGATCTGCTCCCAAAGTTTTACCTGAGAGCAAGGACTAGATAAATACAGCTGACTGTATGGGCTCTTGGGGGAGATTTGGCTTTACCCTGCAAACTCAGAGCTTTCTATTAACAAAAGATAATATGGTCTCCCAACAGACTGCTCGTTGGTGCAGTAAAAAGATGTGCTACTTTCTTGGCAACTGGAGAGCGTACACTGGCAATGGCAAGATTGGACACCTATATTTTTCTTATGAGATGTACACATGTGGCCCGCCTCCTCAGTAATGACTCTTTCTTCTTGGGTCAATGGATCAATCTGGGGAGGAGATCCACTTCTACTCATTCCTACTCCAGAAAGGGTGGACAGGGCTTCAGCCGCCTTCGACAGAGCTTATAGAGAGGCCCAAACCAATCAACATACTGTAATTTTCCTGGTCACAGAAATTGGTACAGGAGATTGTGTGTGACTCACTGGATGTTTGCTAATACTCGATGTGCAAAAGCTTTGCTATCCCCTGTTGTACTCAAACATAGAAGGCTGTCACCCTGAGGACGTCTGGAAGACATTCGATGACCAGAGAAGGCCTGTGATTAGAGCTGGTATAGAAGAGGCCGATGTGAAGAGAGTAATCAGCTTGTGGTGACATCATGTAAGGCTGAACATGTCCCATCTAAAGCTGATTTCCCCTGGACTCTCCAGTTTTTATGCAAGTTTTTACATGGGCTAATTTGGGTTATGTTATCTGTCATATACAACTAAAACAATCATAACTAATACAGCCTTAAAAATTAACTTACTTCAACAAAATTCAAAGAATTCAAAGAATATTTATCTATACTTTATGTATAGACATGGTCAAATTCGCTCTTTGTTGGATTTTTATCTTTTCCTAAAAATATTTTGGGGACCCAAAGAAGGTGTGGTACACACACACACACACACACACACACACACACACACACACAGGAATATTACTCAGCCATAAAAAGAATGTAATCTTGCCATGGATGGAGCTAGGGAATATAATACTAAGTGAAATAAACCCATCAGAGAAAGATAAATGCCATAGGATTTCACGCATATGTGGAATTTAAGAAACAAAACAAATGATCATGGGGAAAAAGAAGAGAGGCAAACTGAGAAACAGACTCTTAGCTATAGAGAACAAACTGATGGTGACCAGAGGGAAGTTGGGGGTGGGTGGGTGAAACAGGTGATGGGGATTAAAGAGACCACCTGTCGTCAAGAGCACAACTATATAATATACCTGAAACTAATATTACATTGTATGTTCACTACCTGGAATTTAAATTAAAAAAATAAAAATAAAAATAAATAAAAATATAATAATAAAATAAATAAAATAAATAAATAAAATAAAAATAAAAAATAAAAAATAAAAATAAAAAATAAAAAAATAAAAATAAATAAAAAAATATTGTGGGGACCATAATATTCTAAACACATTAGAGAATAGTAATAAATGCTTTGCACTGGCAAAGTGTTTTAATTTGCTAACAGCTTTCAGAACCATTGTATCACTTTATCCTAAGAAAAATACAAGTTAGATAGGACAAATTTTATTGCATTATTTTACAGAAAAAAGGTTTAGATGATGTCATGTCCAAAGAATATAAGAGTAGAAATTGACCTTAGTGATCATATGGCATGCCCTCCCATATTACACATATAGACACGGTAGATCCAAAAGCCTTCCCTAACATCACATAGCTAGTCATTTAATTCATATTTTGGGGAAAAAGCTTTCAGACTCCTTTGTAAGTTCAGCTGCCACATCATATTTATTACCCATAAATCTCTTATACATGGTGCTTGAAGTATCACTTTTTTGCTCTAAAAGAGAAGCCACATCTCACTCACACACAAAAAAACATTCAATCTGATTCAGTTCACGTTTCTGAGCCCTGGAAATGGGACCAGGTCACAAACTTGACAGAACAGATTTTCCCATCCATATCCATAACTATAACCAAGATCACAACGCGGTGCCTTTCCTCATTGCCCCGAGACGTTATCCTATCACTTTGATATTATAAATCATTAAGGAGTAATGCCACTCTGCCCAAGATTTCTTGCTTGGTAAATGTGACCACAGTTTTATTCTTAATGTTAGAATTACAAGATTGGTTCTTTACTGGCATCAGGAAACTCTCTGGCTGGAGGCCCACCATCAGCATGCAACTAAGAAAAATACTACCCCTGCTATTACTATTAGGCGCCATCTCCGGCATGAATTTAAATACTCTAGGTCACTAGATCTTTGCCACTTTTTCCCCCAAAATACCTTCTTAAAAATTTGATGATAATCTCTTTGGCTTTTCAAATATATGTAATGATTAAAATCGTTTCATTCGGGGCACCTGGGTGACTCAGTGGGTTAAAGCCTCTGCCTTCCGCTCAGGTCATGATCCTAGGGTCCTGGGATCGAGCCCCACATCGGGCTCTCTGCTCAGCAGGGAGCCTGCTTCCTTTCTGCTCTCTCTGCCTGCCTCTCTGTCTACTTGTGATTTCTGTCTATCAAATAAATAAATAAATAAAATCTTTTTTAAAAAAATCCTTTCATTCAATCTTTCAACACTGTTGAGCAGTGTTCTAGGTGCTGGAATACAGTTGTGAACCAAACAGAAAAATCTCTGATCCAGTGAGACATTCATCCTAGTGGGGGAGACAATAAACAAAGTAAATAAACTATATAGTTATTCTGCTGAGAAGGAGGAAACGAGGCAGAAAAGGATAGGCTTACCTGAAACTGTTACATTTGAATAAATGAGAAAGTGAGGGATCTGACCATAAGGCTCTCTGGGAGAGGAGCAATTCAGGTGGAAGGAACAGCAAATGCAAAGGCCCTGGGGAAGAAGCATGTCTCAGGTGTGTACAAGGAATGGCAAGGCGGCCAGTGTGACTTCACTGGGGTCACTGAGAGCGAGATCGGTAGCAAATGGGGTCAAGAGGTTAACAGGGCGTCATTGTGTAAACTTGGCTTTTATTCTGGGTGAGATGGGAAGCCCTTAGAAGGTTTTAAGCAAAGAGTGTCATGATTAAACTTCATGTTCTAACAGGATGTCTCTGGCTAATGGAGCAAGAAGAATCCACAGAGGGGCACGGGAAGAAGGAGGGCAACTATGGCAGTAGTGAGAGATGGTGCAGAGTTGGACCAGGACAGTAGCAGGTGGGTGAAGGGTGACTGCTGTATGTATTTTGAAGGTAGAGCCAACAGCAGTTACTGCAAGGTCACGTACAGAGTGTGTGAGAGAGGAAAGAGTCAAGGATGCCCTCAAGACCCTTGGGCTGAAAAAACGGCTGGAAGACAGGGGCCCTAAATGGACTACAGGAGAAGCTGATTTCAGGGACAATGACATGGTTAAGTTGAAGGGGCCAATTCAACATCCAACTGGAGATGTCAAGTGGGCTCTGATGAATTTAAGGGAAAGATCTAGAGTGAAGATACAATATGGGGAGTCATCAGCGCAGAGATATATTTAAAGCCATAAGACTGGACACCATCACCAAGAAAGCAAACGTAATTAGAAAAGCAAAACATGCCATGGCTGAGCCCTGACAGGGTCCACGATTTACAGTTTGGAGAGAAGAAGAAAACCCTGACCAGTGAGGGTCAGCAAGAGAACCTGGAAGCTGAGAGAAGAAAGCTTTGCAAGGAAGAAAGGGCACTGACTTGATTGAAGGGTGCTCGGAGGTCAATCAGGATGAGGTCTGAAAAGTTACATTAGATTTAGCAAGACTGTAACTCACTGGTGACCCTGAGCAATGTCAGCAGAGGACCAGGGTCTCAAACCTGCCTGGAGTGGGCTCAAGGGAGAGGGAGAGAGAAGCAACTGGAAATTAAGAACAGATGCTTCTTTCAAGAGGCTTTACTATGAAGGAAAGGAGAAAAATGGGGTGAAGAGGAAGAGGGGTCAGAGGGGAATTTTTTTAAATTTATTTTTTATTTTTTAATTTTTTATTTTTTAAAGATTTTATTTATTTATTTGACACAAGTAGGCAGAGAGGCAGAGAGAGAGGAAGGAAGCAGGCTCCCTGCTGAGCAAAGAGCCCGATGCGGGGCTCAATCCCAGGACCCTGGGATCATGACCTGAGCCAAAGGCAGAGGCTTTAACCCACTGAGCCACCCAGGTGCCCCAGGAATTTTTTTTTTTTTTAAGAATTTATTTATTTGAGGGAGATAGTATGTGGGAAGGGGCAAAGGGAGAGGCAGGCTCCCTGCTGAGCAGGGAGACTGACGTTGGTCTCAATCCCAGGACCCTAGGATCATGACCTAAGCTGAAGGCAGATGCTTACCCAACTGAACCACCCACATGCCCCAAGAAAGGGATGTTTTTAAGAGGACAGACATTACAGTATGTTTGCATATTGATGGGAACGATCCTACAGAGTGGGAAAACTTGAAGGTGAGGAGAAAGAAGGGAGAATTGCTAAAGCAAACACCCTTGGGCAGGACTGAGGGACAGCAGAGTGCCCTGGCGGAGACGTTGGTCACAGGCAGGAGCAAGGCCAGGTCATCACAGTGACCGGAGAGAAGGCAGAGACCCAGTCAGAGCCAGGTGGGTTGGTAGATATAAGGTAGAACCTTGCCATAGTTCTCTGATCGCCCCTGTTTTCATACCGAAGTCGTGTGCGCTTCATGAAAAGAGGTTAGTATTCCACATTTTTGCAAAGCTAAGGAGTGTCAATGTCAAGAATTCTGTGACTGAGAACGTAACAGGAGCTGTGCTGCTATCATTAGTTTGGTGCCTCACTTATCATACTCTGAAGAGTGGAGGGCTTTCCTACACTAACACTAGGCCTGTCTTTCTAGAAACAACTTTCTGACACCCAGATTAAGTGGTTCTGAGGAAATCTCTCATACCTGATTCTGTCACTCCTGGGGCAAGAGATACCAAACCTTCCATTATCTTGATTTGTTCAAGTGTCTGCCTTTCCTCTCTTCCGCAAGGCTCCCCGGCTCTGTCACACGTCTTTTCAGACGTTCTGGAGAGCACGGCTGGGGGCAGTGGTAGCGGCTGGCAGACCAAACAGAGACCCCAGGGAATTCCAGGCAGGTGCCTGCATCTTAGTGGTTTTCCCAGTTTGCACTAGACTGGCTCTTGACCATTTCTTTCTCTGCTCAACAAAAGTAAAATAATTCCTGTCATTTTGTTGTTGTTGTTGTTGTTTTTAAAGACCTGCTTAAGTCTCCGAGAGAAGACTCTATAGTACTGTGACAGACATCATATATACACCACTCTCTCCTCAACTTCGAATTTGAGATTTTCAGTGTCCAGGGCAGGTAGGGAAAGAGAAGAAGATCTGTTATTTCGTCCAATTCAGAAGCTCTATGTGGTAGGTATCATGACCTTCATTCTGTAGATGAAGTTCACAGGGAGTACGTAACTTGCCCAAGCCATGTGCTAATAAGTAGGGGATCCACACTTGGACTCTGGACTCTCAGAGCTCAGGGTCGTGTTCTTTTCGCTATACTTTCTTTTTTAAGATTTTATTTATTTATTTGACAGAGAGAGAGAGAGAGAGAGCACAAGCAGGGGGAATGGCAGAGGGAGAGGGAGAAGCAGACTCCCCATGGAGCAGGGAGCCTGTTACAAGACTTGATCCCAGGACCCTGAGATCATGACCTAAGCCAAAGACAGAGGCTTAACCCCCTGAGCAACCCAGGCGCCCCTCTTTTCACCATACTTTTTTCCATGATGAGCTAGGCAAGGCAAATGCTGTATCAGTAAGTGATGAAAGTTCTTCTCACCCTGCCCCTACACTGGCTCTCCAGGTAATGCAGAAACCCTTACTTCAAGCCCTTGTTCTCTAGGGCTTATCCCACAAAGAACCTTTTGTTTTACCAGGGGCATTCAGAACTCTGCTTGCTGCCAAGATGACTTTTAATTTATTGGAGGTCTTTCTGGTCTATAGATGCCCAGACTCTTCGGTTACTGCTTTCTTAGCCAAAAAAAAAAAATGCGTGAGGGAAGAAGTCTAGGCCTTCAGTTGGAATGTGAATCCGTTTTGGTCTTAGGGATTCCTCACTTTCAAAAACAACTTCCATCCTACCCCACGGTGGGGTTGTTTTCCTGCTCTGCATTCTCTGTCCCAAAGAGACTTCGTCCGCATTCCACATGCACATTGCCTACTTGCTGCAGATCAGCTTGGCCCAGCAAGTGATCGACAGGAGCCACTCTACATTCTATTTTCTGAGTTCCCCTCCCCTTTCATTAGCAATCTTTAGCGAGAAGATGGAGGGCCAGGCCCTCCTGGGCAAACTCCTCAACTCCTCTAACCTCTGCGGCAGATATGCCTAATGGTCATTCTGTTCTCTTTTCTCTTATCTCAGAGGCAGGAAGCAGTGTCCCTCACCCTTTCCACCATGATCTTTTTATGAGTGTCTTTGATCCCACTTCCTCCCACCTCTTTGGGAATCTCCTCTCATATTGTCAAGCTCGTGGGCAACCTAATGTCCAAGTAGCTCCCCTTTCAAAAAAAGCCTTCCTAGCCTCTTAAGCTACCACCCCATTTCTTAAGTTTTACCGCCAAACTTTTTGGAAGAGATGCCTAACTCAACACCTTTACTTCCTTTTATTACAACCCCTCCTGATCATTTTGCCAAAATCTCTCATTTGGGCGGTCGCTAGTGAGCTCCGACAAGGCAAAGGGCACGTTCTAGGTCTTCATTCTCATGAGCATCTGTAAAGCTAAGAGTGTTGACATCTATCAAGCCTGGTACAAGTTCTAACTCTGTCACTGTTTAGCTGTTAGGAGCTTCAGTATAACGCCTGGCATGCAGCAAATACTCCACAAATGTGAGTTGTTATTCTCCCCATGACTATTATCAGCTGTCTTTCCTTTGGAAATGTCTTCATCCCTTAGCTTCCCTGCCACTGACCTGTTGGTTGTTTGTCAAACTCTGAAGGTTTTCTCAAAGCCCCCTCACTCCCTCACTGGCTTCTCTTCCATCAGTATAGGCTGTAGCCAAGCTCCTGCCTTTCCTCTTTTCCTTTCCCCACTGTGTTCTTTCCCACAGGAATCTGACTCACTCCCATAGCCCGGCCTCTCCCCTGGGTGAGACGTACATGGCCAGACCCCAAGAGTGATTGTTCTGATTGGCTGGAGGTCTCCCAGCTTTCTCTCTTCTGATGGAGGCTCGTCCTCAGTGACACTTCCTTCTCTTCCTTCCATTCTCACCCATATCTGGCCAGCATTCAGCTCTTCCTTGGGAGCCCTCTCTTTATAATGACTCCCATTTCTGCTCTTAGTCTATGTTTTACTACTTTGAAATATAGTAGCATGTGTGTGCTTCTGACTCCCTCAACAGACTGCCAGCTCTGTTGGGTGGGAACCATATTTGAATCGCCCTTTTACCCCTGCTTGCTGAGTGGGCTGTGTTCCTCACAGTAGGCTGAACTCATCAGAACAGACAGGCAGGGCCAGTGGGGTCTGGTGAGTATTCAGATACCCAAGCACCTCCCAAACTTGACTCCAAGTTACGAGAAGGCTCAGGAAAGGTAGGAAACATCAGTGTTAAAGAGAATTCAAAGGAGCAAGGCATAGAGATGTGCTAAGTAGAGGGAGCACGGAGACTACCCGATGACTACAGCATCTGGGAGAGAATGGAGACAAGGAGACAGAGGGGTTTTCTTGTTTTGCATGTGGTCTTTAAATAGTAAAGTGAGACAAATGTCTTTAAATACAATTAGAAAATGTACCATAAGAGGCTCCTTCTGTTTTCCTGATGAAGCAGTGTAAGTAAGATACACTGAACCATACTGGCTCTAAATATCTATTGAAAAAAGTTGTAAATGACCATGTGAGACACAGTGATAAGTTATATATAGAATTCACATTTGCACCTCTTTGCTTTACTTACCCTGGTACCAAAGGGGGGAGGGGAAACAATACTTTAAATTTGCTTTTTATACCAGTTTTCCTCTCTCTCCCCCCTTTCTCTTTGCATTCACAGTATGTTATAGGTAATTTAGCTGAAATCCCACAGGCTGCTTCCCTAATGTGATCATTTAAACACAGGCCAGATGCTAACACAAAGCCTGCTTGGACAAGACCTTCTCCACCCTCAAGAGCCCTCCTAGAATGTTCCATGGACAGTTATAGAATTTTTATTTTTGAAAACTGGCATACAAAACACTTTCCACAACAGAAAAGAAACCAACAACATCTTATTTGCAGCAGGAGAAAACACCCTCGGGATGACACCTCAGTAACACATTGGGTGATGGCAGATCACAAGACACTTGGCTCCAGAGTCAAGATATCAGGTTTCAATCAAAAATATATAGACTGGATATGAATAAACTCCACTGAAAGTGCATGCCCCTCCACTGTCTGGGGATTCAGAAGGGAGATCACTAACATTTGCAGATGACTCCAGAGACACAAGGGCTCCCATCGGTAGACAGATGAAAAGAAGGAGGAAATTTTCCTTGGATGCTTTGCCTGGGAAGTGTTAGAAACAAAATAGTCTGTCACATCTTTCTACCAACATCGACTGGGACTCTCTTGCCAACAATTCAATTGGTTTAGAATGTTAAACTTGGAGAACGGCCTCATCCATCTCAGAGGTCCACGGTTCCCTCCTGCCTAGCTAGTGGGAAAATGAAGACATCCCAGCAGCAGCAGCCCATTCTGTTTTGTTTGGGTTTTGCACCCGCATGCAGAAAGCAGTACAATCGCGTCCTTATGAAGGACAACGTGTTTCCCATCTGTTTCATTGTCCCATCCAGATCTACTCTGCTCGGCTCTGCTCTGCGCCACAGGGGCTAACCAGACAGGCTGCACCAGCTAGGCCTGATTACTGGAACACACTGGCAGGGCACTGGACAGTGAGAGAAGAGTGAGACCTGGGTATGGATTGTCCCAGCGCCCTCCCTGCCAGAATGCAATGCTTGGCTGCTTCCTGGCTAAGGGCCATGGCTTTCCATCCAGCCACTCCTGGATTCTCCAAGCCACTTGGACCTTCAGATCTAGGAGTGGCAAGGATGAGCAAGGGTCCCTGTATCCAACACTCCTGAAGTGTCCAGTCTGAGTGTCCCAAATGCTGGGTCCCCTATTGAAAGGTGGGCCAACAGTGATGGATTATTGGTGGCTACTCCCAGGAGTGCTGTATGGGCACTTTCAAGATTTGCATGCAGATCACAAGAATGCTGTCATTCTTTGTTGTTGTTGACCTTGGGTGTGACAGGAAGAGATAAGCCAGCAAAAATTCCATCTATTTCCTATCTTTAGGTCTTTATCACAGTGGACCATGATGGGGCCAGAAGTAACTTCATCCTAGAGTCAAGTCTTTGATCTTATAATTTAGTCAAGGCTTACTGATGGTCTTCATTTCCATGTTGCAGGTACTCAAATGTTAAGGCTGATGTCAAGATAGGGAATTATTATAACCAGGGCGATACTTTAAACTTTAAAACTATATTGTCCTACAGAACTAATAACAATCAGCAGATGGGATTTTTTAAAAAAATCCAGTTTGATTCACCTTTTTTGTTCTATGGTCTATCCTTGGTTCTCTGTTTTAGTTCTTCTCCATAAGTCTTCCCATTTATATAACAAGATCCCAATTTCTTTAGTTCTCTTAATTTCTCACTTGAAGTTATTTAATCCTCCTTAAGAAGGCAAGTGTGTCCTAGAAACTAGAGCAAGGAACAGGAGCACTCTGATCAAATTCTTTTCCTTAAAGTCAAACTTGACTTTTTTGATGTGCCTAAGTTTGTCTGCTGGCAAAGTGAGAGATAATGAGAGTTAACGCCTCTGCGCTTTAACAGACCAAGTCACACAGAGAGCTGACGATGCCTCTGGGCTCTCAGCGATCCCAGATTTACTACAAAAAGATTGCATTGTTACATATCACGTGGCATTGTGCCTTCTAACAGCAGCAGGAGGTAGAGTCAAAAATAATTCTTTAATATTAAAATATATTTGATTGTAAATGAAGTAAAAGGAAATGTATTCATGGGGAGATGAGATGTAAATACAGATTTTTTTTTTTTTAAAGGGAAAGTGTTCTTGAACTGTCAGTGTCTTTCAGCCAATTGTTTGATGAGCTTATGGCCCTGTCAAGACTCTGCCCAGATGATTTATTATGATTATTTTTAACACTGAAACAAAACTTTTACAATTTCTAAGGCAGAATGGGAGTTTGGATCACGAATAAAGATCAGGATGGCAGAGCTGGGTGGATATGATCCATATGCTTTCCCCTTCACCATACCTCTAGAGTTCACTCATTCAAAAACATCTGTTAACAGACATTTAACTATAATACGGTGTAGGTTGTATTATTAAGGTTCGGACACATGCAGCAGTTAGTTCTAGTGCTGGGGTTCAGTAATAAAGGGAGACTCACACCCATATTAGGCATTGGAAGATGAGCAAGAGTTTACCGGTTAGACACATGGTCGAGGAAGGAATTCTCAGCAGCAGGAAGAGCGCAGGTGAAGGCCCAGGAGCTGGAGAAGTGCCTGAAGTGGTCAGGGGATGGAGACTGGGCCAGGTGGTCAGAAAGTTCTGTGTGCCCTGCTAAGGAGCCTGGACTCAGTCCTAGAGACAATGGGGAGTCTTTAAAAGAGTGACACAGGAAAAGGACATAATCACATTTGTGTTTTTGGAAGGTCACGCTGATTGAAATCCGAATGAATGGGAGGAGGCTTGGAACCAGAGAGGAGGTCATTGTAACGGTCAGGGTAAGAGACAGGGTGGGTCTGAATTAGGGAACCAGCCCTGGAAAGGAGAGAGAAGAAATGTATCTGACCTGTGCCCTAGAGACACGAGTCAGTATAGAACTGGGCGCCCTGGCCAGTTGCACATTTGAAGGCATGGGGGTAGTGAGGGAGAACGCAAGGGGTCTGAGATGGTTTTGCAGTTTCTATCTAGGGAACCAGAAGGATATGCTGGTGGGGAGAGGACAGGCATGGAGTCATAAGTATGCAGTTGGTGGCTGCAGGGGCCATCCAGATAGAGACAGACAGGTGACAGAGGAAAGATGAGGTGTGAGCTCAGAAGCCCAAGTCAGGGTTGAAGGTGCAGATTTTGGAAATCATATTTCATCAACACTGATAGCATGGGGATGTGTGAGAGCACACAGAGAAAAGACGCCGAATGAGAAGAGGAAAGGAGAAAGGGAAAAACCAGAGTCAGCTGGCCCATATGCTGTGATATAAGCCTCTCTCAGATAAGGCTTTGCAGCCCTGAGCTTTGAAATTAATGACCTGGATCTCCTCTCCCTTTCTCCTTTGCCTTGGCGTCTCTGGCCCCAGCTCCCTGTGCTTGGCTCTGGCTCCTGGAACCTGGCACTCCTTGGCGTTCTCTCTGGCACAGGTCTCTGCCAGTGGCTTTGCTCACGGAGCGTCAGCCTGTGGCCTCCCACCCCCTTCTGCTTCCTTTGGAGCATATAACACCCGGGCCCAGTTGGCATTTGTACTTCTACTCTTCTAGTTCTGTCTCTAACATGACCCTGAGGTGTGGTTGGGGTGGAGGATTTGGCAAGAGTAGAGCAAAGTCAATGAATGTGAAGGTGGAGGTCCAGGAAGTCAGGTTCATGACGTCCAATCCTGGGACAGCCTTGCTGAATCTGGATCCTCAGCCCAGGAGATCAGGTCCATACCGAGATTTCTAGGCTGCTTGCCCAAGAATTCTCGAGACCTCAGATCCATTTCCCAACCTCCTTCCTGCTTCTTTTTCTTTCTTTCCTTCTTTTTTTTTTTTTTTTTTTTTTAAGATTTACTTATTTATTTTAGAATGAGAGCATGCGCAAGCAGACAGGAGTGGCAGAGGGCCAGGGAGAGAATCTCAAGCAGACTCCCCACTGAGCATGGAGCCCCATGCGGGCCTCAAAATCTTGCTACCCTGAGATGATGACCTGAAACAAAATCAAGAGTTGGACACTCAGCCTGACGGAGCCACCCAGGCGCCCCTCCTGCCTCTCATAACAAGTGTGTGTTTAATCTGCTTTGGCTACATCAAAAATAAAACATTTCTACAAATTAAATACGTTCTGGATTCCTTGCCTTGTCTGTGAGTTTGGTTTGGAAATACTAATTAGCCGGAGAAATATGTGCTTTGTGTTTCCAAAAAAAGAAGAGGGGGAGACCTCTTTAAAAATAGCTAGCTCTGGTGAGAAGCTGCAACTAAATGTGCGTGTATCCCAACGACGTTTTGCAAAAGCTGCCTCCTGTCCTCCAGAGATGGGGAGCACGGAAAGAGAAGTCTCTCTCCCAGAGCAGGTAACAAAGAAAGGCTCTGGACTTTTAGAACCAGAGTCTGGATTGCATAAAATAGTCCTCTGTGTAGAGACAGAGGCTCAGTCAAATGACTCCCGGCAATGCCTCGACTCTGAATTTAATAGGGCAGGCATGGGTGTCTATGCCATTTTTAACTGAGCTAACACCGAAGCTGTTCATCTCATCCTAATGGATGGCAAAGGTTGTTCTCTCCCTCCGTTTGATGAATGACCGTGGCCCCACCACATTTGTCTTCTAGCTGGCGGCAATTCTCAAGTTAGTGATAATGAGGGTCTTCCTAACCAGGAAGTCAAACGCTCTAGTGAATTGGTTGAAGGCCTGGCCTCTGCCTGCCTCGTTCACATAGAGTTTGCAGCCAGAGGAGAATCCTGCTGGCCAGAAGCACACAGTAAAAGGATTTGATGCAATAGTGTTTCTGAAGATAGCAATCCCTGAATAATGACCATTAAAAACTCACAAACATCTTCTTTTCTTTATTAACCCATAGAATAACACTCTACTGAGTACAGAGCTGAACAAAGCAGAAAGGTCAAATCTGCCTCCTTGTCTGGAAGAATTCTGGAAAACTGGAGTTATTAGCACCCACCTCAACTATGCACCATTTGGGGGAAAAGTTCGCAGCACCAGTAGATAGATAGTTGTAGGGGCAGGTTAGTACTATCTAGTGGCTATTTACAAATTAAGGTAGTTTGGATGGGGGACAGCAGCACATTTTTAAAAAGAAAAGAAATATAGATTTTGCGGGTAAAGAACATTGTTACTAAGGAAGAGTGTCAGGCATTGAGTCCCAAGAAGATAGAAAACCCAGACCTAATAAAGTCGAAAGCCAAAATGATGGTTTTGTTCTATTAAACATAATGAGACTTTAAAGTCAATGACCTCCAAACCTGGAATTTATATCAAATAGGAATTGGAATTACCACTCGCTGGCAAGAAAACACGTTTCCAGGAGCAGCAATGCCTATATTTCTCAGAACACATTTCAGTAGCTATACCAAAGATGGAGCCCTGGATTCTCCCACCAGACTTCAGGAGCAAAACAGCATACGGGTCTCCTCCATCCCGTGGCCCCACAAATGTATTAAGTACATCCTACATGCTAAATACTGTGCTAGATGCTACAAAATCAAAAACGAAACAAATAAAACAAAAACACGGTACCAGCCCTAAAAGGACTGCATTTTTGTTCTCAGTAACTCTAACTAAATTTTGTATTTTCTTTAAGCATGGAGGCAGTAAGCCACGATGGTATTAAAGGTACCTCAGACTTTGTCACTGATAGAAATCACAGGTAAATTCCTAACATTTTTTAATTACTGCTGATGTCACCAAGTATTGTTTACACTTACCGCTTCTTCAAAATGATAGTAGTTCTTAGATCTACCGCTAAATATCATTACTTAATACCAGCAAAATAAGCATACACATTATATAACAGATTTGTCATTTTAATGCCTGCATTGCAATATGACTTATTTCATTTTATGTTAAGTATTTAAAAACACTAAGGAAGGAGTTTATGGGTTTCAGCAGGCTGCCAAATATATCTGTGGACCAAAGAAAGGTCAAGAATCTCTGGTCCGGGGTTTGAAGGCTTCAGGACTGGTCAATAATTCATGGACTTCTGCTGAGCTAGATATGCTGAGAAGGATGTGACCTATTCCAGGGACTCCATAAATAG
Source organism: Martes martes (assembly GCF_963455335.1). NCBI lineage: Eukaryota > Metazoa > Chordata > Mammalia > Carnivora > Mustelidae > Martes > Martes martes. The sequence continues at coordinate 102,057,088 of NC_137894.1, read as the reverse complement.
GCTGGGACCAAAAGGAAATGGTCGACTGCAAAAAAAAAGCCTAGTTTCTGCTTCTTTGGTTAGGAAGCCTCTGGCCTCCTTCCCAAAATAGTTGGCCTTTTATAGATCCACTCTCTCACTCAAAACGTGCTCTGGACCAGTCTGGTTTATTGCTCTTGGGGAAACTGTGCAGATGAGAAGCGGGAACCCGGGTGAAGAGAATGTAGACGGATCCCAGAGTAGGGCACTCTTCCGATGAACGTCTCTTAGTGGAGTTTAAACTGCTGGTGAAAATCGGTTCTAATGAGGGGAAGGTAAAGTAAATGGATGAACTGCAGAATGGTCTCTGGGAAGGTCTTGTCCTTTCCTGAATCCAGATCCTGGATCCAGATGTGACCACAGGTCTGCCCTTTCTCTGGGGTCACACAGCCTCTCTCTGATCATGGAGCATCTTTTGTTCAGCCTCCTGGGGCTGAAAAGGACGTTCAGCCTTCATGCTCATCCTCTCTCCTTCTTTAGTTCCACATCTTGTAGCCGTTCTTGGGAGGCAAAGAACGAAAACTACTCTGCAATTGACCATCCTTACAAAATTAAGAGTCTACTTCAGAATGTCAACATTTTGCAAATTCACTTCTAGAAATCTATCCTACCAAAATGTCACCCCTGTGCACAAGACTTTCCATTGAACATTGCTTATGATAACAGAAATGGAAACAACCTAAAAGTCTATCAAGAGGCAGTTGGTTAATTAATTATGGTTCATCCACACTTAAGGAGCAGGTCCAAGTGATTGAAAAGAATGCGCCAGTATAGACAGAGATTCATACCACATTTCTTTGCAGGGAAAGAAGAATTGCGGGGTAATGCACACAGTGGGACCACACTTCTTTTTAAAGCATTTCTGAAATCCTCACATATGTTTGTCAGTGTCCAGAAAAGGACTTAAAATATGATCCCTGGACTTAGTGCTTGTTTTGGAGGCTGAGAGTGGAATTTGGTGGTAAAGGAAGGAGGAAGATGAGAGTTTCAGAGAGAAATTTTTACTCTTCAATATAGTTATCTCCAGATTGCTTGTGAGATTTAAAATATAACTGAAAGAAAGACTGCATCAGCTCTCATCATGTGTAATGGTAATCATCTGGTAATCGGATTGCAAATTTTAATTTGTTAAGAAAACCATGCTGTACCAGGAAAAAAAAAAAATTGATCTCAGGATTCGGTTTAACTGTGACTAACAGATCCCCTAAATAACAGTGTCCTAGACAAACAAGGAATCTAGTTCTTCAGAGGTAGACGACCCAGGGCTAATTTGGCAGCTCTGCTCAGCAACTCCTCCCTCTTGAGTATGTGGTCTTATCCTCATGGTCTCAGATAGGACCTAGGGGGAGAACAAACTCACCCCTGTTGCCAGAAAGAGAGTGCAGGAAAGGACAAAGAAAGGGGTCCTGTGGGGGGCAGACTCAGATCCACTCTCTGCTGTGTTTTCCTAAATCATTGGCCTCTATATTCTAAGAGAGCATATTCTCTATTAGGAGACTGTGACACACACAGGACACTTCAAGATGCCCCTGCTGCTGACTCCAGACAAGCAGGAGTCCTTGAAGCCCTTTCCTCAGGGGCTCCCTCCTTTTCTTCCTTCACTTCATCTCCCCCGTCCTTCTGCGCTCCCTTTCTTCGTCTCTCCGCCTGCTCGCCTTACTTTGGTTAGCCAACAGGCCCCACTCTCACAACCCAAGAGTTTGCTAATGCTGAGGTTGCTTTGGGTGCTGCTAGATCCCCTAATCCAAGGGCAGGGGTCACAAATGAAGGCTTCTTGTCTGAACAGCATTGGGAGAATCTCAGAGAGCAAGACAGAAAGATTGGTCATGTATGGGTTCTGCTCCTGGGGGCAGAAATAGCTGATCTGGGGTGTGCGCGTGCGCTTGCCCATGTTGTTTAGGTGAAGTGTTAGCTACTTCATCTCTCGACATCTCTGTCTCAGTCAAACCCCTGAAATGTTTTGTTACCAACATCTCCCTAAGGATATTTTACTTTCTCTTTTTTCTTTTTGAGATAGAACTGATATATGACATTGTGTTAGTTTCAGGTTTACCATGTGACTATGTGATATACAGATGTGCTGCAAGATGATTACCACAATGAGTTTAATTAACATCTATCACTTCACATAGTCGCGATTTTTTCTTGCGATGAGAACTTACAAGATAAATAATAATACTCATATTTATAAATCAATAATAAACATTAACTGGAGTCACCACGCTGTACATTACATCCCGTCCCCTTCCCCGGGTCCTCCACCTGCTGCCACTGGCCATCATCAGTTTGTTGTCTGTATTTATGAGTTCAGCAGATTTTATATTCCACATATAGGTGAGATCATACAGTATATATCTTTCTCTGTCTGCCTTAATTTCACTTAGCATAATGCCCTCCTCGTTTGCTCATGTTGTTGCCAATGAAGGATTTCCTTCTTTTTTATGGTTGAATGATATTCTATCAAACACACATGCACATGCACACACACACACACACACACACACACACATTTTCTTTATCCATTCATCCATCAGTGGACACTTAGGTTGTTTCCATGTCTTGGCTATTAGGAATAATGCTGCAGTGAACATGGGGGTGCAGATACCTCTTTGAGAGGGTAATTTTCTCTCCTTGGATATATACTCAGAAGTGGAGTTACTAGATTTTACCTTCTCTTTTGTCATAGTTCTTTGTACACCTATTTCAATTCTCCTTGTGGACTATAAACTTCTTGAAGGTGGAGACTATTTTGATGCATCTGTGTATCTTTGGCATCTAGGAAAGAGCCTGACACAAGGGCAGAGCTGAGAGAATCAGTGCACCAAGTTTTACGGAATCTAAAGTAATGCGTGGGTGGCTAACCTCTCTTCAAAAGGCAGTTTATGGCTGCACAGAGATATTGTGATGCCTTTTTGAATACCAAAAAAAAAAAAAAAAAAAGGGGGAAGAGAGTTTTAACAGGAGGAAATAAGGTCATATCCTGGCACATGCTTCCAGCTGTCCCCAGGAGTCTCCCTTCATTACTAGAATTGAGATCTTTCTCTTCCTTTCTTAAGCTCCTATTACACTGATGGTCTGTCCCAGGGCCGCAGTACAGATTTTCTGATTGGATCAGTGTGACTTCCAACCATCTTTTTAAAAATTTTTTTTATTTTTTAATTAACATATAATGTATTATTAGCTCCAGGGGTACAGGTCTGTGAATCGCTAGGTTTACACAGACTTCCAACCATCTTGCAAATTCTTTTGAGTTGTGGACCCTGCCTTATACTTCTGTATCTCCTTCCATATTGCTGGGTACATAGTAGATGCTCAATAAATAAATTTTCCTTTAATTGAAAATCAAAATAATCTTTGACAAAGCAGGAAAAACTATCCAGTGGAAAAAAGACAGTCTCTTCAATAAATGGTGCTGGGAAAATTGGTCAGCTGTGTATAGAAGAATGAAACTTGACCAATCTCTTACACCATACACAAAGATAAACTCAAAATGGATAAAAGACCTCAATGTGAGGCAGGAATCTATCAAAATCCTAGAGGAGAACATAGGCAGTAATCTATTCAACATCGGCCACCACAACTTCTTTCAAGACATGTCTCCAAAGGCAAAGGAAATGAAAGCAAAAAGGAACTTTTGGGACTTCATCAAGATCAAAAGCTTCTGCGCAGCAAAGAAAGCAGTCAACAAAACAAAGAGGCAAGCCACAGAATGGGAGAAGATATTTGCAAATGACACTACGGACAAAGGGCTGATATCCAAGATCTATAAAGAACTCCTCAAACTCAACACTCAAAGAACAGATAATCATGTCAAAAAATGAGCAGAAGACATGAACAGACACTTCTCCAAAGAAGACATACGATGGCTAACAGACACATCAAAAAAATGTTCATCATCATTAGCCATCAGGGAGATTCAAATCAAAACCACATTGAGATACCACCTTACACCAGTTAAAATGGCCAAAATTAACAAGACAGTGAACAACAAGTGTTGGAGAGGATGTGGAGAAAGGGGAACCCTCTTACACTGTTGGTGGGAATGCAAGTTGGTGCAGCCACTTTGGAAAACAGTGTGGAGATTCCTTAAGAAATTAAAAATAGAGCTTCTCTATGACCCCGCAATTGCACTACTGGATATTTACCCCAAAGATACAGATGTAGTGAAAAGAAGGACCATCTCTACCCCAGTGTTCATAGCAACAGTGGCCACAATCGCCAAACTGTGGAAAGAACCAAGATGCCCTTCAACAGACGAATGGATAAAGAAGGTATGGTCCATAAATACAATGGAGTATTACACCTCCAGCAGAAAGGATGAATACCCAACTTTTGTATCAACATGGAGAAGATTATGCTGAGGGAAATAAGTCAAGCAGAGATAGTCAATTATCATAGGGCTTCACTTGCTTGTGGAGCATAAGGAATAAAATGGAGGACATTGGGAGATGGAGAGAAGTGAGTTGGGGGAAGTTGGAGGGGGAGACAAACCATGAGAGATTGTGGACTCTGAGAAACAAACTGAGGGTTTTGGAGGGGAGGAGAGTGGGGGGTTAGGTAAGCCTAGTGGTGGGTACTAAGGAGGGAATGTATTGCATGAAGCACTGGGTGTGGTGCATAAACAATGAATCTTGGAACACTAAAAAAATAAAATTTTTAAAAAAATCAATAAATCATCTCTTGATGCATTAAACATAAATATGGTTAGAAAAAGATAAACAGGGACACATAAATGAACTTTGAAGTAAAGTCTTCCTTTCCTGTTTTACTTTTCCAGAGCACCTACCACCCTCTAACATATTGTATAATTTAACTCAGTATATTTTGAGTCTGTCCATCTTCCCACTGGAAACTAGAGCCTCACACATTGCTGGTGGGTGTGTAAATTGTAACAGCCACTTTGAAAAACTATTAGGCAGTACCTGCCACGGTTACTACAGCTCACATTTAACTAATAATTCCACTCCTAAATACATATACATGGGAAGTGAGTGAATACGTCAAACAAAAGACAGATTTAAGAATTTTCTAATCATCTCTATTTATAAAAGCTGAAGATGGAAACAAACCAAATATCTGTCAACAGCAGAATGGATAAAATAAATATTGGCATATTCCTTCAGTGAAATATCAAATAGCAGCAAAAAGGACAAAGCAGTGATGCATGTGACAGCACGGGTGATTCTCGCAGACAGTTTTCAGTAAAAGAAGCCAACTACAAGAGAACAACACAGCAGAGTATATACTGTATAAGTTCATCTATATGAATTTAAGAGACAAAACTGTCCACGGTAATTCGAGTCAGAACAGTGGTTACCTCTGGGTGGGAGTGGTTACTGATTGGGTAGAGGCACAAAAAATCTTTTTGGGGATTTGGGGAATGTTCTATTTGTGTGGGGGGTGTTTACCCTGGTGAGCACACATGCAACAGTTCATGCTGTACCCTGGATATGCCTGCAGCCTTTGGGACACGTGCTCTACTACAATTTTCTAAAAGTAAGGAGAAAGAACATATGCTCCATTAGGCAGGGTTTCAGGTCAGACCTGATCTAGAGTAGGTTCTCAGTAGATATTCATTGAACAAGTAGAGGCACGATGTGTGAACCTGCATCCTCTGTAACCATATGTATTTCTGTCCGTGTTCTGTTTGTATCTCTTGGTGGAGTTATATGAAGGAGGGGTATGGGAATACCTAGCTCAAAATAAGCCAGCTAGGAAGCTTCCCAGGCCTGGGCTCTTAAACCACTGTCCTACCGCTGCATGCTCTGCTTCATGAAGAGACAGGTGACAACTATGGGAATGGAGGAATGACCAGGGAAGTGGAAGACCATTTTCTTGGTCTAAGAGCCGTATGGGTAATAGAGAAGGGAGGAGGGAAAGCAAAGGGTGAACTTCCAGATTCCGAAGGGCTGCTATTGGACTCAGGCTGTCCTGTGAGAGTTCTCTGATCCTAAGGTCTGCGACAGTGGCCGTGAGCACTGTAAACACACAGCGGGGGAATCTTTGCTGGGCCCCGAGCTTACTACCTCAGCACTGGAAGTGAAACACACTGATCATTCTAGTGGAGGCCAGCCTAGCCCACACTTCACTTTGTGCCGAATAGGACTGTAGTCCTGATGATGAAAAAACAGACAGGTTCCGAGCGACTGAGAAGAATTCAGATATCTGTTTACTGGGCTCTCCTTCCTCCTCCCTTTGCCCAGTTTCTTTTTCTAACACAACTTAAGTAAAATAAAGAGATCCTCTACGGTTTGCAAGACTCAGCAAGGGCTGTTGGGATTTTGGGGTCCCTTGCAGCCCCAAGGCCATGTGACTGCCAGTTCTGAGAGTGGACTCTTGCCCCCCAGCAGTGTTCCTTCCTACACCACTGGGACAGATGGAGACGGAAGGGGTATGCGTGAGCTATGGGAGGAGCATTCAGTAGAGACAGCTGCAGTAGTCACCATTTGTCTCTGCCCCAGAGAAGATTTTTTCTTTTTTTTTTTTTTTTAAGATTTTGTTTATTTATTTGTCACAGAGTGGGAGAGGGAGAGAGAGAGAGAAAGACAGAGATAGCACGCACAAGCAAGAGGAGGAGCATGCTCCCTCCTGAGCAAGGAGCCCGAAGTGGGATTCGATCCCAGGACCCTGGGATCATGACCTGAGCAGAAGGCTGATGCTTAACCCACTGAGCCACCCAGGTGTCCTACCAGAGAAGATATTTAAAGGAAGGCCTGGGCTGGATGGCCATACGTTCTCTTCCTTGTGTCTTCCACCTTAGAATCAAGAAGCAGCAGGTGGGAAAGAATACAAACTAGAAGGTATTCTCCTTGCTGTACCACTTCCCCTCATGCCCCACACTCAGTGCTTCACCAATTCCTATCAGCTGCAGCCTCCGAAATGTATTTGGAATCCCCACTTCTCTGCACACCCACTTATACATCTTTACCATCACTTCCCATCTAGTTTATTGCAATATTTTTCGAAGTTCTCTCTCCTTCCACCCTTGGCTTCTCTTTTCACTAGCATGGCAACCAATGTGATGACTTCTCTTGTGCCTGGATAAAATCCCACTTCGTTACCAGGGTCCTCAGGTCCCAACTGAGGTGAGCCTGCCTGAGAATTTTTTACTTTATCTCACTCACTTCACCGCACTCGCTCATGAGACTGCAAATATTCAGGTTAAAAAACAAACAAGCAAACAATTTGAGTTATAATTCATATATCATGCTGCCCATCAATTTAAAGTATACAGTTTAATGGTTTTTTTAATGTAATTAAAGAATTGTGTAATCATCACCATAATCAAGTTTGGAACATTCCCCCAAAGCAATCACTCCCCACTTCCCCCCAATTTCTCCACCCTAAGGCAACCACCAATCTACTCTGTCTTTCCAGATTTGTATGGCCTTATTTTTAGCTTTTGAACACACCAAGCTTTTCCCTGCATTAAGTCCTTGCTCGTGTAATTTCCTCTGCCTAGACATCCCTCTCAACCTCCTCTTCAGGGTTTCCCGAGACCTTCACCCCACATCTCGCATGGCTGGTTCCTCTGTCCCAATCGTATATTGCAATGTAATCTACCCACAACTTTCCTGAATGCCCCATGAAAGACTAGGTTCCCAATGTTTTCCTTTATTTCCCTGTTTAGCTCTTTGTTTTCTTCTTAGCACCTCCCACTAGTAATCATTGGTTTATTAACTTACTCTCTCCAGTCGGTTTTAAGCATAACAAGGGGAGTGAATAAAGCCCACTTGTTCTCAGTTGTAGCTCTTGTTCCTTACTACAGAGCCTGGCACCATGAAGATCCTCAATAAACATTTGATGAATTAATGAATGAACAAGCAAATGAATGAACACACAGATGGTGGTCAGCATGGCCTGGAACTAAGACTTCTTGCCCATTTGAGCAGTGGATTTTGCTCCAGTTGTGCACTGTCATTTAAACCACCTAGCTATTCTACTGATTCAAGACAGAAGTTTTGGATCAAGCTTCTCTTCACATCATTTTAACGGCTGGCCTGAAGTGTTTTCCATGCCCCCCCCCCCCCGCCCGCCACCCCCAAAAAGCCAGAGAAGTTTTCAACAGAATGATCTCCTGCAGTAGGGGGGCAGAATGCTTCCGTATGGATGGTGCCATGCCATTCTCCTTTCCCTCCTCCTCTGAAGACTGTTGACTGCTGCTCCTTGCCCATAAACATTAACAGCAAGACAATGACTTGTTGCTAATGCTTGTCTAATCATTAGACAAAGACAGTAGCCCCATCCACCAAGCCTCCCCACTGCTATAAATGATCCATTTAGTGTTTTCTCAGTATAAAAAGCATAAAAAAGGATCCCCTTTCCAGCACCATCAGCACTGTCCAAGATTCTGTAGTTGGCTTTGGGAAAAACCAGACTGTAAGCCAATGGAAGGGAAGTACATACTCTCTTCTCCGCTGCTGTCCTACCCCTAACCACGCACATGCCCGAGAAGCTCACAAGTAGCACTTATGAACACTTACTGAATGAGAGACAGCTGATTAGGTAATATCCTTCCTGCTTTCTTCCTGACCTCCCCACCCCCTTGGTTAACCCTCTTGTCAATCCTGAGCTTTTAGGTTGCTCAGAGGTTTCAATCACAAAGAAAGTCGATCTGATCAATCCATTCACAGTCTGCTGTTCCATGGACATAAGCAGTGGTGTGTCAGAGCTCCTTATAATTGTTTACAAGAGCCGACTGTGTGTATCTCTTTCCAGCCCTATATTCAGTGACATCAGGCTGGTAGCTTGAAATCAGCAGTGGTAGGAATAGTTACACCAGAGATATTGGCAAATGCTCAAATCAAAGCAGTATTATTATTTATTATTATTACTATTACTATTACTATTATTATTGTTATTATTATTATTATGAGCCAGTTGTTAAACACCTACCAGTATACCACTGACTTCAGGCATTCACATTATTCCCTACCTATCCCTCCACCACCTTTTTCTAAGAAAATTCTTGACCAGGCTTAATTCAAAGAATGACTCATCAAGAAAGACTTTGAGGCCGTATATGTATAAAACAAATACTTTTCCCTACTCTCCTGCTCGGGCTCTTTCAGAGCTTCCACGCTTGAGTACATCCAACCCTTAGCTCTGCTCTGGACAATGCACTAGCTTGTCAAAACAGGCTAAAAACTCCCATATTTTAGGGATTTCTATGTAACTTCTTTATAAAGTTTAGAAGGAATGTAAAGACTACCTCAGGCAGATATCTTCCAGTCCTCAAACTGGACCAGACTTGGTGGTGCTTCTTGATCTAGGCTCAACCTTCTGCACGGCTGGCTTCTGAGGCCATGGGAAATGACCTGTCTCATGGCTTAGCAACAGAAGCACTGACTTTTAGAAATTTCGGTCTGCCAGGAAAATAGGATACTCACGGATCCAGGGTAGTGTCCCTCAACCTGGCTGCATGGCCTCATCACCCGAACAACTTAGAAAAAATTATGACGGTCTGGGCCTCACTCTAGACAAATTCAATCAGTATCTCCTAAATTGGGATGGGGCATTCCTAGTTTCTGTACCTCCCCAAGTGATTCGAAGGTGTCACCAAAGAGAACCACTGATCTAATCACACCTCAATTTCCAGATGAGAACCCTGAGTACCAGTTCCAAGAACCTTGCTCAAAGCCCCAGAGTGGCTGAGTGAATGCAGAGCTGGCCCATGACTCCGATCGCTTCACTCCCAGACCACGGATCTTCCACAGTCATGCTCCAAACCTCAGGACTTCCTCATCCCTGCTTCCTAAGTCCCCGAACATGAGTCATAGAAACAACAAGGGTTTTTGTTTGGCAGGAATCTCATAAGACCTGATTTCATTCATAAGTCCAATTGATCCTTGATCTTGAGTAAATGCTTTCCCAATTTTTTTTTCAGTATTTCTAAAATTAAATGGAGAATCTTGGTACTAAGTTATGGTAATATAAATTATGTAAATTCCATAAAGACAGGGACTACTGAGTCTAATCTTTACTATGTCAAGCACAGGGTCTGATCAAGGGCCACATGCCTGTTAATCTATCTATAAAGTAAATGACACTTGAATACCACAGGTTGGAACTGTGAGGGTCCACTTACACACAGATTTTTTTCAGTAATTACAACACTTTAAATGTGTTTTCTCTTCCTTATGATTTTCTTAATAACATTTTCTTTTCTTTAGCTTACTTTAAGAATACAGTATATAATATTTATAATATGCGAATATGTGTTAATAGACTGTTGATGTTATCAGTAAGGCTTCAGGTCAACAGTAGGCTATAGTAGTCAAGTTTTGGAGTTCAAAGTTATACATGGATTTTCGATTATGTGGGGGGGGGTTGGTGCCCTTCACCCCTTTGTTGTTCAAGGATCATTTGTACTTGATTTGTTAAGGGCCTCAGCTAGATGTTTAGAGTCATTTGATAATGTGGTTTTAAGGCGTAGTCTTTGAAGTCCTATATCCTGGGTTGAATCCTGGTCTACTGTTGGCCAACCAGAGACTTTGACTAAGTTATTTAACCACTTGGTGCTTCAGTTTATTTTATTTTGTTTAAAAAAAAAAACAACAACCATTTTAGAGATTTTATTTATTTATTTGTCAGAGAGAGAGAGAGAAAGAGAGAGCATGCACAAGCAGGAGGAGCAGCAGGCAGAAGGAGAAACAAGTTCCCTCCTGGGCAGGGAGCCTTATGTGTGTTTGATCCCAGGACCCTGGGATCATGACCTGAATCAAAGGCAGATGCTTAACTGACTGAGGCACTGTACCTGTGCTTCAGTTTAAAAAGAATTAAAGATTAAAGACGCAGTGTATGGACAGCACTCAGCACAGTGCCTGGTTGAGAACTTTGATAAACACTGCTTATTACTGTTTGGTTGTATCATCCTATCTCTACCTCGATGCTGGGAGAGGAGAAGAGAAATATAATAGTGATGAGGAGAGGCCAGAAACAGCAGATTTGAGCATCTTGAACTGAAATCTGCCTTGGCCTTGAGCGTTGCTGGTAGCCAGGATGAAGCTACATTGTACCATGAAGGGCAAGACACAAGAGGAAGCCTGGAATGGTAGATTCTGGGCTGTTCCCTCCTTCGTTTCTCAGTGAATGGCATTGATTCCTTTTAAAATTCTTATTGTAGAAGGCTATTTTATTAGGACTGAATTACTTTTTTTTAAAGTACATGATTCTCATGTAATCATTAAAAAATCTATTAGCTTATGAAAACATGATCTATAGAAAACTTTTCAGGGACAATAGTAATACCTGCATTACTGCTACAAAAATTTTTTATTGAGATATAATTGATATATTATATTAGTTTCAGGTGTACAATGTAATGATTCAGTATCTGTATATATTGCAAAATGATCACAATAAATCTAGTTAACATCTGTCACCATGCATAGTCACCAATATTTCTCTTGTAATGAGAACTTCTATTCTCTCAGCATGCTCAAATATACAATCCAGTATTATTAACTCTAGTCACTGTGCTGTACCCTAAGCATTGATTCTCAAGGGCAGCAGCCCTAGTGGTCTTCCTGTTCTCTCTTGTCCCTCTAACTGCGCACTGGTCTCCAGGCCTGAGCTGCCAGACCTGAGTGCTGGTACAATGGCTGGTTAGTGGCCACTTACCACCTCCTGCTCCTCCCACAGTCATTTCGCAGCTCGAACTTGCTCCTCACCCAGCATCCAAGTTCAGCAGACATCTCCTCCCAGACCGATAGGAGATGGTATCAGGACTCTGCCCCATTCATAACACTGACATGGCTTCTGCTCTTCAGATCAGTTTGTTTTTTTTTTTTTAATGAAAACTCCCATGAGATTAAAGCAGAGCAGAGGAAGGAACAGAATGATAAATGTCCTAAAGCAAAATGAGATACAGTTCAGAGACGGTTGGGTTGCAGTTGCTTTTTTAGACAAACATTTAATGAAAGACATTGGCAGAAGTGTCAAAAGCCGCCTGTCTCGGTTTCAAATATTTGCACAGGATATTTCCTTCAGGTTATTATTAGATGCAGAAATTTGTTCCCAGGTAGGGCCTCATGGGGAGCTCAGCCTCCCCCCACAACCAGGGTATCTTTCTAAAAAACTGGCTCAAAGGTTGTAGAAGGAGGAATCTGAGGCAAAGAAGCATGCAGATGTGTCAAAATGTGGTTGGGCAGGGCTTTCAGAATCTCATTAGATGAAAAACTGAATTTACAAAATACTTTAGCATACTAAGAGTCACTTTTCAAAAGGATTCACTGCCATCCATTCAAGTATACACATACGTATATAAGTATGTATAAATATTTTCTTATGATTCCCACCACTTTTCCCTATAACAGTCTTTTCAGTTTTCCTTAATAGATATTCTGGCCCCCAGACCCTTTCCAGCCCTGTTCTCAGCAATTTACCCAAGTTTGAATCTTCCAAAAACTGAAAATCTAAGGAATTCAGGAAATCTACCAGTATCTCAAAATAAGCGTTCTCTTGCAGCTCAGAATAACCAGCTTGCCTATCCTGATAAGATGCTTGCACTGGTGAAATGGCATCTTACCCTGCCTCTCATTATGAATTTACCATAGAGGGGCACCTGGGTGGCTCAGTGTTAAGCCTCTGCCTTCGGCTCAGGTCATGATCTCAGGGTCCCGAGACAGAGACCCGCGTCAGGCTCTCAGCTTGGCAGGGGGCCTGCTTCCTCCTCTCTCTCTGCCTGCCTCTCTGCCTACTTGTGATCTCTCTCTCCCTCTGTCAAATAAATAAATAAAATCTTTAAAAAAAAAAAAAGAATTTACCATAGAATTTTTCTTAAAGAATGTTTCTGGATCATGAAATATGGAGAAGTTCCCAAGATATTAGCCAGCCCCAAATCTTCACTTTATAGAGTGAAGAAATCAAGATCAACAAGAGGAAGACAATTTTTCCAAGGTCACAAGAAAATTCCTCCAAGGTTAGAAGCAAGGTTAGGATTAGAATTCAGGACTCCTGATTAGTTGATTAGGTACTGAATGATTACTATGTGCCCAAACTGTGCAAGATACTAGAACAAATAAACAAACCAAAAAGATCCACCCCTGCCTTCATGTGGAGTGGGAAAGCAAATCTCTGGGTACAAACTTGAGTCATATAAAGAAGGTAACAGGGGATTTCACCTTGTCTAGGGTGCCAGGCATAACTTCCCTGATGAAATGGCCTTTGAGCGAAAATCTAAGACCCAGGTGAAGAGGAATGAACTCGATGAAGGGACATGGCCCGGGTGAGGAGGAAGAGAAGATTCTAGAAAAAGTTCCTAAGTCTCTTCCAGTATATATCACAATTTCTTGACCATTGAATCACACCGAATGCAGCTGTGGTTGTGTTTTGTTTTGTTTTTCAGGCACCATATTGTGTCTTTCCTTGGATTTAGGTAGGTATAATTTAAGAATATAATCTCCAGGCACCAATACCTGTTGATGACAAGAATCAGCAAGCACTAGTTTAGGAGGAGTCTGGAGTGACTTATTTGGTATGACTTTAAAAATCATGATGATGAAGAACGAGTTGACACTCATTCTAAACCCATTCAAAGCATTGATTTTTTTGGTCTTCTTTCACAGTATTCCAGAACTGGAAAAGATTTGCCTCACCCCACGTCTCTTGATTTTCACCTCTCATTAAACACAATTCATTTACACTTTCCTAGTTTCTTTGTCTGAAATACAAGGAAAAGAGCGTAAATTTGGAAGCATCCAGACACCATGATGCCAGACAGGATATAAGAGCTTCAGAATTACTAGGGAGACTTCAATATCTGGCTTTCATCTTAAAAGCAAGGAAATTTGAAATGCGCGAGTAAGCTTTGTGCATAAAAGGAGGTGGAAAAGAGTAATTAGGAAAGGAGACACCACGGAAGTAATGCTGGAGGACTTGCAGTGGTTTTCAGTCCAGTCTTCTAGCTGTGAACTGCTACAAACTGATTTGAGCACTTCTCTGGTTTGGTCTTTTCATATTCTCTTAATAACCTAGCCTACTGTACTTTCCAAACTGCAAGGTCTAGCATAGTTAGAAGTTGTAGAAGACACAAGATGAATATGAACAAATACACACATCAAACTGATGCATGGATATCCATGGAATTCGGGTCCTGTCCCAAATGGGCAGAATGAAGGGCACTGGAGCTGTGACTGATGGTTGACCCTTTCTCATCTTGGGAGGGGAAAGCATGGGCAGTCACTGCCATATAGATTTATTATCCAGGGTTTATCTGTGCTTCTGTGTTTGCATTATAAGTATGCTCTTGAGTCTTTTAATACGCTGAATCTGAATGGGAAATTGTGATTCCTGTAAGTGCTGTGTGTTACAATTTTAAAGAAATAAAGCATTCGTTAAAGTTCTTTCTAGTGTGAGTTTTCAAAATGCACGTAAAAGTGAACATTGAAAGAGTGTAGGATGCAGGCTACAAGGCTAAATGAGAACACTGGTTTAGGAAATTCTAAGCCCATGAGAGTATCAGACGACCAGTGACAATATATAGGAGAGCCACAAAAGACAATGGTATAATGTAAGTCGTCTTAGAAATGATCTCAAAGAACAGGACTAGCTTAAGGAGTTACCTTTGTCGTGGCCACTGTCTCCAAGAAGGATTAAGTCCTGTGGTCATTAATATGGCTACACAACCATTCCTCAGTTTCATCTTTTCTCAGTTCTTGTATCTGCCAGCTGTACCAACCTCTCTTCACTTCCTCCAAGACAAAAGCCTGCTATTAGCTTTCTCCATTCCCCATTGTTAATCATCTGTACATAATGTCACCAAGTCTATTTGTTTCTTCTTTCACTGATCTCTTGGGTTAGTTCTTTGGGCTTCTTTTTCTTTGTCAGCACCCTACTCCAAAGCCCTCATCACCTCAGCTGGAGTACCGCAATCATCTAGCTGGTCCATGATGAACCAACTCCTCTTCTATGTTTAGAGAGTCCTCCATTGTGTGAATCTTGATGGGAGGGTGTGATATTGTGACTTATGATAAGATATATAGATTTGGTCTTTGTCTCATTCTCTGGCAGAGCTTCTAAAACCCTCGGGATTTCCTAAGTGGTGAGAATATAAAGGTATCTTTTGTTATGTTAATGAGGTATTATTGGAAAGTCCCTAGGTAAGGAAAGGATGGGGGATGGTTGCCAGGGGACTCAACCACGTGATTAGGGAGTTGGAACTTTCAGTCCCACCCCAAGCTCCAGGAAAGGGAGAAGGGCTGCAGGTTGAATCAATCACAAAGGCTAATGATTTATCCAATCATCCCTGTGTCATGGAGCCTGCTTAAAAACTCCACAAGGATGGGAGCTTCCTGGTTGGGAAGGTAGATTCAGGGAGAGTTCTGTGCACTTTCTTGAGATCTTGTCCTATATATCGGTTCTATCTGGCTATTTCTGAGTTATATCCTCTTTAAATAAACCAATAACCTGATACGTAAAATCTTTCTTTGAGTTCTGTGAGCCCCTCTGGCAAATTAATTGAACCTTAAGGAGGCCGTTGTGAGAACTTGTGATGTATAACCAGTCAGTGAGAAGCTGGCACCCGAGGCAGAGGGCCAGTCTTGGCAGGACTGAGCCCTTAACCTGTGGAATCCATTGCTGTCTCCAAATAGCCAGTGTCAGCCTTGAGTTCAACCGTAGGATGCCCAGCTGGTGTCTGAGAACTGCCTGGTAGTGTGTAGGAGCTGCCTCCACACACTGGAACTGGGGGCAGGATCATTAGGGGCAGACCCAGCTTCCTTCTGCAGAAACCGGAAAGGGCAGATGATGTCTCCCAACCCCTCCTGAAGCCAGAGCTCATGTGTCTGTCCCCGAGTTTGGCCAACCAGAAGTAGCCATTCCAGACACTCCATCTGAGACAAGGATGCATGGGGGATGGAACAGTTGAAAAGGTTTTGCTGTGGTCACAGGGGCAGCTGTACCCCTGCTGGATGTCTTCAGGGCCACCTAGGAGAACTTCGCCGACCGGGTCAGCTCCAGCTTCCGTGCCCGGTTCCCAGCTGCTGGGCAGACAGGGTCCTCAGCAGACCAGCTCTATGGGGCAGATTTCAACTGTGGCTCTGGTTCTGTCATCCCCTTCAGTTCTGCTCATTTCCTCAGCCTGGTTCTTTAAACTTTCCAGCCTTTCTGCGAGCTAGCCAATATCCGTTTGAAAAATTCCTTTCATGCTTAAGACAGCAAGGTTTGGGGTCTGTTCTGAGAAATGTCAGTGATAGTTTACCGCATCTGTCCCTGATCCCAAGCAATCACTCATACCCCTGCCAAACTATTACAGAAACTTCACCTTTACCATACCATTTTTTACTATATGCTTAAGGAGGTAGAATGGATTACAGTCAAGTTCCTTAGCTTGCTTTTCAGCATTCTGAATAATCCAGCCTCTCTCAAGGAGCTTTTATTTTCTCTGCTGTCTTTCTGGCCAGTAGTTTCTCCCCTGCCAAAATAATTTTTATGAGACCAAAAGCAATAAACAAATTAAAAGCCAACACACAAACACTCAACTAAAGCAAACACTTCCTGGAAAATATTTAAATTATAGGTGATAAACTCTGATATTTTCTCTTCCATTCTTTTTTTTTTCACCTTTTTAAAAATGCTTGTTGGGGTGCCTGTGTGGCTCAGTGGGTTAAAGCTTCTGCCTTTGGCTCAGGTTATGTCCCATGGTCCCGGGATCAAGTCCCGTATCCGGCTCTCTGCTCAGCGGGAAGCCTGCTTCCCACTCTCTCTCTGCCTGCCTCTCTGCCTACTTGTGATCTCTGTCAAATAAATAAAATCTTTATTAAAAAATGCTTGTAGACACTCATCAGATTGATTTGTTAAACACAGGTTCAACTTATACTCGTGGTTTTCAGACCACCCATACTCTTACTAGTTTATGACACGGGCAGGAAGTACATAAAGGAATTAACTCAAAACCTTCAGTTAATATCACTTTTCCTATTAGGGTTTCTTATATTTACACAAACGTTGCAGAAAAAAATACAAAATTGACATCATGACAAAGAAGGCCTGTGAAAAACATCATTCTTAGGACTACTGAATAATGCTTGAATACATAATTAGATCAATCACGAAAAAAATTGCTTTCTAAACTTCAATTTGATTTTGCATATTACTTTGGAAGAACAATTCAATTCCACACTCACAAAGACTTTTTTTTTTTTTTTTTGGCCAGTTAGTCTCTTGGAGGAGGTCCTGCTTTGGTTCAAGGGTTTGGGCACTGGCTACTGTGATTTGACCCAGAATGTTTCTCTATGGAAACTCTAACCAAACACGTGTGTAACAAATCATTGCTGACATTTTTCAAATGAATGAGGTAGAAATAGATTAGTAAAAGATTTCTTGAAAATGATGAGAAAAAGTTAAGTCTCTAAGGCTGGGCATGACGAGTTTCAATGAGTTATTAAAACTGCCATAGCTCTTTATTGAAATCCAAAGGTTGATTTGGGAGATGAAAACGGGACTGAGAATGGGCGGTGGGGGTTGGAGTCCAGAAGAAGAGACAGGTGCAGACTGAAAAGATGACAACTCAGGGCTGCCAGAGGCACATGTGATTGCTGCCCTGGGGACACTCTCCCCAGCTGCTGTCCTTTCACAGCTTAGCACTCCCTTCCACGAGGTTTCTGATGTCAGTGTATTTAAGCCTTATGTTTGGTGGCCTGTAACCTTTGTGTTTTGCAACCCATCATAACAATTTGTTCACCTCTGTGAATATCTAATAGGTAGTCGATGTACTCCCTTGAGATCAGAATACATACTGAAGTAAGAAAGAAAAAATGTTTCTTTTGGTTAATTCCACAATGGTTCATATTCCAACACATCATTGTATCCATCCATCTTTGTGGGCTGGAAAGCTAGCCATCTGGAACCAGAGATGCGAGCCGACTCTCCCCCCAAGAGCTTGGGAGCGTATAAATAATGACCCTCTCTCCCTTCGTCCTATTGGCTGAAATCTCTTAGACCCCTGGCTATTTCCAGGCACTGGAGTTTTCGGCAGCTCTGCTTCCCATCTTCTTTTCTCTACATTAAAAGATGCACAGGAGAGCTGCCAAGGTAAAACTAAACAAGAAATTCCTTGGTAAACAGAAAAGTGCATCCTGTGTCCTGTATCCTTATGATCCCACTTCTGCTCCTTCTACCCACCCCCCCAGTCCATCCTCGTATTCCTTTTCAGGACTTCAGGCATGTGTTACAGTGAGAAGCTGCTGGTATTAGGGAGACCGGCATTTATTTATTCTTTCTTTGTCTGATCCACAGGGACATCTTTGCCTTTCTCTGCAATACCACTTGAGGGTGGCAGTAAAATAAGAGAAGGCGACTAATGGATCATGGAAAGGAACTCCTGAAATTGTGAAACAATCAATAACAATATTCCTAATGCTCCTACTACTGCCTCCACCCCCACCCCTAGAGTGGGAGGTAATGCAGGATAAAGGTTAAGAACCTGTAGTCATATGACTTGGATTTAAATCCTGATTTTCTGGGCACCTGGGTGGCTCAGTAGGTTAAGCCTCTGCCTTCGGCTCAGGTCATGATCCCAGGGTCCGGGGATCGAGCCCCATATCGGGCTCTCTGCTCAGCAGGGAACCTGCTTCCCTTCCTCTCTCTCTGCCTGCCTCTCTGCGTACTTGTGATCTATCAAATAAATAAATAAAATCTTAAAAAAAAAAATCCTGATTTTCCTCTCTTTACCTCCTTATCTGACCTTGACGCCTTACTTAACCCCCCAAGGCCTTGATTTCCTTCTTGACACTCTGGTTATTATTATGCCCTCTAGGAGCCTGCACTGAAACGGAAAGTGGACTCAAGCCACGTGTTCTCCATTATTGCCATTCCTATGTCTCACCAACTGTGGAACCTGCCGTGCCATCAAGTCCCTGGTGAGAATGTGAGAATGTGGGTCAAGTGCTTTTCTTAACATAACAGTGCTGCAGGCCAGGGAGCTCACCTTTCCTCCCATGGTGCATCTTGTCTTTAAAGACAAATGACACCCTGGGCCTTCCAGGCTGGTTGATTTCCTAGTGATAGGAAGCCAACCTGAGGTTTCAAAGCAGAATCTTTCCTTGTCAACAACATGTATGGCCCACAGCTGCCATCCAATTCAGAAGCAGTGAGCCATGCGCTGAAAGCTGATGTTTCTGGTGGCCGATGAGCAGATTATATTCTCTAGCACAATTTCTGCTTCCTAAGTGTGAGAGAGCTCCTTCTCTCCCTCTGTTCTTCACTTCTTTCTCTTACTTCTTTCTTTTTTCCTTCCTTCCCTCCTTCCTTCCTTCCTTTTCTCCTTCCTCTCTCCCTCCCTTCTTTCTTCTTTTTCTTTCTTTTGCCTGTTTGCTGCCCAAAATCACGAGATTATTTGGAACACCTTTATTTTTATTTTAATACAAGGGTGGTTGACATCAACAGGATACCACAGCTTCTTGCAAAATATCTAGAGAGTGTGTCTAATTAGATCCTGCCACGTTAGCAACTCTTGGGTCCAATTTCTTCTCCTTCTTCTTCCTCCTCTTCTTCCTCCTCTTCTTCCTCTCCCTCTTCTCCCTCACCTCCTCCTCCTCCCCACTCTTTATTCTCCTCCCCCTCCCCATCCTTTTTTTTTTTTTTTTAAACAAATCTGGAGGACATCAGAGTGGACTAAAATAATTTCCCCATCTGCAAAAGATTTCACAGACAAATAGTACTTAAGCTGAGAAATCCCTTGATAAATTTGCCAGTAGACCAATTCTTTTCACTGGTATGAAGGAGGTTTATAACAGGAATCCTTTGTGCATTGTGGAAGGCAAATGCACATGTATTTTGCATGAGCAAATTCTAAACCAACCAGCATGACTTTTTTTTAATTACCCTTTCCCCAAAACAACCCCCTTTAAAACAAGTTCTCAAAGACCTTCTCTCCATGATTGTAAGATGCTCTTGGGAGCCTTGGAAGGGATGGAAAGAGAAACTGAGAGTCAAAGGTTTCCATGTAACCACAGCTATTTCTTGCATTGGAACCTGCCTATTTTTGCTCTCCCTAGAGAGAGAATTGCAGAAGATTTTTATGTCTGTCTCAAAATTGATTATGGGTTTTTAGTTTTTACCAAGTTCAAACTTAAAAAAAAAAAAAAACCAACAAACGAAACACAAAAATAACACTTATCATTCTCTTCTGCACATGGCAGTGAGTTTGCTCTGCACTTGTGCATGCTTGGAGTAACATTATATGTTGGTATTTACTATAAAACCCTACAAGCTTAAAAACAGCAACAGAAGAACACTATGAGGACAGCTTGTGTTCTTTGTGTGAATTGATTCAAGGCTCTCATTCATAAATTAGCTAGACTTTTTGGTTAGTTAGGTTGGGGTTTTTCCCCCCGTCAGGTGATAACTCAAGTAAAATCTGGATCCAATCCACTCCGATTAGTGCTGCCATATAAACAAATCGTTTGAACACTGAATTTTACTTTTTGGAGGGGAGGATAAAAATTAGAAAGCTAAATAGTATAAAAGCAATCTTAGTTTTTTATTCTTGCATAATTAGTGACTCTTTTATCAACAGGGAAATGCTTTATACAAAATAATACTTAAGTCAATAAAAATAGAAAAGTTATAAAGAAATAGGACATAAGAGGAAGGAAGTATAGAGGAGATAGAATAGAAAGCAAGAACAGGGATAAGAAGAGATGGTGGGGAGAGAGGGGATATTCTTGTGTGAGCCTTTCCAAAGAGCAGGAAAAAAGGAATTTAATGACTGGACTTGTGTTGCCCTGGATATTACTGGTGAATATAAAGTAACAGACACTGAGAGTTTAGCCAAAAGATCCTTCAAGTTCTGATACAAAGTTTTCAAATACTTATCCAAATCCAGCAAGCCATATGGCCTATGGGGGCTCTTCTTAATACAACCCCCATGGTAACAGGGGTCTCCCTACCCCCTTGAGATCCAGACAAGTTTGGCTTGAACTCTCGTTCTGGGTCTCATAGAGGTCCAAGTCTCTGCACCCCCTCTGTGGCTTGTCTCTTCATTTTCTTACTGTGGTCTTTTGTTGAACAAAAGTTAGTTTTGATGAAGTCAAACATACCAGTTTTTCTTTGGTGGTTCATATATTTTAAGTCCTAGCTTACAAATTTTTGTTTATTCTGAAGAGAAAGTATTTTTAATATGGGATTTCAAGCAGTTTTAAATTGAAATTAGACATCTCTGGTGTCTTCCCCTTCACCAAGATTTCAGGCTGGCCACTCTGTGCAGAGATGCTAAAAGGCTAACACCATCCCCGGGTCCCTCATCTCCACAACACTCTGGATGATCCCCTAAGCTAAGTCCTAAACTCCAAGCTCTCCCTCCAGTACAGAGCCATTTGAACTTTTCAAGTTCCAAGCTTCATGGGGCACCTGGGTGGCTAAGTCAGTTAAGTGTCTGCCTTTGGCTCAGGTCATGATTCTGGGGTCCTGGGATCGAGTCCCCATTGGACTCCCTGCTCAGTGATGAGTCTGCTTCTCCCTCTGTCTCTGCCCCCACTCCTGCTCCTGCACTCTCACTCTCTCTCTCTCAAATAAATAAAATCTTTAAAAAAAAAAAAAGTTTCAGGGCTCACTTTGTATTAGTAAAACCTACAAGCTATCCTGCAAATCCAAAAAAATTTTCAAGGAAACAGTAGTTGTAATAGAAATTTTCCTCTTCTTCACATTATTGAATCAACTCAAACTTCTGGCGTAAGTTTCCCATCAAAATTTTGGGATTCTAGCTAAACTCTTTTCCTGAAATCTACACAGAGCCTTCAACATCCAGAGAACTCAGACACTTGTTCCCTTTTGATCTGTTGTGTCCATATTTCTTACTATGATGTGATATAGCTAAATAAGAAATGAATAAGCTATTTTTCTCTGTGGTTACATCTTCCTCTTCTGGTCTTAAGGACATTCAACAGAATCATCCCACAGTCCAGCATGTTATCTCGACCTTTCCTCTTACTTTCAATTTCCGAGACTGTCACTCATGTCTACATGTGGAAAATCCTAGGCAATGCAAGGTTACTTTATAATATAGGGACTCAATCTTAAATTGTTCTTCTCAAGAGTTGAACTTCAACTTTGAAATTAATAGATTTTTAGAAATATTATCTTTTGCTGGATTTCAAACTGTTCTACCACCTCAAGTCCATCATGTCCCAAAGAGAATTTGTCTTTTCCTCCAAAATGGTGTTTGTTTTCCACACTACCCATCCAAAGCAGGGCTCAACTCCTAGGCATTTTGGATTCTTACCTCCTCATTGTCCTGTGTTTGTTATGGGTTACTCTTTTGAAATGCCCAAGACTTGTCCTTTTTTCTCTACTCCCACCTTAGAACTGATTTTTCTTAAGTTATTACAGTAACTTCTAATTTATTTTCCCTCGATTCTTGCTCTGCTCTCTCTCACTCTCTGACCCTGTCATCACCCCATTTCATTTTTTTAAAAAGATTTTATTCATTTATTTGACAGACAGAGGTCACAAGTAGGCAGAGAGGCAGGCACAGAGGGGGGGGGGGGGGGAGGAAGCAGGCTCCCTGCTGAGCAGAGAGCCTGATGTGGGGCTCGATCCCAGGACCCTGAGATCATAACCTGAGCCGAAGGCAGAGGCCTAACCCACTGAGCCACCCAGGTGCCCCACCCCATATCATTTTTAAAGTAGGTAGTTCTTTCAGTGTTTGCCCAATAGCATGTATGGCATCCCTCTGGCCTACCACGCCTGCCTGAGCCTGACGGCTCCTGGAGGCCTCACCCCACCTCTCCGAATTATTTCCCAACATGAGCTCTGTTCTAGGAGGCCAGTCTCCTCACTCTCTCCCCCTGTATACCAAGCTTATTCTGTTTGAGTTCTTCACTTTGGGCTACCGAAGCTCCCCCAGAGACTCACAACATAAAAAGCCACTCCTCACAGTCACTTTCTAAATCCTTCTCTTTCAAACCTTGGTTTATCTCACCTTCTCCAACTACTTTCTCTCTTCCCTAAACTATTGCTTCACTTAAAATTCACTGAGCCTAGTCTGAAATACCTGGAAAACATCGTCTGGCTCACAGAGTTCATGTGATAATCAAATGGAAATACATGGGAAAAAAAAAAAAAAGAAGTCAATATGCTTACAATACAGAGTCTCTATTAGACAGGAACTGAGCCCTTGAGGCTCCGGGGAAGTAGATTTGGACTCTATGCCTCCCTTTGACATTTCCTTTTATAGCCACTAATTTATACGGGACTAAAGCCTCCTGGAGAAAACAAAAGACTTGAATGCTATCCACTATTGGGAATCACACACAGCCACGTCTGATGGACTGGGCTGGCCCCAGGGGGAGCCAGAAGGACAACAGAGTCTTTAGAGAGAAGTTATCACAGAGAAGGGGGCGTGTGGACCAGTGAGCCAGAATGGAGAGGTGATTTTAAGAATGGCCCAAGAGTTGATACCAGAAACTTCCTGACCTAGTCCTAGTGCCAGCACTTGTCATTGTAGAAAAAGGGCTTAGTTGTATGAAATGGAATGAGCTGTGTATTAAGCACCGTAGCACATTGGGGCTCAATAAACCTTACTGACAACCCTTCCTTCTCTTTCCCCGCCCCCCTGCCTGGGCTGAATACAGAAGAGCATTTTTCTCTCTCTGCCAAGATAGTGACAACATCTCTGGCCCCAAGGTACAGTGGCATTATTCCAATTTCTCAAACAATGGGTGCAGTGGATTCCCATCTCCACAGGTGGTGAGAGGGACAAGAGCCAAGTTCCACCCCTCGAGGGGCACCTCTGTGGACCTTGCCAGGGCTCCAGGCTTCAGAATCCTGGCTTGGCTTGACATTGGTCACAGTGGCCATCATGCTTTCAACCTCACTGGTCACTGTGGCGGGGACCCCTTGCACCCAGTGCGATCTAGCAGGATGGCTGACATCATGCTCTAGGCCTGGAAATGAAGTGCAGTCTTTTTCCACTGCACCAAAGGAAAGACTCGATTCTACACCCAAACCAAGCACACTTGATGTTGTTCTGATGGCTTATGAGTTCTTGGGAATTTGGGTCCATTCTTCATTCTCTTGGGGGAAGAAACAGTCTGCATGTTAGGTCTCAGAAGCTGCATAGGCAGTAGTGCAGACCAGGTGACTGTCCCAATTACTCAGACTGACTGCCCTGGGATCCTTACTATGGGGCCTAGCTCATGTGGCCCTGTTTCTGCAAGAGGGTAGCCAGATGTGAAGGTTGAGCTGTCTTGTCACGTCAAAGGAAATCAGAGAAAACTAACTCACCCTTTAAGATCATGGCTACATCAATTCCTACACTTAGCTTTCTAATGTAGCATGGTCACCACATTCAAAATACTGTATTATAACCAAGTTGCATCAGACATAAACATATCTGTCCCATAAACTTCAACCATACTGGGATACAACCTGATGCCCAAAGAAAGAAAATCTCATTACAAGGTGGCCTCTGCCTAGGGAGACTAAGGTCACACGATGGGGAGGACACTAGGGTCTCTATCTACCAAGATGTGGTGTGCAACCAAAAGGAAATTCTACTTCATTTTGTGAAACATTAGTGAGGCTCTCTGACTTCAAGACTCAGTGACAACATCACCATTTTGGCCTTGAGTATGTTGATTTTTAGCACTGTTTTCATGAAAATTGAACTGTGTAATAGGTTGTATTTGGGTATTAATTTCCTTTTGTGTTTGTTTTCTATAAGCTTAAAATATGTTATAGTTCTCAGAATCCTATAAAACATTAGGTACACATCCAACAAGGAACAAATGGTTCTGTTTTAGGGGTTACCTCAGGGCTTTTTAAAAATATAAACACAACAGTCTACCGGGATTAAGGTGGACGGTCATGTTTCCCTCTTCAGCACTATGTGTTTCTTTTTCTCCCTTCCTACAATCAACTTCTCCTGCTACTTATCTTTCATGTCTGTGTTTTCAATCTCTTTAAAAAATTTTACATCTATTCATATCCATGGAGAATGTATAGTACTGCTTTGTATTCTTAAACTTTTACATCAAAGCCATCACACTGCACAAATCTTTTGGTAACTTGCCCTTCCTTCCTTCCTTCCTTCCTTCCTTCTTCCTTCCTTTTGACTGATCCATGTGGATACAAAGACATTGAGTTCATGCATGTAGTCTTGTCTTACTACACAGAATACCACACACTGGAAACAGCAGCACCACGAGGAGGCTTCTTCAAAGAGGTAGATCCCCAAGCCCCACCCCAGACCTAAAGATCCCCAGGTGGTTTCTTTGCACATGAAAGTCAGAAAAAAATTTCTGTATCCCATCTCATCAAATGCCAACACCACAGTTTACTTATGCTTTGTGATATACAAATATGTTTTAACATATGTGCAAATACGTTTATCTTTATTGCTCCCCTACTGATGGATGTGCGAGTTGTTTCTAATTTTTTACTATCAGAAATAATGCTTCATTGAATATACTTAGACATGTCTTGGGATGCACATATGTAATTTTTCTTATCATCATGGCCTGGAAGTAGAAGTGCAAAGTGGAATGGACATTCATCTGTCCATCTTCAGCTTGGTATTGCCAATCTGCTTCCCAAAGAGGTCATGCAAAATTTCTACTTCCTTTTCCAGTATACAGTCATATCCTTGACAACACCTGACATTGGTAGATGACTTTTTTGAATTCTGCAAGTCTAATGAGTATGAAATTGTCTCAGGTGTTTTTTTTTTCTTTTTACAGCTTTGTTGAAGTATAATTGATATACATCAAGTTGCACAAAAAATATAAAATCCGACATTTTCATATATGTATACTTGTATGAAACTATTGCTATAGTCAAGATAATGAATATGTATGTCGCACCCCCATTTTCTCATGTTTTTCCATAATCTCTCCCTCCTGCTTCTCTCCCCGCCCATTCTAACCTCAACTGAGATTATTCACACATCACATAGAGCCCAAGAACCTGATACCAACATTCTTCCATTTCCCGCTTCCTGGCCTTTGTGTGTTGTTTGTGCTCGGACCTTTGACTTCTACGTATGTTCTAACCCTCACAACACGTTGTTATGATTTTGGTTTTAGACTGTCAGTTATCTTTTAAAATAATTAGAAAAGAAAAAAATTGGCTGTATTTATAGGTGTGCCTGACACCGTGTAGATCCAGATTCCCATCTGGTATTCGTTTCCTTCTGCCTGAGGACTTCCTTTAACATCTCCAGAAATGCTGGCTGGCTGGGGAGGAATTCTCAGATTTTGAATGCTTGAAAGCCTCAGTTTTACCTTTGTTTTCAATACATATTTTTTGCTGACCAGAGAATTCTAGACTCTGTGTTTTTACATTAATACTTCAGTGACGTTTTTCCACCGTCCCCTGGGGCGTACTGCTTCTGGTGATTAAATCTACTGTAACTTTTAGTCTTTGCTTTTCTGAAAAATAATGTATCTTTTTTGCTCTAATTGCTTTTTATTAAAATATTTTATTTATTTATTTGAGAGAGAGAAAGAGCAAGTGGGGGAAGGGGCAGAGGGAAGGGAAGAAACTTAAGCAGGCTCTGCACCCCACACAGGCTGATCTCAGCACCCCTAAGATCACAACCTGAGCTGAAATCAAGAGGTGACACTTAACTGACTCTTCCATCCAGGTGCCCCTGCTCTACCTGCTTTTAAGATTTTTGCATGATCACTGATTTTAAGCAATTTGATTATGTTGTCCTCTGTGTCATTTTCTTCTTCTTCTTTTTTTTTTTTCATATTTGTGTGCAGGCTTATTGAGCTTCTTGAAACTATAGGATTTAATTTGCACCAAATTTGGAAAAACTCTGGTCACTGTCTTCACGTGTATACATATGTTTTAGTTACTCCTCCTTCATGGACTCAACACGTATTATGAGGTCACCCCAGATATCCACAGTTAATCTCATTCTGTGTAGCTTTCATCCCAGACATCATATTTTCATCTTTGGGAGTTCTATTTGGGTGCTTTTCTTTTTTTTTTTTTTTTTAAGATTTTGTTTATTTATTTGACAGAGAGAGATCACAAGTAGGCAGAGAGAGGCAGAGAGAGAGGAAGGGAAGCAGGCTCCCTGCCTAGCAGAGAGCCCGATGTGGAGCTCGATCCCAGGACCCTGGGATCATGACCTGAGCCGAAGGCAGAGGCTTTAACCCACTGAGCCACCCAGGTGCCCCTTAATTCTTTTTTATTTAATATCTGCCATGTCTCTACTTAACAGGCTCTATCTTTATATTCTTAACATTTGTGTGTAATTAAAATAACTATTTTAAGGTCCTTACCTACTGCTTCTATTATCTGTGTCATTTCTGGGTTGGTTTTGGTTGGCTGATTTTTCTTCTCATTATGGGTCTTATTTTTGTGGCCCTTTGTATGCCTGGTAATTTTTTACTGGGTCCTAAAACACTGTGAGTTTTACTTCATTGAGTGCCAATATTTTGGTATTCCTGTAACGAGTTCTGAGCTTGTTCTGGGACACAGTTAAGTTAACCGGAAACAGTTTGATCCTCTCAAGACTTGGCTTTTAAGCTTTGTTAGGGCAGGCTCTGGAGCAGTCTTTTGTCTGGGGATAATTTTCCTCACTATTGAGGCAACACTGTTAAGAGGACTCTACCTAATGTTTGATGAGTTATGTGAATGATGACATTTTTCCACTCTGGCTGGCAAAACCCCAAACTATTTCCAGCACCACATGAGCCCTGAAAACTGTTTTGTTCTCATCCTTTTTGGAGATTCTTTCTCCAGCCTTGAGTCCTTTCCTCGCATGTTAATCAGCAATCAGGTGAAGGCTTGAGAGGTCTTCAGATCTTCAGAGCTCTCTTTCTCTGGAACTTTCTCCTCTCTCGGGTTCTCCCTGCAGACATTAACTTCCTTGGCATCCCCCAGACTCTGAATTCTATCTCCTCAACTCAGGGAGACCTGGATTCTCCCTCCAGAACCCTATAGACCCAAAAGAAGGAACAGGTGTGTCATAGGGCTAACTTCTTTGTCTCAGGGATTACTCTGCCTTACATCCAATGTCTGGAATAAATATTAGGGGTCAGCTCTAATGAGATTACATCTTTACTCACTGATTGGTAACCTAGAGCTACTTGAATTATAAATATATTCATAGTATTATCACAGTCTCCTATAATTTGGCATTGTAACTGTCTTGAAATTTTTTTGCTCGCTCATTTGGACAAAAGTACTAAATAGTGAGATTAGTTAATACAAAATAGCAAGGAAAACATGTATTTTATTCATCATAAGATCCAGAACCATAGTTTCATACCCTGATTGTGGCTCAGAATCACCCCTGACCTTTCTTCCACATACTAATGTCTGGCTTCCACTCAAGTCTCTTCAGTCAGAATCTCTAGCAATGAGGCTCACTCAGGAAGATAGGTTTCAAAAGCTCCATGGGTGCTTCTGCCCAAACAACTTGCTGAGAACAATTTTAGTCATAATTATATACTCATAAATACTACTTTTCATTTAGTAACCATTAACTGAGCAACTATTATTCTTATGTATTAAGTGGTGGGAAAGAGATATAATTACGGCATAAGTCTGGCCCATGAGGAGCTCACAGTCTCATGGGGAATGCTGACCTGAAACAGAAAATTTGGTATAAATCTAAACACCAATATCACAAGTAGAGTGACAGTGATCTACCCAGGAGCTACGCCTGCACAGTGGAAAGCACGGCACCTTAAGTCACACGTGGGAGGGGGTCAGGCAAGGCATCCTGCTGGGAGCGACACCTGCACTTAGCAGAAAGGAAGAGTGTTGAGTGTCTGGTGGAAGGAAGAAGGAGGAAAGATATTACAGGCAGGGAGAGCAATACGCAGAAACATGGAAAATAAAGTGCAGAGGGATGAAAGTCACTCGGTGATCCTGCGTCTGAAAGTGCGGGAAAGAATGGAGAATTTTAACACTGCAAGTACGACAAGTGTCAGATGAAAGAAGACCTCAAATACATTAAGGATATCAGAGTTTGCCCTACAGGTCAGTGCTTCTCAAACATGAGAGTGCACACAAATCGCCATGAATATGGGTAAGAAGGGGATTCTGACTCAGAAAGACTGGGGTCGGGGGGCGGGGCAGAGATTCTTCGTTCTCTAACAAGCTTCCAGGTGATGATGCCGGGACTGCTTGGCCTGTGGACCATATTCTGGGTAGCAAGGTCATGAAAGCAGTCCCCCATGTAACAAGACCAACTCATCTAAGATTGTCGGACTGAAAAGCCATGTGTAGGCACTCTGGTCCATGTGCCCATGGAGCTCACCCTTTCTGACTTCAGTGACACCATCTTGGGCCCTCCAGACCAGCCCATCTGTCATTTAAATACCAACAAATGATCCCAGTTGATGTAAAGCAGGAGACTGCCCAGGTAAATTCTCTCTGGATTTGCAATCCATGAAATTGTGAGATGTAATAAAACGGTAGTTGTTCAAGCCAACAAAGTTTTGTTGTGTAGCAATAGATAGCCAGAAGAGAATTTGGTCTAACATGTTCTAGGTGCATATTAGAACCAACTTAGGGGGCTTTAAAAAAAATATTGATTCCTGAGCTCCAGCCCCAGAGATTCTGATCCAGTTGGTCTTAAGTGGGGTTCAGGCATTAAAAGCTTTAATGCCCCAAGATATCTCTTATGATATATTCTATATAAATTTTAATGTGCAGGCACATTTTAAGGCTATTTCAACAGGTGATGAAGAACCATCAATCAGGGAGCCGATGTGGCATATCTGTGTTTAATGTAATCATGCCAACATTATGGAGGATATAGATTTGAGGGGTTGAAGACTGGCACTAGGGAAACCCATTAGGAGGTTGTTGCAGAAATCCAGGTCAGAAATGATGGCAGTTGAAGCTAGAACAGTGGTAGCAGGCGTGGGAGGACAGGATGAATGAGAAAGACTCAGAAGACAGACAGTCCTAGGAGACTAGATATGGGAGACTAGGCAAAGGCGGGAGCTCAGCACAGAGTTTAAGAATACAGCCTGGGTTAGCAACCTCTTTGACCTCAGCCTCAGCAACTTCTTCCTAGAAACATCACCAAAGGCAAAGGAATCAAGGGCAAAAATGAACTATTGGGACTTCATCAAGATAAAAAGCTTTTGCACAGCAAAGGAAACAGTCAATAAAATCAAAAGACAACTGAGAGAATGGGGGAAGATATTTGAAAATGACATATCAGATAAAGGGCCAGTATCCAAAGTCTATAAAGCAGTTATCGAACTCAACACCCAAAGAACAAATAATCCAGTCAAGAAATGGGCAGAGGACATGAACAGACATTTCTGCAAAGAAGACATCCAAATGGCCAACACACACATGAAAAAGTGCTCCACATCACTTGGCATCAGGGAAAAAGAAATCAAAACCACAGTGAGGTACCACCTCACACCAGTCAGAATGGCTAAAATTAACCAGTCAGGAAATGACAGATGTTGGCGAGGATGTGGAGAAAGAGGAACCCTCCTACACTGTTGGTGGGAATGCAAGCCGGTACAGCCACTCTGGAAAACAGTATGGAGGTTCCTCAAAAAGTTTAAAATACAGCTACCCTACGACCCAGCAAATGCACTACTGGGTATTTACCCTAAAGATATAAATGTAGTGATCTGAAGGGGCACATGCACCCCAGTGTTTATAGCAGCAATGTTCACAATAGCCAAACTATGAAAGAACCCAGATGTCCATCAACAGATGAATGCATAAAGAAGATGTGATATGTATAGGAATATTATGCAGCCATCAAAAACCCCCCAAACCTTGCCATTTGCAACAACATGGTTGGAACTAGAGGGTATTATGCGAAGAGAAATAAGTCAATCAGAGAAAGATAATTATCATATGATCTCACTGATATGAGGAATTTAAGAAACAAGATAGAGGATCATAGGGGAAGGGAGGGAAAAATGAAACAAGATGTAACCAGAGAGGGAGATAAACCATTAAGAGACTCTTAATCTCAGGAAACAAACTGAGGATTGCTGAAAGAGAGGGGGTTGGGAAGGATGGGGTGGCTGGGTTATGGACACCGGGGAGGGTATGTGCTATGGGGAGTGCTGTGAATTGTGTAAGACTGATGAATCACAGAGCTGTACCCCTGAAACAAATAATACCTTATATGTTAATTTAAGAAAAAAAAGAACACAGCCTGGGTGCCTGGGTGGATGATGGTGACACTCCCAGCAACTGGGAATTGGTGCACGAGAAGAGGAATAAGAGTAGCAAGCAAGATGAGTTCATCTGGGGATATGCTGACTCTGTGTTACATGGGATACCCAGGTGGGGCTGTCTGCAAGGCATCTGGGTACATAAATTTGAATGGCAGAGAAGAGGTATTAGCCACAGATAGTGATTTTAGTGGCGTCATCGTTTAGACAGCAGCTGAAACCAAAAGAATGGATGAGTTCCATCTCTGGGGGATGCCTGTGGACGATACCTCCATTGTTTAGCTCAACCCCATTCCACCCTCCTTTTATGGTTTCTTCCTATTCTCCAAAGGTGAAGAGGCCTCAAATGACACCTGTCTGAGCTTTGGAAGGCAGATATAAAGCAGAGGCCATCCTCTTGCAGCTCTCTGCTGACAAGTAAGGTCATGCGTTCATGAGTGGAGAGGCAATTGCAAAGCTAGACTCAGATGGGCCAGAGGATAGTTCCCTGGCTCCATTCCACCCCTTCATATCCACACCTGTTTTTCCTATGGCCCCATATACTCTTAGGATCTTCTGTCTTCTTGCTCTAACTCTGTGTCCATAATCTGAAAGTTAAATTAGATTTTTTTGTTATGTCAACAGTTATTAATTAGCACATTAAAAATCACCTAAGCTACTTGAGAAATTGATGCAAAGGTCCCAACCCCCAATATTCTGATTTAACAGGTTCAAGGTGTGGTCAAGGAATCTTTGTTTTTGAAAACATTCCAGGTGATTCTTTTTTATTTTTTAAATTTTAGGTGGGGAAGGGTAGAGGGAGAGAGAGAATCCCAAGCAGACTCCCTGCTGAGCATGGAGCCAGACACGGGGCTCAGTCTCATGACCCTGAGTCCATGACCTGAGCTGAAACTAAGAGTCAGACACTTAACCAACTGAGCCACCCAGGTGCCCCAACATTCCGGTGATTCTAATATACAGTGAGACTTGAACTACTGACTTTAATGATACGTATATTAGTCTTGGTAATTTTGACATAAACCACAAAAACTTGTCTGTTGATCTTCACTGTGTGGACCATGAAGTATGGTGGTTATCTGGTTTTCA
Organism: Martes martes; assembly: GCF_963455335.1. NCBI lineage: Eukaryota > Metazoa > Chordata > Mammalia > Carnivora > Mustelidae > Martes > Martes martes. The sequence continues at coordinate 102,024,863 of NC_137894.1, read as the reverse complement.
CAGAAGACAGAGAGGGATAGTTATTTATCTTGATTTATTCAAGTGAAACTTAGGCTAACCAAGTCTTCTTGAATTCAATAGCCATATTATTCATGTTTATATACCTGGGAGGAATTTCTTGTACCAAGTAGATGAATAACAAATAATTATAGAAAGAATTTTTTTTATTATTTTTCTCTAAATAAATCACATAAGATTTAATAGTTTCTTCACTGATTCTTTGTACTGAAGAAGGGTATTTTCATTGTCCCCTTCATTCTTAAGATTAACAACAGACTTTTTGTACTCTTCAACTTCTTTTGTAGCAAGGAGCTCTTCTTTATTTACTTCCAGATTTTTCTCAGCAGCTTTCATTTGGAGAAGTGTTTCCAGAATATTTTTTTCAGAGGAGATACTGTTCCATACATACTCTTCCATGTCTGCTTCAGTCTTATCTTTCTCCCATTCTTCAGTTTTCCAAGACTCATGGTATAAAACTGTTAGCAGATATAGTGCATAATCATAATTCTGTCTCTTTAAAGGACACCTGTCTGTTTTGATGGTAAGTACATCTGTAGTCTTGCAGTATCGCTCTCCCACAAGTTTAATGAGTTTTTTCTTTGCATGATCATCTAAATTCAAACTGAAAAGTTTAACCCTTAAGGTTATTACTCATGCTTTCGGGTTTCAAATAGATGGTCCTGCTGAAACTTAATCAGTTGTATCCATTTCAATGGGAAAATGCTTCTCACATTTCTCATCACTGTCCAGTGCAGCTGGCCACGCAGTATAGAAATCTTTAAGAGTTTCACGGTGCTTTTTAATTGCTACAGGAGTTAAATGCAGAAAATTGGGTGTCTTTAATAGTTCTAGATTTCCCTCCTTTGCCATGTGCACCCCCCTTTTTTCTGGATAGCCCATTCGAATGGGAAGAGGTACAGCAGAGGGTTTAAATGGTGCTGCAACAGGATAAACACTAGGCCAATCTTGGTCAACAGTCATTTTCTCCACCCTAGGAGGCAGTGCCTTTCTTCTCAGTGGTCTTTTATATCTGGGTGTTCCGTCTGCTATATGTGAGCTTGATATTGTGGAGCAGGTAGCCAGAGACACGGAGGTACAGAAAGCACGCAGGGTCCTGGTCCCCAGCTGAAGGGCCAGTCACACGTAGAGCAAGGCAGCCGCCCTGGTTTCGAGGACCTTATTTTTTTTATGAAAGATTTTATTTATTTATTTGGCAGAGAGAGAGATCACTAGTAGGCAGAGAGGCAGGTAGAGAGAGAGGGGGAAGCAGGCTCCCCGCTGAGCAGAGAGCCCAATGTGGGGATTCGGTCCCAGGACTCTGATATCATGACCTGAGCTGAAGGCAGAGGCTTAACCCACTGAGCCACCCAGGTACCCCTAGATAGAATATTATTAACCTAGGTATTTTGAAGAAGCTTGGCTTCTAAATCTATTTCACATCCATAAAGCATTTTTGTCAATATTCATTTATTTGGATCTGGGTTTGATCTGGACGTAAGGTGTGAATATAGCACATGAATGAGATAAACTAGGATTTGGATCTTTTGTTCATGCCAACAGCATCTAATCAGGCTCAAGTCCTTCAAGTCAGTATTCTGATTAAATGCCCCAATTACCAGTTAATTGCTAGAGAGTAGATGCAACTGGCTCATTTATCTTACAAATTCCAAGTTAGAAACTCAGATGAACAAGAATAATTCTAGCCCCACAGTTAGTTAAATGCCAGGTTAAACCTTGCCACTGTCGCTGTAAAATATGCCCCCAGTACCACAACCTAAGCAGACAGCACCAACAAGATTTCACATTAATAGGGTGTTTTGAAAGGGCGCCATCACAGTAGAGAGCTAAAATCCAATAGTGCAAACCACATGGATACACGTTTTCCAAGATAAATACTTCGGCTGACTCCCTAATTAAAGTCATTAATGATCATTAATCTCACGGGAAAAATGACTCATCTGATGGGTAAAAATATACTTGGGTTTCATTTTGGTCTATTATCTTCTTTCTAAGGCTACAGATGAACTGTGTCCTTATCCACATGTGCGCTCAAGAAAGAAAAAAGAAAGTTCTGGATGGCCCTTTTGTTGAGTTTTGAAAGATTCAGAGTAAAGCTCTGATGCTGTATCCTGATCGCCCCTAAATAAGCCTGCTACTCTCCCTGAGGAAACACAGGAAGCAGAGCGGTCCTGTTGACTTAAACATTACATTGGATGACCAGTGATAAATAATGCAAGGTCTACTTACTTTATTGGCTTGCAAAGAGAAATCAATCCAGGGACTCAAATTTATTGTTCACTGAAATGCATGGATCAACTAATATGCATTGTTCACTCCTGGGTTTTAATCAAATTTAAAATAAATGCACTGTATTATGACACCGTGAGAGAGTAAGATGTGTATAAGTTCCCAGCACAGCGGCAGAATCCTTCTGTTTTCCTCATTTTCAGTATAGATCTGATGGTGACGAAGAATATTCTATGAATTTCATCATTCACATAATGGCCAGACTGACCTCCCCATCCCCCACTCCTACTTTTGCGCCACAAAGAATCAAAATAAATTCGATAGGCGAGGGAGGGATGAGCTGTTCTTTTGGTCCTAGGGCTAAAATCACCAGGTGTTGGGAGTGTGTTTAATTAAAGTAGTATAAACCTTGATAATGGGCTGTCAATGAATGTTCTAAGGCAGATTTAGTTGACTCTTTTCTTCTAAGATCCATCTGGGCCACTCCTCATAGAGCACCTACAATTTCCACATGAAAACCCTGGGTAAGGAAGACATGGGTAACTTGTTCAGCACTAAAATTAGGGTCTGCCAGTACATCATCTCCTTCATAAACTTTAAAACCACGTTATATGACTTGTTGTCTCACTGGTGTGGTGTATTAGATGCTATGATGTTACACCCAGATCCTGATTTTAGCATCTAGATGTTCCTTCCCTCAGTTCTCTGGAGTGGCTAATGAAACCTCACAGTTAAGTTACCCTCCGCGATTTGCCAACAGTCGACAGGAGCAACTGCACAGTGTTAACTGTCCCTTCCTTTCCCAGGTTGGTCGGTGTGTGTGTTTGTGTGTGTGTTGGTCAAACAGAAGCCTAGACCCTCGCCTCAATTTTGGGTAATTATGAAGGGCCACCCTTAGCTCCAGAGCTCCTATGGGATCAAAACAGATCTCTGTGGCAACTTCATCAAAATTCACACCCCCTCCACCCCAGTTCAGCTCCCCTCACTTCCTCCCAGGTATTGTTCCTCAGAGCACTCCCCAATAAACCTTCAAACAAATCTCCATCTCAACCTTTTTTTTTTTTTCTTCAAAGAGCCTCAACCTAAACTACATCTCTATCATCTTTAGGAGCGCTGGGTCTAATTCAGTTCCTAAAAGCATTCCAAGTCATTAGTATTTGGTATCCTTAGATAAATGATCACCAAGCGGGAAAGCCTCATTGAGTTGAGACAAATTAGTGTTTGTCATCCACCAGACATTACTTAACTTGGCTCATTTAAAATAATATGGTAACTTCTTTTTTTTTTTATGTAGAACCATACCTTTATTTGGTTCGTGAAATGTACATGTATCTAGCATCCATGATTACATAAAGCTGTTAAGTCTCTTGAGCGCTGGGCAGAGCAAATTGTTTTCAACACTCAGACACTTTAGAAGCACTCTTTGCAAAAACAGATATGCTAACTACAGATAATTTCCTTCTCTGAAGCAGATCATCAAAGGTGCTCATTGAGGAAACATTTTATCAGTTAGTTTTGATTACTGTGTATGTTCAATCAGTGATTTCTTTTAAAAATCCATTTTTATTAGTATATATCTCTTTTCCTTCCATTCACTCCACGTCATTATCACATTACTACTATGATTAGAGATTTCTAAATTAATGCTGAACCACTGTGAGCCAAATCAGCATATATTAATGTCCAAGGCATACCGAATACTCACTCTGTCCCAAGTGCTTTCTGTGTATAAACTCACCTAATACTTAACAGGAGATTGCTACTGTTATTATCATTGTTTTCCAAATGAGAAAACCTGTCCAAAGTCACAAACCTAGGAAGCAACATACCTAGATTTTGGACTCAAGTGATTTGGTTCCAGAATCTGAGCCCTGAGCCACCCCACACACAATTTTCTCAATATCCAGAAATCTAGACCAAGAAAAGGAAAGAATGGGTTAAAATATTTTATAAACTTAGAGCAAAAAAGGATTACTCTTATTTAGAGAATTTAGGGAAGGCTACATTGAAGGGATGATGTTTGAACAAGGTCCTAAAATATAAATCACATTTAGTGGTTATAGTGAATTTCTTTTACCTTTCAAAAGGCCCTACGAGAAAACCTACCAGATTCAGTAAAGAGAAAATGGATAGGAAAAAAAACAAAAAACAAAAAAACCACCCCGTGAACTGTGTTTCTTCATCTATTAATAAAAATAAACCATTATATCCCTGGCACTGTAAGGATGTATGGTCAGTGTAGGCAGAAATTTATAATCTAGTTGCGTAGGTGAGACACTGACTTGAAAAAGGTTAACAAGTATTAACTACAAAGCCCTATATGGTGAATACCAAATGAGAGCATAATTGGGTGAGTAAGTAAAAGAGAAATGATGGGTATCAGCAACCCTGCCCCCAAACCCCCTCCTCAAGATGTATTTCTAAAGGCTCACTGAAAGACAGGTACATGGGCTTTGCCAGGGGGTGGGGCAGAGATTACTAGGAAATATTTGGAGGGGTAGAGGTGGAAATGAGACAGGGAGCCAGGGTACAGGATTCCTTGAGTGTAGAATGGATTGAAGTTTGTAAATCCCAGGGTTTTCAAGGCTTAACCTTTTTAGCATCGTGTGGAGGTGGACAAAACTAAGAGGAGAATGGTAGAGTTCTGTTTTTAAGGGAAGGCTATGCCCTGTGTTCTAGATCTCCCAGCCTTTTCAGAGGCCTCCATGCCCCAAGTAGCGTGGAAGGCAGAACTGAGTGGGACAAGGAACATCTCAGAACTACCAAATAAGGACAAAAGGCAGACTATGCGAGATTCTGTAAGACCCATGGGGCCTTTGAGTAATGGGGTGGGGTGGTAAATCCCAGTAAGAACTGAGATTGATTTTTTTTGTTATCCTGGCCAGTGGAATTCCAAGTCATCTAATTTAATGTTTGGGATTAACTCATTACTCGGATTTTTTTGATCAACCCAGTGTGGTAGTGAAGCAAAATTCATACCAGCTATGGACAATATATACACTAAGCTTTATGGGATTACATTAAAATCATCACTGCCTGGGCATGCCAAGAAATTTCATGGGAAAAGATGAGATTTTATAGAATCCTTAAAGATCGCATAAAATTGAGAAAGTCAAAACAGGCAGTGGGCAACATTCTGATGGTGTGTACAAAAACATAAAGATGATACACACCATTTCTTGGAGACAGGATACTTTGGCACTTCTCCAAAAAGCACGAAAGCCACAGGTTATTAACCATATCTTTGGGATGGCACCCAAGCTCTAAGCAAGAACTGTCCATATCTGTTTCTAAAGAGTCTCCAACACTTGTCAATGTGTATTAGACTCATTTAAGCTGGAGCTGCATGTTTAATTTATCATTATCATTACACATCAACCCCTCACCCCCTTGAGCTGTACTCTGGAGGGTCATGGATGGGACACTCCATTTCCACTTCTTGCCATGCCATATTCCTTGGGAGCCAGGGTGAACATGGGTTCCTCCAGTATTCCTCTGCCCATGTCATAGTCCACCACAGTCAAAACCAGAAAATGCATCCCATGGATAGGAAATGAATTGCACACCCAACCTTTAGTAACAACGGTGGGCTATAGTCCTTGGGCACATACTGTTTTTGCTACTCAGAGTTAAACACCTTCTCCTCCTCACCAGTTAGCGAAAAATGCTGAATCTGCTCTTTTCCAAATCATCTGTTGTTTCCATTAGAGACATGTCAACCTGGACCATCTGCGTGCATCACTTGCAAAACCTGAATTCTTCTATGTAAAGTGGTTCTTATTTAAAGAAGGATAAAGAACTATGGACCTATATTCTACATAAATGCTATTTTAAAATACCATTGTCTAATATTTAACTATAGGAATTGGTGAGTCTTTAGAAAAGCCCTGGTGTTTAATCTAACCATGTACATTCAATCAGGAGAAAATATATGCAGACGCATACTTTACTTCTTTATCTCTGCGTCTCCACACTTTGCTAGCATCCACTCCTTATCTCCTTCTTCCTCTCCCCACACTCCTTCTTCCCACCACACCCCACCCCCGTCTGACTGCATGGCTGGGCTCTGGTCCATCCATTCCAGGACAAGAAAAGGAGGCTCTCTAACTCCTTATAGCATCTTTTCTGGGCACTTGAACAACAGTGAATTTGCTCCTTTGTCCTACATTTTCCTTCTTTTTCTTCCTCTTGCTCTTTGTTTCTAATGACAATTGACATTATTTTCTGCACAATTCATTTTCTGTATCAGAGAGCTACTAGACCCTGACTTTACTGAGTAGAAAAACCTCTTTCACCCTGATAAATAACACATGGTTAATATTTGGGGAGATGTATTCAAGATGGATAAATGATTTTTAACAATGTAAGGTAAGACATATGTCTTAAGATATTCACCCTTGCTCCTGATAGATGCTAAATTTAAAGCTACAAATTTCAGAATGGGGGCAGAATGGGGCAGCTGAGATATTCCTTTTTTTTTTTTTTTAATATTTTATTTATTTATTTGACACACAGAGAGAGATCACAAGTAGGCAGAGAAGCAGGCAGAGAGAGGGAAAGCAGGCTCCCCACTGAGCAGAGCGCCCAATGAGGGGCTTGATTCCAGGACTCTGAGATCATGACCTGAGCTGAAGGCAGAGGCTTAACCCACTGAGCCACCCAGGCTCCCGAGATATTCCTTTTTTAAAAAGTGCATTGGAAACGGTCTAGACATAGTTAGAGAATGATTTTCTATAGGCTAATTGAAACATCAACACTTACAGAGAAACGCTGATCTGGCAAGTTTCCTCATTTGGGGGCACGTGTCAGATGTTCATAAATGGCATGAACAGAAATTTCCAACTCAAATCCAATGGTAACTAAATGCTGAAATCACTACTATTTATGTTTTTCTAACAGTTTCAATTCTGAGGAAGGCACACCCATACACAAACTATGAGGCTGAGTATCGTGGTCCAATTCTACTCCTTACAAGAGTCAAGGACCCCCACAAACTAACATTAAATCAAATAAACTCTAAGGAGTCTATCCCAGGTGCTACAGTTCTGGACAACAGAGTATCCTCACAAGGGACGAAGACAACAGACGTCAGACCACCAGCATTGTCACTGCAGATGCAAGACAGTGAGACAGCTTGGGCCTGAGGGTGATGAACTTCTGATGCTTTCCATTCAAATGGAGCCCAAGTAAAGCCCGGGAGAAAGGGGGTCACCCAACCACTGGGAGTGTGCAGCTTGGCTTGGACAGTTTGCTGCAAGGAAGCAGAGTAGATGGAGAGGAGGCGGAGTTTGAAGGTGTGACAATCCCAGAGAGAGCAAAGTGCAATATGCTGGGCCCACAGTTAGGGACCTGCATCCCAATGTCGGTGATCCCATGAGCTACTCCTCCTCACAGGAGGGGAGAGAGGAACAGGGATTCCTCCAAACAGCTCCTACCTGGAGAGTAAAGTAGAAGTCCCTCTCTTTTATGGAACTCAAATTCCCCAAACAGAACACCACCCCCCCAACCCCACAAAGAGCACTGGGCATGGTTTCTTTCTGTATGTGTTTGCTAAGGCTGCTGTAACAAAGAATCACAGACTGGGTGGCTCCAGCAACAGAAATTCATTATCTCACAGTTTCGGAGACCAGAAATCCCAAATCAAGGGTTGGTTCCTTCTAAGGGCTGTGAGGGGAAAAGCTGTTCTAGGCCTTTCTTCTGGGCTCGCAGGTGACAATCTTCTATGTATTTTCACATTGTCTTCCCTCTATGTTTGTCTCTGTGTCCAAATTTCCCCCTTTTGTAAGGACTGGGGTGGATTAGGGACCCACCCATCTGACCTCATTTTCACCTGATTACCTCTGTAAGGTTCCTTTCTCCAAATAAGGTCACACTAAGTATGATTTCTTCGTTGAATCAAGTGATCCAGAAAAAGCCAGTTTAATAACTATGGCTGTTTATCAACGGATATGGCACCAGCCAGACAGCAAGATGTCTTACTCCGAAGTGTTGTGTGCACTGTTGGAAAGCACAGCTCACGCTGAAGAGCCCTGCCACACAGCTCCAGTAGCCGTCATTTGTGAACAAGACTTCTGGGAAAGGTGTACCTGGCTCCAGCAACGCTTCGGGGCCCTACCCCTCAAACAGAGTCTCTGTCAGGAACACGAGTAACTGGCTCGTTTGCACATGTTCCCTGTCAGAACGGCTCAGCGATCCAGTGCTTCCATCTCTAAATATTTACAAAGTACTGTTTATCAGAATGAAAGAGCATGTTTCTGCTCCACAATGTCGGGCATATGGTAGCAGCATGACATAGAAGATAAATCGTGCGGGGTGATTCCAACTGGATTTAATGCCAGCAATAATTATTTTTAATCAGATGGAAAGTTCCCTCAGTGATACCAGACTATCTAACACTGGAAAATAATTTTGTCAGTTCTCATTGTCTGAGGCTGTTTCTATAAATAATCTCCAAGGGTCTTTTGAAGCCCAACTTTTTTTTTTTTTTTTTCCTTTTATCATTTCCCATGTTTTCTTTCTATGGGAGGGTTCTACCGGTTCTCTACACCCTGGCTGTTGCATACAGAATGCCTTTATTAAATTGTATAAAGCATCTAGGGCTTCGCAAAGCCTCTCACAACCACGTGGAATTTCAACAAATGTCTTGGTTCTCCACGTACTTCTTCCCTCCCAGAGGGCCCCCCCCCCAAAAAAAAAGAGGGCAGCAAAATGGAATAACCCACAAGCAGCTCGGATCACGAGATACATCGCCAATGTTTGGTGTGGCTGGTGGCGTGTTGCTGGGCCCTCACCGCCCAGGCTGAGTGTGCGTGCACGCCACACACCCATCCACACCTCGGGAAAGCACAGGAGCATTTCCTAGCCAGCTGTGATCTGGAATATTTTTTAGTAACTGGTAATTTAAAAAATCACTGGCTATTGCACTGCATTCATTCGTAGGGGTAAAAATCACGTGAAGGAAAACTGTACAAATCCTATTTCCAAGCAATACATAGGGGAGGTTTATAATTTATATTACAGGTAAAGGAGGGAAAGTCATGTCTCTGATGCGAACCCAACCCTCAGTTCAGGCTAAAGAATCCTCGGCCACAGCCAGGATTTTCCTTCCGGTCTTGGTGCCTCTGTGCGTGCTAACAGTGGAAACCCAAGTGCCTCACAAGGTGCCTCACTGAGAGGGCACCATCCAATGTCAGGCCCACCTGACCCTTCTCCCCAAGTTCCCACATTTACCTGCTGCCAGGCTGCTCTACCCTGTGAGTCAAGATGTTTGCCGAGCCCCCAAGCCTAGAGCAAGCAGCATTTCTGCTAGCAAACAAAAGCCAGTTTCCTACAGCTAAGAGGAAGACGTGAGAAAAAAATTCCCTCGTGAGAAAGCATTGAGGGCCTTTGACTGGATCAGCGGAGGGGGTAAGTCTCAGCAATTCCTGCTTCTGGATCCCTTTGTACACTTATCTTACCGGTTCTGGAAAAACTGGCTTCTCATTTTGGCTCTCCTACTCTAAACTGTAGGCTAACTGTTGGCACCTCCAGGCCACTGAGAAACTAGGTGAGTCCTACTGCTTCCCTGGGGGTAGAAGGAACTGGACCCCAGGCTGCTGCCATCACTCCCGGGCCTGCAACTCGTCAGAGACCTCCAACAGGACCGTAGCTGCTAGAAGTCCTAGGACATCCCCAACACACTACCAACGTGAAGACCACTGAGTTTCCGGGCTCCCCTATCTGAGACCAATCTTGGGATCTTGCCTTCAGACAGATAATTCATTTCATAGTCTGCCTTTGCTGCTGAAAGAAAAAGAGGGCCTATTGATTTTCCATGTAGAGCTCTACTATGATGCCCAGGGGAATAAAAACCTTGGGGTCACCAAGCAAAGGAACGTTAGAGACATTAGTGCAGACACACTGAAAAGGTAAATGATTCAGATGACTGAGTAACAACTCCTTCCTCAAGTCAGATAATTTCTAATTCTTTCCATTTACAGCAATGAAGGAGGAATTGTCACCGGATATATTATCAGAAATAATTTTGGAAAATAGATCGTGTGATTTTTTTTTTTCAAATAGCTCAGAGGAATGAACGCAATTTGGAACTACGCTATAGCAAAACTTTCTATTTCATCTATTTACTTAGCATTTTGCTTAAATACTTTCAGATATTTGTTAAATGTCGGGGATGGGTTTATGCGCTTTACACACACTCAATCCATACTCACAACAACCCCGTAAGGTAGGTTTTACTATGACAGCCAATTTATCGATGAAAAAGGAATCCCAGAGAGGCTGACTATTCATCCAAGTTCACAGAGCAGTAAGTCACAGAGTTGGGATGCAAATTCAAGTAGACTCACCCCACAGGCTGTGTGGATAATGGCTGTATCATGCTAATATTATTCCTCAGCTCCCAGCAGCAAGAGCAGTAATAGCAACGGAATTGATGCGGAACACTCACCTATTTTAGCAATAAATATATCTATCCACTGATACATGAATGAAATGAAAAATTTTAAAATCCTTATCCATATTGAGATAAATTTCCAATAAAATTTGACTTTTTAATTTGATTACCAAACTTTGTAATACATGCTTGTTATTTCTTACTAACTTGATATTGTTAAAATTTATAACCAATCCGGAAGCTATTTTGTCATTTATGGACTGGGTCACAGGGAATTTAAAAAGTTCAATTTCTATGTGTATGCAACTTTTGGTTACAAAGTATAATGGAGTAATAAATATAAGATTTTTATTTTATTTATTTTTTTTAATTTTATTTATCTGTCAGAGGGAGAAAGAACGCACAAGCAGGGGGAACAGGAGGCAGAGGGAGAAGCAAGTTCCTCCCCCACCCCAGGAGGGACTCGATCTCAGGACCCTGAGCTCATGACCCGAGCCGAAAGCAGCCGCTTAACTCACTGAGCCACCCAGGCATCCCTAAGTATAAGACTTTTAAACAAAAACACCACATTAAGGTAAATTTTGGGGGGGCACTGAAAAAATTACCAATTTTTGAAACTGGGTTTATGTATTTTTCTCATTCTTATATTTATCTTTGTTATACATTTGAGATATTAGAATTTTTTTAATACATAACACATCCGTGTATTTGTTTAAGTGGATAATGTTGAGTATCAGACTACCATGTTGTTTAGATTCCTTTGGATTTTTTAAAGCCACTTTACTAAGGTATGATTAACATACAAAAACCTATCGTGACATTCTGACTGGAGGTCTCTACATAAACGCTTTGATCCTTCTCTCACCAATCAGCAGCCAGGCAAACAGTAACCTACCAGAATTCATACACAGTTCCATGAAGAGACTTTTTTCCCTGCAGAGTGCCTTGTAGATTTTAGAAGGCTGGAGAGGGGTAAAGAGGTGATGGCCATGCTTGATAAACAATGAATAGCTGAGAAAAAATTTTATGTCTACCTCTTCCCAATGGTATTAGTCCTTTTTCTGCCATCATCCAAATGTTTAAACCAAATGAAGAATCTTTGAAGTCTTTTGGGGTGTGGGGCAGAGAGGGAAGAACTAGAAAATATGCATAGTAAGAGAGAAAATAATATACTCATACTTAAATGTTTATCATTAAAATCTTGACTTAAACCTATCATTCGCAGACATATGAGCAACCTAGCTCATGCAATAAATAAAAATCCATGAGTAATGGAAACATCTAGTTTTTGTGTGTGCATTTTGGGGACCTGATTTTTATGAAAGGCAAAGTAGAGAAAGCTGGGACACAAAGGTTTTCCAAAAAGTGAAGAGCCCAAATATCCTTCATCACGAACAATTCAATAGCTTCCTTTCAGACATACCAAGTTTAAGCAGCACAGGTCATCTGTGAGTCTTGAAAGATGTAAGATCCCTGAATTCCCACCCTACTCTGTTGCACCGCTCCTCTCCCCAGATCCACTCCCCCTTTCCTAAGTAATAGAATCCCTGATCTTTAGCTGAGCATATTGCCACCCAATTGAAAGAACGCTTTCACCAGGCTGTAGAAATTGTGAAGAGAGACCATGTGACTGAGTTTTGGCCAGGGAGGTCCATGGGATTTCTGAGCAGTCTCTTTAAAGGACGGGTATGTTCTTTGTCCATATATCCATGTAGCTGCCTGTGGCAAGGATATGATGGCTGGAGATTGAGAAGCCATCTCAGAGCATGAGGGAGGGCAAGCAGAGAGCTGGGAGGTGCCTGGGTCTCTGATGACTTAGGAGAGCCCCCAGAGAAGGTCTGGCCTCTTTGCTTTGACGTCTTTCACTTGAGATAGACATGAGCTTCTGTCCTGTTCAAACCACTGTTACTTTAGCTTTTTCTGTTCCAGGGAATCAATTCATAGTGCCTGAAAAGTATTCCATCCCTAATATAAATTACATATCATGACACGCTCATTTTCATGATAAGGTTTAGCACTTAGTATTTTCATGACAAAGTGGAAGGGCAGAGAGATTTGTCATTTGATTCATTCCACTCTAGTTCCATGCTTGAAAAGCTGTTGGGTTTCCCTCAAGTTTGCTTGATCATGCAGCGGTTTCCAATGACTTTTGCCAGCCTGTTTGAAAACTCTGGTTTATATGTCATAACTATCTGGACCTCTACAGTATAACAGATCTTTTATTTTCAAATATCAAATTCCCGATGAAAAAGAAGAGATACTTTTAAAGCTAGACCCCATTAGTTGCTGTGAAACGCCTTCTGTGTCACTTACTGCAAATGTGTTCTCTGGTTGCTGGATACACGGAACCCACCACTTGCTTCCCCATAACGTCCACTGTGTCCAAACTCCAGCCTCATCATCCTACAAATAAGGTGGATACTTGTCAGGAATGTTTTGATTTAAAATGAGAGAAATTTCATTCAAGCTAACTTAACGAAAGAATCCTTTCTTTGTTCATGCCACCAAATAGTCCATGGGACATAGATCTGCCGGCTTCCGACATGACTTGGGTCAAGAGGTCATCAGAAATCTCTTTCTTGACATTTTAAGGCCTGCTCTCCTCTGCGGTGGCAAGATTTCTCTGTATGGTGGACAAAACAGCTTCCAGCAGTTAAAGGTTCCCACAGTCTTTCATGTTAGCATTATGATCCCCAAATGGGCTGCCTCTAATTTTTCTGGCTTAAGACATGTTCTCACCTGTGCATGAATCCATAGCTAGGGGACAAAGTGTTCTGATTAGCAACGTCTTTTAGCCAGGGGTACTGCATGAGCAGAGCATAAGAGAAGAATGAGAAAGAAAGAGGATGGATTTTATCACCAGAAAAGAGCATACTTCGAAAGGACATGCATCAGATATTACTACACGGCAATACAACAATCCTGAGAATAAGGACAAATAATGTATTACTTTCAACATCTTTGGATGCTGTCCAGGTCTCAGACTTCTCATCTTACTATATTTTACAGCTGATTCTATTCTACCACTAACCTGTAGTACAGCTAAATACTTACTTTTTAAAAAAGATTTTATTTATTAATTTGAGAGAGAGAGAGAGCACAAGCGGGGGAAGGGTCAGGGAGAGAGGGAACCAAATGCGGGACTCGATCTCAGGACCCTGGCATCATGACCCGATCTGAAGGCAGACGCTTAACCATCTGAGCCACCCAGGTGCCCCTAATACTTATTTTTTATACAGGTTTCTCGCCTTCTAATGTCTTTTCCAGACTTCTGGCTTTTCAACCTACAGAGGCATGATTGAGAGGACTGAGGCTGTGCAGCAATGGGGACGTCATAATTCTTTGCTTAAACCCAATACAGAAGAGTTGGGTTTAAATGATTTGGGGATAACGAGGTAGAGAGTGAAACTGCCCATATTTAGGAAGTGCTTTGAGAGATCATGACCCTGGATGCTGTCTTGATGTGAAAGGAATGGTACGGACAACCAGCATAGAAACTCTACCACCCAGTAGTTTGTGTATCGCAGGTTTTCCTGTCTGGAGTTTCAGCTCCAGTTCCAACAGGGACTTCAACGGGAGCCAGGCAGATAGAGGAGGCCACGACATGGTAGAAGCAAGGATGGATCAAGAAGGATCGTTGGCCAGTCATCCAAAGGGAAATGGGGCCCTTAGCCTTGACCAAATGGCATCAATAGCCATGTGCTCCTGATGTGGTAAGCTGCATAAGACAACCAACAGTATGCAGGTCAAGAGATGACCAGGTCCAAGTCTCAGGTGTGGGACAGGGCTCCACAGAGCAACAGTGGTTACTGAGAGATGGGTGTTCTTCCCGCAAGAATAGGTACTGGCAAAAGCTAGGTGGACTTGGACAAGTGGTTTAACATTACAACAACAACAACAGCAACAACAATAACAAAGCCCTTTACCCCCAGCAGGGAACCTCAGGTATATACATCAAGAAACAAATACAGTAATAGCACAATTATGGAGACTGGGCTGGGGGTGGGGGACGTGGCTTTGATCTGGGGCGTGCAACTGCCAGGTGCTCCCCAGATTACAATGACTAGAGGGTGTGGAAGAGCTTCTACCTTGGGACTTGAATTACAATAGCTGAGAAACCTGGCGCTGAGTTTACTGGTTAAAGTTAGCTGCCAGAGCCTTCCAATGAGGAGGAAAAAGATAAATTTGAGGCAATTCTCAACTAGTTTATAAACTTGCTCTTAATTTTTTGTATCTTGAACCACCTACTACAGCGCTAGGCATTGTATTCAGTAGACTTACTGAATTAAAGGAGGAATGACACGGGGCGCCTGGCTGGTGCAATGGGTTAAGCATCTGACTCTTGGTTTTGGCTCAAGTGGTGATCTCGGGATCCTGGGATCAAGCCTCTAGTCCGGCTCTTTGCTCAGCATGAACTCTGCTTAAGACTCTCTCACCCCTTCGCTCTGCTCCTCCCTACTATGCTCTCTCTCTCTAAAGTAAATAAATAAATCTTTAAAAAAAAAAAAAAAGAGGAATGACAAATATACACTCATCTATCAGTGAGACCATACACCAAACAAGTACCATACCACAAGTATGGCCACGAATGGAAAGAATGCAGGCTGGGGCCATCTGATTGCGTGAACTTGGTTGGCTTGCTGCAGTGTTCTAACCAAACCAGCCAACCAGCTTCTGCCTACACCTCCAGGAGCCACAAAAACTCTTATTAATATCCATCTGCCTTTCCAGCTCCCAGGAGTGACATGAGGTCTACATTTTATTGAACTTTGGAGTTATTGGAGAGATGAGAGAGCTTTTGGAATTAGAAACATGGGGCTTTTCACCCCCAGAATAATGACATTCCCAGGCCCAGTACTATCTAGAAGGGATTTTGTTCTTTTTTAAATTTGTGTGCTGGGGTGGTCTGATGTACTAATTGAGGACATTCTCACCCACTGTATCTTTCTGGCTCTGATCTAAGGAAAACCCTCTTGCACCTTATGTGTTTATTTGCCTCTCAAAAGGCATGTAAACTTAGGTTATAGAGGAAACCCTTTGTGGCTTCTGTGACCACTCCTCATATATGAGACGGTAAAATCATTTTTGGAACCTCTTGGGAATCAGAAAGGGTAGGTGTTGCCAGATTATCTTGGCCATCATTGGGCTGACAGATGTCACACCCAGGTTGTTCTCATGCCCAAGTGATTATCAGGAGCCAGGCCAGATGTCCAAGCTGGTGGTCCAAGGGCACACACAGTCAGAGCGGGCAGCGGGCACAAGGCAGAGTCAAATCTGCTCTACTCAGGTCAAAACAGGCAGCTCGCCTGAGACGTAATCAAAGTTAAGCAAGGCAAGGTTCCCTGGGGGGATAGAAACAGAGTTTGTATCCCTTGTACCAGAGAACATTCAGGTGAAGAAAAAAAAGAAAAAATGCTTTGTATAGCTCTGTGTGCTCCCAAGTGTCCTCGACTTTAGGGAAGGCTTGATGAGAAGACATTGTGGAACTCTACTGTCGGTCTGAGACCTTCTTCACTGGTCACTGCCTCCTTCACTCTCAGAGCTCTGCTTTTGAAGGGGACTGTGTCCCTGTTGTGTGACACAGACTTTGGCTCTGTGGGCTCATCTTCAAACATCCCTCCATGCGTACTTAAGAGGTAGAGCCTTAGTCTCATGGGAGGCTCAGGTCTTATCATCTGAATTAGGGTTGGGGGTTGGGGGCAGGGACCGCATACTTGGGAAGGGGATGGTGCCGGGGAGGCAGCGGCCTTCCCGGTGCTCCTGACCATTCATTCTGCCCTGCTGGTGGGGCCAGCGCAGGGGGCCTGCTACATTCTGCTGAGATCCGCTGTGGCTGCAAGCCGAGGCAAGTGCTCAGGGCGAGCACGGCCTATCCCACTCTTGCTGCTAGTCCAGTTGGCCTTGGCATTTGTGGGCAAGATCTCTGAGCTTCTGCCTTGTGCAGGGGCATTTGGGAGAAGGTGGCAGCTCTGGACAGACATTCTCTCCTCACCCACATAAATCCTCAGAGGGTTTCCCTCTGTGGGTTTATAAAAGCCCATTATCTAATTCATGACTCAGAGAATTGAGCTCTCTGGCAAGTGGCTTTTTAAGTCACATTTTGAATAATTTCTCAGCAATTCATTACATAGGAAAACAGGTCCTTTTTGTTCTAATACTTAGCCTAGGAATGAAGCTCCTTCTGCCAGATTCATTAACAAAACCTGTGTATGCGGGCTGACCATCTCTGGCCAGTTTCTTATATGTACTAAAACTTGCTGATCATTGAAATGTAAATTCTTACCTTTGGCTGAACATGATTCATGGGTCTCAGCTTATACAAAATGGCAATGTCACTTTCAAATGCCCAGGATAGCACCAGACCAAGTGCCCATTGTGAGATGAAGCTTAACGTGTGGCAACAAAGCCATGGCCACATGTCATTTTTCCAAATGGCAGCAGAAGGGAGGGCCAGTAATGAACATGGTCACAGCTTGAGGGGAAAAAAGTCCCCCTCGTTGGCAATATAGTGACCCACAGCGCAGCAGAGCCCCACGACAGGACCAGACTGTTCGAGCTCCTGGTCATATCAATTATCATCACTGTGAAAACAGTTCAGACTTGCCATTTCAGGCTGGCCTTGCAGCGTGGGGGGCAGGATTCTCTACACCGAGGGAGGGGAGCTGTGGCCAATGGACCCCAAACCAGTAAAATGGCATGAGGCATAAGGAACCATCTCAGGGAACAGGGCTGCTTGATACAAAGCTAGATACACTTATTTCTAAATATATAGTTTTATTTATATTATGTATGAGATTGTATATAACAATACATGACATTATTTATATATGTTTAAAATATTTAATGTGTTGAAGCTAGAAGCTTAAAATGTTTAAAGACATATACACCTTTTAAATTTTTTGATGGTGATAAAATACACATAATACTTACCACCTCAAGCTTTTTCTTTAAGATTTTATTTATTTATTTGAGAGAGAGAGAGAGAGAGAGCATGAGCAGGGGAAGAGGGAGAAAGAGAAGCAAACTTTGCACTGGGCGGGGAGCCCGACCCAGGGCTCGATCCCAGAACCCCAGGATCATGAACTGAACGGAAGGTAGACGCTTAAATGATTGAGCCAACCATGTGGTCCCAACCATTTTTAAGTGAGTATTTTTAGTGGTATTAACTGCATCCAAATTGCTTCATAGCCATCACCACCATTCATCTCCCAGAACTCTTTTCACCTTGTAAAACTAAACTTCTGTATTCATATTTTTCATTTTATTATTATTATTATTATTATTATTAATTTAAATTTTAGGTAGTTAACATACAGTGTAATATTGGTTTCTGGAATAGAATTTGGTGATTCATCACTTAGATACAACACCCAGGGCTCATCACAAGTGTCCTATTTACTTCCCATCAACCATCTAGCTCATCCCCAACCCACCTCCCTCCATCAGTCCTCAGTTTGTTCTCTGCAGTTAAGAGTCTCCTATGACTTGTTTCCTTTTCTCCTTTTTTTTTTCTTTTCCCCCTTCCCGCGTGTTCATCTGTTTTCTTTCTTAATTCCACATATATGGTATTTGTCTTTCTCTTTTTCACTTAGCATAATACACTCTAGCTCCATCCACATCATTGCAAACGGCAAGATTTCATTCTTTTTGATGGCCAAGTAATATTCCAGTGGGGTGTGTGTGTGTGCATGTGTGTGTGTGCGCGCGCACGCGCGTGTGTATGCACACGCATACACCACATCTTCTTTGTCCATTCATCAGTCTATGGTAATGATTGATAATGCTGTTATCAACCTTGGGGTGCATGTATTCCTTTGAATCTACATTTTTGTATACTTTCCATAAATACCTAGAAATGCAATTGCTTGACCATAGGGTAGTTCTGTCTTTAACTTTTTCAGGAACCTCCATACTGTTTTCCAGAGTGGCTGCACCAGTTTGCATTCCCACCAACAGTGCAAGAGGGTTCCCCTTGCTCTGCTTCCTCACCAATGCCTGGTGTTTCTTATGTCATTAATTTTAACCATCCTGACAGCTGTGAGGTGGTATCTCATCAAGGTTTTGATTTGTCTTTACCTGATGATAAGTGATGTTGAGCATCTTTTCATGTGTCTGTTAGCTATCTGAATGTCTTTTTTGGAAAAGTGTCTATTCACATCATCTGCTTATTTCTTAACTAGGTTATTTGTTTTGCGGTGTTGAGTTTGATAAGTTCTTTGTAGATTTTTGGATACTAACCCTTTATCTGATATGTCATTTGCACATACCTTCTCCCATTCCATAGGTTTTCTTTTAGTTTTGTTGATTGTTTCCTTTGCTATGCAGAAGTTTTTTATCTTGATGATGTCCCAATAGTTCATTTTTGCTTTGGTTTCCCTTGTCTGTGGTGATGTGTCTGATAAGAAGTTGCTATGGCCAAGGTCAAAGAGGTTGATACCTGTGTTCTCTATGATTTTGATGGTTTCCTGTCTCACTCACATTAAGGTTTTTTATCCACTTAAACTTTATTTTTTAGTATAGTGAAACAAGTGGTCCAGTTTCATTCTTCTGCACGTAGCTGTCCGATTTCCCAACACCATTTGTTGAAGAGACTGTCTTTTTTCTCTTGGATATTCTCTCCTGCTTTGTCAAAGACTAGTTGACCATATAGTTGCCAGTCCATTTCTGGACACTCTATTCTGTGCTGTTGATCTATGTGTCTGTTTTTGTGCCAATACCATACTGTCTTAATGACTACAGCTTTTTCATATAATTTGGCATCATGATGCCTTCAGTTTTGTTTTTATTTTTCAGAATTGCTTTGGCTATTTGGGTTGAAGCTTCAAAAAAGAAATCAAGGAATCGATCCCATTTGCAATTGCACCAAAAAGAAGATACTTAGGAATAAATCTAAATGAAGAACTAAAAGATCTATATTCTGAAAACTACAGAACACTTATGAAAGAAATTGAAGATCACACAAAGAAATGGAATAACATTCCATGCTCATGGATTGGAAGAACAAATACTTTTAAAATGTCTACACTACCCAAGGCATTCTACACATTTAATGCAATTCCTATTAAAATACCATCAGCATTTTTCACAGAACTGGAACAAACAATCCTAAAATTCATATGGAACCACAAAAGACCCTGAACAGCCAAAGCAATTCTATATTCATTAAACAACAACTGTCCATTCCCCACTCCCTCAGCCTCTGACAGCTATCAGTTTATTTTCTGTCCTATGATTTTGACTACTCTAATTACCTCACATACATGAAACCACATAGTATTTGTCTTTTTGTGCCTGGCTTATTTCATTTAGCATAATGTTCTCAAAGTTCAGCCATGTCAAAGCATATGTCAGAATTTCTTTCCTTTTAAAGATTTAATAATATTCCATTGTATATACATACCACTTTCATCTGTCAATGGGCACTTGGGTTGCTTATGCTGCTAGGAACATGGATTTATGTCTTAATTAGCTTGGGTTGCCTTAACAAAATACCATAGAGTAGGTGGCTTACACAAGGGAAATTTATTTTCTTACAGTTCTGGATGTTGGAAGCCCCAGATCAGGGTACCAACCTGGTCACGTTCTTAAAGATTTTATTTATATATTTAGAGAGAGAGAGAGAGGGAGAGCGAGAGTGTGTGATAGGGTTAGGGACAGAGAGAGAGGGAGAGAGATCTCAAGCAGACCCTCACTGAGCCTGGAGCCCAACGCAGGGCTCAATCTCGTGACACTGAGATCATGACCTGAGCCCAAAGCAAGAGTTGGACGTTTAACCAACTGTGCCACCCAGATGCCCCACAGGTTCTAATAAAAGTGCCCTTCTGGCTTGCAGATGGCCATCTTCTCACTGTGTCCTCATACAAGAGACAGGAGAGAGAGAAAGGGAGAATGAGAGGGAGAAGAAGAGAGGAAAAGAGTGCAAACTCTCTAATGTCCCTTATAAGGGCACTAATCTCATTATGAGACTTCCTTCATGACCTCATCTAAATCTTATTACCTCCCAAAGGGCCCATCTCCAAACATTCATAATATTGGGGATTCAAGCGTCAACATACGAATTTTGATGGGACACGATTCAGCCCATACCAGTATACATACATCTCTTCAAGACCCTGCTTTCAATTCTTTTGGGCATATACCCAGAAGTGGAAATGCTGGGGCATTTTAAGTTTTTGAGGAACTAGGCTACTTTTTTCCATAGAGCTATACCATTTTATATTCCCACCAGCAGTACTTGGGTCCCAATTTCTCCACATCCTTACCAACACTTGTGATTTCCTGGTTTTTTGAGACTAGCAATCCTAATGGGTATGAAATGGTATCTCATTGTGATTTTGATTTGCATTTCCTTAATGATTAGTGACTTTGAGCATCTAGTCATGTATTTACTGGCCATTCAAAGACATATAATACATACTTTAATCAATATATACTTTACACATTTTAAAAGCACATGTTTATATAGATGCTAGGAAAAAAACAGAAGAAATTATACTGTAAAGTTATTGATTCTACTGGCAAGACTAAGGGTGTATTTTTCTATATGTTCTAAGTTGCTTTTAATAAGAAGGATTTTCTCTTATAATTATACTTGTCATATCATTAGCAGCACCACCTAACATTTCTTGTTACGTCATTTTGTTCCTGGCACTGTGCTAAGCATTTAATGTGCGTTATTCCAAATAAACTCTATGATCACCATTGATAACTGGCATCACAATTATTTGTATATATGTTATTTTGTTAAAAAAGAAAAAAGCAAAGATGTCCTGTTCAAGAATCTCAGGACTATCAAGGTGACTCACCACCAAGTTCATTAGAAATCCTTTATTGGTCACTTCACAGCACACAGTCCCTGAGTTCAAAGTTAAGACGGGTTGCCCAGTAGAGGAGACAAACTTCTTTGTACTAGAGTTCTCAGAAGCACTCCACAGAGGTGCATTAGACATTTTATTTATTTCAACAATGTCGAAAATAAGTAACGACACCTACTATGCTCTGGGCCCTCAGACACTGGACCACAGACAAAATGCCAAGAGAAAAGACAGTACCCACCCTCCAGGGTTTGGCGGGGCGAGGTGTGTGAGAAGCTCCTGGAGCTTCCTTAACTGCTCATCGGGGAGCCACGGTAGGGGCACAAAGAAAAGAGGACTCTGCCTCTGGCGGCACGTGAGAATTATCTGGAGGGCTTAGTAACACCATCCCAGACTTACTGAATTAGAAGCTCTGGGACAGAGCCCTGGGAATATATGTTTTTAAAATAGTTGCCCAGGTGACTGTGATTTGCAGCCGGGATCAGGAATCACCAGGTTTTGCATGGCACCTGGAAGTAGCTATTGCTAACTAACAGGGTAATCTCTCTTTAGACAAAAGAGGAAGGGAGAAGTTTTATGGAGTAAGAGACACTTAAGATGCATGTGGAAGGATGCTTATGAATCTCAGGTTTTATTCCTTTATTCATGTATCATCCTACGGGTAATATATCTTGTGGAAGTGTTAAAGGCCTATCTCCTTGGTACAGCCATTATGGGAAACAGTATTGAAGACCCTCAAAAAATTAAAATTTGAATGACGATATGATCCAGCAAACCCACTCTGAAGGAAATGAAGGAAATCCCACTGAAGGAAATGAAATCAGCATCTGCAAGTGTAATCTGAGCACCCATGTTCACTGCAGTATTATTCACAGAGACCAAGATGTAGAAACAACCTGAATGTCCTGTGTCCTTTGGTAGATGAGTGGGACAGAGTAAATGTAGTATACATATCAGTGGAATATAATTCAGCCATAAAAAAGAAGGAAATCGGGTGCCCACTGCCTTTGGCTCAGGTTATGATCCCAGAGTCCTGGGATAGAGTTCTGCGTTGGGCTCCCAACTCAGTGGGGAATCTGCTTCTCCCTCTGACCTTCTCCCCAGTCATGCTCTGTCTTTCTCTCTCTCTCAAATAAGTAAATAAAATCTTAAAAAAAAAAAAAAAGGAAATCTTGCCATTTGTGATAACATCGATGGAACTTGAGGACATAATGCTAAGTCAAATAAGTCTGAGAACAGAGTCATTGCAAGAAGCTTGCGGCCGCTCCAATTAGCCAAGGTTTCTAAAGGTAGTCTTGACATTTATAAATTCTGCACAATCATTGGTCATGTCAAGAAGAGACTGCTTTGTTGGCAGATGTGTGGGATTTGGGGAAAGATTTTGCTGTCATGGAAGACTGGGTAGAAGGACAGGCTCCTCTTTCTCGCTTACAGAAAATCTGTTCCTGCCCCGGAGCTTGCGATTCCATTTCCTTTGCTTTGATAAACTACAAGTGGTTTTAAATTGAGTCATAAATTTCTCCAGGCTTTTTAAAAACCATCCCCCTGCCTTTGATTCCCTCACCTCCTGTGGCAGTGAAATCTGGCTGGAGACATACACATACCGCCTTGCTCGTAGTTTGGCTGGGAGTTTGAAATTGACAGGCCATGCCTTGCAGAGTGACCTCGACTTCTTAATCGTCTGAGATGGAACCAGAGAGACTTCGAGGGAGGATATGCCGGGGGCTGTAGGTCTCTGGGACAGGTTCAGCTGTGTCTAGAAGAGACCCAAATACCATATGCTTGAAGCGAACTGTTTACAGACGGCTCTGATAAACTCTTTTTTAGATGACTGTATTGACTACTGCATTTGGAGTCATGGTCTCAGATGAGTTTTCCGTTTCTAACTCATGATTTTTAACATATACATGTTGCTTTGATTAACTATGTCAGAGCCACAGGGACCGAGTACTTGAAGCGTAAAGCCAGTGTTCAGTGAGCACTGATAAGAGCGACTATCCTCATCACTAAAGCTTTATACAGGCCCTTGGTGGGTTGTGTGCAGGAGACCCTGGGTGGGTCTGTGGGTCCCCCTGTCTACCCCTGCTTCTTTAGAACCAGTTATCATGTGAGAGACAGCAAAGTGAGTGTGGGGTGCTTCTAAGTGGCTGGGATTCCTACGGCCCCTCTCCCCTTCTCCTGCAGCCTGTGCTCTTCCAGGAGGCTCAGAACATGCTGGGCAGGACTTCACCACCCTCAGTCATGGCCAACTGCTGTCTGTTCTCCGAGTAGGTCTGACTTTAAGCAAAAGAAAATTCCAACTTTGAAGTTTTCCCTGAAGTCAAACCTATCTGCAGCTGTGCCTGCAGGCCTAACCCTCCCTACTTTTGCTTCTCAGTCCCCGCCTGCCTTAATCACACACAGCCTTGCACGCCCACATTCTCCCTTTCTCTCCTTTCTGGTATTCTTGTTCTCTCCCTCAGCACAGCTCATGTCAGGAAGTGTCGGAGACATAATAGTCTCCTCAGACTGATTCTCATTAAGGGGCGTATAATCTATGGGCTCCTCGCCATCCCCATAAACCTTCAGTTTTAGGAGTTAAGAGTTTTAGACCAGCTGTGGAGTGTGGTGTAAGTCCCTCTGTGGAGCTGTCATCAATTCACCTGTATTTTTACTCATTCATTCCAATATTTACCAAGTACCAGCACAGCACAGTATCTACAGGGAATGGGGGCCTGGGCGCCAATCCCATCTCTGACAAGCTGCATGAGTGTGGGCGAGTTGTTCAACCTCTCTATGCCACTCTTGGCATCTTTGAGATGGACAGAAAAGCAGCACCTACCTCAAAGCATTGTTAATTTATTTAGCAAATACTTTTATAGTTCTCAGGACACACTGCTCCTAT
The DNA here is from genome assembly GCF_963455335.1 of Martes martes. Classification (NCBI taxonomy): domain Eukaryota; kingdom Metazoa; phylum Chordata; class Mammalia; order Carnivora; family Mustelidae; genus Martes; species Martes martes. Next base: position 102,000,526 of record NC_137894.1, on the reverse strand, counting down.
CCTAAGCCTTTTCACCAGTCCTATAGGCCTTCACACATGCATACATGTTGTGCATATATAATATGCATTATATACATATGTGTAATATGTGGGTACACATATATGCAAATATGTATGAATACATAAAATAACTAATAATCCCCATAATATGAACAGCTGTGAGGTTGTACTATTATTAGACCCAGAGTGATACCTACGTGACACCTAGCCTCTCCCCACTAGGAGCCATTTGAGTGTGTTCTTTATTTTTTTCCTTTTTTAAAAATTTGAAGCATAGTTAACATGTAGTGTCCTATTAGTTTCAGGTATCACTGTAGTGATTCAACAGTTCTACATGTTACTCAGTGCTCTTCCCAATACATGTCCTCAAGTCTCCTTTATTTCAGCTCCTCTCTATTCTCTGTATTTAAGAGTCTGGTATTTTGTCTCTTTTTTTTTCTTTTTTTTTTTTCTTTGTTTTGTTTCCTAAGTTCTACTTAAGCGTGAAATCATGTGGTATTTGTTTTTCTTACTTAGCATTATACCCTCGAGATCCATCCATGTTGTGCAAGTGGCAAGATCTCAACATTTTTTATGGCCAAGTAATATTTCATTGTGCAGCTATACCACATCTTCTTTATCCATTCATCTGTAAATGGACCCTTGGGCTGCTTCCATACGTCGGCCACTGTAAATAACGCTGCATTAAACATAGGGGTGTATATTATCCTTTTGAATTAACGTTTTCATTTTCTTTGGGAAAATACCCAGTAGTGGAATTACTGGATCATATGGTAGTTCTATTTTTAAAACTACTAATGTAGTTAGAATATACGACTACTTTAGAATGTACTAATTTACATTCCCACCAACAGTGCATGAGGGTTCCTTCTTCTCCACCAGAATTAAACATCTAAGTGTGTTTTTCACCATCCTTCATGTTCAGAAAAGGCATTCCCCACTTCCCAGAGCACAGGTCACCTCATTCCTCCAGAGGTGTTTGTCAAGGCCCGTGGATGACGGTCAGTGCTGACATTCGTAAGGGCGGGGCTCTGGAAGGAGGGGGTGGCCTTGTTCTTCACCCCTCCCTGGGGCACTGAGGTTCTCATACTTACCATGACTTCTGGGAAAAGTGAATGAGGGACTGGCCTCCAGTTTCGGGTGAACAGTTGGTTACTCCCCTCACTGGCACCACGGGAGGAAGCCTGAAGAAGACTGAGTGGTGGGGAGAGGGACATGCACCTCAGTCACTATTCCTAATGGCTTCTGAGAGCTTGGGACGGAAGACAAACCTCATGTCAGCAGGCGTCCCCTGCTGCAAGCAGCCAGGCAGGAAACAACAACTTTGTAGGGTTTTTCCCCCCTGTGTTCCTGTTTTTAAAAAATGGTACATTCTAAGAGGGTTTAAGATGAAAGAGAGAGGTGGTTGCAAGACCCCTTAGGGAAAGGAGCAGGCAGAAAAGGGTGCCCTGAGGAGAGTAGTGCTGTCTGCACCCTGAAGGCCCGCCATGCAGACAGACAGGGAGATGATTCCTCACCAAGGGTTAGAGAACAGACCCCGGATATTCCAGGGATTTGGCACTCTGGGATTTATAGACTTAATACAGTTTATGCTTTTGTGGCCTCGTTGGTTAGGAAACTGCAAGATTCTGTGTTAATAAAATTCAAAGCAGGGCTGATCAACCGCATCCCACAGGGAATGTGGTTGCCACTGGGAATCCCCCAGCACGGGGCCCACCAAACCCTCCAGGTGGGACAAAGGGCCGCTTGGGGTTGCCTCAGGCAGCTCTGCTGCTCTGGGCACTTTTTCACCCTTGCCCCCCCGCCGCCCGCCCCCTTGCTCAGTGACACAACAAGTGTCTCCGAGAAGGGAAACTCAGACACTGAAATGAGGTAAAGAGGAGCAACTTCGTGCCTGAAGGGACAGGACTCAGGGCTCCCTGGAAATGCGCAGGGAAAGGGGTCGCTGCGTCGTGGATTGCCTTCCGCTGATATGTTATCTTGCTGTCAACTGAAACAGTAGCTAAGTGGCTCGGACCTGTGTTTCAGCTTCTGGACACCGTCTCACACGGATATGGAAAGAATTTGGTAAATAATTGGGTTATTTGAAACCCGTGTTTTCCTTTTCTCGGTGACATCCTAAAGGTACTTATTACCAGACAGGCAAAGGTTGCAGTTCAGCTGGAAGCTTCAGGTGCCCAGGAATGGATTTAATCTTCGAAGTATACCCCTCATGCACCTGGTATTAGAGAAGGAAGGGGACTATGCCTGTGAGTCCGAGGCTGAGAGCATTCCTAAGAAAACACAAGTTTTTATGACCCTTGTGGTATTTCAAGGCAGAGGCAGGCAGACCCCCGGAGGCAGGCGACGAGGACTCAGGGACTCGCGGCTCCCAGGCTGCCGGCAACACGAGACTCCTTAAATGCAACACACAGGCGAGGGGCAAACAAAGGGAAAACGCAGGAGAGGAGGCAGCAACGCTGCTATTTTTAAACTGCCAATTAGAAGGTCTAAAATTACGTGGCTAGAACTACATCCGCTCCAAGTTAATCATACTCTTCGGAGCCCAAGTTTTAAATTTTGTTTTCAAAGCCCCTGATCAGAATATTCAAAAAGATCGTTTCTTGACTCTGTGAGGCCCAAAGCCAAGTTGTGGTTCAGTGTGGTTTCTCTATTCTTGGTTAGAGTTCTTAAAACCCGTCTTCTGAATATGTTTGTTTGTTTGTTTGTTTGTTTCTGGGGGGGAAACAAAAGACAGAGAAAAAGGGAAAAAAAGAAAGAGAGATTAAGAAACTAAAGAGACAGAATGACAGAAAAAAATCAGGAAAAAAATGAGCCTGTATGGGGATTAAAAAAAATGACATAATGGTTCTGTGATTCTGTTTGACTAACATACCCTGATTAACATGGGCCTGCTCACCACTTACCCTTGGCCTCCCTTACCCCTCTTCTCCCTCTAGGCCCCACTAGCCCAGCAGTCAGGATATAAGGTTTTGCCCAGGGCGAACGACTCCGGTTTCTTCCACTGACATTGGACCCCAGAGAGCTCAATTCAGATGAAATGGGAGAGACAGTGCATATTAAAATCCTCACCACCTAAAAGGCCTGATCCAGGGTCTAGGTTTCACGAAGGCTGCGTGAACCCTGGAAGTGTGTGGAATCCCCAATAATTCCTGTACTCTTCCCACGGCACATCACCCACCTCGGGCGGTCTGGGTGACGTGTGGCTTCTAGGGCCTAGGCTCTCACAGCTGTCTGACACAAGAACACAACTCGGAAAGCCAATAAGGACTGAAAGAGAAAACTGCAAACAAATCAACGAACATACATATATAGCTTTCTGGGTAGCATTTAAGTGAAATTAACTTTATTAAATGGAGGTACTGGGTTTTAGCCCATGCCTCTGTATGTTTTGAAGAAAGCATATTCTATGTGGTCCCTTGGAAGCTGCATCCTATTTGCCAGGACTATGCTTTTCTTTCTTTAAATCTGTCAGTCAGGAGAAGAATGTCCATTTGCTTTCCTCAGGAAAAAATATGAAAGCGTCGCAAAGACAAATAGGGTGTTTTCCAAATAACGTTGTGTTGTAGCAACACCTCCGGAGAGACTGAAAGGGAATGTGTGGCACCCATGTGCGAGCTCGGGCCCCGTGCTGGTGGCTGGAGGAGGCTGGCTGTCCCCTTGCAGCCTCCCGCCCCGGGCACACTTAGCTCTGCAAGACTCCTCCTCCACAGGTGACCAAAAGAAGTCAGAAATGATATGAAGGAAGGGCTGCTGCCACCACCAGCGTCTGTCTAGCTTAGTGTTTGATGCATTTTTCAACGATTACCCAGCACAACGCTCCATCCTCCATAGTCTCACATTTAACAAAAGGCCACCTACACCATTTAAAAAAAAAAAAGAAAGGCGAATAGTGGTGAACACAGAATTACTTTTTAAATGTGTGCTTATGGCTTCTAAGCATTAAAAAATGTATCTGTGTGCCCAGCGGAACTGCCACAATGGCAAACACACTGCCCTGAAAAGTACCTTAAAACAAGGTCCTTTGGGTCTTTAGGGAACTACAACAATTTGGACGAATGCAAGATGATGCGGACGGCACTGTCCTGGGTTCCAGGGCGGTATCATAAGAGATCTTAATGCTACAAAAAAACAAAAACAAAAACAAAAAAAAACACACACAAAAAAGCAGTGCTTCTGTTTTATGGTGGGGAAATCGAGTTACATGGTAATTACTTAATTGTTCCAAAATGAAACTGAAAAAAAGAAATCAGGAACAAGAGTTCAAGTAGAATCCTCGTTTCCAAGCTCTTCCATGTACGCCCTCTCTGCATCGAAATACTACCCTCTATCTTCCTCCTGCCACAATAAATAATATAAGCTCTCTTCTTTCCTGAAAAGAGTTCATTCTGGGGACCAGACAGGGTGCCTATTTCTTTTTTTAATACTGCCCCTCAGTCCTGTGAGCTCTGATTAAATGATTCCACATGCTGAGCTCAATAATTGGAGTTGCCTAGTTCCCGACCATTTGTTTGCCAGCTATAATGAGTGTCACTGTTTTAAGGGAATGACTGATGTGCTAAAAAAGCAAGAAAGGGGCCAGGAGGACCAGCAAATAAGGAATCCTATTTAGAAGATGGGAGGCACTAAAGGTCACCCCTGCCCAGCCTCCCGGGTGCGCCCCACACCCCCGCCCGCCCCACACCTACAGGCTCATAAATTGCAAATCCGCATTCAGAACCCAACGCTACCCTTGCAAACTGCACCAAAAGTTCAAATGCTAGTGATATCGAGGCCCATTTCTCAGCCCTTGTTTTGTTTTTGGCATTTACCAGTTGAACCCTTGGGCAAGCAGCCTGCCATCTCAGAAGTTTCCTTACCTGTCAAAAGGCACCCTACCAGGACCTCAGTGGCATCCTGTGTTCCTCTGAGACAAGCTGGTTTGAAGCACCCTAATGAAAGCCCACCGCAATCACCCACAGGCCCGGGGGAGACTCCGTGAGCCGTGGAGTGCAATTTGATGTAGAAGGATGGGGAACGTCTGTACTTAGAGCACAGACACTGTGTCTGCGCTTACAGACTTGAACCTTCATAGCGGCAACCACTCCTGAGGTTAAGAAAAGGAAGCACACATAAAGGAGCGTACATACAACACGCAGCGGTTGTATGAAGTATGTAAAATGGGTCTTGATGTTGGAGAATTCATTAAAACGTCTCCACAGCATCTGCCACAACCTCCACACTGTAGTGCGTGCTTGAGAAAGGACAAGACATAACCCTCAGGGGCTGCAAGTTTGCCAGAGGTCACCAAGTGCCAGAAAGCATGCTTGGCATGTGGTCAAAGAAGATGATCAGACTGAACCTTACAAGCGAGCAGGAGTTAACCAAACAGGAGATTAAAAATCCAAACTTGAGGGGCACCTGGGTGGCTCAGTGGGTTAAACCTCTGCCTTTGGCTCAGGTCATGATCTCAAGGTCCTGGGATCGAGCCCCGCATTGGGCTCTCTGCTCAGCTGGGAGCCTGCTTCCCCCTCTCTCTCTGCCTGCTGCTCTGCCTACTTCTGATCTCTCTCTGTCAAATAAATAAGTTCCTATAAAAAAAAAAAGAATACAAACTTGGACCAATACAATAGACCAAGGAACACAGCTGGTGAGAGCAACAGGGACTCTGTAGCGATCGGAGCGTGAGTTGTTGGAGGTGGAAAGGGGCAAGGAGGAGGCTGGTGAGGAGGAAGGAGAGGCGCCTTTGGGAGAGACGCATTCAGGCCCTGGAGGCTGAGGTCTACCCCACAGCACAGCTCGGGAAGCAGCTGGAGAGCAGTTCTGAACAGGGAACAACAGTCCATCATGTTTACTTTGTAGGAAGATTATTCTAATAGCAAGGGTAGAGGACTGAGGCAAGTATGTGAGAGGAAGGACAGGAAATTGGGGAGGTAAGCAGGACAAAATAGTGGTGACTATAACTGGTATTAAAATAAAGAGGTTTTTGGCCATACATTATGAGAAGATAGCCTAAAGTGTGGGTGGGCAAGCCGTGGCCAGTGGGCCAAATCCTGCCCCTTACCTGGTTTTTTTTGTGTAGCCCCAAGCTAAGAATAATTTTTATATCCTTAAATGATTCAAAAAAAATCAAAAGAAGAATACTATTTCATGGTACATAAAAATTTCATGAAATTATGATTTCTGTATCCATAATTAAAATTTTATTAAAGCACAGCCATGCTCATTTGTTTAATATTGTTTATGGCCATTTAATGGTTGCAACATAATGAATGGCTTCCAAAGCCGAAAATATTTACTATCTGGCCTTTTATAGAAATTTTTTGTGAACCCCTGGCCTAAGGCTTGAAGATGAGAGGAGAGAGTATAGGGTCTTTGAGGGCAGGAATGGTGTTATCTCATCTCTGAATGCCCAGCTCATGTCTAGCTCATACTAAATCCTCAGCTTGCTGAATGGAGAAATGAGTGAGGACCAGAAAGCAACAGTCATAAAACTATAATGATGACATTATTATGCACCACGGAGTGGCTAAGTTGGTGTTTATCTTGGCAGGACGATCTTTGTATCTGGGAAGGACCCAGAACCCCACATCCCTCAAGATACTCTACCACCTCTGGTGGGGCAGGAGAAGAGGGAAAGACTCCCCCAAAGCCAGATGTGAGTGACTCATTATTTTCATTCCTTTATTTAAAAATAATCCTAAGACACCTACAAGGAGTGAGAACTGGACGGGCGCTGGGGACATGTCCGGAGCACAGCACTGGTCTCCTAACGAGTGTTCCTGTCTCTGTCCCCACCCCTCCATTCATTTTCTAGGCAAATTGAGGGTAATTTTTCTGAAACATGGAAGACAGCACTTCATGCCCTATATTTCAGCCTCTCCTACAAAAAAAGGTCCAAGCCCTTGACCACGCCCCGAAGACCCTCTGAGGTCTGGTCCTTCCATAGCCATTGCTCACCAAGTTCTCCTCTCAGGGCCACCCTCCAAGGACACCTAACTACCTGCAGTTTCCTAAACGGGCCAAGCTATTGTGGGTCTCCAAACCTTTATTCTGCTGGTCCCGCTGCCTGCCATAGGAACCCCCCTCCCCACAGTGTCTTTGCATTCCTTATAGTCCAGCTCCAGGGTCACTAGGCATGGAGCTGGCAGGTGTGAGGACAGCGCATGGCAACATTGTACTGGACAATAGTGGCAGAGAGGCAGGAAACCTGCCTGCTGAATCGCAGAGATCCTATTTATTAGGGAAGAGCACAGGGTTAAGACAGCAGTGGCGGGCTCAGAGGTGAGGTTGGGACTCAGGGATCAGGCTGTTTTGGGGTTGTCAGAGGTTATTGATTTTATGAGAGGTGGGCTTCTTAGACTTAGGCGTGCATCAGAATTATCTAGGAGCTCATTAAAAAATCCCAGGTAACCAACCAGAGTGGTTGAAATGAAAAATACTAACAAAACCAAGTGTTGGTGAGGATGTGGAAGAACTGGGGAGCTCTCAAACAGCATTCGTGGGAATCTTAAAATGGTGCAACCATTTTGGAGAACAATCTACCAGTTTCTTATAAATTTAAAGATATACTTATCATATGACCCAGAAATTCCACACAAAAACTATTACATGATGATTATAGCAGCTTATTCTTTTTTTTTAATTTTTTATTTATTTTCAGTGTAACAGTATTCATTGTTTTTTCACCGCACCCAGTGCTCCATGCAATCCGTGCCCTCCCTAGTACCCACCACCTGGTTCCCCCAACCTCCCACCCCCCGCCCCTTCAAAACCCTCAGGTTGTTTTTCAGAGTCCATAGTCTCTCATGGTTTACCTCCCCTTCCAATTTCCCTCATCTCCCTTCTTAATAAACCAAAACTCTATAACAACACAATGACCACTAAATAGTGGATAAATAATCATGGTATACCACACGACGGAACACTAAATCCCAATTAAAAGGAATGAATCAATGATATACACAACAAAATGGGAGAATCTCAAAACATAAGCCAGATACAAAATAATGTATTATTCATGATAACTTATGATTCTATTTTTTACAAAATTCTAGAAAAGGCACTAATTATGGTAAGAGATAGCAGATCAATGAACGCCAGGAGCCAGGAGTTTGTGGGAAGGGGTACTGAGTTCAAAGGACACGAGAAAATGTGTTTTGGTAATGGAAATGTTCTATACCTTGATTGTGCAGGTGACTACAGAGATGTATGCTTTCATCAAAACCGTCTGCCTTTGTACTTCAAATGAGTCTATTTTATTGGTTACAAATTATACCTCAATAAAAGTGACAACAAATAAATGATTCAGGCCCTGTGAAAACTCCTGACTTAAATTCTCTGCAAGCTGGGCCCAGAGCATCAGTGTGTTCAATAGGCCCAGCAGGTGATTCCAATATGCTCTTAAGTTTGTGAATTGTCGGGTTGCCATTTTACTGGGCTGGCTGAAAACACCACAGCCATAGCTCTCTCCAGCTATCTACCTTGGCTTTTGGAGAGTTGTGGTATCACACTCCAAAGAGACTTCACTAAACTAGAGGAAATCTTTTAAGTTCACACAAGCCAATCCCCTGCATCTGGGCAATTCTAGCTACAAACCTGCTTCTTGGTTTCTATCTAGCCTAACTGCATGCAGGAGAGGATTCCAGAGTCTCCTTGAAATGGGCTCTGGAACGGGCTTCACACTCAGAGCCCTCAATCGGGAATACCTCCAAACAACAACCCAAGGTCAAATCTATCCACAGGGAGCAAAGGAGCTCCTCCTCCCCCAAAGCTCCTACTGGAGGCAAGTAATAGTGCCATCCAGTCTGTATTCCGGAAGCAGTGCAGAGTTTCTGAAGTTACTTACTCATCTACTCATCCATGCAAATTGAGATAGTTAGGCATTAGACATGCTTACACGCAACCGTGGCTGATTTTTAAAAAGTCTCAACAGTTTAAAGTTTAGATTTTAAGAGTCGGACAGTTAGATTGTAGAAAGTTACAATTTTTACCTAAAATACATACACCACTTCGGGAAAGGATGAGTAATTCTGTGTCTCTGAGGATTCTCAGGATGGGTTCGGCAGTCTAGGTGTAATGCAATCCGTGACACTACCTGTGATAAAACACCTCTCTATGTCAGTAACTAGCACCCCAGGGTTGCTGCCACCTGCCTAATTGTGTAAGACAGCTTAGGACACGGGTAGCATGCTGTAATTTGGAGAGCAGTGCATTATGGGTTAAATTAAACTAACACCCAAATACTACTAATAAATAATGGCTAAGGGCAGTAATGGATATTATACTGTCTTCAGGGGTAGAAATTTTACCTTCCTGGAAGCTGACTGCTTTGTCTTGATCACAATTGCAGCTCCTCAGGAACCTGCATTAATATAACAAATCACCGGATAAAATAGAGCCCGTGTCACAGAGCGATCACTGCATAAAGAACAGCTTGAACAGCTTGAATCACCCGACAATGCCAAAGAAAATTCAATACCTAAAAGTCAGGGACTTTCCCAGGATGCTCAGGAAGATTATTTTTGGTATTATTGCTGTTATTTTTGCTAATGTCTTAAAAAATTTAGTTCAGTTTTAAAGCAGTCGATTCTATACAAAAAGTCTTGCTCTAGATTTTCTTCATTAAGTAAACCTGGAGCGTACAGAGCAAATCAACATTCCTAAATAACGTGAGACAAAATTACATGCCCTACACAGTTCTCAGAAGGACGGAGATGGAACCAAATTTCCTTAGATCACTGTGTCTCAGATATATCTAGCATTAGAACAAAGAGGGAAAGGCTTTGGTGCCTCAGGAAAGCAAGTGAGAACATCTGTCACTTCCTAGCAACTGTGTCTAGAACTGGGGATGAGTTTTGTTCCTGGAGAAACAGTGACATGGCATTTGTAGTGGACATCACAGTAATACCACTTAGAGAGCACTATCTGTCGTGACATATGCCTTGGAGTTAAGAAGATGCTTGAAAGAATGTACATGAAGCACTTGGTACAGCTCTCAGGGTACCGTAAGCGCTTAATAAAGGTTAATTACCACCAGCATCTTTTTCTCCATCAACCCTATTTTAGAAATAATGAAATTGAAGATCACAGAGACTCCACAGCTTGCTCAGGCTCGTAAAGTAGTTAAGTATCATAACAGGATCTTAACTTACATCTAAATGGCTCTAAATCCAGAGTTTTAACCAGTCTCCAGCACTTATTTTCCTCGATACAGAATTACTCTCCTTGGTCCAGATAAATTACTAAGATCTTGGAAACAACTCAGAGGTCTATATTTATCTATTGCTACATTTCTGGTTAGGGTACCTGAGCTGACTGAAGACAGCTCACAGGCTGACAGGTGCATGGGGGAGGGGCAGGGCTGTGTCAGGCTAAGGGATGGCTTCGTGTACAACCTTTCAGAAGGACCTGGTTCCTGCATCTTCTCCGAGCCTCCTGTTCTCAATCGAGGTAGCTTTCACTATGCAGACTATGCACTATGTAGATATGCACATATGCACTATGCAGGCAATATGCAGAACAAATTGCCATCTATGTTGCTAGAATTTGTCCTATCGCTCCAGGGATCTTAGGACACATGTTCAAGTTTTTTAATGACTTGTTGCATAGTTTCTCCCAAGAAAACACATAAGGTGTCCAAAGTCAAGTATATTTAACGTGATCTTTTGGTAAGGAAAGACATTTCACCTGAGTGATGAAAATCACTTATTTCATCTACAGTTGAGGACACAAATACATCTGTGCTGGAAAAGTACTACAGAAACCAGAAACCGAAAATGCGCACGGCAGCACTGAGATGGGTTCTGTTGCTAGGGTGTCTGTTGATGCATAAATAGATAAGGACTATAGAAAATCTTATTAATAAAGTTGATGTGTCTTTGGTTGACTGGCCAACTCTGGCTGCCTTCAAAATCATTAAACTTCAGACCAGGTTTAAGATTTATTAAGAGATCTTGCTGCCTGATAGTCTGTATAGGGCTATTCTTTTTTTTTTTTTTCCCCCTTAAAATTATTTATTTATTTGAGAGAGAGAGTGTGCGGGGGAGAGGCATAGGGAGAAGGAGAGGCAGAGAAGCAGACTCCCCCATGGAGCATGGAGCCCAGCGCAGGACTTGCTCTCAAGACCCTGAGATTATGACCTGAGCTGAAATCAAAGGTCAGATGCTTAACCAGTTGAGCCACTCAGGTGCGTAGGGCTATTCTACTGACAGGTGCTGCTGTCATGTTCGGGCACGGGGTCCATTTCCAGCAACCAAAGTTTTGAGAGAAACTGAAATCAAGTTTAGTATAATTCAACCACAACAAGAATGTAACAGGAATTAAAATAGAAAACTCCCAGATACCAATGACTTCTTCCTAGACCATTTAGATAATTGGCATGATAGAATAATTGCTTTCAAACATAGGAATCCAGGGAAGAACATTTTTGTTCTACATGAAAGCACTGTTGATTCTTCATCACTTAGCCTCATCGTCCCAGCTGACACTTACTGACCACTGACCACACGTGAGGCAACTGTGTTTAAGCACCGAGTGTCGCATGTAGTCCTACCAAAACTATAAAATAAGCACAACTGTTATCTTTCATTCTACAGGGAGGCTCCTGAGGCTTCAAGCAAGTAACCTGCCTATCTTTATGGATTGACAAGTGGCAAAGCTGATTATCAACTTAAGTCATCTGTTTCCGAGTCCATGTGCTCACTGTGATGGCAGACATGATACTCCGTACTTTCCTTCAACTCAGTTCTGATGAAAGTCCGCCGAGGTAAGTAGCAGCAGGGATGAGGCACAAACTCTGTGCAGTTTCCCAGTTCTCTCGACCACCTGCTTCTTGCTAAAGGCCTCTCTCAGACTCTACCTCTGCTGGTACTTTGCTGGTGCCCTGGCTCGGCACTCCCAGTAGCCTAGAGTCCACAGCATGTATGCTGAGCTTTGTCTTCTGTCATTCCCTTCTACTTCTGCAACACTGCAGAGCACTGGATTTGGATTCCCGAGTACTCACCAAGGGGCTGCGTGATCCAGCCCCGAAGCTGGGCAGAAGCTGTGGCCAATGAGGTAAACCTTGACCAACAGGAGACATGAAGTAGGAAGGCACTGAGCAAATAGGTTCCCCTCCTACCTCCTCCCTGCAAATGGCTCTGAGATGTGGTTTCTGATCATAAGCTCTGTGGCGAATACCCCTGTTGAACAGTTTGTCACATTGTGACCAGCATAGCTGCACACTGCAACACGTTTTCTTGCCTTTGCCTTTCCTGCCTCACTTCCCTTCTTCCTCTTACCTGCGTGGCTCTAGGTTTGTGCTTAAATAAAGCTTCGGCACTTTCATCCCTGCCTTGGGTTCTACCTTCTGGAAGTCTGGGGCTGAGGCACAGTGTTGTCCTAATTTCACATCTAAAAAAACTGGGTTTCAGGGAAGTGGCTTGCCCTAGATAAGGCAAACTCTGTGGCAGAACCAGCATTTAAACCCAGCTCCAGCAAACTCGAAAGCCTAGTGTTGAAGGAGTTAACCTGACTAGACACTAGGTAGTTGTACTGTTCAAAGCAGACAAGGGTCTAGTAAGGTGATAGGGGATTCACATATATTCCTTCAGTCCTGGATCCTGTGTTCACAAGTACCACACCACCAGACACTCACACACACACATACCCTCAAGCAGCAAATTCGAATCAGAGGGATAGTCTTCCTTCTTCCATTTCACTCATAACTTTTTAAATTGCTCCTAATGTTAGTTGTAAAATGTTTATGATATATTATATCTTATGATCTCCTTCCAGTTTTACTAAGTATTTGTTGGGGATCATCTACATGCAGTCTACTGGGCAATCCGCTCGATAGTTTTCTGAATCCCATGCCACTGACATTGAAATTGGGCAGAGGAGAGCCCATAGTCTGATTAGCCTTGAACTTGCCTGACCCTTCCAAGAACAGTCCCTTCTCTGGAACTCGAAATAATTAAACAGGGGTCTTTCTCTGGATTTGAGTGTACCCACCCTCAACCTTAACTGGGACACACAAAAGTATGTCCACTATTATCTCAAGGCATCCCAAGAGACAGAGAACATTCTCTTGAAAAATGTCCAAGCAAAGTAGCCCCAATTTCTTAGTTTTTTTTTTTTTTTAAGAAACAAATGTATGCCATCCATCACTTTTAGTTACAAGAGGCATTAGATAAAATCCAACTAAATAAAATGGGATGCCTACATCCTCAATGGTCGCGGCAATGCCTTTAAACATCTAGGAAATCACCAAAATTGTGTATCTGGCCAGTGAATATAAAAACTGATTAAATTCATTCCTTGGGGAAACTTACTAGAACCAACACTCAAGGATTGGGCTTCAAATGGTCAGCTCCCTGAGGATACAGAGAGGTGCTCGTGTTACCTTCTGTAAGTAGAGCCTTTTGAAATATTGAGTGAAACAAGGAGCATCAGCTTGTCTTTGAATAAGGTAAATGCACAAAATGAAGGAAGGGCTGAACCACACCGTAGAACAAAGAAGGAACCCTCTGCACTTCCCTTCCCCCTTCCTTCATCCAGAGGGAAGGGCATCTCTCCATGGGCAGTAGGGTGTGCCCATCTGGTTTAAACCTCTGGAGACAAGTCTAAGTGCCAAAATGGGCTGCTCTCAAGGTATTGCAAAGGGCATATTAAAGACTTCGTTTTTACTTCACTTAGAGTTTTTGGCAGCAAGAAAGTCATCTTTATAAATATCTTTTTCCTGTTTTTACCCTCTTCTCTCTAGGAGAGTCAAGGCAGAATTCCTATGGTGCTCCCCTTCTAAATGGAACATTCAAGGCTGAGGAGAATCTCAGTATATCCCCTTTAAACTAGAGTCTTCATTTGGATTTCTCCCAAAAGATGTCCTGAGACAAAGATCTGAGTACTGTACAAGTAGTTCATGAGGGTGGTGATCTTGGGAGTAGAATTAAGGAGTGGGGACGTGAAATAGGAGAAGGGAGAAAGCTAGAAACTTGTGCACCAGTAAAGAAGTTACTACTGTAGGCACCTGAGGTATAATTCCCCTGGGAAATCTGAGAAATCACGTGGAACACACATCAGAACCACACCCCTAGAGGACAGAGAGACTGGGCATTGTCTACCAACTCCCATCCCCCACTGGTGGAGAGTTGCTCCCACAGCATGAGCTCCCCTGCACTTCCAGTTTACTCCAGGCTACTCGTGGACAGTAGGGAGTAAGCAGGAGAAACCCCTCGTGCAAAGAAGTGAGCTACAGATGCTGGAGGAGGGAGGCTGCTGGTCTTCCCCCACAGCTGCAGGGAGACTCGAGCTGGCTGGGGGATATGGGACAAGGCAACTACTTTTCACTTACTCTTCTAAAATATGCTCCAAAAATTCTTAATCGACTGAATGTTTATAAGCAGGGAAGAGATAGGGTCAAAGCAGTGGTTCAGGAAGAGTAATTCAGCACTATACATGGATGAGTCGAAGCAGGAGAAGATGGGAAGGTGAGGGCCCGTCTAGAGACTGTTGCAACAGTGTTTTTATAGTACGAGCTTATAAAGTCTAGATTTGAGATATCCATGGACATGAAAAGAAAATGCCCGCTGGACATGAACTGGCTGGGGAAGGCATAGAACGATGAGTTAAGGGAGAAAGTGTCGACAGTCATTCTGAAGATTTAGTCTGGAAGACTGGAGAATGGTGCCATTACAAGTAAGAAGGTTAGAGGAAGGACCCCTGCCTGGGAGGTTGGGGGCAGGATGGGGAAGTGAGGCAGTAAATCAACTGTTTGAGATCTCCTGTTTGTGCTGGTGGAGAGACATGCAGGTGGAAATCTTCAAAGAGCCGCTGAAAACTTCGTTCAGTGTCAGGGAAGAAAAGTTCAACAGAAGGGAATGAGTAGAGTCAACTTCCTCGGGGCAGGAGCAGATGAGATAAATGCCATTTATTGTTTTGATAAAAACAATAGAGTTTTGGAGAAAAAACCCAGACCGTGGCTCTTTCACTGGCTAGCGAGTGACCTTGGAAATGATTTTGTACCATTAGCTACCCGTCCCCAAGTGTGCCTCGGTATCTCCATGGGCATGCCCAGCCTGTATTGAACCTCCATTTTCATTCAGTTAGATCACAGTAAAAATGACTTACACCTAACGTGCTTCTCATATTATCCAAACATTGATAATTTTCCACCCCATACAGTCCTCATTACTTACTACCCCCACCTTGGGGTAAAAACCTTTGAAAAAGACTTTATTCTCCCACCTGGCCAAATTTCTACTGAATTTATTTTTGAACCACATTTTAGTTTTCTGAATATTTTATTCTTCAGTTCTCTATCTTAAAAGCCTCAACAAGCATGTCCTATCTATTGTTCCCACCCATAAGAAGGACAATGAATGTCTATAGTTCCCTTTATCATTAAGACAGAGTATCTATTTGACAGTCCTTTGCACATTAGAATTTGAAACCAAGAGATAAGTTTTTTGGACAGAAACACTTCCCACTGAATAGCAATGGACTAGTATCCAAGCAGAGCCTAAGGGCACGTCTCCAAAAGGCCGATGGCAAATAACCGGCATTGTATAAGTAATTCAACCTGATATGACATCTACTAATGCCAGGTCTGGTCCTGTACTCTGCCAGAGCAGAGAGCACTCCTACCACCATTTCCAATTATGAAGCATCCTCGACAGGAAGAACACTCTTATTTTTAAAATGATGCTTGTGTATATGTGTGTAGGCTGAGGTTCAGGTGTGCTGCAGTGTCCCACACAAGCTGGCATTAATTCTTGCTGGTTCGTAGGTACTGCTTTTAATAAGTCATTATTACTGTATTGATATATGTCCAGCCTCTGAGCCAAACTATACCTCTTAGAAGATGAGAGACACCTACTTCTCTAAAGTAACATCATTATATAAGCACTGGCTGTTAGCGCAACTGATGAATTATTGAACACGACATCTGAAACTGATGTACTATACGTGGGCTAACTGAATTTAAAAAAAAATTTAAAACAGTAACTTCATTATGTACTTACTATTCACCGAGTATTATATTATTATATAGCAGATATTGAAATTACTTTTTTAAAATTATATCACATTAGTCACCATAGAGTACATTATTAGTTTTTAACATAGTGTTCCATGAGTCATTGTTGGCACATTAACACCCAGTGCTCCATGCAATCTGAGTCCTCCTTAATACCCATCACTGGACTAACCCATCCTCCTACTCCCTCCCCTCTAAAACCCTCAGGTAGTTTCCTGCAGTCCATACTCTCTCATGGTTCATCTCTCCCTCTGACTCCCCCCCTTCATTTTTCCCTTCTTTCTCCCATGTCCTCTGTGCTATTCTTTATGTTCCACATATAAGTGAAGCCATATGATGACTGTCTTTCTCTGCTTGACTTATTTCACTCAGCATAATCTCCTCTAGCCCCATCCATGTTGATGCAAAAGTTGGGTATTCATCCTTTCTGATGGCTGAGTAATATTCCATTGCACATACAAACCTTATCTTTTTTTATCCATTCATCTGTTGAAGGGCATCTCAGCTCCTTCCACAGTTTGGCCATTGTGGACATTGCTGAAATTACTCTTTTTTTGAGAGTTTTTAAAATCTTAATTCAATTAGCCCACATATAGCACATCATGACTTGCAGATATAGTGTTCAATGATTTATCAGTTGCATATAACACATCACATGCCCTCCTTAATGCCCATTACCCAGTTACCCCATCCCCCACCCACCTGTCCTCCTATGACCCTCAGATTGTTTCCCAGAGTCAAGAGTCTCTTGTGGT